>NC_140589.1:1626848524-1627448524 GCF_964204655.1 Triturus cristatus | reverse complement strand
AATAGTACTGGGACTATCATCAGGGCTTCATATAAATGGACCGGATGTTCTACAAAAAACAAAATAAATAAATGATCCAAAAACAGCGTCAACCCGAACTGACTCTCTCTCTTGTACATGTAACTAACTTAGTGAGTTCCTGTTTTCTAGCGATGGAGCGGCCGCTCCAGCTCGTTTGCTCCAAGAGTTTTTGGCCTTTCTGCCACTGGACTCGTTTATGTTATTGCCTACAAGGCTCCCTTAACACTTTGCCAGTATGAATTTCTGAAATGAAAGAACCAAAGTATCGATTATATCTACTGCTACTCTCGACTTACACCCCCAGAGGGAAGCACCAAAAAGATATGTACCTTTACTGCAGAGTATGGGCAGGACTGAGTTCCTTGAAGACTCTTTATTCTATAAATAAAAAAACGATATTGTCCTCATTTAACAATGTATCCAAACAGGCAAAATGCATGAAGCACTTTAAAACACAATTAACAAGCGGACTTACTTTACCGCATCTTCACCAATTCAAAACTCTGAGTGTAATGGACATTCCTTTTGCTCAAATACTGGCGTGCTTTCTCTCACGGGTATTATCTATAAGAAGTATAAACATAAGCGCATTTAAGCATACAGCTGTATGTTTTTTAGTATTGTAATTTTTAACCAAACAAACACAGGGGCAAAACAGTGACTTACTTTTCACTCAAAAACGAGAAGGAATATTCAACTCGTGCACCATGCTGGTTGTAACTCAACTCTGCATGCATCTCAAACCAGAGCACTTCCTGTTTGGAGAGCTATGAATCATGGGAAAATGAAATTTGCCCAATCAAAACGCTCTAAAGTCCTTCTTTTTGCAAATGCTCATGAATTGCATTATGGGATTTGTAGTATACACACTACACTCTAGATAATTCAGTCATGCCATTCAATCCAGTGGAAGCACTATCAAATTTTAAAATAAGATAAGCTTCCTTTCTCAATAATGCGGCATCAATATCAAAATAGCGTTTGGTTGTTTCAAAGCTAGACAAAGCGGTCCATTTAAAATCCTTCTCAGTATGGGATTTGTCAATAAAGTGTTGCACCATGGGGGCAGTCAACACTTTTTTTTTAATCCTAGAACGGTGCTGCGTGATCCTTTGATTTATTTTGTTGATTTGTTTTGCCAATATATAATAAGGCACACGGGCAGACAATTGCATACACTATGTTTTTTGATTTGCAATTAGTGAATTCTGAATGGTGCCATTTGGTACCATTATGGGGAAATTCAACACTTTCAATGGTTGAATCGCAAGCTGCACACGTTCCACATTTATGATGGCCCTCAACCGGTTTCAATTGCCATTACGATTAGGGGTGGGCGGAATTTGCTAAATTCACTTTCGCAAATTATCGCTAAAGTGTTAAAAATCTCCGCAAACACACGGAAATATCGCGAAGATGTGGAAGTTTTTTTCCCGCCCGTTCGCGGTATTTTCTGCGTGGTCGCGGCTCGCCAACTTACCCATGTGGTTGCTTGCGGGCACGGCCATCTTGTTTTCACTTGTCTCACGGTGTAGAAAGACGAGATCGCGCGACGAATGACGTTACTGCGGGCGAGAACTGTCGCGAGACAGCGCAAATGGCTACCAACAATCCAACATCTCGTGGAGAACGCGACCGGACCGGGAAAAGGTTCGGCGAACGCGGGGATTCAGGTAAGGCGATCACGCGCACGCGAGAATGTATTATTTTACAGGGCGAGCAAGCAAAAAATTTCCGGTAAAATGAGGATTGCGGAAACTTTGACATTTTCGCGCTCTCCGCGGAACGCGAAAATGTCAAATTATCGCAATTTCCGCGAGCGGAACGGATTTTTAGCCCAGGCCTAATTACGATCTTAAAGACTGTTTATTTTGAATGGGAAAGATGTCTGTTATATAAGAAGGAGAAACCACCATTGGAACGTATGATTTGCGCGACCACTTTTGGTCCGGATACAAACAGATTTCGGCAAGTTATAATGAAAAATTGGCACTTGCTTGAAAAATTAGAATGCGGTTTTCCAAAACTCCTGTTCACAAAGAGAAAAAACAAGAGTATTGGTCAACAACTAGTACGAGCAGACATCTTTCCCATTCAAAATAAACAGTCTTTAAGATCGCAACGGCAATTGAAACCGGTTGAGGACCATCATAAATGTGGAACGTGTGCAGCTTGTGATTCAACCATTGAAGGTGTTGAATTTTCCCATAATGGCACCAAATGGCGCCATTCAAAATTCACTAATTGCAAATCAAAAAACATAGTGTATGCAATTGTCTGCCCGTGTGCCTTATTATATATTGGCAAAACAAATCAACAAATAAATCAAAGGATCACGCAGCACCGTTTTAGGATTACAAAGAAAGTGTTGACTGCCCCTATGGTGCAACACTTTATTAACAATTCCCATACTGAGAAGGATTTTAAATGGACGGCTTTGTCTAGCTTTGAAACAACCAAACGCTATTTTGATATTGATGCCGCATTATTGAGAAAGGAAGGTTATCTTATTTTAAAATTTGATAGTGCTTCCACTGGATTGAATGGCATGAATGAATTATCCAGAGTGTAGTGTGTATACTACAAATCCCATAATGCAATTCATGAGCATTTGCAAAAAGAAGGACTTTAGAGCGTTTTGATTGGGCAAATTTCATTTTCCCATGATTCATAGCTCTCCAAAAAGGAAGTGCTCTGGTTTGAGATGCAGAGTTGAGTTACAACCAGCATGGTGCACGAGTTGAATATTCCTTCTCGTTTTTGAGTGAAAAGTAAGTCACTGTTTTGCCCCTGT
Source organism: Triturus cristatus (assembly GCF_964204655.1). Taxonomy (NCBI): domain Eukaryota; kingdom Metazoa; phylum Chordata; class Amphibia; order Caudata; family Salamandridae; genus Triturus; species Triturus cristatus. The sequence goes on along the minus strand of NC_140589.1, from coordinate 1,627,445,709 downwards.
GTTTGTTTGGTTAAAAATTACAATGCTAAATAGCATACGGCCGTATTTAAATGCGCTTACGTTTGTACTTCTTATAGATAATATCCGTGAGAGAAAGCACACCCGTATTTGAGCAAAAGGAAAGTCCATTATATTCAGAGTTTTGAATTGGGGAAGATGCGGTAAAGTAAGTCTGTTTGTTAACAGTGTTTTAAAGTGCTTCATGCATTTTTCCTGTTTGGATACATTGTTAAATGAGGACAATATCGTTTTTTCATTTATAGAATAAAGAGTCTTCAAGGAACTCAGTCCTGCCCATACTCTGCAGTAAAGGTACATATCTTTTTGGTGCTTCCCTCTGGGGGTGTAAGTCGAGAGTAGCAGTAGATATAATCGATACTTTGGTTCTTTCATTTCAGAAATTCATACTGGCAAAGTGTTAAGGGAGCCTTGTAGGCAATAACATAAACGAGTCCAGTGGCAGAAAGGCCAAAAACTCTTGGAGCAAACGAGCTGGAGCGGCCGCTCCATCGCTAGAAAACAGGTACTCACTAAGTTAGTCACATGCACAAGAGAGAGAGTCAGTTCGGGTTGACGCTGTTTTTGCATCATTTATTTATTTTGTTTTTTGTAGAATATCTGGTCCATTTATATGAAGCCCTGATGATAGTCCCAGTACTATTCGCCTGGATCTTGAAACGCGTTGGCATTTTGGGAGGCATTTAGTTAATTCTGAATGCGGCGAGAGTTGAAGGAAATTATTGGATAAAGGATTGATATACTATTCAGATACTCTTTAGACGCTGGAGTTGGAATAACACATGTGGTTCAGAATATTGGATATTTTCATGTTTATTACTAAATTTTGTATATGATGTAAATTTTCCTAAAAATGTGTTTTGCATCAGATTAATGTATGAATTCATTTGTTGCTTTTGTCATGTTGCAAACTGTTGCCAATAATTTTTTCACAGTGTCTAAGTCCATTTTTGTATTTAAGTGTATGCTAATTTGAATTGTATATACGTGTAAGTTCATGTGTGAATTTGATAAGTATGTGTTTCTTTTTCAGTCCCAAAAATGTTTTTTATCAATTTTTTAATTAATAAGAACAGGAATGGTCTAATAAAAATTCCATTCGGACAGATAAAAGAGTTGACTGTTCGTTACTCCATGAGTAGTAGGAGTGTATGGTAGTATGGAGCCGGGTTCATTGTTTTGTGTTCTGAATTTTGAATAGCCCTACCTGGCCCCGGTCCGTTGGGCTTAACCCCTATAGGTTTTTGCATTATACTTTAAAACACAGCAGAATTATTCCAGAGAAATGCTCTTAAAATTGTCCATTTCCAAGCAACCCCATGAATTGTGCTAAATCACCCCCTAGAGATCTGGAAGGTCCATTCTCATGCCGACATTGTAAATTGGGCTGCCAAATAACGCACGCACAATACATGAGGAAAGACATCAACTCAGGCAGCTTCCATATGAACTGCATTTATTTCAACTCTAGATCAATGCCTAAACATTGCCTTGAGATCTGGAACATCCTAACAGACTTAAAACCTGACCTAACATTCATTATTGAAACATGGCTAGATGACAATAACATCCCCGACATTGCAACTGCGCTACCGGTGGGATATAAGTTACTAAAATGGGACAGAATGTGGAGGAAGGGTTGGGGCATAGCTCTCGTATTTAAAGAGTGCTTTACTTGCATCCCCCAAGGCAGTGGCCCAGCTAGGTGAACATGAGATTTTAGGATTTTTAGTGTCTAATGGTGAACACAAACTACTCGGGGAGCAGTAATTTACAATCCTCCCAGCTACCAGCCAGATTTGAGCATGACATTGCTGTCTCAACTCTTCCCTCTCTGCCTAAAACAGAAACACTTTCTAGTCATTGGTGACTTCAACACCCACTTTGAAAACTAAATGAACCCAGGGGCCAAACACTTAGAAAATTACATGCTGATAATGAATGCAACTAAATCAGTGGATCAAAGGGCCAACTCACAAAGCCGGACTCACATTAGATCTACTATTCTCCAACATTGAGACCACCAACACCTCCAAGATTATACTTTTGTCCTGGACTGACCATTCCTTAATTTCCGCTTCTTTTAACCTACCAATCAAACTAGCCCATGCTACCACATGGACAACAATGGGAAAAAGACCATGGAACTGCATTACCCCTAACTTGTTTGCTTCCTATTTCTCATCTAACGACACCAGCCCCACCAAAACTCTTTCTGCCCAGGCATAGGCAGAACGCCTGCATAAAGAGATTGCAAATTAGTTGGATCAGTGCGCCCCTAAACTAGATAGCACCACTAACAGGCCAGCACAATCAGAGAAGTGGTACTCACTAGAACTGAACCTACTGAAAAGAAAATGTAAATCTCAAGAACACAAGTGGAGACTATCCAAGGATGGTAATGATAGACAGATTTACAAAGGCAAGCTGAAAAGCTATCATAACTCCTTAAAAAATGAAAAAAACACTACTATGCAAAATGAATAGAAGACAATGGCAAATTATCGAAAGAACTATATAAAATAGTAAGATAACTCTGTAAACCAAATGGCATGTCCCAGACCATGGCTGCTACAACTGATAACTGTGAGCTAATCAACAACTTTTTCACTGACAAAGTGGCCAAAATCTACGCCTCCTTCAACAACCAGTCTATGGTTGACAACATAGATTGGGGAACACTAGCACCACATCCCCTGGCACATGCCTATCTAGGCAACCTGGCCCCTCTCTCAGAAGAACAGGTTGCAAATGCTATGATTGAGGTTAAAGCAGGATCCCAACTTGACCTCTGCCCTCAATTTCTCATGACTAGTATCAGTTCTATGCCCGCATGTCACCCAAATCGTCAGCATAATTTCTAGCCATATGGAAGGAAACCGTGGTTTTCCCACTGCTAAAAAAAGCGGGATTGGAAATCTACGACCCAGCAAATTACCGACCAATCTTGCAACTACCATACTTATCTAAAGTATTGGAGAGATTGGTCAATAAACAACTGCTCAATTTTCTAGAAACCAGTGACCTCTTAGATCCTTCTCAGACAGGATTTAAAGCCGACAACAGAAGCCACATTACTTGCCGTGTCAGACAGCATTAGATCCTTGGTGAACCAAGGTTAGGCAGTGGCACTGATCCTTCTAGATCAGACAGTGGCTTTTGATACTGTATCCCATGATAACTTACTACGTATCCTCCATGAAAAAGGGATACATTTGAAAGCTCTTTAATTGTTCTCCTCCTTCCTACAAAATATAAAACACAAAAAATTCAAATGGGCCACTACTCATCAAGCTCAAAAACTATCAAACACGGAGTTCCCCAGGAAGCCTCTTTGAGTCCCACTCTTTTCAATGCTTATGTCTCCTCCTTAGCAGTGATTAGCAGGAAATGGGGCTTCGATATCTGCTCATACACTGATGACACACAACTACTAATCTCCCTGGGTGACAAGCATGTGGACACCAAAAGTAACTTAATTATTTGTCTCACTGAAATAGGAACTTGGATGACGGAACACTGTCTAAAGGTAAATGCCGGAAAATCGGAGATTCTACTCTTCGGTGGAGTACATCTAATTTGGGACAATACCTGGCGGCCCCAGGCGCCGGGACCCGTCCCAGAACCCAAGCGAGTTGTTAAAAATCTGGGCATTTATTTTTGACAACGCACTGTCCATGCAAGATCAAGTTTGAACGCTGTGTGGAAAAAGCTCGCTACACTGAAACTACTCAGTTTCCAGCATTAACCTACAACAACAACAACAGGACAGAGCATGCCCGCCGTGCCACACAACCTCCACTTAGCTTAGATTTTGAGCCAGAAAGCACTCAGCACACATACACAGCAACATAGCATTTTCCAAATTAAGTAACTAAATAAATGCACCACTGTCAGTCATGTCAATACACTCGCCTCCACCACTACACAGACATGTAGGCTGGTGTTGTTGTTGTTGCCTAGTTTACCTTTTAGGCCACTTCATGAAACGCCCAAGTTAATCCATCAAACATCTCTGATCCTACTGACTGACTGAGAGTATGGTATGGTCATCATGGTGTCCAACTATGTAGTGCACCGAGTGAGTCCAGAATCAAAAATGCAATGGATTGGCCTCCAGTAGTACAGTTTTATTATTAAACAACAAGCAGGGAAATATTGACTTGAGTCACTTTTTTGTGTGTAGATTAAACACTAGTAGACATCATGCACAACAACAACACAAATACCAATCAGTCAGCGTCCAATGCATGCCATCATTTACCTGTTCTTATGGGCCAGCCCCTCTCAGCTCGGAAAGGAGGATAGCTATGGTCAGGTTCTTTGGAGGGACTTGACGAGGCAGGCACACATTTCTTGCACTATTCTCCATCCAATGTCTAGCTTGAGGGAAATGGATTTAGGGCATGTCAGGAGTGGACTGGAGCAGGACTCAGAGGAGTGGACTTACTTCTTCACTGACTGCACACAGTTGTAACTTCAATCCGGCAATAAAAGAGTAAGATGGTGGTGTTGGATTTGTTGTGATTCGAACCAGAAAGATAGAGACACACACAAATAATAAAAGTAAATAAGCAAGAAAGAAAGTAACAAGTAGAAAGCCTAGTTGTTGTCAGGAAAGTAGAGCTCGTCCTCAAACTCTGGTGGTTCACCCAGAAGTAGGTCATCTAACACACTACTTTCATGACCTAAGTCGCTGTCATCATCTTCCTGCTGTGCTACTTCAGGTATGGTGTAATCCGGTGGTATAAAGTACTGATTCATTTTGGTCATGGTTAACTTTTCCACGTTTTGGGGCGAGAGACTGGTCCTTTTCACTGTCAGAATGGCACCAGCAGCACTGAAAACATGCTCAAAAGAGACACTTGTGACATGGCAAGCCAGCCTGCTGAGCACTGGTCATTTGCGCCTTTTCCCATACCAATACAGCAATGGGTTTTGATCAATGAAGACCTCTGTTGGGTCATCCAGATATGTCTAGACCATCCGCTCAATGCTCAGGGGTGCTCCGCCTTTCTCGGCCTCTTTTGCCTTTGCCTCAGCACTGGACCTAACAAGCCCTTGCTATAGAAACCATTCCTGTGCTGATTTTGGTGGGGCTCCTGTTCTTGTTGTTGTTAATGTTGTTCTTGATGTTGTTGGTGGTTTTGACTGCTGTGATCCAACAGCACTGCCCTCAGACTCTGAAGTTGAACTTGACGCAGTACTTGTTGTGGCCTGGAGTAGTGGGCCTCTAATTCCTGGCCATTCTTTTTCTGAATGACTGGCTTCCGTAGCTATCCAAGTTTTGTACTTGGCAACATCCCCTTCTAAAAAGGAAACAATGTGCTCAGTACTCGTTTGTACCATGGATCCAGTATTGGGGCAGAAATGTAATGGTTGGATGACACAATGCCTCTTTGCACCCTTGTATTTTCAGATAAGCAAAGGGATAAGCTCTCCACCAACTTATATGCTTCTTTTTTTTCCTCCACACCTGCGTACATTGCAGACACCCCCTTTAGCTGTTTCATGTGCAACAGTGGGATAGCTTGGCCCATAGTACAATCCTCCTTGCTGAATTAGCATGTGAAGAGCTCGAAAGGAAGAAGCATCTTTGTCAGGCATTTAATTAGTCCCCATTGGTCCATCTCAATGATGATGCCTTTCACAGTAGCATCCCCTCTTTGCAAGACATATTCATTGATTGGTCTGTACTGCTCAAACAGACGTTCAAGCATGTAATAAGTTGAATTCTAACATGTTGGCACCTCCTGGGTGAGTGCTTTAACTGGCATTCTATGCTCACATTGAATGATCCTCAGCTGTTTCCGGGCTTTAAAAGAATGGCTGAAATGTGTGCAGATTATTCTGCAGGTGATCAGTAAGTTGCCGACTCGGTCTTCTTTTCAGAAAGTCTTGAACAATGATGTTAATGCAGTGCGTCAAACACAGGACCCTGAAATAGCCACCATCGGACATGGCCTTAACTATATTCAAAGACCTTTCTGTCAAAGTGTTCCAAAATGTTTGCAGCAGTATGTGATTTCTTCAAGGCAAACATGGCTACTGTTGCATGTTTTCGAGTGGCATTAAAAATCTCAGCAGTGTCAACAACACCTGCTGCAGACATCAGGTAGATAGTGTGAACAGCACTCTGCTGCAAAGCTTGTCCAAGCAATTCCAGCATGTCGTGATGTAGTGCTAGAACAGCAACTCTGGCGAAATAGGACCGGCTAGGTACCTTACTTTTTGGGCATGTGGCTGTCACAAATTCAAGAAAACCCACCCCCTCCCCAAGAAAAAAGGGAGGAGGTCCAGCGCTAACATTTTAGTCAACGTCTCATTGTAAAAGCGTGCCATTGGGTGGTTGCGTTCGTACTGCCCCTCCAACCTAAACATGCTGAGAATGGTAGCCTGGATTTTTTCTTTTCTGGTGCCACTGATGCAGGTGACTTCTTGACACCAGCTGTTGTTAGGCTAAACGCATATTTTTTAGTTGCGGTACTCCCTTTCCTGGGATCCCTTGGTGTCGCAGCCTGACTCTTACTCTTGTGTCACTGCGATGTTGCTGATGTTATGTTATATTATGTTAATGGAGCTTTTAAAGCGCACTGTTACCCAAGGGTGTCCTGGCGCTGAACACTGCCTAAATGGTTGCCAAAGAGGAAATGGCTAGTCAGAAAAGAGCCAGGTTTTCAGCCCCTTCCTAAAGGAAAGGAGCTCGGTAGATTTTCTAAGATGCACTGGTAGGTTGTTCCAAGCTTTTGCAGCGCAAAAGATGAAACTACCGACACCCCAGTTAGCTTTTTTAACTCGAGGGACGGTCACTTGCTTTGCTTCCGATGAACGCAGCATTCTTCTGGGGACATACCATTGTAGACATTGTCTCAGGTAGTCAGGGCCACTGCCCTTCAAGGACTTAAAGACCGTGCAAAGTGCTTTGAATTGTGCACGTTGTCTTACTTGAAGCCAGTGAAGGTGTCGAAGTCCCTTTCTCACTGAGATAAACCTTGGTGTCCCCGTTAGCAGCCTAGCTGCAGCATTTTGCACGAGCTGGGGTCTGCAGCATTTTGCACGAGCTGGTGTCTGTTCTAAGCCTGGGCGTTGAACTACGCTCCGCTCGCGGAGCTTGAGAAGTTTAGGCAACTTCGCGATTCGCCTAGAGCGCGAAGTTGCAGATTGCTATGCAATCTACCGCGTAGCGTAGTAGTTTTGCTTCCTCACGCGCTCAATATTCATTCTCGCACGAGCAGTAACATATTACCGTGATTCTGCATTCACCAACTCGCTTTTCTGTCCGTTCGCGTGCGCCACGAGATTTGTAATATGGCCGCCCGAGGCCGCGAGAGTGTGCGAACGCGAACACGTCATTCGGGCATGCGAGCTGACTTCCGGCGGCTGTCTTGGTAAGATCGCAATCCCGAACTTGCAAAAACTACAATCTGACGAAGAATATCTCTCGAGCTTCATAAAACCTTCTCTAAAATGATCATTTTACTCAGAAAACTCCTCAGATTGTGATTTTGCTGTAGTCTTTTGTTAATTTATTTACTCTTTTTTTCAAGAGGAAAGAAGTGCCCCTGAGTCTCCAACTTCCTGTTCCTGTCCAGCAGGCTCCTCCCAGTGCTTTGTCCATGTGCTGTTCACTTTCATTTGGATTTGGAGCTGGAAGGATCACTTTTTGTGTCTTTCTGCTGCATCATACCATTGGATTGGATTTATTTGAGGACTTTTTGATTTGAGATGTAATTTACTTCAAGTAAGTTGGAGAATTGGTCTGTTTGTTTCATTGGGGCTTGATTGTACCTACATTTTTCTGGGATTTTCATTGTTTTTAAAAATTATTGTTGTGGGTGGCCTGTACTTTCAACAGGGGCCTAGTTGTTTTTCTCTACAATTTCAGCCAGTAGGGTACCCATGGGTCCATGTTTTGTGGTGTCTGTTGAATTTAAATATCATGTAGGGCATGGATGGCATAGGATTGAAATGCTAAATGTGGCTGTGGTGTATTTCACTGTTTGTGTGTGTGTGTGTGTGCGTGAGCGTGTGTGTGTGAAATACCTTTATGGATGTGTGTGCTTGATGTGTAACTTCTTTCCAATCCTTTCGTAGCCCTGTTGATTTTCATTTTTGTATTAAAGCTGTGTTGTTTAGCAGGCCTCCTTTGGCCGGTCATATATAGGCCTGCTTCAGTTCATTGTTTTCCATGGCCTGTTGTGACTGTGAGTGGCCATGTGGCTTGTGGCAATTTTGTGGTGGTAGTTTAGTAGTGTGTGCTTCTTTTTCCATAAAGGCCTGCATTTCTTTTCTTTGTTCCCCTTGGCTTATGCTTGCTGTTGTTGTGTCCTGGCCATGTGTGTGGCGGCCATTTTGTGAAGGCAGGCATTGTGCTTTTGTCATAGGCTTACATTGTCTGTCTTCCATTTTGTGTTGTTGTGGGTGGGTAGCGTGCATTTTGTGGAGCCATCCAAGCAGTGGGCTTGCTTTTGCCATTCTGTTCCAAGCTTGTGGCCTAGTCTGCCAGTAGGCCCAGAGGTAGTCATCCTCAAATCTTTGGTGCATTAAAAACAGCTTGTGTTGTCTGTTAAATTTTTTTTACACCATGGATGGCTTTGAATTGAATTGCAAAAGGTGTTTTTTGGGGTGGAATTGCAGTTTTTGGGTGTGTGTTAAATAAATAGGGCTTTTCAGCCAGTAGGTAACCCAAGGGATTCAGCTCGCGTACTTTCGGTAACTCTGCACAGCGGGACAATGCAGACTTACAGTTTTTGTCATTTTCGTGCTCTCAATACGCGTGTTCGTGCACGCGATAACGACTTTTTGTACAGTTCGCAATCCCGAACACGCAGCATTTGCAATCTTGCAAACAATAATTCGCGAGCAACATAAAACCTTCTCGAAAACGCTGATTTTGTGCATTTTGCTAAAAAAAACTCCTCAGGTTGTCATTCTGCTGTAGTTTTGGAGCACGGAGTCACTTAAAAAAAAAAATATATTTTTAGGAGAGGAAGTGAGTTCCACAGAGACTACATCTCCCTTTTCCTGTCCTTTGTAATCACTTTTTTGTTATTATTGTGGTGGCTGGCCTGAGCATGTGGGTGGTGGCCATTTTGTGGAGGCAGGCATTGTGCTTTTGCAATAGGCCTGCATTGTCTGTCTTGTATTCCTGACCTTTTCTTGTTTTTGTGAGAGGCCTGGCCATGTGGTGGCGGCCATTTTGTGGGACCAGCCACTGTGCTTTTTCCATAAGCCTCCAAGCTTGTGACCTAGACGGACAGTAGGCCCAGGGGTACTACTCATCAATCATCACAGGTGCATGGAAGTTAAACAACTGTTTTTGTGTTGTGCGTTAAATTTCAACATCATGTATGGCTTTGGATTGAATTGTAAGATGTGGGCTTTACTTTTTTTCTGGGGTATTTTTCACTTTTTGGGAGTTGTAAATAAATGCCTTTAGTTTTTATGTGTCTATGTTCGTTGTTGTTGCTCCCTGATGCTGCATCCATCCCATAAGATGCACACATTTTTATTTAGGGCAAACAGGCTACACTACATTTATGTTTTTGTTCTTTGCTATTCTTATTCTTCCTGAGTGTACATAGTACAGTACAAGTACACCAGGAGCCCTGTCCTTGTCAGTCTCATAAATGGCTTTACTGTTGTTGTTCACTGACTTCATAAAATTTAATAATTGTGACCACCCACCAGACACTAAGAAGTTATATATTATATTATTGATCTTTTGACTGATGTTCTTCTGGCTTTTTTGCTATTAGGTGCACAAAAGACGGGGGAGGTGTGTCATCATCTTTGACTGTTGTGGTGCCATACCGACGTCCTGCTGCTGTACACGACGTGACGTGTGAGTGACCCGACCAGGCATCTCTGCAACTTGTGCAACTGAGTGCTGTTTTGACATCTGAAGAAGATGCCCCCAAAGAAAGCAGGTATCAGGTCCTCCGGTACCAAGAAAGTTGCCATGGAGAAGAAGGAACAGAAGAAGAAAGAAGTGTCAGTTAAGTCTGGTGTGCCTCCCTAAACCTTTTTTGGGACACCAAAAATGACGCCTGCAGCAGCGGTGTCCGGGGGCCAAGCTGGGGGCAGCACCTCCGCATCAGTGGGCCCAACCCACCAACCCAGGCCCAAGCAGATGAGTGTTGAAGAGGTAGCCAGCCTTATGGTGGAAAGCCGTGATGCTGAGCCTGAACTAAACTTATCGCTATCTCAAAGTAGTACACAATCAAAGCAGGAGGGAACACAGCAGATACGTGGTCAACAACAACAGCCGCAACCACCGCCCGCAATAGTAGCTGTAGTTCCTCCCGAAGTAGGGGCAGTTCAGGAAATTGAGCCTCATGCAGAGGAAGAAGAGGAAGCCACTCCTTCAGAAGTTCCATTGTCTTCCAAATCCCCAGCAACGAAAAGGAGGGTTAGTACATCAAGTTCTTCACCAAGCCCCCCTTCTGATGATCTAGATGCACCTTAGAAGCCACAGACTAAGTCTGAGAGGGAGACACGTCACAAGAGCAGGCATGGGAAAAGGAAGGTTCCAGAAAGCCTTACACTTATGGAGGTTGATGTAGAAGAGCAGGATGATAATGATGATGATGAGCCAGTCATCACGAACATCACTCCCGGGCCTGAGGAGATGGAGACCAACATTTTTACACTATCCAAAATGGCTGCGAGGGATGCAGCACACATACCTCCAACACAGGTAACACCAACACGACCTCCAGCTTCCATATTTACATTAGCAAAGGGCCGGCAGCGTCCTACATCCAGCACAAGCACCACCTCAGCAGAAGTAGGTAGTGGTACTGCACAGAGTCAAATTCAACACATACCCTCCAGTTCATCCGGCATTGGAAGTGGCACCTCCAGCAGGAGACAAAAGTTAAGCTCCACAGTGTGGGACTTCTTTACGGTTAGCGGAAAGGAGGAGAACATTGCTATATGCTCTGTTTGTCATAGCTCTGTTAGTCGTGGTAAGCTTGGTACAAACTATGGTACCGGAGGCCAAATGACCCATCTGAAAAAACACCATGCAATCCAGTGGGAGGAGCACCTTTGTTGCATAAAAACTGTGACCACCATCTGCCCAAAATGGAAGGTTCCCAGCCGCTACTATTTTGCAAGAGTTGCTGTTCCAGCACTACATCACGACGTGCGGGAATTGCTTGGAAAAGCCTTAAAAACAGAGTGCTGTTCAGAATATCCACCTGACAACAGACATGTGGACCAGTTGCCAAGCCACTGATTACGTGTGCATCACTGCACACTGGGTCTCTTTTTCGGGTGTTAAAGATAAGATATCTGAAGGTGTTGTTGACACCGCTGAGATTTTTAAAGACACTCACAAACTTGCAACTGTAGCCATGTTTGCTATGGAGAAATCTCATACTGCTGCAAACATTTTGGATGAGTTTAACAGCAAGGTGTTTGAGTGGCTGCGACCAAGAGGGCTTAACATTGGTTCTGTTGCCACGGTCAATGGCAGTAATGTAGCTAGGGCCATGAAAGATGGTGGCTATTTCAGGGTCCCGTGTTTGGCACACTGCATTAACATTGTTGTTCAAGACTTTCTGAAAAATGAAAGCAAAGTCAGCAGCTTACTGACCAACTGCAGAAGAATATGCACACATTTCAACGATTCTTTTAAAGCCCGGAAGCAGCTGAGGGTCATTCAACGTGAGCATAAAATGCCAGTCAAAGCACCCATCCAGGAGGTGCCAACACGTTGGAACTCAACTTATTACATGCTTGAGCGTCTGTTTGAGCAGTACATACCACTCAAAGCCTATGTCATGAAAAGGTCAGGAGATCCTACTGTGAAAGGCATGACCATTGAGATGGCCCAATGGGACCTCGTTAAATGCCTGACAGAGATTCTACTTCCTTTTGAGGTCTTCACACGTGAAGTCAGCAGGGAGGAATGTACTATGGGCCAAGCTATCCCATTGTTGTACATGCTAGAGCAAGAGCTGAAGGAGGTGTCAGAAATGTATGCAGGTGTGGATGACAAAGTAGATGCATATTATTTGGCGGACACCTTAGCCGCTCGCTTATCTGACAATACAAGGATTCAAAATAACATTGTGTCACATTGACATTACATTACTGCCTCAATTTTGGATCCATGTTACAAATTATTGCTGAGCAGTAATGAAGTAATTCCTTTTTCAGAAGTGGACGTTGCCAAGTACAAAACTTTGATAGCTGAGGAAGCCACTGACTTTGAAAACGAACGGATCTTAATTAGAGGATCGCCCCCCCAGGGCAGAAAAAGTACTACAGGGCACCCAGAGTCAAGTTCTACTTCAGAGGCCGAGAGCAGTGAGTTTGCCTCCCAGCAGTCAACAACACTGCCAGCAATAACATCAACAGCACCAACAGGATCATCAGCCACATTTAAAAAAACGGCAGGTGATTGGTTTCTACGGAAAGGGTTTTGTACGTCCATTACTGATGCAAAGGCAAAAGAGGCCAAGCAAATCGGAGCACCCCTGAACATTGAGCGGATGGTTCAGGCCTATCTAGATGACACAACAGAGGTCTTCATGGAGCAAAGCCCATTGGTGTATTGGTATGGGAAAAGAAACCAATGGACAGTGTTTAGCAGGTTGGCGATAAAGTATGTGGCTTGACCTGTTGCAAGTGTCTCTTCAGAGCGTGTTTTCAGTGCTGCTGATGCCATTGTTACTGTGACGAGGACCAGTCGCTCGCCCAAAAGCGTGGAGAGGTTAACCATGATCAAAATGAATCAGCACTTTATACCACCGGAGTACAAAATACGTGAATCACAGCAGGAAGAGGAGAGCGACTTTGATGACATAAGTAGTGGGTTCTTACATGACGTACTTCTGTCCGAACCACCAGAGTTTGAGGAAGAGCTCCTCTTCCCTGACAACTAGGCTTTCAAATTGTTCTTCCTTCTTTTATTTGTGTGTGACTGTATCTCTGTTTTTCTGGTTCAAAATCTAATCACAGCAAATCCATCAACAGTCTCCTCTTTTTATTTCCCTATTGGAGTTGCATGTCTGTGCATAATGGTCCACTCCACTCCTCAGCTTCCTGCTCCATCTTCCTTACTCTCCCTAAATACATTTCAAGTAAGCCAGACATTGAATGGAGATGGAGAATAGTACAATACATGTTGCCTCTAACAGTCCCTCCATAAGAAGTGAAACGTGACTACAGCTATATTCCGTTTTGTTTCCAAGCCGAAAGAAACTCATCACTGACTGTCAAAAGGCTAGGCAGGCATCTGATCTGACAGCCAAAGAGAACAGCAATACAGGTAATGAGTGATTATTGTGAATGTTGGCATGCATTACATTGGATGCTTGCTGACTACGAGTGAATGTGCATGAAGTCGAACTATACTAGTTTATCTCCAAAGTAAAAGTGACTTAGGTGACAGTCAATGTTTCCTTGTTGTTTAATAACCACATTGTACTCTTACCACTGCAGGTGCCGCCCAATATCTGTTGCAATTTTGTAATATGGAATATATTATGAACTTAATCAGTCACTACAGACTGAGTTGGTGTTGGAGAACATGTACCACACGGTCATGATGCTGCTGAGCATACTATCTTTGCACACAGTCAGTCAGTTGGATCGGAGATAATTGATGGAATAACTGCGTTTCATGGACTGCCTTAAAAGGTAAATAGTTTAAACAAGAACCACAGCAGACCTATGCTACATGTCCGTGTAGTGATGTGGACTGGAGTAGAGTGTAGTGGTATGAGGGACAGTGGCGCACTGATTTAGTCACTTCATTTGGAAAATGCTAGGTTGCTGCAGTGCATATGCCTTTTGTCTGGCTCGGTCAAAATTTAAGGTAAATGGGGGTAGGGTGCCTGGCCTGTGCCGCGGTTGGCCTGTTCTGTGGCTGTGCTGGCTCCTGTCCCGTTGTTGTTGTAGCTTAATGCTGTAGAGTAGACACTATGTATCCTATCCAAGCTGCCTCAGTCTGAAAGTGTTCTCTCAAGAGTCTTGTCTTCTCTTCTTGCACTCCACTGTAATTGAGTTTTTTTTTTTATTCAGGTATTTTTCAATACCCCTTTTGTTTTTCCATCTACACTTACAGGCCAGCCTTTAACCTGTGCTATAGTGGGAAAAACAACTCACACTTACCTTATCAATCCACATCAGGCATGCAGTGGTACCCAAGATTGATGTGCGGAGTGTCCACGGAAGGGAAGACCAAGAGGAATGACGAAAATGATGCAACTCCACATTTGGACCAGGATAATATAGTAACTTTAGTATCATTCATCATTTGTCTTTAAATTTATTTGATTCCTTTTTTCTCTTCAATCATTACGACTGTGTGTTGTGGTTTGTTTGGTAATTGATCCCTACAACTACTTTTTCATTTCCTTTGCTAGCTTGAAAAATAAAAGTAAGCCCGGTACAGCATGTAGTTTGGTTCGGTCTGAGAGCGGCAGACAGGCAAGGCAAATTTCATATTAATAATTTCTGCCCTGTACTGTCTAATTGTGTAGTAATAGTTAGTAAGTACAACTCATTATCATTAACCATCAAGTTCTCTTCATCATCAGCATGCATGCATTTCCCTTTTCTCACTTTATACTTAGATTTCTTTGATAATGGGTCATGGTCGTCTTACAAGATTGTGTTTTACTTTTGTTGTATCCATGCATACTGTCTGTTTTTCTTTGTCAAACCTTTCCCAAAACCCCCCTTCCCATCCATCCATTCATCAATCCCTAACAGTCTAACCCCGGGCTGTGTGATTTATATTGAGGTGTGATGTGACTACATTAAATGTACACCAACAATTGATCACACGCTTGCTGGGGCAGATGCGGTGAAAGCAACACTACTTGAATTTCAACTAAGGCAGGGCAAGGATCTTCTTCTGCTTGCCCACCCATGCTGTACTTTACTTTGTTCTAATACTCCTCCCACAGTCTCTCAGTCAAGTGACTTTCTCTTTCTTTTTTCAAATGCTATTGCCAGTGTCTACTTCTACCACCACAATAATGGCATCTTCTCCATTCATTTGGGAAACCAACCATGCAGCCATCAGTGTGCCAAACTTCATCATCATCAATCACAGGTAAGATATGTTTGGTGGGAGGTATAATGGACTAGGAGGAGAGACTGACAGTACTAGTATGACAATTAAAAATAACTCAGTGAGGGGTACCGCATTTATCTGTTTGTGTGTTACAAAACTGCCAGATCTTTTAAATCAAACACTGGCTGCGGGCATGCAGCAGCAAGGAAACAAAGTAACAAACCATGTAACTTACATTGAATTTGGAAAACAGTAACCCACCACAAAACCTTAACATCGTATGTTTAACCTCTTCAATGCCCGTGACGAGCTGGTCTCGTCATGGGCCGCGGTTGCGCTGTGCCCATGACGAGACCAGCTCGTCACAAACCCCGCCCGCTAATGAAACGGCCGGCACAGGGCGGGGAAAGGGGCGGGCACTGAAGGGGTTAAGTAAATAATATAAAATTTAATATACCCTAACAAAAATAAACTATCCCACTCTGACCTAACCCACCCCCCTCCCTAACCCCAACCAATGTCCAAAACGAAAGTCAAAGCCCCAATGTCCGAAAGTGAAACCCCAATGCCGAAAACCCACCCACCAACAAAAGGAATTAAAAAAGGGGCAAATGAAAAGGTCCTCTATAGTCGGCGGGCCTTCAGGTGTTTATCCACCAGGATTTTTACCCGCTCCTCTAGGTGCTCCTCCAAGCGGGCCATCCGGCGGAGCAGCTGGCGGCGAAATGCCCTGCAGTTACATGCAGGGTGGGGGGCAGCAGTGGTAGAGATGGAGGCGCGGTGGCTGGCGGCTGCCGGCCCACGGTGCCGTAAAACTGGAGGCAGGGCCTGACTGGGGCCCGGGGCATTGGAGGAGGCTGCAGCTGCAGCCACCTCCTCCTCCTCCGCCTGAGCCACCAGCCGGCGATATTCATCACAAATGGCCTCCAGTTTAGGGGGCCAGGCCCTGGCGGCCAACTCCTTCCTCGATGGTTTTGGTGTGGAAGGAGTATCTATATTAAGAAAGAAAAAGAGCGTGTTGCAACCAATACTCTTAGCAAAACAAACACTAACACTAAAATCATTCAACACATAGTATCACAGTATCACTAGCAAGCACAGTACATAACATTTGTGATTTGGTGGTAAGTATCTATACTCCTACTTCCTCAGACTCTAACATTTGTGGGAGTTTCCGACATTATACTCGTACTATGTACTCCGGTACACACCAGTCGTGTTGTTCTTATCTCTAGGTTAGCGCAATTACATAACCTTGTTGTAGCCGGCATGCCAGCTCAGTCAGCTAAGCTTGCACCCAAGAGAAACAGATATGAGTCACATGATGCAGACTCACGTTAGTTTTATTTACTACTACTGTCTGCAGGTGGGGAAGCTCATATTTTTGTATTACGGTCGGTGGCACTGGCCATACTCTGTCTGTTACATGAGGGCAAATGATCAATTTCACTTACACCCTGCCCTGGGTACTACAAAAAGGCTGATTATTTATCTGATCCAATGATCATTGCTTATATTTATATTATAGATGGTAATACGACATCAGGTCAGTAGCGGTCGGTGGTGGGAGTGCTGCCGGGCGGTGACGTGGGAAGGTGCAGGGTAGGGGTAGTAAATTTTTGGATTACGGAAAATCCCAGGTAATTAAACAATACATATAAAAAAAATTAAAAATGTGTTGCACGCACTGCATCGCATTCGGCGGTGCAGTGTGCACAATGAAAATCATTTTATTTATTTTTATGTTGACTTACCTGTATTTGGCCGTAATACATAGTTTACTTGCCACCCACCCTGCCCCTCCCCATGTCACCGCCCGCCAGCACTCCCACCACCAACCGCTACTGCATAGGGTACTTTGCTTTCATTGATTGTGTAACCAACAGATAGGCCACGCTTTGCTATAGTAGATAGTTATAGTTAGGACCGTGTTTCCATAGGAAATCTCAAAATTATATTTTGAATAACTTTGGCGCCGGTTGACGAATCTTCTCGAAATTTTCAAAACTAATGGGGCGCTCCGCTCAGCTCCTACCCTGAAAGTCTCGGGGGGATTCGTCAAGCAGGGGCCGAGAAAAAGGGGGGTCCCAAAACGCGTTTTCCCCATGCATTTTCCAAGAGGACCTTTAGTCGAAGGTACAGCCCGAACGGCTGAACAGAATTACTTGAAATTTGGCAAAGAGGTAGTCCTCAGGTCAGGGAAGTGCCTTTTGCATATATGGAGTCAATCTGTTCAGTAGTTCTCAAGAAAATTGAGTTAAAAGCACATAAATATCTATAGCCGCGCACCGTGCGCGCACCGTGCGCGCACCCTAACGTGCACGACCGTAATTCTGATTGGTGGTTAAATGTCAGCCAAAGTTCGAATCGGTCGAAATCAGGAAGTGTCGGCCGCCATTTTGTTTGTTTTGAGTGCGAGAGTGAAAAAGGAAGGTGGCGAACGTGAATAGGGGGCAGGGTAGAGGGTTCCTGACCCCCTAGCCTTTGTCAGGGGGTCCCTGAAGGACCCCAAAGGCATACAAAAACATTTACATTTTTTTCGAAAAATCGCGGGGTGCGCGCATGGTGCGCGCACCGTGAAAAACCCTAAAAAACCCCAAAAAACCTTTTTAATACGTAGTTTATTGTAAAATAAATATATAAAAAATATAATAATACATACATAACTTAGCATTTAAAAAACCGTACAAATTCACTGAAAAAAACATAGGTTTCACACACGTTATAGTTAGGAATTAGCATTTAAACAACCTTGCAAATTCACTTAAAAAACCATAGGTTTCACTCATGTTATAGTAAGGTGGACATTTCACTCGTAAAAAAACAATGAAATTCCCCCGTTATAGTTAGTTCAGATAACTATAACTCGCGCAACCGCCACTCTATCACAAGGATGATGTCATCAGTGATGTCATGAGTGATGCCACTGACCAAGTCATGAGTGATGTAATATGTGACGTCATGAGCAGTGGATTGCGGGCGTGCGAGTTATAGTTGTCTGAACTAACTATAACGGGGCGCTCGGTGCGTGAAGCGCCCCGTGCGCCCACAGCGCGCGCACGGTGCGCTCACCTCGCGATTTAAAAAAATAAATAAATTGTTTTTGAAAAACCTGAAAAAAAAAAATACATAACTTAGCATTTAAAAAAACGTACAAATTCACTGAAAAAACCATAGGTTTCACACACGTTATGGTTACGAATTAGCATTTAAAAAACCTTGCAAATTCACTTAAAAAACCATAGGTTTCACACATGTTAAAGTTAGCGGGACATTTCACTCGTAAAAAACCAATGAAATTCCCCTGTTATAGTTAGTGCAGGCAACTATAACTCACGCGACCGCAATCCTCTGCTGATGACGTCAGATATTACATCACTGTATTTAGACACTTATTTACCCATGTCTTCTTCCATTAATCTTTAGCTATACATATATTACAAATATTTATTTTTCAGAAAGACACATATGTCATCAGTGATGTAATATCTGACGTCATCAGCAGAGGATTGCGGTCGCGTGAGTTATAGTTGCCTGCACTAACTATAACGGGGGAATTTCATTTTTTTTTACGAGGGAAATGTCCAGCTAACTATAACATGTGTGAAACCTATGGTTTTTTAAGTGAATTTGCAAGGTTTTTTAATGCTAATTCGTAACTATAACGTGTGTGAAACCTATGGTTTTTTTAGTGAATTTGTACGTTTTTTTAAATGCTAAGTTATGTATTTTTTTTTTTTCAGGTTTTTCAAAAACAATTTTTTTTTTTTTTAAATCGCGAGGTGCGCGCTCGGGGCGCTTCACGCACCGAGCGCCCACGGTTCGCAGTGCGTGCCGTGCGCGCGCGGTGCGTGCACCTCGCGATTTAAAAAAAAAATAATGTTTTTTCTCCCTTGTGGGTCCTTCTGTGAGCCCCTGACCAAGGCTAGGGGGTCAGGAACTGTCCACACTGCCCCCTTTTCACGTTCTCCACCTTTGTTTTTCACCCCCTCAGACTGCGAGAGACAAAATGGTGGCCGACACTTCCTGGTTTCGACGGATTCGAATGTTTACCGACATCTAACAACCAATCAGAATTGCGCTTGCGCACGGCAGGTTGCGCGCACGGTGCATGCACGGTGCGCGCGTATAGATATTGATATGCTTTTAAATGCTATTTTCTCAGGAAATACTGAACAGATTTACACCAGACCTGCAAAAGGCACTTCCTTGACCTTATGGCTACCTCTCTGCCAAATTTCACGTAATTCTGTTCAGCCGTTCGGGCTGTAGCTGCGACTAAAGGTCCTATGGAAAAATGCATGGGGAAAACGCGTTTTGGGACCCCCCCTTTTTCTCGGCCCCCGCTTGACGAATCACCCCGAGACTTTCAGGGTAGGAGCTGAACGGAGCGCCCCATTTGTTTTGAAAATTTCTCGAGGATTCGTCAACCGGCGCCAAAGTTATTCAAAATAGAATTTTGAGATTTCCTATGGAAACTAGGTTGTAACTATAACTATCTACTGGCGACCGCCAGTAGATATATATATATATATATATATATATATATATATATATATATATATATATATATATATATATATATATATATATAAGACGTGCTTGAAAACTACTGCGAGTCAACTGTATTCTGAAAATACTACTTATATTCCCCTCCGCGTTGCTACTCTGGCGCAGTTTCTTTTACATTTTCTTCAAAGTAAGATTCTCCAGTGACAGTTTCCACCTATGCTGTCTATTGATGTTAGTATATCCAGGCATACATCCATTAAAGTAAACATCTATCCTTCTTTTTTATATATCTCTTAACAAACCTAAGTTGGTTTCACCAACAACCACCCATGCTTCCGCTCCTTCCTTGCTTGCCTTGGCTTTGAGTTTGAACCAAACACCGCTGATTTTTGCTAACTAGTACTATCCACCCATACTGTGTCGCCCACCCAGGCAGGCATCCTCTTTCACCTTCCACCCATCCTTCAACAACCCATGCATCTGATCTGAATACTATTAGCCACCTATGCATGCTTCCAACATATCCTTCTCTGCCAGTCAGTCATATTATTTATCTCGCCCGTCCTTCCACCCTTCTTTCACTCTTTGTTCAACACATCCATCAAGGTCATCTGATCTGAGTTTGTCTTCTCCATAAAACCTTCACAGCTGTTTTTGGAGTCAAATAGAAGAGGCCATTGGTTACTCAACTCACACTGCTAATGCTAAGTAAAGGGTGTCTTCTTCAACCGTTGTATAATGTTGACTACAACTTAAGTCGCACAGTACAGTGAAGTAGTGAACACACTTCCATCTAGTAGTAATGTCAAGAACAATGAATATAACTTACCACCGCTGGCCACTGCTGCTGGCTCCCCCCCTGTCGCTCCTGCAGATGCTGCCAGTGTTCCTACCCCCTCCGGAATGGCCGCATCGCCGCTGGCCCCGCCGGCACTGGTGGTTGGTAGTGTGCCTAGAAAAAACATAACACATTTTTAGATGCCTGGAAACCTCCCCCTATTTTATTAGTGTTCACTTGGAACATTGAAAAAAAAGTTAATACAATATACATCAGCACTAGAGTATTGCAGTCAGTAGACAGACACTAGTAGTGATATGGTTCCTAGGGTCATCTAGTCCTACTCTACTCTTTTGAAAGTTAGCCTGAGCCATGTGTAACCCTTTTAGATTCATCATGTCGACTACTACTCTTTTGGCGCATATTTAATTATACCTGGCAGCTTATTGACATGTGCAGTAGACGCCTTTGAGGCCACATGACTGTTGCGTACAAGTGAAGAGGTCGAAAAACAAGGCACTTTGTTATTGAGTTTGGTTAGTCTGTATTGCTTAGCCATCACATACATGTTACACTTTTTGCCATGACTGCAAAATGCTTGCATTCACCAGTATACTATCTAACGGCTAACGCGCAGCATTTTTCTCATGTAATAGGCGGAAGATTCCCTTCTACAAACCAGAGATTTACAGGGCTTATGATGCATGATGTAACCAGTATTTCTACGTTTTACGGTGAGGGGTCTTCCAGAATTCAAAAGATCTTTTGTCTTGTCTCTTGTTCTTGTTGTCATTCACTTGTAAATGTTTACTGTTTTAATCTTATGCTTTTTGCTGGCTTATTGACAATGGCTGTAGTAAATTACATTTCATATAACGACGTACAGAGCTTGTTACTTGTTTCAAATAAACCTTTTGAACTTACACATAGACTCTGTGGTATTTGGTGTGGTGGGGTGGACTTACACAAGTGAGTGAGCAAAATGGTGTTATGTTCTGGGTTGTCTGTCTCAGTCATCATCAACATTGTGTATCTTCTTCATGGAGGGGGTCGGGAGTGGGACCCTAATGTGAGACATTATAGCTAGTCGGTCAGGGGATCGTGGGTTCTTCGGACTGAGGTGTGATCAGTAAGGTCCAACCTCCCATCACCAACATCCTAGTTTGTTGTGCATAGTTCTGTATGTGGCTCTGCAGAATCACTACAACAGTAGTAGTATCATGTACTATCCGATCCAAAAAATAGTCAAATATCTGGTTGGGCATTTTGTTTGTGGGAATTGTCAAAGCCTCAACATTGAGAAGACTAGAAGAGGACAACCCAAAGGACAGGACACAGTGGCTGGAGCTATTGGTCAATCAGAGTTTTATTATTCCAAAGAAAACCTTCAATAAAGAGTGGGCAACTGTGCAAGCTTCGCTACAGACAGAATAATAGTAGTAGTAGTAGTGCAGAGAGTCATAGCAGAGGCAGTTAGAAGGAACTTAGTTAGAGGCAGGGATAAACAGAATTTGGAAACAGATAGTCAAGGTCAAAGAAGCTTTTGTAAAAAATAGAATTAGAAAGTGGAACCATAAATTATAGTTCGGAAAAAAAGATGCAGTAAAAGTTAGGGAAATATAACTGTCAATATAACCACTGGAGGACTTACAGGGGCCAGCAGCAGGAGCCTCGGTAGAGGAGCGGTCCTGTGTTTCTTCCGCCGACTCCGACCCCGTCTTCTTGCCCCTGGGTGGTGCTGATGATCATGTAAAATATAATAAAAAAAGAGACAAACATTAAGGAGTGCTGTGAAACAAATAATAATAAATCATATGGAAAAATAAGTCAAAAAACATTTTAGGAAACAACAATTGCAATAAAATTGACCTATCTAATCAGATGGATCGACTACTGGCTGCTTCCTGCATTCATGGATCGTCTACTTATTTATGAACACTCCAGTGTTCCATAATCATTCTGATTACAAATACTAACGAAGCCTAGTAAGTACCACCTGACCTACACCACCTATTCCAGACGGGTCAATTGTTCACTAAGTCTGCATTTCCATTTTTTTTAGCCATCAAATGCATAGATGAAATGGAGGCCACATGCATAAATTTGTGCATACATACAACAAATTGTGGGTTGGTTGCATGATTCTGATCTAGTTCTGCTACTGACTGACCATGCTAAGCCTACCACTCACTAAACAAAGCACAAAAGGTTCTACGGAGGACTGGGGTAAGCAGCACTCAGTGACAGAGGAGGCGTCACGCAGACCGCGTAAAACAATTATTAACTAATACTAACTAAACCTAGTATCCAATATCCATCCACCACTATTTCACAGTAGGACAATGGAAGGACTAGAGTCTCTCTAGCAAATCGCATTACCTAACTTCAGTTCTCTAAAATAAACTCTTACATAATCAGCACAAGCTAGCGCAAACTAAGTTGCAAACAAGTAAGAGTACCACCGAGCACCTGGGTCCTACAATAACAGAAGATTTTGCTTTTTGGAACGTAATTTACCAGCAACGCGTAGCCCGCAGCAGCAATCTTGTTATTCGTCAAAAATGTAATTTATACACAATAAGTCACTCACCAAGTCCAACGACCTTGACACCTAGCAGGTCCAACAGGTCCTGCTCCCGGTCCAGGATGTCGGACCACCGGTGGGCCAGCTGATTATGGGTGCGCCAGACCCCAGAGCACCGTAACACTGCCCGGCGCACCTTCGCCCACCGACGGTGACGCTCCTGGGTAGCATGCCTCCTGCTGCCAAGGTCAAGGGGAGGTGGCGCTGAATGAAAAAAACAAGGGCGGCCAACTCCGCCTCCCCAAAAAGTTGCCGGGCCTGTACTCCTGCAGGACGCATTCTGCCGCAAGGCAGGTGGCTCTTGTCTGCTGCAGGTCCCTTGCCCTTAGCACTAGGTGTGACCTTGGCTATGGTTCTGGGGTGGGTGGGAGGCGGAAAAAAAATGTTAGAAGGGGAAAAAAAGTTAGGGGGAAGAAGACAGAAAGAAGTAATAAAAGTAAAAAAAACACAGTAAAAGTAGAAATAAAATGCAAAATATAAACTTAGGGAAAGAGAGATAGATGATAACTAAAAAAAGTCAGAAAAAATGTTTTAAATACAAAGGATTACAAAGATTAAGGGAGGATAGAAAGTAGGCCCAGAACCATAGCATATAGTGAAAAACAAGATGGCCGCGCCCATTCGCGACTGCGTGGGTAAGTTCACGCGGTATTATCTCGCGAACATTCAATAATCGTCGCAAATAAGTAAAATGCGCTCCCGAACACGACATGCGCATCGCGAACACGCTATCCGCGACCCGGAACAGGAAATAAGGCATCACGAGCGGACGGGACAATTGAAAAACAAGATGGCCGTGCCCATTGGCGACCGCATGGGTAAGATCACGAGATATTATCCCCCGAGCATACAAACAGCTCCCCGAACACGCTCACCGCACTCCCGAACAAGAAAAGGCCATTGCGAATGGGCACCGGAAGCAACTACGCAAGCTCGCGAAGCTACGCGTAGCTCGCGTAGTGCAAGAACATCTTCGCGTAGCTTTGCGAAGCACGGCTACGCGAACTACGCCCAGGCTTAGTCTGTTCAGATGTTTCTTTTGGATGTTCAAGTACAGACTGTTATAGTAATCCAGCCGTGACAAAATGAGGGCTGTGACTGCTGTCCTAAAGCTATCTTCTGGGAGAAGGAATTTTATTTTCCTCAAAATTCTGAGGAGGAAGAAGCTAGTAGAGTCAACCCCGCTGACATGATCGCCAAAGGTAAGTTTGTTGTCCATGATCACCCCCAGGTTCTTGGCTTTCATAGTAGGGGCTGGAGGCGTTCACATTTATTCAGGCCACCAATCCGGCATCCAGAGGTTAGGGCCAAATATGATGACCTCCATTTTACCTGCATTGAGTTTCAAGCAGTTCAAAGACATCCAGCCTGCAATGGCTTTCATGCAATTGTGGCATCTTCATCCAATTTCCGCTTCTTTGCCTTGCTGTAGGGACAACACAATTTGGTTGAGGATGTGGGCGGTACCACTGCACTGCTGGGGACAGGGCTACTTTGTGTACCAGAGAAAATGTCTCCCTCTGTTCACCTTCCACCTCGATCGTATCTTCAACTTCTTTATCCCCACCAACAGCAATGGATGCAGTTTTTTGGCCGCTTAGGTATGCCTCCCACTGGATCAAGTGTAGTTTTTCAGATGGTGTGTTTGGCCTCCGGTACCATAGTTTGTACTAAGCTTCCCCAGACTAACATCTTGTCCACAAATGAAGCAAATAGCAATGTTCACCTCTTTCCTGCTCACCGAAAAAAAGTCCCAAACTGGTGCTGCTGCTGGTGGCACTTGCAATGCCGGATGAACTGGTAGGTGGGCGTAAAGTTTGACTCCCTGCAGCACCTACTTCTACCAAGGTGGTATTTGTGGTGGATGTACATGGCTGCCGGTGCAATATGGAAGCTAGAGTTGGTGTAGGTACTATGATCTGTGTTGGTGCTATCTGTGCCACATCTCTCACAGCAACTTGGGATGGGTTAATGTCAGTCTCCACTGGGGCGGGACTAATGTCCATGATGACTGGCTCATCGTCATCATCCTCCTCTTCTACATCTACCTCCATAACTCTAAGGCTTTCTGGAACCTTCCTTTCCCTAGCCTTGTCTCGTGGTGTGTCTCACTCTCAGACTGATGTGGGATCCTCTTGTCAACAAATGGAGCTTATAGCAATGTTCACCTCCTCCCTGCTCACCGAAAAAAAGTCCTAAACTGGAGAGGTCAACTTTCTGGTGCTGCTGCTGGTAGCACTTGCAATTCCGGATGGACTGGTAGGTGGGCGTAAAGTTCGACTCCCTGCAGTACCTACTTCTACCAAGGCGGTATGTGTGGTGGATGTACATGGCTTCCGGCGAAATAGGGAAGCTGGAGATGGTGTAGGTGGTATGATCTGTGTTGGTGCTCTCCGTGCCACATCCCTCACAGCAATTTGGGATGGGGTAATGTCGGTCTACACTGTGGCATAACTAATGTCCATGATGACTGGCTTGTCGTCATCATCCTCCTCTTCTACATCTACCTCCATAACACTAAGGCTTTCTGGAACCTTCCTTTTCCCTAGCCTTGTCTCGTGGCGTGTCTCACTCTCAGAAAGATGTGGGATCCAAGTGGCGTCAAGATCATCAGAAGGGGGGCTTGCATAATAAGTCGATGGACTAACCCTCCATTTCCTTCCAGGAGATCTGGAAGACAAAGGATCTTCTGAAAGAGTGGCTCACTCTTCTTCCTCTGCAGGAAGCTCTATCTCCTGAACTGCCCCTACTTCAGGAGGAACAACTACTATTAGGGGCGGTTGCGGCTGTAATCTCAGTTCCCTGCATTGATTGGGTATTACTTTGAGAAAACGATAAGTCAATTTCAGCATCACTGCTCGTCGGGCCTAGGTTGGAGGGGTGGGTCCACTGATGCTGGGGTGCTGCTCCCAGCTTGCTCCCCGGACACCGCTGCTGCAGGCACAGTTTTTGGTTTCCCAAAAAGATCTTAGGCAACACACCCGTCTTGGTAAGTGGCAGTGCCTTCTTCTCACTGGCAACTTTCTTGGTACTGGAGGACCTGGTACCTTTTCTTGAGGCCATCCTCTTCAGATGTCAGGAACACGCAGTGGCACAAGTTGAAGAGATGTCTATGGTCACGCGTCACATGACATCTTGTGCAGCAGGACTTCTGCCTGGAAGTACAATGGGTGATGACGCCCCCTCCTCTTTTGTGCACCTAAAACCAAAGAAGCAAGAAGAACATCAGTAAAACATGGCATTCCTTGTTGTGGTTCAATTACTGCTAGTACAAGCAAACAAATATAATATATAACTTTGTGTGTGGTTAAATGTATTACCTCAGTTATTTAAAAAACACAACAATACAGTGTAGACATTTGTGAGACTATGAGACTGACAAAACCAAGGGCTTTCATGGTTGGTGTACTAGTGTACAGTACACTGAGGAAGGATAGGAAAGAAGAAGAAGAACAACAAAAATACAAATGTAACAGATGCTGTTTGGCAGTGTGCATCACGTGGGATTCAGCATTCACGGAGTTGCAGCTGACAATGGATAGAAGCAATTAGCCAAGACGAAGAATTGAAAGAGAAAGACAAGCAGGCCTAGTGCAGAAGCACACTGGCTGCCTTTACAAAATTTCAAACAAACAGTGGTCCTCAAAATGGTTTAAGGAATAAAGGGAATAAATATAGTACAGAATCGAAACTATATTAAGAATGTCCAGCCGGACATCCAGTTTAATTCTTCAGTGAAATACAACCAATAATCAACAGCAAAACATATGTGGGACACAGTCCTGTATCCGTTGGGAGAAAAAGACATATACAAAACAAACAGACATTACAGGCAAGGCATAGGAGCTTAATTACAAAATCCAGTGTTTAAGCTTTTTCCATACAGACAATGCACTTTTTTACGTAATAGGTTATTGTGCACGCTGTATAGATTGGGGTCGACGACGTTTCGATCCTATTACAGAGATACAAGGATCATCATCAGGACGGAAGAATGTACATGCCTGGTATTGAAAGAAATTGCCGTAGAGAGTAGATCGGGAAATAGACGTGGTCAATTGGCGGAATAAAAACTCGCGTCTTGTTGTGCAATAAGGGTCTGGTAGTCCGCTCGTAGGTGCGGGTGTGACCGCAACGGTAGCTGTTAGAGTTCGAAAACGGGCAATGCGATTATCTTGCTCCGATCCAGGAACTGGGAGTAAGGTCCGAGCATCCAGAGTTATCAGGCAATTTCGATAAAATTGCAAGGATGAGTGATCCGTGATCAAGTGGCGTCCTCAGTTAACGATGAACGTTAACTGAGGACGCCACTTGATCTCGTGCATACTCACGGATCACTCATCCTTGCGGATCCTGGCTGATGACGGCTGATAGCCAGAAACCGGTCCTAGGATGCTTGATTCCGGTCCAGGGAAGACATGGCTTGGCAGTTCGGGCTGGACTGTTCCCATGAGGCACAGGGTCAAGACTGATTTGCATATGGCCATGTCTGAACTAGGGTGGCGTAGTGGGCAAAATAACGATGGATTTAACCCAGATCTCTTGACTGGGGGAGAATGTCTGCATTGTCAGCATTCCGTCCATCATTTGTTTGTTGTAACGCTTTTCGCCCTTAGTGGGATGGGTATTCCCAGACGTGGGACCCGTGCTCACTACGCCACTGGAGTCAAGCTATCCTGGCTGATGACGGCTGATAGCCAGAAACCGGTCCTAGGATGCTTGATTCCGGTCCAGGGAAGACATGGCTTGGCAGTTCGGGCTAGACTATTCCCATGAGGCACAGGGTCAAGACTGATTTGCATATGGCCATGTCTGAACTAGGGTGGCGTAGTGGGCAAAATAACGATGGATTTAACCCAGATCTCTTGACTGGGGGAGAATGTCTGCATTGTCAGCATTCCGTCCATCATTTGTTTGTTGTAACGCTTTTCGCCCTAAGTGGGATGGGTATTCCCAGACGTTGGACCCGTGCTCACTACGCCACTGGAGTCAAGCTATCCTTGCTGATGACGGCTGATACCCAGAAACCGGTCCTAGGATGCTTGATTCCGGTCCAGGGAAGACATGGCTTGGCAGTTCGGGCTGGACTGTTCCCATGAGGCACAGGGTCAAGACTGATTTGCATATGGCCATGTCTGAACTAGGGTGGCGTAGTGGGCAAAATAACGATGGATTTAACCCAGATCTCTTGACTGGGGGAGAATGTCTGCATTGTCAGCATTCCGTCCATCATTTGTTTGTTGTAACGCTTTTCGCCCTAAGTGGGATGGGTATTCCCAGACGTGTGACCCGTGCTCACTACGCCACTGGAGTCAAGCTATCCTGGCTGATGACGGCTGATAGCCAGAAACCGGTCCTAGGATGCCTGATTCCGGTCCAGGGAAGACATGGCTTGGCAGTTCGGGCTGGACTGTTCCCATGAGGCACAGGGTCAAGACTGATTTGCATATGGCCATGTCTGAACTAGGGTGGCGTAGTGGGCAAAATAACGATGGATTTAACCCAGATCTCTTGACTGGGGGAGAATGTCTGCATTGTCAGCATTCCGGCCATCATTTGTTTGTTGTAACGTAGTTGATACAAAAGGCAGGGTAGCGAGATCATCTTAAAAATTGCAGATCAACCATATACGGTTAGAGGTAGCTGGGACTAACCCCTGACCTCAGTCTTAACGTGCTCCATTAACAGGGCCAAATTGCCATCCACTGAGACAGTTGGGACACGCGGTAAATACACTCCAAGGTATTTAAAGCCATCCTGCACATGAGATAAGCCCGTAGCCCACTCAGTGTCTTTTGATGACCCCTCAGCGGCAACAGCACTGGCTTGCCTACATTCATGAAGAACCCCAATGTCTCCCCAAACACCTGCATAATTCTCAAAATCCTGAGTCCTGAGACTGCAGGGTCTGTCATAAAGAACAATACGTCATATGTAAATAATGCTATGCGATCTGAAATTTCCCTAGACCATTCAAAGCCCCGCACCTGAGCATCCACCCTGACCCAGGTAGCCAATGGTCCATGGCCAGGGCAAATAACAAGGGGGAAAGGGGATAAACCTGTCTGGTGCCCTGTCGGATGGGAATGGGAACAACACTGTCCCCACAACTTGAATCGAAGCAGTCAGGTCAGTATATAATAATTGAACATAGTAGAGAAATCTAGGCCCCATATTGAGTCTCCTAAAGGAGCATAAACAAGCATGTCCAGTTCACAGAATAAAAGGCCTTGTCGATATCTGCTAAAAGTAATACCACTTGTCATCCAAATCTATCTATGAGAGCGATGGCATTATGGGCGTGGTGGATGCTAAGACTAGTAATGTGGTAGGGTATAAAACCGGCCTGGTCCGGATGAACCAAATCTGCCATGTGTGGCATCAATCTGTTGGCTAAAGCTTTGCCTAGGACTTTGACCTTGATATTTAGGAGGGAAATTGGGCGGTAAGAAGTGCGAACCTTCGGCAGTCACCCAGTTCAGGGAATGCGACGATCTCCACATGTCTCCAATCAGGAGGCATGCTTGTCTCTTTAAGCGCAGCTTGCATTGCTTCTAGCAAGTGAATCCCCACTAGCGACATATAGGCTCTGAACAATTTATTACGGACCCATTGGGCCAGTGGCCTCCCCAGGACATAGTTCTTTAAGAGCAGAGTTCAACTCCTTCACTGGAAGTGGCGCATCAAGTAATGCCCTAGCTATGGTAGACAAGGACTTCTGGGGTAGGGCATCTATGAAGTCCTCAATTTGAGCAGACGTAGCTGTCTCCATTTCAACGTACAGAGCCTCATAGTAGCCAGCGAATCTATCTACCACCTCACCTGGGACAGAAACCAATGCCCCAGGACCTGAACCGTAGCAAGGGAATTCTGGCAAAATCTATGTAACGGTTTACTAGACTTGTCTCTCCATTGGTATATACTGCTCAGGGAGGCTCACCACACACATTTGGCCTCCTCCAAGCGCACCCTCTGATACTGTTGCTGGGCCAAGCCCAGATGCCGTCGTGGCATTCCCCTTTTGTCACAACTATGCGTCTCCAACTCCAACAGCTGAGCTTCTATCTAAGATATCTCATTTTACCGTTGTTTATGCTCCACAGTACAGAAGCTGATACATAATCCTCTAATGGTGGGTTTGTCGCATCCCACAGTATGATTTTGGATAATGTGGTCCTCACGTTATGGGAGAAATAGTCTACTAGGGCACGGTGAAGGTGTGTTTTATGTAGCGGGTTTCTCAGGTGCCATTGCTAGAGTCACCATCTAAATAGAGGTCGTCTGGAACCCACCAAGAGCCACAACGCCACTGGGAAATGATCGGACAATCCTCTGGGGAGGATATCTATTTCAGAAACTGTGTATATGACCAGCCGCCACCAGCATGTGGTCCAGCCAAGAGAAAGAGCCATATACCATGGAATAGTAGGTAAAACCAGACTCAGTGGGGTGATAGGCCCTTTAGGTGTCCACCCAGGGCCCGAATCTGGGACCCCGGTGTGTCCCTGACACCCCCTGTCTCCCGCCATTAGCCACACTAAGGGAACATAACATTGTTCCAATCGCCTTCAATAATAGCCAACCAAGTGTTCCCCAGAGACCTAGGATCTAATCTACAAAGGATTGTCCAAGAATTGGGGCGGCATAAACATAGCTTACGACCACAGACTCCCCGCATAGTGTACAGGACATCAAAATACACCTCCATTGTGTATCCACCCAGGTCTTTAGGATCAGAAAAGGAACTCTGTGATGTTAAAGAATAGCCACCCCTCAGGATCCCCTGACAAAATCAGAGTGATATGTCTGCGTAAATCCAAAGCGGACCTGACAGAGGACCCTAGAACTTAGAAGGGGCATCTACTGTAATAGGAGAATGTCAGCCTGTAGTCGTTTGGCCTGATGGAGCACTGTGCCCGCTTTACCTTGTCTAGGACACCACAAACATTCCATGTGATAACAAGGAGTCAGCCAATAGGACTAATAAAATATGTCTCAGCCATTGGGACACTGTCCAGAATCAATCAGCCTAACCACGTGTTGGGTCACTGACAGGTGAACAATAGGTCTGCACATAACATGATGAACCATAACTGTAAAAAAGTCCATCCCACCTCCCAGCCCCCAAACCAATACCTCAGAAATATTGAAGTAACTGTCGTAGATAGAGCGCAGAGCCAACCTCAATAGGGGCCGAGAGCCAGGTTCATCCAATGAATACCCAGAATTGCTCTGGAATGCAAACCAAAAATGCAGCCAGTAGTTACAAGCCGTCATTGCTAATGCGTATAATAGCATGATAACATCATTATCCATGGCGGTGGCAGCCGCAGAAGATCAAACAACTAAACGCCAAACTCCCATGCCAGGATACTCTTTCAGTGGTCCTCTGTACAAGGCTTCGAGCTCCATGATGAGCGGGATCTGTGTCATTGTTTCTCCTTGGGTTTGGTCTGCTGTGTACGCCATCACTGGAAGATACATTTTTATCCATGCGCAGTGGCAAATGAGGCCTGACAGAGACTGTCTCGTCCGTCAATGCGAAGATTTCTTCAGGGGTGTTGAAAAACAGAGTTCGAGAATTGTACACTACTCACATACAGGCAGGGAAGAGGAGCATGTATTGAATTTTAAGTTTGCTAAGACGTTTATTTGCTGTTACAAATGATTGGCACTGTTGTTGGACCATCTTAGTGTAATCTAGAAAGATCATGATGTGGTGAGAATTAAAAAGCAGCTCTTTTTGGTTACGTTTTAGGATGATGTCCCTGTCATGGAAATTGTGAATTTTGGAAAAAACAGGTCGTGGCCGTGCCCCAGGAGGGGGCATTTTGACCAGGGCCCTATGGGCTTGTTCAATCAAGAAACAAAGGGAGAGGGAGTGTGACGGTAGTAGTTGAGTGCTATAGCGGGCAAGGAATTCACCCATATTCTCTCCCTCACAGCCCTTGGGAAAGCCCACAAATCGGAAATGATTGCGACAGGCACAGCGGACCACATCCTCCACCCATGCTGCCAGCTCCTTGACTACTGTTATGAGTGTATGGATTTTTTGCTGCAGCAAATTGATAGTGTCCTCAACATTAGTGACCCTAGTCTTGGCCTCTGTGATGCGTTCTACCGCCTTACAGAGGTCTTATCGCAGCAGTGTCCCATCGGAGCCCACAGCACTAATCTTTGCATCCAACATGTCTCTAGATTGGGCGATGAAAGCTAACAGCGCCATATTACCAGGCAAAGATTCATGGCCCCTCCAGAATCTGCCATCGCTGCGCAGCCCTGAATAACCTGTCCATTATGCTCTGCTTTACCGCTGGGCCGGAGGGCTTGTCTTTAGTCAGTCAGGCCATAGCAGGTGTTCAAGGTATAGTCCCAAATTCACCACTATTAATAAGGCATCCAATGTACCAGGCCCATTGCCACCATGTCTGCCCTGGGGCTGTCAAACAGAATGTTTGGGCACAGGGCACTCCTTCAGGACGAACAGGAGCGACCCCTCAATCAAAAAAGGGTCACTGAAGGGTCATCAGAAAATGATAGGTGAGGGCTAGGGAGAGGCAGCCCCCAACCTAAGCCACCCGGAGACCTGGCCTGGCCACCTCCACCGTCGGGAGCACAGCTGCTCACCCCTCGCCCCCCCCCCCAGGGGTCCTCACCTAGATGAAGATGCGGCGTCCCTGTGCCAGGAGCTGTGCTTTCCTTGGGGTGTGGCTGGTCACACAAATCAAACCCTCTGTGCAGGCACATCCAACGATCCGGCAGTGCAGCTCCCAGGGCCCCCCAGGCAAGGCAGCACCAGACTGGCAGACCCCTGCATTAGTACTGATGGATCCCGAGTGCACGCCATCCAGTACACAGCCTCCCGGCAGCACAGCCTCCCTCTCTACACCAGATGGGCTCCTCCTTCCTTGACGCTGCCCAGCCAAGGTACTGCCCCAGAGGCCAACCAGGCTGAAGCGCCGGTGTCATAGGCCCCTCACCCAGTTCTCGCAGTGTCATCTACCGCGGCTCCACAGCTGTACACATAATAGAGCCGACCCAGCCCTGAGCCAAGATGAAGTTGAAACCGGTGCCCAAAGTCGGATCTTGGCTCAGGCATGCCCCCGATCCACTGCACAGCCAGACACACACACCAGCGCCGCTGAGGCAGCCAGTCAGTCGAGCACCACCACCATGTGGCCGGCTAGCGTGATGGCTGCGGAGCTCGCCTACAGCGAGTTTGCCATGTTGGAGCTCTAGCCATATTATGAGAGTTTGATGCAGATATTCAAAAGCATAGTGGTGTTGAAAATCTAGAGAAAGATGCTGTTGGGGGTTTCATTTCTGCTTTCGTGAATGGATGGAGATCAGAGATTAACAATCACATTCAGCAGAGTGAATTGTGTCAATCGACAAAGGCAGGGCCGGCTTTAGGGCGGTGCGACCGGTGCCACCGCACCAGGTGCTGGCTTCCTGGGGGCGCCGCGTTTGAAAGTTTATTAAGCTTTTGAAGCACCTGTTGCAGCGTTTCTTTCCGCCTGCAAATACCAGGCCTCACATAAATGTCAAGAAAACTCGTGTGATTCATTATCTTCCTGGAGAGAGATCAGCGTTTTGTATAGTTGAGGTTTTGACTTAGGTGAAGATAGTGCAGAGGGTTAAAATGCCTGCTGCAAAGAATTTGTATGAAGTAGATTACAGAGTGTATATGATGTAAACAGGTCAGCAGATTACTGCTTTCAAAAGAGACATCCTTTTGTTACTTGCAATTTATAACTTAAAGTCCTAATATACAACAGTGAGCTATTAACTTTCATCCCAGAACTGCATACACACTGCAAAGTATACATTATTAGAACATTGATTAATGTTGCAAAAAGGGTTAATTTGGCTAGAAATCGATTCTTATTATTAAAGAAAACTCCCAACTATGCTGTTTCTTTTTCGACTCTGCGTTTGTGCTTCTCCACACCAAGCACTCTTAAACTATACTGCCCACCAGTATGGGTGACATGTGACTCCTACACTTTCAGTCCTTTGGCTTAAGTAACATTTCCTATACACTGATTTACACTTGTATGATTGATTGTCTCTGTGTAATGTGTGTGTGATGCAAAGTGCTCGGACACCCTACACTGGTATGAGTGGCGCTATATAACTAATTCAATGCATCTGAGAGAGTGTGGTTATGGTGACTTGGTCACTGTTAAAGGGTGCTAGTGAGAGAATCCGTGGTGGAGGTGGTCATTGGGGGGGGGGGGGCAACAAACATTGTCGCACAGGGCGCCACCAGCACTAAAGGCGGCATGGACAAAGGGCATTGATGTGATTTTGAAATTAGCTGAAAACAGTAGTTATTATCTTGAGAAGAAACAGAAATGTTAGAAAAGAAACTGATGATTGCTCAGGTAAAGCAATTTGAAAGAAGTCAAGTGGGTAATGTTTGAGAAATTAGATGAATGGAGTGAATAGGAAAGGGTATGGTGGGGAATGTTGAAATGTTGAAAAAGACTGCAGCTTGTCATTTTTGCATGTGGATTGGGAATTGGAAGAGGGAAAGTAGACAAAATCCAGATAGAATTCAGGACAACATACATCAAATCAGCAGGTGCAGAGAAATAATGTAATGTCAAATATTCTAGAACATGGGTCAAAAACATGCAGAGTCTGGAAATATTTTGAATGCCAGTACTGTTAGCTCTGGTAATACAGGAAAAGATGAGAAACAAAATGCCATATATTTCGATTTACCAACAGAACACCATGATCATCACTGATGAGATTGCAGGCACTAGTTCATAATGATAGTGCCCAAAACAGGAGGAGGATTGCTTACTTGGAGCAGTCCTGGAGGTAGATCAAAGTAGCTCATATATTTATGGAGAAGTCAATGGCCATCTTGTTTCATTATTGATTGATTACGGGGCTACCCATTCTACAGCTCATTCTGTGAAAGCTCTGAACCTACCCCTGTCAGACAGAGACATCCAAGTTGTGGGGATCAGCAACAAACAAATTGTTAACCAAGTTTCAGCAGATGTGCCACTCAAGATAAATAAAGAATAAACATTAGTTTGTTCAATGTGATTCAAACCCAGAAAACTTGCTTAGAAGGGATCTTCTTTGCAATATAAATTATGTTATTTGTTGCACACCGGATAGTGTCGCAGTTGAAACACAATATGAAGATTCACTTTTTAACTTAGTGCAGAGGACTCCAGAGTTGCGTTGTTCCCCGTTTTGGCAATGCAAGATCTCCCTCCAGATTTTACACTTACTGTTATTGAGGAGGTATGGGATTTTTAAGGAAAGGACATTGGACTGATTAAAACAGCAGAACTAGTGACAATAAAGGTGAAACCAAATGCAATGGTCTCTAGACCTACATAGTACAGACTAACTAAAGAGACTAAAAAGGGAATGAAACCAATGATTGAGAAAATGATTGAGAAGGGAATCCTTTGAGAGGTCTTTGGCAGTCCATACACTTCTCCTGTAATGGGAATTAAGAAACTAAGTGGCAAATTAAGAATTGTTCAGGGCCTCCAAAAGATTAATACATTTATAATCCCTTTTGTCCTGTGGTATCGAATCCAGCAGTATTACTGTTCCAAATTCCGGCAGAAATATACACACTCATAAACCTGTGCCAAGAATTGTTTTCAATACCATTGCATGAGGATTCACAGTTCATCTTCGTATTTCAATCTTTGAATAAAGTTCTCCCATAATGTTACGAAGAATTTAGAACGTTTAAATTTGCCATGTAATTCAGTCCTAGATCAATACCTAGACAATCTTTTGTTGGCATCCCAAACTAAAGAGGATTGCAAACTTGATGCTATTGCATTTTTGAATCATTTGATGAAAAATGGAAATAAAGTCTCCCCCACAAAAATGCAGTAGTATCCGAAGGAAGTTATCTATCTTGGACACCATACTGAAAAGGGTGCACAAAAACTCTCAAAAGAACACATTTCTGTAAATGTAAATTATATCCCTCAACAACCCAGAGGGAGTTTCAGATGATTCTGGGAATTGATGGCTACTATTGCCAGTCGATTCCAAACTTTTACCAAATGGCAAAGCCTTTAGTTAGGCTGAGATGTTATGATGTTCAAGATCTGGTACAATCTGATGACAAGTGCCTTGAATCATTTAAGAAACTGAAAGAGAGTTTTCCTCATATGCCCGCACCTGGGGTCCCTGACTAAAATATAATTTATTATTCGTTTAGCCATGAAGTAAATGTATATAAACTTTAAATACTTGCTCAGAAACACAGAGGGCTTATGTATCCAATTGATTTTTTTCCAAGTGTGTTGGATCCAGTTGTTGAGAGGCGTCTAGGATGTCTAAAATTGGTTGCAGCAGTGTTTCTGGCAATAAAGCAAAGTGAAGGAATAGTGATGGCCATGTTTTAACTGTTCATTTCCCACACTCTGTAGTAATCCTCTTAATAAGAATTAAAAACACAGCACTTTACAAATAACAGGTTGACATGATCTGAGCAGGTGATACTTGGAACAGAGAACATTTCAATTTGAAGGTGCAGTATCCTGAACCCCGTGTTTAGATGAAGGTTGGTGTGGCTTTTACCAAGATATCCCAACCACCAACAGTGCAGTCAAATGTGACGGAGTTCCTCAGTGGATTTACGCTGCTTACACAAAGAAAGTTAGAACAGTTGAAACAGTGGAAGAGGTAGAAGATGATGATAATGGTGCACAGACTGCTGTAAAAAGTGAATGTTGAAGTGGCACTTCAAATCAAGTTCACCGGGTATATCCAGAGGGGAGGGGGCTGAAGGAACTTCTGCAATTTCTGTAACTGGTGAAGATCAACTAGAAAATTCAAATGCAAATCTAAAGCGACTGTTTCAAGGGAAAGAGAGTTCAAAATCCAGTAATAAGGTGATCAAAGTGAAGGGCTGTTGCAATGCAGAAGAGCGAAGTATGTGTGGCAAAAGAAGTAGACTCTGATAGAGATGATAAGCTTGACAGGTTGCTGGACAATTTGTTGTAGAAAGAGCAGACAAAAGAAAGCCTGAACAAAATACAAGCTCAACTGCAAGTCAAAGTTCTGAGAGAAACCGAGAACTAATGACTTTTACTGCAAAAAGTAGGGGCTGAAGAAAGTCCCAGGAAGAGAACTTGCAAGCAGAAATACTGTGAACTGGAGTCAGAATCGAGACAGCTGTTAGCCTGGTAAAAGATCATCCGGAGGGAGAGTTCCTGAGCAAAAGTATGCATCACCAGAGAAGGTATCTTTGGCAACAATATCAGAGGATGACAAAGCTGAAGATGATTACTTCCCACTGAACAGGTGCCGTGACTACTATGAGAATGCCCAAGATCTAAAGTCTGATAGAAAAAAAAATCACCTGGAGTGTGAAATAAAGGCTTAAATATTGTGTTTTGTTTAAAACCAAGATAACACAGCGGAATGTTGTTTAAAGTTTGAAAAGACTGAGAAGAGATCACATGCAGAGACATTTTCATTAGCGGATTTGATGGAGCTAAATAAATTGTTTTCACATTAATAGGAACTAAGAATTGAAGCTCAATAAAAACTTAGAACTGAACATGATATTTTTGCTTTTAATTTTCATGTGTGTGTTATAAAAAAATGATAAAGAAAAACTAGATTTTTATTACAAGAATTTTTTTTTTTCCTCTGTTTTTGGCCTCGACAACGAAGACGCAATATAACACTTGCTGTAAAATCTTAGGGATGACATTATCAACTTTAATATTGGTAATATTAGTTTGCCTGTTTGTGTTCTTACTGATTCCTGTGGAAAATGTTTCATAACAGATAACTAGTGATGCTACAATTAGAGTTAATTATAAGGAATTGGGACAACAGATACCAGTACATGAAAAGCATTCAGTTAGTGACTTTAGAGATAATGTGTACACAGAATGATCACACAATATATTTACATTTTGAAGGTTAGCAATTGCTTTGTGTGCAATTTTCTTCCTAAGTTGGCTGGGGAAGAGGCAACTTATGAGCTACTTGAGCTTTCTTACTCACTCTCCTGTAGTGTGCTTGTTGCGATCTTTAACTATTAGGAATGTCTTTCTCCATACTTGACTGATTTTAATGTGACATTGGAGAATCTATTCATAAGTGAAAACGAGAAGAAGATTAAATGTGGTAAATTCTTTAGAGCGATTGTACAAATCAGAGCTGAAGCTAATATGAATGCTGCTAATTCATGCTTTTTAAATATGGAAGAGCGTGATTTTCATATTGAATATAATGAGAGAGGTATAAAAGTAGTGAGGATATTGGAATGGCTTGAGACGGCTTTAGAAGAGATCAAGGAAGAAGAAAAAATTTGGATTTTGAAGATTGAGGACAGAGCGAGAAAGGAAAGATGCAATGTGTATTGTCAGGCATAGTCTTATGGCAGGAGCTAAGGCAGAATTTGTTGGTGAAGGCACATGCGACAAAACCTGTGAAGTGAGTGGATATTTTCTACAAGGGAAAGAGCCCATCTTGAGGAGAATTTATAATGTGTGGGGAATTCAATCAGCATGATGTGTGCTTATTTCAATTTGACAAAGTGTTGTGTGGGTTTGTGAAATTTAGCTTTAGTTTTTCCTAGAATCTATCATGCGGAAGAATTGAAGGAGGAACACAATTTGAGGAGAATGAAGAAAAGGTTTGGGCAAGTGGGAAGGATGAAAAACCGGTTTGGGCAAGTGGTTTTGGAAATATTCGGGGCTATTATTCCTCCAATGGTAATAGCCGTGAATGATGTAAAGATCAGATGTTTTGTCTAGAGTTGTAGATAGGCTTTCCATGGATACTGCAGGGACTTTTAACCTGGTGAATGTTGAGATGTCATCAATTAGAGCAATGGTAATGCAGAACCATCTTGCCTCAGACATTATTTGGTGAAAGAGGGCAGAGTATGTTAGGTAATTGAGGCAAAGAAGGATGTGCTCATGTCCCTGATTATAGTGGAGTGATTGACTCATATATTGCTAACATAACATCTGGAACATAAAAGTAGGTCATTAAAAGAACCAGGCGTCTGGGAAACCATATGATGCTGGATATATAAGATAGGGAGTTGTATTGGAAGAGTAGGTGATTGGCTATGTAGTGTTGGTGATTGACTTCTGAGTGGCTAAATACTGTTGGTGATTGGCTTCTGCAAGCAATTTTAACACCAATAATAATAATTTTTGATTTGTGCAATTTTGTAATTGTTCTTATTAAAACTAATAAAATGTAAAATGAAAGCATATGGTAATAATAAAGGCGATACAAAATACCTGAAAAGGAGACAATGAGAGTCCTGTAATCCAGATCAAGCATTCCAACGGATGAGACAAATGGAGTCGGATGTTCAGAGAACTAAAAAGCTGAAGACATGAAATATTAATGCTTGATCAATAAAGTTACTAATGGGGTTTGTCGTGGAGTTCCTAATAATACATAGGACCGGTGCATTTAGCCA
The DNA here is from genome assembly GCF_964204655.1 of Triturus cristatus. Taxonomy (NCBI): domain Eukaryota; kingdom Metazoa; phylum Chordata; class Amphibia; order Caudata; family Salamandridae; genus Triturus; species Triturus cristatus. The sequence goes on along the minus strand of NC_140589.1, from coordinate 1,627,406,324 downwards.
ACATAAACTACGAGATTGGTGTCCAGACTGATTCCAGACACCCCCGAAGGATATGTTAGCCTTTAGACCAGCTAGCTCACAGTGCCACTATAAGCCCCCCAACCTTACTGAGGAGGGAATACTTTCTGGCAACTAATGAACATGACAATCCTTGATCTTTCAGAGATCGAGGAAACAATACAGTACTGTTCGCTCAGTCACTTGTGCTTACTTGGTCTCGGAGAGATACACAGAATGAACGAGAGGTTTTCAATAAGCGTATATTAGACCAGCGTCATTCTAGTATATAACATGTTTGCTGTGACAATCATTAGACAGAAAGAGATAACTATGATTACAAGCACCAACAGAGTAAATAAAAGGTGTAATTCTACCATGGTGCTAAATCAGTGAATATATTCAGGCATACAGATACATGACAGTAATCAAACGTACTCCTAAGATGCAAACCCTGCCTAAGTGTACCTAAGTGTACCTAGCATGTATGTGGTTGTAAAGCCAAGAATGCCCTAGGAAAGAGCCAGCCCCAATACCTGATGGGAGAGAACGAAGGACCCCGTCTTGATCTCGAGATGGACACCCCGCAAGGGATGTCAGACCATTGCTTGCTGGAGCTTCAGCAGGCCGGAACATCAGCATCTAGTGTCAGTGTGGAAGCTTCTCCTCTGCCAATCTAGAGGTGGTATGGGTCTTTTATACCATAAAGATAGCCTCGGGGTTCCTTACATAATCGATATGTTGTGAAAACGATTATGCAATGGAGCGTAGAACAATACTTGCGATTATGCAAAGTAGTTCTTTCGCCCTAGGATGAAGATGACAATGACATTTACACAGAGTATGTTAATGCTGTCACCTACGTCATGTGCAGGGACTTTTCTAAGAATCCTAGGTCATAATAAATGAGGCTAGTTTCAAGGAAACCGATCGACATTTATTCAGCACCTAACTGGGTAAAAGTTCAGTGCTAGAACCGTAATGCAGAGCAAGGCACGACAAATGTAGTTAAAGGTTGTGTAGCTACCTAGGCCTGTATTGAGGTACATTGGGGTACATACCACCCACTCCTCTTTCAAAGGAATATAAGGTCAACTAATGCTAAAATATGTCTGTTTAAAAAACATAAAAACATTGTCATAAAATCGGTGTCTAAATAAACATCTAAAAACATGGTATATGCAAAAAATAATGCTAAAAGCTAAAAAGCTCTATAGGTCCGCTAAATAGTCAATATGGTGTTAGACCAACTGACCATATCAAAAGTCATGGTGCTCGGTGAGAGCAGGAGAGAAAAATAAAACAAAACAATGTTTTGCATTCCAATGTGGTTGTTTTAAAAAAAAGGCTGAATTCTTACCATCACACAGAGAGCCAAATGTTTGTGTCCTGTGCAGGAGACGCAACATCACTGATGCTTACATTCGCAGACAACGGTCCCTGTAACACCTCTTGTATCAGGTTGATGGAGCAAAGGTGATCATCTTCAGTTCCCACAGCAGCGACTGAGGAAACACTTGGAACCTGTGTGCCTGTTTTGACCCGCTGTCTGTTCCAACAGGAGCTAAAGCATTCCGTGCAGGCTCCAGGAATGCCGCCATCAACATATGAATACGCTGAGGACACTGTAACATGTGGGCCTTTAAGGGGTCCAGCAGTATGTCTATGTCCGGTGGCGCAACCAATGGAAGAGTCAGACATATGTCTAACACGGATTTGTATCCACAGAATAGACAGCGGAGCGCAGGCAAGATGCAGTCAACCCAGACTGGTCTGAATGATAGGAACCAATGCTCGCTAAGCTCCTGAAGCCAAGGTGTGCCCAGATGAAGTACCATACTTTCACGACAATGTCACACCAGGAGTGCTTTTTCCATCTCTGGAGGAACTGGGCCGTCAATTGCATAGCAGGAAAATTAAAACCAGGATACCCACTACAAGTAGTAGGACCAGCGGAAGCCCTCCAAAACGCTTCCAAATATGGGCATACCCTGCCAACTTAGGGCAAACAAAGCAAACACAAGGAGATGATGGACGGAGTGCTGAAATGTTTCAAACACTCACCCCCAGGTACAGATCTGGGTTGAATCCATCATCATTCTTTAGCTCACTTTGCCACCCCAGTTCGCTTTGTTCACCCTAAGTTGGCAGGGTATGCCCAGACGTGGGTCCCTTGCTTACTTTGCCACTGGATTCAAGCTAGCCTGGCTGATGAGGGCTTTTAGCCCGAAACCGGTCCCAGGATGCTTGTTTCCTGTCCAGGGAAGACATGGCTTGTCAGTTCAGTCTGGACTGTTGGATCCCGAGTGCACGCCATCCAGTACACAGCCTCCCGGCAGCACAGCCTCCCTCTCCACACCAGATGGGCTCCTCCTTCCTTGACGCTGCCCAGCCAAGGTACTGCCCCAGAGCCAACCAGGCTGAAGCGCCGGTGTCATAGGCCCCTCACCCAGTTCTCGCAGTGTCATCTACCGCGGCTCCACAGCTGTACACATAACAGAGCCGACCCAGCCCTGAGCCAAGATGAAGTTGAAACCGGTGCCCAAAGTCGGATCTTGGCTCAGGCATGCCCCCGATCCACTGCACAGCCAGACACACACACCAGCGCCGCTGAGGCAGCCAGTCAGTCGAGCACCACCACCATGTGGCCGGCTAGCGTGATGGCTGCGGAGCTCGCCTAAAGCGAGTTTGCCATGTTGGAGCTCTAGCCATATTATGAGAGTTTGATGCAGATATTCAAAAGCATAGTGGTGTTGAAAATCTAGAGAAAGATGCTGTTGGGGGTTTCATTTCTGCTTTCGTGAATGGATGGAGATCAGAGATTAACAATCACATTCAGCAGAGTGAATTATGTCAGTCGACAAAGGGCATTGATGTGATTTTGAAATTAGCTGAAAACAGTAGTTATTATCTTGAGAAGAAACAGAAAAAGTTAGAAAAGAAACTGATGATTGCTCAGGTAAAGCAATTTGAAAGAGGTCAAGTGGGTAATGTTTGAGAAATTAGATGAATGGAGTGAATAAGAAAGGGTATGGTGGGGAATGTTGAAATGTTGAAAAAGACTGCAGCTAGTCATTTTTGCATGCGGATTGGGAATTGGAAGAGGGAAAGTAGACAAAATCCAGATAGAATTCAGGACAACATACATCAAATCAGCAGGTGCAGAGAAATAATGTAATGTCAAATATTCTAGAACATGGGGCAAAAACATGCAGAGTCTGGAAATATTTTGAATGCCAGTACTTTTAGCTCTGGTAATACAGGAAAAGATGAGAAACAAAATGCCATATATTTCGATTTAGGTAAACACACAAAAAGAGAACTGGGAGTCAACAAAAAGGATCGCACAAAGAGATAAACGCATAAGTTTACAAAAAATAGTAATAATACCACATAGGCATTCAGAGCAGAGCATGGATTTCCATCAATCTACTTCTCAGAACAGAGCATAGATTTGAATCAATCAAGCTCTAGTGATCAATATTATCATTTGGTCATCCGCCACGACTGCGAGGTCTGTCCCTTGATCATAAGGACTAACTCACTGGCAAGCTCAATTGCTCAACGTTAATGCCGGGGCGGGACCTCACATAAGGAGAGAGAAGGTATATAAATGTCCAAAATGACGGAATCCTATGTGGTGCAGTGCAAGGAAAATATAACTGTGAGTGCAAAATTTAAAAAAGGTTGTGTGGAGAGACAAACAGCTCTGAATGATCCAACCCTCCTCACACCTAGTAAAAACTGTGCAGAAAAAAACTTTAGCAGTAATACAGAGTGACTGCTATGTAATAGGTTGACATGTTTCAGCCATCAAGGAAGATTCCCCAAGGCTTTCTTCAGGACCTGTAAAGTCAAACAAAGCTACTGCATTTACATCCACTCTATTCGCAATACAGTGTGAAAGACATTAACTAAGGTTTGAAAAATAATACAACCTCACTTTGTACAAATCCTCCAATCATCGGGTGCACGTCACCCGTCTTGACCAAGGATCAAACCTCACCTCCCTGGAGCCTATCTCAGGAGTATGAGGCCCCGCTCTGTCCGTCGTTGCCTCCGGACTATTCTGAGTCAGGGGGGGCTCTTGTATCAGGTTGATGGAGCAAAGGTGATCATCTTCAGTTCCCACAGCAGCCACTGAGGAAACACTCGGAACCTGTGTGCCTGTTTTGGAGCCGCTGTCTGTTCCAACAGGAGCTAAAGCATTCCGTGCAGGCTCCAGGAATGCCGCCATCAACATGTGAATATGTTGAGGACACTGTAACATGTGGGCCTTTAATGGGTCCGTCCAGCAGTATGTCTATGTCCGGTGGCGCAACCAATGGAAGAGTCAGACATATGTCTAACACGGATTTGTATCCGCAGAATAGACAGCGGAGCGCAGGCAAGATGCAGTCAACCCAGACTGGTCTGAATGATAGGAACCAATGCTCGCTAAGCTCCTGAAGCCGAGGTGTGCCCAGATGAAGTACCATACTTTCACGGCAATGTCACACCAGGAGTGCTTTTTCCATCTCTGGAGGAACTGGGCCGTCAATTGCATAGCAGGAAAATTAAAACCAGGATACCCACTACAAGTAGTAGGACCAGCGGAAGCCCTCCAAAACGCTTCCAAATATGGGCATACCCTGCCAACTTAGGGCAAACAAAGCAAACACAAGGAGATGATGGACGGAGTGCTGAAATGTTTCAAACACTCACCCCCAGGTACAGATCTGGGTTGAATCCATCATCATTCTTTAGCTCACTTTGCCACCCCAGTTCGCTTTGTTCACCCTAAGTTGGCAGGGTATGCCCAGACGTGGGTCCCTTGCTTACTTTGCCACTGGATTCAAGCTAGCCTGGCTGATGAGGGCTTTTAGCCCGAAACCGGTCCCAGGATGCTTGTTTCCTGTCCAGGGAAGACATGGCTTGTCAGTTCAGTCTGGACTGTTGGATCCCGAGTGCACGCCATCCAGTACACAGCCTCCCGGCAGCACAGCCTCCCTCTCCACACCAGATGGGCTCCTCCTTCCTTGACGCTGCCCAGCCAAGGTACTGCCCCAGAGCCAACCAGGCTGAAGCGCCGGTGTCATAGGCCCCTCACCCAGTTCTCGCAGTGTCATCTACCGCGGCTCCACAGCTGTACACATAACAGAGCCGACCCAGCCCTGAGCCAAGATGAAGTTGAAACCGGTGCCCAAAGTCGGATCTTGGCTCAGGCATGCCCCCGATCCACTGCACAGCCAGACACACACACCAGCGCCGCTGAGGCAGCCAGTCAGTCGAGCACCACCACCATGTGGCCGGCTAGCGTGATGGCTGCGGAGCTCGCCTAAAGCGAGTTTGCCATGTTGGAGCTCTAGCCATATTATGAGAGTTTGATGCAGATATTCAAAAGAATAGTGGTGTTGAAAATCTAGAGAAAGATGCTGTTGGGGGTTTCATTTCTGCTTTCGTGAATGGATGGAGATCAGAGATTAACAATCACATTCAGCAGAGTGAATTATGTCAGTCGACAAAGGGCATTGATGTGATTTTGAAATTAGCTGAAAACAGTAGTTATTATCTTGAGAAGAAACAGAAAAAGTTAGAAAAGAAACTGATGATTGCTCAGGTAAAGCAATTTGAAAGAGGTCAAGTGGGTAATGTTTGAGAAATTAGATGAATGGAGTGAATAAGAAAGGGTATGGTGGGGAATGTTGAAATGTTGAAAAAGACTGCAGCTAGTCATTTTTGCATGCGGATTGGGAATTGGAAGAGGGAAAGTAGACAAAATCCAGATAGAATTCAGGACAACATACATCAAATCAGCAGGTGCAGAGAAATAATGTAATGTCAAATATTCTAGAACATGGGGCAAAAACATGCAGAGTCTGGAAATATTTTGAATGCCAGTACTTTTAGCTCTGGTAATACAGGAAAAGATGAGAAACAAAATGCCATATATTTCGATTTAGGTAAACACACAAAAAGAGAACTGGGAGTCAACAAAAAGGATCGCACAAAGAGATAAACGCATAAGTTTACAAAAAATAGTAATAATACCACATAGGCATTCAGAGCAGAGCATGGATTTCCATCAATCTACTTCTCAGAACAGAGCATAGATTTGAATCAATCAAGCTCTAGTGATCAATATTATCATTTGGTCATCCGCCACGACTGCGAGGTCTGTCCCTTGATCATAAGGACTAACTCACTGGCAAGCTCAATTGCTCAACGTTAATGCCGGGGCGGGACCTCACATAAGGAGAGAGAAGGTATATAAATGTCCAAAATGACGGAATCCTATGTGGTGCAGTGCAAGGAAAATATAACTGTGAGTGCAAAATTTAAAAAAGGTAGTGTGGAGAGACAAACAGCTCTGAATGATCCAACCCTCCTCACACCTAGTAAAAACTGTGCAGAAAAAAACTTTAGCAGTAATACAGAGTGACTGCTATGTAATAGGTTGACATGTTTCAGCCATCAAGGAAGATTCCCCAAGGCTTTCTTCAGGACCTGTAAAGTCAAACAAAGCTACTGCATTTACATCCACTCTATTCGCAATACAGTGTGAAAGACATTAACTAAGGTTTGAAAAATAATACAACCTCACTTTGTACAAATCCTCCAATCATCGGGTGCACGTCACCCGTCTTGACCAAGGATCAAACCTCACCTCCCTGGAGCCTATCTCAGGAGTATGAGGCCCCGCTCTGTCCGTCGTTGCCTCCGGACTATTCTGAGTCAGGGGGGGCTCTTGTATCAGGTTGATGGAGCAAAGGTGATCATCTTCAGTTCCCACAGCAGCCACTGAGGAAACACTCGGAACCTGTGTGCCTGTTTTGGAGCCGCTGTCTGTTCCAACAGGAGCTAAAGCATTCCGTGCAGGCTCCAGGAATGCCGCCATCAACATGTGAATATGTTGAGGACACTGTAACATGTGGGCCTTTAATGGGTCCGTCCAGCAGTATGTCTATGTCCGGTGGCGCAACCAATGGAAGAGTCAGACATATGTCTAACACGGATTTGTATCCGCAGAATAGACAGCGGAGCGCAGGCAAGATGCAGTCAACCCAGACTGGTCTGAATGATAGGAACCAATGCTCGCTAAGCTCCTGAAGCCGAGGTGTGCCCAGATGAAGTACCATACTTTCACGGCAATGTCACACCAGGAGTGCTTTTTCCATCTCTGGAGGAACTGGGCCGTCAATTGCATAGCAGGAAAATTAAAACCAGGATACCCACTACAAGTAGTAGGACCAGCGGAAGCCCTCCAAAACGCTTCCAAATATGGGCATACCCTGCCAACTTAGGGCAAAAAAAGCAAACACAAGGAGATGAAGGACGGAGTGCTGAAATGTTTCAAACACTCACCCACAGGTACAGATCTGTGTTGAATCCATCATCATTCTTTAGCTCACTTAGCATGGCAATGCACAACATGTACTTTAACATTGCGGCGGGTGCTGCTTACAGCACTGCCCGCCGCAATGTTAAAGTGGAGGATGCGCCCGCCGGTGTGGCGGGAACATCCCAATTGGCCTGGAGGGACTGCCGCACCTCTGGCGGTCAGTCCCGTTTTCCGTTACAGTGTCCGCCCGCCATCGTAATGAGGCCCTTAGTTCCGTGTAAGACGAGCCCCACATATGGAAGTAGTAAATAACACGCAATAGTCGTGATGCACGTTACGCCGGTGTGTACGGCTTGGCACGCATGGTAATGACGTCGCCACAAAATATACACCAGGTGTGTTGTATCTCGAACGGATATTTAAGACCACAAGTGAGGATTGATATCGTCTTCAAATCCCTGAACCGGACCGGACGATATCCACGTCACGGACCGATTTTTAAAAGGTAAAAATCGAGGGAGACATTGGGAGGGACCAATGTGAAGGTAGGAACCCTTTTAATAACTGGCAAACTATCTTTCCTCTTAAATCCTTGGAAGGAGGATGTTTTTAACCCGTTATTTCTACCTTGAAACAAAATTTCTGTTCACATATGCCCATGATTTATAGCAGTGGGCAATTGTTTTTTCTGCATTTGACTTTACTTATAGATAAATAAAAAATATATAAATATATATATTTTTTTCTAGAACCCCGTGATACACAACTCAATACTTACTGGTGACCGGGGAATATCTGGAAACCGCATAATCTGGATGGAAGATTTATTAGCCTCTTATTAGAAAGACACCACAGCTATAGGTATGTGAACCTGGATTATACAATAACAGTATCGATAGGACTAAGAGGTAATAATATACTGATGGAATCCAAATGAAATACATATACATTTTTCTATTCCTACAACCATATTGTTTCAGGGCATCTGACCCCTGTGGGCCTTTATATATTTGCCCCCCCTGAGGGATTAATGAACTGTGGAAACACAAAGTCCTGAACTACATTTGTGTATTTTATTGAATATTAACAAAAATCATAGTTCTAGATTGTTTTTTTTTGTGTTTTATACTTTTTACTGAATATTCATCCAAGTTAATAAGATGAGGCTTTCTTGATATCTATTATCATTTGATTTTTTCTAATTCAGAATTTAGCAATTTCAAGAAACCAGAAGACAACAAACATTAATAATGAAATTGAAACGATAATCCATAATCTTTCAAGACTGAACAGTGTCATCATAAGGTATACTATATTAATTACTGCCTTAGAGTAAGTCCTAAAAAGTAATCAGTAACATTATTGCATAAGGACATAGATAGTGGTTCAGAATGGTGGAAATACCATCTTGGTCAGATAATGTGTTGAAAAGATCAATAAGGATCAACAACTATTGAAAGTATATCATGCAAGGGAAAGTTAGGGATGAGAACGACGGGTGTAGAAGAATATGAGTGACAGTTTACTGTGTGAAACTGAAAACGGGACTTAAAACAGTTATAAACCTTTTTTAAGATATTGTGCAGTCATATTCTTTCTCCCTTTATTTATGAAGGTCGGATTGTAGTGATTTACTTAAATTAGAAAGATGACTAAAAATGTATATAATGTTTCTATTATATGTAATACGGGATTATGAGAGATATTTTGTTTTATACAGGCACATGTGACACTGTGTCATTTTTAAGAGACTTCAAAACAACAAGAGAGAGAGGGTGAAAAAACTAAGGCACCACTCTTAGTCCCCCTAGGTCAATATAATCAAAACTTGAAAAGGAGAAATATATCAGGAAGGAAAGAGTCACTTCAAAGGGGTAAAAGAACCCTCACTCACCAACCTGGTTGGTCCCCACCAGAGATGCCAAATGCATCTCTGGTGGGCTACACCGCTTTAGTATAGCGGAGTGTGTTTATTTCAAGGGGCCGTGAATTAAGTGTGATTAGTGTAGGGTTTAAAAAGAGGGACCTTTATCCTCCAAAGAGTTTTTATTGATGGAAATAAAGGCGCCAATTTAAAAACAAGTGAAATGGATGTCCCTATCTGGAATTAAATTGACCAGATACATCCTAGAAATAAACAAGTGGTCAACATGTTTCCGCTTCTATTACATAATTTGGTGAAGCTTTCGTCAGGACCAAGGGAACACCACGTCGGTATAAGCACGCTAAGGCTTATACTAACCTGTGGTGTATCAGTGTACCATAACTAACGGTTGTGTGGAAACCTTCAAGAATTTTCTCGAAAGCCCAAGGAGTCTGAAATAACAAAAACAACGAAAAAATACTTATAATTTAAACATGACTTGAGATGTAATTGTTTTTCAATCTTATAGAAGTGATTCAGCCCAATTCTGACAAGTCTCTTTGGATGTCACTAAGCATAGTATAGGGCAACTAATTATTAGCAAATTAACCTCTTCTTTAAATCTGCAACATGATATGTACACTCGTTTATGTTTAATATCATGAAAGGCAATATTAGCCTACAAAACACCCGCAATTATCATGCTGGTAGAATTCTAGTAATTTACGAACATGACTCAGTAAGGCAATTTTTTTTATATATTATATAGCGCTGACTAAAAAACTGGCAGGCTAAACGTTCATAATTAAAATTAAAGGAGAACACAGAGCTTACATCGCGATTCCGAAGACTCCACTCCTTAGGTACTGCCGGGTAGCGGGAGCCTCATTCAAATCTAAAACAGTAAGTAGCAAACGGAAAAAGTTGTATTACCGTCTCCGTATATAGAAAACAGCTCAAAAGAGCTATCGGTAAATGGAACTTGAAAACGGAGGCAAATAAGTACTCACTTAGCAGAGGGTCAACCGCCGGCCATTGAACCTAGTGCATCCCAGCAGAGCTGGAGATAAATGATGTCTCCCATGCCCGGAATAAATACCATCAGGATTTTGCCGAGCGGCGCCAACAATTTTCCAAAGTACTTCCGGGCTTTGCGTGTCACATGGCATCTAGATGATCTCTTGGCCCACGTGAGCGCCATAACAGGAAGTCTAAAATCCATTGAAGAAACTAGAACGCTAACCACAGATAGCGTTCTATGTTGTAAACCAACTTTATTTAAAATAAACAAACTCGGAACCGATGGTAGCACAGAGTAGGCAAGTGAATAACTGATCTACCTTGTGGAAAAACAGAATAAGGGACAAAACGCTCTCATAGCAATGTCAGGAGATTATTTTAAATATATATATATGTGAGTTTTTTTTAAATATATATATGTGATCCATCGACCTGTCAAGGAAAAAGCTTAAAAGCAATGGAAATAATGCATGACAACCAGTGAACATAAATCACTGCTTGCAGCGAGTATTAAGGATTTTCAGGACAGAAATAGTAGAGACTTAAGAATCATTAAAAAAAGGATGGTTAATACAACATAGAAATTCAGAGGACACATATCTCTCATGGTGCCAATAGGGGTTAATATTACATGATCCCTAAGTCTATCAAGAAAGTGACTTAGTTGACAATAAACATGTGTCCCTAACTCTCATAATGTGGTGACATTTCCAATTTGAAACTTGTAACTACTCAAAAGAGTCAATGTCTCATCACTGAACCCCACGGAATGTTATCATTGAGACCATGGATGTTTGTAGATAATCGATAAATCCTACGTTGCTCCTTTTCAAACAGCAGGTGTGTGGATTGGTTGCCTGATTTGATCTGCTCAATAATGGTCCATTACATATCATTAGGTGTAGGGTTAAATTTCAAAAAATGATCAGTCACTTTTGTTGTATTTTTCTTGCAACGGACGTTACTCCGATGTTCGCAAATTCGTTGTTTAATTTTGCGAGAGGTCATGCCCGCGTATCTTAAAGCACACATGCATGTTATCAAATACACAACGTTTGTTGTGTTACAATTCGTGTGTGATCTTTGAGTCCATATTTTACCTGTCTCCAAAACCAAGGTTTTTGTAGGCGTGGTTAAATGGCAAACACTGCACGACCCACACGGAAAGTGTCCTGTTACACGGGGCAGACCCCAGGGAGTCAAAACTGAGGGATCCTCAACAGAAATGGTCTTCCTTGGTCTAGTATGTACCATAGCCTCCCTGATACTTCTAGCTCTCTTGAAAGAAAAAAGAGGTTTCACCCATTTTATATTGTTGCTCTCGAGGATGCGCCAGTGTTTCTTGATCGAATTTGACATTGCATTCGATGCTACACTGTACGTCGTGACACAAGTTAGAGAAATGTCCTCAATTGATTTTTGTGTATCCTCTAAAAGAGCCTCTCTTGGTTGGTTTCTGGATCTTTTACAGCTCCTTTTCAAGATTTTCTCGGGGTAGCCTCTGTTCCTCAGATTTCTCAGTCAAATCTTTTGATTGTATACGAAAATCTTCAACCTTGCTACAATTACATCGTTTACGTAAAAATTGACCATAGGGGAGATTTTCTCTTAAAGGTCTCGGATGGAAACTTGAAAAAGTTAACAGATTGTTCTTAGCTGTTGGTTTGTTGTAATATGTTCTTGTGAGTAAACACCCTTCTGTCTTAGTTATCATAACATCGAGGAATATCATCTCATGTTTGTTGAAGGCATGAGTAAAAGTCAGATTTGGATCACAAGTATTAATCCACATGAAGAATTCCAAAAGAGTATGCTCAGAAACCTGCCAAATGACAAAGATGTCATCTATGTACCTTTTCCCAAAATTATATTGGATACATTTGGATTTGTTGGCACCAAAATGTTTTTACATTCAAAGTCATGAATGTACAAACCAGCCACACTAGGGGCAAAGGTACTGCCCATCGATGTACCGGTGGACTGGAGATATAAGGCACCCTTATATTCGAAAAAAATTCTTTTAAGTGCCAATGTTGCACATTCGATGATGAACTGTTTCGGGGTCTGAAAATCCCAGGATGCTGCCCCCAGAGCTTCACCTAGGACCTTAATTGTATCATCCTGGGGAATGCTCGTATACAAACTTTCAATGTCTAAAGACACCAGAATGGTAGATTCCATATCCACTCTTAGATCATGTAAAAGAGCCAAAAAACTTTTAGTGTCTTTAGGTATGTTGAAGTTTTCTGAATGAGGGGTTTGAGGAAAAAATCACAATATTTGGACAATGGCTCCAACTGTGATCCAATGCCCAAAACTATCGGTCGTCCTGGTGGTGGTGTCTTATTCTTATGGCTCTTTGGTAAGATATAGAAGTAGGGGATCACGCCTTCTCCTTTTGTCAAGAAATCAGCCTCATGTTTAGTGATGAAACCAGCAAACTCTGCATGGTCCACCAGACTAGTAATGGTCGTTTTTAATTGTGGGGATGGATCAGCAGGCAAAGGGGTGTAGTTCCTGAGATCACTCAGCAAACGTCTACACTCATTATCATAATCTATCGCATCCTGAATCACAATGCCACCTCCCTTGTCTGCTGGTTCTTTGACAATGGAGGAGTTTGACTGTAAGGATTATAATACCTGAAATTCTGCTGTACTCATATTTTTTAACACGTTGTCTTCTGAGGAAATTCGATTTTCGATCTCGCTTGTATTCAGTTGTGTTCCACCGCCATTTTGTGTTGCCCTCACTCAGGCAGCACAATGAACAAAGTTTTTCTGCTGATCTTACTGCGACGTGTCAAATGACCTTCTGCCTCTGTTTACGAGACTGATGTCAGGGACTGGCTGAGTCCACTAATCCTCGTCTGGTTTGACTAAACCCTGTCTCAACTGTCTGTCGGTTCACACCATTCTTTCCTGACTTTATCTTATCTTCTGGCCTTCGCTATTCTCTACTTGTATTCTCTCATTTCACAACTGTCCTCCAAAGCATACAAATATGTCCTGCCACCTGCAAGTTGAGTTGTAGACACTACCACTGATTAACTTGTGGGGAGGGGTGACACAAACAGTTGGAAGAGAGGTTTATTTGGGTTACTTGATATCTTGCTTTCAAACTTTTCTCATTGGTTATATCTTGTTTTCAAACTCTTCTCATTGGATAACCATGTATGCATTGGGAGTGTTCTTGGTGAATCTAAGTGCTATAAAAGATTGTGCGCCACAGAGTAAAGTGGCAGTCTCCTAAGAACATACTGAGTGTACTTCTGGGACAACTGTACTTAGCTGCAGCTAATAAACCTGATCTTCTACGCTCAACAGAATGTCCTGTGTCTCTGTGCAACAAAGCAGGTGAACTCAGGAGGTTAAGGCGTGCCCTGCGCCACCGGGCCCATAAGGCCCTGGTTCTTCACTTCCTCAAATGATTCTATATCATTGAAAACTGCCTGTTCAAAAGTAGCAATTTCTGGCGAAATCATATGTGGAGGAGGTGTAAAAGTAGATTTAACACGAAAACCTGTATCACTGGAAAAAGTCAATGGATCAGCAGTCTTCTGTTTTTCAAAAAAGAACTTCAACTTCAATTTTCTAAAAAAATCTGCAAGTTCGCAATGAAGACGAAACCGATCCAGACGGGCAGTCGGGACAAAACCTAATCCCTTTTCTAGGACTGTCTGTTCTATCTCTGTCAAATTCACGGATGAAAGATTTGTGATTAAACTCTCTGATTGCTTGGTCCTGCCTTGCTGCGTGTGTTGTTCCCCACTGCTTCCTCCTGCTCCCAATGGACCTGGTTGTTCCCTCTTCTCTTGCCCCGACCTCTCCGACCTCTGTCTAAAAAAGGCGGGCGAAATGTATTTTGTGGAAAAGGGGGCATAGGCATAAAATTAGGATTCCAGCCCATCATTGTAAACTGATGTTGTTGGAAAGAATTGTGGACACCCCCACCCCCTGGATTAGGATAGGCTGGCCAATTCTGTTGATAATGGTATGGTCTATTTCTACCTATCCTGCGTTGTCTGAATCTGTAACTTTCGCCACTAGAACCACTTGTAGTGGAGTGGACCCATCCTCATCTGATGTTTCTGTCTGATCAGTATTTTTAAGTGGAGGAATATAATCAGGGTGGGCATAAGGGTATACTTTGGTAAAAGCAAAGCGTTTAAGATCTTTCTGGAATTTCTGAGCTTTTGATTGTGTGAGATTTTCTTTATATTCATTGACCTCTTTATTTAGTTCTTCTAGTCTTTTCTTGTAACCAGTCAAAGTTGTTCTAAAATGTGTCTCGGTGAGTTGGATCTCCACCATTAATGCTTCAGAAAGTCTAAGGGCTGTTTTTATAATCAGCACTAACCAGTCGTGGGTACAGTGCCACGCGATCTGGGCCCATTCTTTTCTGAAAACTGGATCATCCAAAAAGATACGGGGAGCACTTGTAACTAAAAGTCCCTTAGGTGCAATGTTGTTCCGTAAATATTCAGTTAGTATTGTACCATGTAGAATAGTACGGATACGGTTACGCTTGTGTTCAGTAAGTTTATCCCATTCCGTAGTCTGGGATATTGTCTGTGCTATCGACGGGTCCGAGAATAAAGAGGGGTCTGCCAGCAAGGCGTCCACCTCTTCGTCCGTGAGTGAAAGTCCTGTGTTCTCCATAGTGCTGCCTTCTGGAAAGTCAGAGGTTCAAAAAAGGTAACTCTCACAGCTGTACGCTGCCTAGATACTTCAAAAGAGAGAGAGGGTGAAAAAACTAAGGAACCACTCTTAGTCCCCCTAGGTCAATATAATCAAAACAACAAAAGAGTGTATCCTTGAAAAGGAGAAATATATCAGGAAGAAAAGAGTCACTTCAAAGTGGTAAAAGAATATGAGTGAGATTTTACTGTGTGAAACTGAAAACGGGACTTAAAACAGTTATAAACCTTTTTTAAGATACTGTGCAGTCATCTTCTTTCTCCCTTTATTTATGAAGGTCAGATTGTACTGATTTACTTAAATTAGAAAGATGACTAAAAATGTATATAATGTTTCTATTATATGTAATACTGGATTGTGATAGATATTTTGTATTATATAGGCACATGTGACACTGTGTCATTTTTAAGAGAGACATTAAATTTGTGAGTCCTGAAGAAGGTGGCTAAGAAATATACGACTCACCAAAATGCGTCAGCACCCTTTTATGATTGTTAAATTCGAGGAACACCTCAGTCTAATTTTAAAAGAACTGATAGACTCCGAGATTGATGATTCAGTCAAATTAACAGAGCTATGATGATTTTAGATTTTTCACTTGTTCTTGTCTCTCATGAACATTGAAGCAGAATTGATATATGTATGAGTTTTTATTGTTGCAACATATGTATTTTTAACCTTTTTTTAAATCATTGTGTATCATATGATTGATGATGTTTTTTTAATAAATGAATTGTTGTGGTATCTATAAGTGATCTGTTGGTTTATAATTGATTTATGCGTACTGGTATGTTAGTAGATTGAGTATATGCGAATGCCCTTTGTATAATTGAGTTTGTATGTCCTCAGGTTGTGATTAGCTGAGATCCAAGAGAAACCTTCACTGTATATGATACCCCATCTCTTGGACAGTGGGGCCGCTCTCTCTTTGTTGTTCACATTCAATGAAGGCCATAGCGTTGCCGTCCTAACTGTGTTGGTCGGTGGAAACAATACTTCCATGCAACAAGTAACTCTGGAACTTACTGTCACCAGATATGCGATGCCTGGTACCATCACACAACATCATTGATCATTCAACACCAAATAGCCCCCATTCAATAGCGGTTCGAACACTGGATGAATCATGGCAGCCCGGGAACAAGATACGTTTACAACCAAAACATTACAGGCTCCATAAAGCTAAATGTCTTTACAAACAAAAGAACCAGCTGTTTTGCAGTTTGAACCGCTGAAAAAAACTTCAGTGTCCCCATTCCTCCATCTAAATCTGTGCGGTAGTTCCCAGTACTCATGTATGTATCCCTCTCCAATGCTTCGTACCTGCCTACCTGATGATACTGTAGACAGTATTGAAATTGGAAAGTAGGGACTGTCAGTGTAATAAAGCAATTAATTAACCACTCTGCGGAAGGTGACTCGGCCACGGTGAAAGTCCAATTTTTCAATGTTCAGCATTGTATATTTTGCATCTCTTTGTGCCATTACCATCTGTCTTTCCATTAGATTATATGCTGAAATCAGAGTCTTACTGTTGATGTAACACCAGGGCACTTGGCCAGAGCGCAATGATTGCAGCGCCCAGCGTAATAATAGAATGTATCGCAATTGCGATTGTCCATTTTGTAAAATAGACAAATCCTGTTCCATTATATCTATTGCAGAAGACACAATGTTGCCCAGTGAATACATCCTGGATGATAGTGTGGTCATACCATTGTCAACCACAACCAAAGCCTTTTCTAGGTTGGCCCTGTCAATCTCAAGCAATCTCTCAGCAGCCTCATGCTGGAATATTTTCCATACCTCATTGTATATAGCGTATAAGAAGTGCTTTTGACGTGGCTTCTGGGGACCTAACCAAAAATCCCTAAGATCCATGTTATCTGAGAGTAAGGACAAGTGTTGTTTCACCTGGGACAGTGTTGAGGGGCCCGATTCACAGAACAAACTTAAGACTAAATCCTAAACTTAGTACCATTCTGGTATTCACAGAATGCACCTAGTACTTCTGCTATTCACAGAATGAACTTACTACTTTTGCTATTCACAGAATGGATTTACGACTCCTAAACTTACGTCCGCACTCGGGCCGGAAATTCCGGGCCGGAGGCGGAGCTTCCGGGCCGGAGGCGGAGCTTCCGGGCCGGAGGCGGAGCTTCCGGCCCGGAGGTGGGGATTCCGGCCGATTTAGCTATGGCCGAAATCTCCACCTCCGGGCCGGAAGCTCCGCCTCCGGCCCGGAAGCTCCGCCTCCGGGCCGGAAGCTCCGCCTCCGGCCTGGAAGCTCCGCCTCCGGGCCGGAATTTCCGGCCCGAGTGCGGACGTAAGTTTAGGAGTCGTAAATCCATTCTGTGAATAGCAAAAGTACTAAGTTCATTCTGTGAATAGCAAAAGTAGTAAGTTCATTCTGTGAATACCAGAAGTACTAGGTGCATTCTGTGAATACCAGAATGGTACTAAGTTTAGGATTCAGTCTTAAGTTTGTTCTGTGAATCGGGCCCGAGGTTTTTAGCCACACTAGGCATAATGTTCCAACACTGTTAGATGTCACCACCGAGTACTCTGTTTGTACATAGAGCTGGTCAGGCCTATGTATACTAAACCCTTTAGTAGTACCCCATAATATTGACTGACACCTATTTGTATCAAAAGGCCACACCAACCATCCCTTCCAATTGGTGTCAGATGAATTGTACGAACCATTATGTAGAATCGAATCTAATGTATCCTCACTCTGTTGTGTATAATTTTGCCATCCCTTAAAATTGTGTAATTGAGGGAATCCGAAGTGTGTTCAAGTCCTTGGCTAACCTAGGACAGGAAGTCTGTTGCACAGTGCGTCGTTCAGTAAGATTGTCTGATGTGGTATGAGGCATGCTCTAAATAAGTCCTCAGTTCCCTGAACTTGCCAATCTTTATTCCCCCAGACAGATTTTATATCTATTGTGTCCCTCCAAAAGTCAAAACCCTGTAAAGACAGTTGGGAAATAAAAGAAGCAGAGTATACCAGATTGGCGTTAGCGAGCATATTTTTCACAGCAGATGTAGGTGCAACCTTATAATAATATGAGGTTGGGTCTGAAGTGTTAAACCTAGAAAAATAAGCAAACTTTTGTGCAAATGTGGATTAACTACCTCTCTGTGGTGTTGGGCAATGTTCCCATTGATGATAGGGGAAAACGTTAGGTGGGATATTTGCTTTATGCAAGAAATGATGACCATAGTGTTGATAACAAAACATGGTGTCAAAATTAGATGTATCAACATACAATTCACCATTTGACAATGCAGCGGATTGTTATAAATCAGACAGCATTGTATTTACAGTTTCAAAGTCCCAACCATCAGAGAAAGTATTGGAGGCGATGATATCACTTAAAGAAATTTTAAATAAGTGTAGTATTTTTAAACGTTCAGTAGGACCATATACATCATAGGGAACTCTGTCCTAAACTATTCCTTCAGGAACTGGAACTGCTGTAATGTTTACGAAGGACAAGTCTATCTGTTTATAGTGTGATGATGCATGCTGTTTCAGGAACACGTTTACATGATGTACTGCAGAGTGTTTTGGGAGGTAATGTCGATTCAGGAGCAAGAAAAAGACAGTCACTACACCTATCCAAAGGACTGGGACCAGTATACCAATTGCAATCCAGAGCTGTAGCCAGGGAGAAGCAAAGTAAGTTTTTTTTCAGTCAAAGGTAGAAATTAATAATTTTTAGTTTGTGGTAAACAGGCGGTGGTGGTAATTCGGGTTCACTTGGTCCAATGAGAAAATATCAAGATCGATGAAGTAGCCAAATGCAGTTCAATCTATCTATGGTAGCTCAGCAGGTTTTGTGGAACTGGCAGATGTCTGTTTGAGACATATTTACATAGATGTCGGTGTTAGGCCGAATTGAGATCCGTGTGTCATTTGTAGTTCGTTACTGTTCAATTTCAACAGGTACCAGTTCCATTCCATTGTTGGTAACTCCTTCACTTCGTGGAGTAGAGTGTTCAATGATAATGATCTTTCTGTCTGAACTTCCCATATGGTAGGGAGAAAAGATCTGGTGCTACCCAGGAGCCCAAGTGGCCTTCTATTGAGTATCAGCAACATAATGTGGTTTGATCAGATCAATTGTGAGGAATCTCTTTTTCTTGCCGGCAAGAGGCGGAAGAAGTACTCTTTATGTTCCTATGAAGACTCGCAAATCCTTTATTGGCCGAGCGATGAGGCCAAACCCACAGGAATCTAGAGCATGAATCCGCTGCCCCTAGGATGTACCTGTAAGCCCCATCAGATTGTAAGGGGCCGCAGTGGTTCAAATAGACACATGCTAGAGGTCTGTCTGATATCACTAATGGTGTTTGCGGTGGACGTGCTACAGTGGAACCCTTCATCTGCTGACAGATGTCACATTTGAGGACATATCCCTTGGTCTGTTTAGTGAGACCTTGCCACCAAGAACGCTGATTTAGTAATGAAACAGTTGCAGCAATACCTGCATGTGCTGAACCCAGACCCTTGTGTGAAGCTAGAATTAATCCTAATCTGTGATCAATGTTTGGTATTACTGTATCCCCCACTCCTGGAATTTGAGCATACGGAATGTTTTGCACATCTAACTTGCAGGAGTACTTTAGTGAAAACCTTTTGGCAAGGCTAAGCTGTTGTTGCGCATAGCGTTCACAACTATCATTATCTGTTCGTCTGCACTTGTGCTAGAACGAGTGATTGCAGCAACGGCAGCAGTTCACACTGTCGCCTTGGTGGCTTCATCAGCCAGTGAATTCCCTTCAACGTGCACACCAGCACGCTGATGACTCAATGTGTGAATTACATGAGCCACTGGCAAGCCTTTTTACATCGCTGTTTAAGACACATGTCTGAGGCAATATCCAGCCATAACATGACGCATAGAGTCGCCGTTCTCCACAGTTTGTTGAACTGTGGAGAACGCCGACTCTATGTGTCATGTTATAGCTGTACATTGCACCAGACGTGTGTATTAACAGCGATGTGTGTGTTTGTGACTATATGAGTAAAAAATCGGACTAAAGTCCGGATGATGATTACAAATTCAAGTGGAGTACAAAACGAGAGAAGATGTGCTAACTCTATATCTGTCGCACCAATAAATGAATGAATTTAATTACGCCCTGAAGAAGCCCAAATGCTGAGCAAAACGCGTTGGCTGTGCTGAATTGTCTTTAACATTTTGGAAGAATTTGGATAAAAGAATTACAACAAACAAGAAAAAGACCGCTTGTTGGAAATGGCCCTTTTTGCAGGGTTATCCACAAACTTTTTGCCTCTTCCCCCCTTGTTTTTCCTGACCTGTGGTTGTTGGCTATAGAAGTCTGGGCACTTTACCACTGCTGATCAGTGCTAAAGTGCATATGCTCTCTTAATTGTTATTGTGATTGGTTATCCATGATTGGCATATTTGTTTTACCAGTAGGTCCCTAGTAAAGGGCACTGAGTGTGCCAGGGCTGGTAATTCAAATGCTACTAGTGGGCCTGCAGCACTGATTGTGCCACCCTCCTAAGTAGCCCTAAAATAGTGCCTCAGGCCTGCCACCGCAGTGCCTGTGCGCAGTCTGTGAACTGCCATGTTGGTATGGCCAGTGTACACACTTGCCAGGCCTGACCCTTCCCTTTTCTTACACATTGGACACCCCTATGGAAGGCCCAGGGTACCCCCCTGGGCATGTACTAGTGTGGGTGACATGTCCTGATATTGAAATACTGCCAATTTCGTTTTTCACTATTGAACGGCCATCTTGCCCATAGCATAGAATGGGGAATGCTGTGTCCCATGTGTACCTGCATATCTCCCCATAGGAGCAAGATGGGAAGCTGAAGTCTTGTATCCCTGAACTCAGAATTTGATAACACATCTTTTAGGAAAGAGGGTTTTTAAATTCTGTGTTTGAAAATAGCAGTTTTAGAAAGTGGCTATTTTCCTGTTCAAGCTTTCTGTGTGCGTCTGCCAGTTTATGTATTGACTGTCTGGTTTGTGAGTGACAGGGGCTGGGGGTGGCTGCAGGAGGCTGGGTGAGTCAGCACTAGGCTGAATAGACCGATCAGCATTTGGAGTGGTGGGAGGAGTTGCACATGGGTCTGAATAGGGCTGTGCCTGCCTTCCCCAATGCTGGCTCCACCTCCTGCGGTGCGTCTGATGGCCCTGGCCCACACTCACAAAGGAAGAAGACATGCCCTGGCAGAGAGCACCTAGAACTTGTTTGGACTGGATCCTGGACCCCTCACACATGAAAGAACAAAGACTTTTGGGGTATAAAAGTAAGAGCTGAAACCTTAGTTAAATTAGACTACTTCTGCAATCAAGAGGAACCTCTGCCAAAGAAGAACAGCTGAAGAAACTAAGGAAAAGGACTGCCCTTGCTGTGTGATCTGGGGCTGACTTGCAATTTGCTGTGACTACTGAGGAAGAGATCTGAGGAACTTTGCTGTGTGCTGTGTTCCCCTCCTGCTTTCAGAAAGTACTTTGCTGTGTGCTGTTTCCTACCACGTCTCCAAGGGCCAAGGATGAGATGGCCTCCCGTTTTAACTCAGGAACATAAAAATTAACCAAAGGACTTCCCTCAAGCTCGCCCTACATCGTGCTACGCTGTCCCTGCTGACTCTGGGCTGACCTGTGTGACCCCAGAACACTGCTAAGGTCCTTCGTGCAGCCTGCCTGACGTGCACGGTAATTGTGGTGCCCAGTGTAAGAAACGGAAGGCCGGTACCTTTGCGCCACCGGCCCCCGTGTTGCCTGCACTGCCGATCTCCCGAGGTGTGGACATCTAGTGATCACCGCAACCGGACCGTTTAGCCTGTTTTGCCCGCTTCACCCGCCTTGCCGATTCCTGTAAGTAGCGAGCGTTTTGCGATCACCGCCACTGACCCGGAGGCAGCGGAATTGTCATAATCGAGACGCGCTGGGATTGGCTCCCACTCCAAGCGTCTCTTTTGCAACCGAGGGGCTCCTCCAGGAAGATCCGCGTCATGTCGTTTGGAGCGCGAGGTGTCCCCAAGCAACCGGGGCGGCCTCACTCTCGTGCACCAAAGAAGAGGGCAGGAGATCAGCACGAGGTGTCCAGCCCTGCGAGTTCAGGTAAATGGCTGCATTAGCGTAGCCAGCCGGTTCCGGGGGAAATTGCTCCGAGGTGCGCGCTGTTGAATATCGGCACGCGCGCACGCTACAGCAGGGGCAGTGGTGAGAAGGAACCGTACCAGCGATTACTGTTTAATCGAGTACCTTCTTGGGAAATGACTGTCCCCATGCTGCAAACCAGAGTTTTGTAGCAGCACAGCTCCCGTGTGCCTGTTGATTTGTGTCAATTGCTCCCCAAGTTTGTGTTACTAAAGGGAATTGAACTGTGTGAGCACAAAGAGCATTACCGAGGTGAACTGTGTGAGCACAAGGAGCAATACTGAAGTGAACTTTTGACAACAGAAACCTACCAGTTTGTTTTTACTACAGAAACCTACCAAGAGACATTTTTTTTTAAATAAGGCGTAAATTATGTATGTACGTTTTTGGACGTTTTGAGCTGACCTAAAGATATAAAGAGATTGTTATTTTTATAACTTCCTGTCTGGAGTCCGTTTGTGGTGTTTCACAGTGTTATTGTGGGTGTTGGTGCAACTACTTTACACATTGCCTTGGAGATAAGCCTGTCTGCTCGTGCCAAGCTACCAAGGGGGTGAGCATGGGTTATCAACAGTGTGTGTTTCCCCCTTACCCTGACTAGAGTGGTGGTTTCTGCCTGGCTTTGGTGCAAGCCTCATTCAACCAGAAATCCTATTTCTAACACTGCTCAAATCATCTATGTTGCAAATACAGCACTGGGCGGTGCTGAATGTTTCTTTTCTTCTGAATGTTGCCTCTCTATTCTTGTGTATAAATTGTTAGTATTCGAGATTTTTCTCGCAGGCCTTGTATGGGGATATACAGCCTCAAGGTGTGCTATTTTCTGAGCTATCCAGAACGGCATTAGCTCACATCAAGTGGGTATTATTCCCATTATCGTGTTCAGCATTTGTGGGCTCATTTTTGTTGCACTCCCTTGCGGGCGACCAAATTGAGAGACCCTTTTATGTTGAATTGTAAGTGTTCATAATACGAACTGTGTAAGATTTCTGTATAGTTCAACTGTCTCTTTATAAAGTGTACGTAATTCTGCTGCTTGCAGTGTTTCAATTTCTGGATGCGGTGTGTAAGCAGCTAGGACCGGCCTGGGTGCTCCTTCTCTGCTGTGTGGACCGAGTCTCACTTTTTCTGTTGTCTGGTAGAGGGCGCCTTTAAACCATTTTATATGCTCTTGGTAAGTTAACTGGACTTCCATGTCCTCCTATTGAGAGTATTCTTCAGGTGTCTCATCTGGAATGTAAGTATGAAACAAATGTGTGCGAATCCACAGTTGGGAATTTAACCCAAGAATAGAAAACCTTTGTCCTGAATGCCTTGTGTGCCTCAATCACGAAGTTAACAGTCCAACCTATTGATGAGAGACCATAATCTGCTAGTTTCATAGTAAGTGCATATCTGCAATTTTCTGAAATGTTAAGAACACCTTCCTGCTCAGCTCTTTCTGTACTAGCACCACTCGTACCAGCATCCCCATTGTTAGACATTATAGGAGGAAGTGTTAAGTAAATGAGATAACATTTTGCACAATGTAGGGAACTATAATCCTTCAAGCTTGAACAAACCTACAGCCAGTACATAGAATATACCTTCTCAGTTGCTGTGGATGTTTCCCTTCCTACTCCAGACGTATCAGGTTAAATGTAGTAGGGGTCTCTGAGAAAGCATGACTGAACTACTCAGATTTGACCGTTAAATAAGAACCAAACCAACATTGGCGGCGCCATGTCATGTAGTTCCTAATAATACATAGGACCTGCTCGTTTAGACACCCTAAACTATGGAATTTGTGTCCCAAAAGATTTCCAGACACCCCCAAAGGATATGTCAGTCTTTAGACTAGGCCTGGGCTAAAATTTCGTTCCGTTCGCGGAAATTGCGATAATTTGCCATTTTCGCATTCCGCGGAAAGCGCGAAAATGTCAAAATTTCCGCATTCCGCAGCTTGGCGATAATTTGATTCTTGCTCGCGCTGTAAAATAATACATTCTTGCGCACGCGCGATCGCCTTACCTGAATCCCTGCGTTCGCCGACAAGTTTTATTGATCCGGTAGCGTTCTCCATGAGATGTTGTTTTGTTTTCAGCGACAGTTCGCGCCCGCAGTGACGTCATGCGTCACGCGATCACGTCTTTCTTCTCGCGATCATGCACCGCGAGACAACTGAAAACAAGATGGCCGCGCCCGCGAGCAACCACATGGGTAAGTTGGCGAGCCGCAACCATGCAGAAAATCTCGCGAACATGCTGGTAAAAAACTTCCGCATCTTCGCGATATTTCCGCATGTTTGCGATAATTTTGAACATTTTCGTGGTAATTTGCGAAAATGGATTTCGCAAATTCCGCCCACCCCTACTTTAGACCAGCTAGCTCACAGTGCCACCATAAGCCTTCTAATCTTACCAAGTTCTAGCAATTATCAAACATGACAACCCTTGATCCTCAGGGATCGTGGAAACAGTACAGTACTTTTCGATCAGTAACTCATGCTTACTTGGTCTCAGAGACATACGAAGAATGAACGATGGAGGCATTTTCAAAAAAGCATTTATTGAACCAGTGTCATTCTAGTATAAAACATGTTTGCTGCGAGAATCATTAGACAGAAACAGATATACAAGATTACAAGCAATAACAGAGTAAATAAAAGGTAGAATTCTAGCATGGTGGTAAAACAGTAAATATACATGCAGACATATAGATACATGACAGTAATCAATCAATCAACTAATCAGGTAATTTTAAAGCACGCTACTCACCCCAGAGGGCCTCAAGGTGCTGGGGGGGAGGTGCAGTTCTGAGTCAGCCAAAAAGCCAGGTCTTGAGGCTCTTCCTGAAGGTGTGCAGAGTAGGGGTGCACTGATGTTGACCAGGCCTTGGCCGGGATGTAGGAGAAGGCTCTTCTACCCGCTCTGGTTCTGCAGATGCGCGTGGATTCTGCTAGGGTGAGTGTGGCGGAGTAGAGGTTTATTTTGGGTAGGTGGAAGGAGACTCTTCCACTGAGGTATTTGGGTCCAGTGTTGTGGAGGGATTTGTAGGCGTGGGTGAGTAGCTTGAAGGTTACTCTCTTCTCGATGGGGAACCAGTGGAGGTCTCGCAGGTGTTGGATGATGTGCTCATGTTGTGGGATACCGAAGGCGAGTCTGGCCACGGTGTTCTGGATGGTTTGGAGTTTGCGTAGCAGGGATTTGTTGATTTCAACGTAGAGGGCGTTTCCGTAGACCAGTCTGCTTGTGATGAGTGCGTGGGTGACGGTCTTTCTGGCTTCAGGGGGATCCACTTGAAGGTCTTGCGGAGGATGCAGAGGGTGTTGAAACTGATGGAGTTGACGTCGTTGACCTGGTGAATCATGGTCAGGGAGGAGTCGAGTATGATGCCTAGGTTCCAGGCGTGGTCCATGGGGGTGGTGGGGTTGCCGAGGGCAGTGGGCCACTAGGTGGTATCCCAAGCTGAGGGGGTGGGTCCAAGGATGAGGACTTCTATCTTCGCCGAGTTGAGCTTCAGACAGCTGCTGCTCAACCAAGCTGAGATGTCTTTTATTCTTTCCTGGAAGCTGAGTCTGGTGGTTTCGGGGTCCTTCATGAGGGAGAGGACGAGCTGGGTGTCATTGGCATAGGATCCTATGCTGAGTCCATGCTATCTGAGCGGTGCGATGTGGTCTTGGTCGAGGAGCATGCGAATGTGGTCTGTGGCGGCGAAGAGGGTGGTCTCGGTGCAGTGGTTACTGCAGAATCTGGATTGGGAAGAGTCGAGGACGGTGTTCTCTTCGATGAAGTTTGTCAGCTAGGCGTTGATGATCTTCTCAGTGACATAGGCTGTGGAGGGAAGGAGAGAGATGGGTCTGTCGTTTTTCAGGTCCCTCGGGTCTGCAGAGGGTTTCTTGAGGAGGGGCTTGACTTCTGCGTGTTTCCAGTCATCGGGGAAAGTGCTGGATTCGAAGGTAGCATTGATGGTGCGTCGTAGCTCGGGAGCTATGGCGGCGGCTGCTCTGTGGAAAATGTGTGGTGTGCAGGGGTCAATGGGGGATCAATGAGTGCTCTTCATGGTCATGGTGGTATCTTCGGTGGTGACCAGGGTCCAGGCGGTAAGCGTGGGCTGGTTGTCATCGCTGGAGGGAAGGGTGGTTTCTGGAGTCTGTTTGCTGCAGATGTCATAGAGGGCCTTGATGATTTTCAAGTGGAAGTAGGAGCAGAGTTTGTTGCAGAGGTCCTGGGAGTGTGTGACGTCTGTGGCTTTGCTGGGGGGTTTGGTGAATTGCTGCATGATGCTGAAGAGTTACTGGAGTTGGTGAGGATTTTATTCTGGATCAAGGTCCTCTCGGTGGATATGATGAGTTGGTGGTATTCTGTCATGGTGTTCTTGTAGGTGGTCTGGTCTTCAGTGGTTTTGCTGCTCCTCCATAGTTTTTTGAGATGTCTACTGGTGCATCTGGCCTCTTGGAGGTCAGTGGTGAACCAGGTGGCCTTCAAGGGGGGTTGCGGAGTGGTGCGAGCTTGTCTGCGAAGTTGGCGATCCAGCGGTGTAGTTCCTTGGCTGCAGAGTTGGCGTCGGTCTTGGGGGGAGGATCGTAGATGAGGGTGGAGTTGAGGTGTTCTTCTGTGACCTTGCCCCAGTTCCTTCGCTGTGGGCACGGAGTGGGTTTGTGAGCAGTGGCAGTGTTGAAAGAGAAGTGTACCCAGTGGTGGTCCATCCAGATGGGCTGCGTGATGTGGCTGAAGCAGAATCAAGCGTACTCCTAAGATGCAAAACCTACCTAACTGTACCTAGCATGTATGTGGGAGTAAAGCCAAGAATCCCCTAGGAAAGAACCAACCCCATTACCTGATGGGAGAGAATGAAGGACCCCTTCTTGGTCTCTTGGTCTCAAGTTGGACACCCCGCAAGGGACATCAGACCACTGCTTGCTGAAGCTTCTGCAGGTCGGGACGTCAGCATCTAGTGTCCGTGTGGAAGCTTCTCCTCTGCCTATCTAGTGATGGTATGGGTCTTTTATACCATAAAGTTAGCCTCTGGGTTCCCTGCATAATTGATATGTTGTGAATATGATTATGCAAATGAGCCTAGAACAATACCTGCGATTATACAAAGTGGTTCTTTCGCCCTAGGATGAAGATGACCATGACTTTTACACAGAGTATGTTCATGCTTTTACGTACATCATGTGCAGGGACTTTTCTAAGAATCCTCATGCATAAAAAATGAGGCTAGTTTTGAGGAAACTGATTGACATTCATTCAGCACATAAGTGGGTAAAAGGTCAGTACTAAAACCGTTATGCAGAGCAAGGTAGGACAAATGTAGGTAAAAGGTTGTGTAGCTACACATGCCTATATTGGGGTACATTGGAGTATATAACAGGTTTTTAGTGACAATTAAAATAATCAGAGGGGGAACTCTTGTCTTGTTTTTTAAATATGAAAACTGTGAAAATGTGCAAATGTCATGTGAAAATTATTTTTGATAATTAGTGTTTAAATGAGGCATTGAGTCGTGGCCGATGAAGTAATGATGTTGCACTTGGAACGAGTTTCCTTTGACTCTTAGAAGTGTAAATAATACTACGAATAGTTATAAATAACAAAAAGGCCACAGAGAATCTTTTTCTGAACTAAGAAATAAAGTCTTACATTGGCTAATGCTAAATAAACAATATAACATCAGGGACGCCAGGGAAATTATTATGGTACGCAGGGTGAATTGGGTGGGCCAAAGACGCAAAGACATCAATGGAGAGTGCGTCGTAATTAATTTTAGAAATGAGTACACGGCCTACTCACTAATTAATAGTAGTAACATCAAAGGAGGGGGCAGTATTAGCCTTCTCCCACTTGATTATTTTTATCCTCCAAATATTCCACAGTTTAGAGAAAGCAGAAATAGTTTTTCCCGGGACAGAGAGAACTGGTCCCAGAGGGATTTTTATCATCAAGCGCAGCAGAATCCTCTGTGTACAACACCCTTCTACAATGTCTCGGTTTTTAATAGATTCGACCCACTGGATGCTGTAGATTGACTTAACTCCAGGGTGTCGTTGCAAATAGATTCGGTCAATCATGAAGAGTCCCCATTTAGGGGGTGGGCTGATGTATCATATCAATGTCTTATGCATAAAAAAGAATGCAAAGATTTGAAAGTAGATAACTTGGGCGATGCTCCTAGGTCTGTGACCCCTAAGATTAAGAACTTGGTAAATGAGGGGTTGAGCCCTGAACCACACCCCCCTTCTCCTGTAGTGTGTTTGCCTTCAGGCAGGAGGGTGCAATTAGTTGATTCTATGGTTTTAGATTCTTGTGCCCTCAATATACCTCTAGGAACAGGTGTTGCGCCTTTCCGGCTCCTCTCCTGGAGTGTCGCAGGGATTGCACCCAAGATGGATATTCCAGAATGGATTGAATTAGTCGAATGATTTGACCTGTGTTTGTTCCAGGAAACTTGGGCCCGGTTAGAACCCTCTAAAGCTGGCTATGAAACCTTTTCTATTCAAGCAACACAGCCGGGGAGGGGTAGACCATCTGGAGGGTTGTGTACTTGGGTGGGAACTCGTTTAGGATGCGAGGTAAAGGAGGTGGATATACATTCCCAGGACATTTTATGTATTTTTTAATTGTTGATAAAGGGATAATATTTACCTTAATTAATGTCTATTCTCGACCAGTTCGTAGAGGACATATTTCTCCCACCTTAGAAGATCTAACCTCTTTCCTTTTATCCATATCTGGTGATTGTGGGAGGTGATATGAATTGCCACTTTGAACCCCTAAATGGACTTGACATGGGCACATTTGAAGAGGAGGACCGGTATTGGTCCATTCCCGAGTCAAATTTACCATCTGTTGACATTTGGACTCCATTAGCCTTGCAACTAACCACACTTATTTTAAATTTTTCCCTAAGAGCATGCAATGGTAGGACCAAATCAGATAACCCAGGGGTTTGCACATTCAACAGACCTGGGCATACCTCTTTTATTGATTATATAATGGTCTCTACAAGCTCTTGGAATAGAGTGTGTGATTTTAAAATTATCCCTCGCATTGATAGTGATCATAATGCCCTTTCTTTAGAATTTTTATTGCCTTCTGTAAAGAGTGCGCAGGAAAATAGCTTACATAAAGACCAGGGACTGATACAGGTTAATGGGGGTAGAAGAGTCCGGTGGTGTGAATTTGCTAAATCCCAAGATAACTTGGCAGCACTATATCAGAAAATGATCCCGTATTTACAGGTTGCCGGCCAAGCTGGTGATATTAAGGAGTCTCTTGAAGTGCTGGAAAACAACCACCAAGATCTTACCAACTCAGTGGCAGTATTTTTCCACAGAGAAAGGAAAGTAAAGGGTGTGACTAAGCCACGGCACGGTTGGTACAATTCAAACTGTCGTAAAGCCAGAACTAACCTCCTTTATTCCATCAAACAGAGTGAGAGGCTAAAGATCAGAGAAGAAAGGGTTAAATATAAACTAGCGTTGACGAAGGCCAAAAGTGAGTGGGTATCCCAAATGTGGGATGAAATTAGAACTGCCCTAAAGACGTGTGATATGTGCACCTTTTGGAACCTTATCAATCAGGGCTCTAAAGAAGGTAAACCAGCCCTTGAACCCAATATCAGTGAAGGAGCCTGAAAGGCCCATTTTAAAGCCCTATATGTAGGAATTAGGCCTGGGCGAAGCACTACGCTACGCTCGCGTAGTTTGCGAAGTTCGCGCTACTTCGCACTACGCGAACTGCACGTAGCACAGTGCGAACACGCGTAGCGTAGTGTTGCGTAGTGCTGCGGTCATTTTTTGCTTGCTCGCGGTCCTCAACGTCAAGTTGGCGACCGCGAGCAAGCAAAATGACATCCTGGCGAGACTTTTTCCTTGTTCGCGATCGCGAGCATGGAAAATAAACCTCCCGGCGAGATTCCCAACGCGAGGAGGTCAGGTTTCTCATTGCGAGGGGTCGCGTATGCTCGCGACCGCTCACGATGAGAAACTACCAGTTCGCGTTGAGAAAGCTGCCGCTCGAGTAAAAATCTACTCGAGCAGCAGAAAACTACAGCTCGCACTGTGCAAGATGCCATTTTCAATGATTGCACAGTGCAGGTTGCTTGTCCGCACTGTGCAATCATTGAAAACAATATCTTGCACAGTGCGAACATGTTACTACGCAGTTCGCAAAGTGCTACGCGTAGCTCGCGTAGTGCGAACTTCACTTTGCGTAGCTTCGCGAAGTGCTACTTCGCGAACTACGCCCACCCTTAGTAGGAATTAGAGAGGGCGAAGCCACCAACACATAGGATCAACTGCAAAGGACCTCCAGTGTTCTGGACCATCTCCTGATAACTTTGAAAGAGTTTATATTGGCATTAGGGAGGATAGCGCCGGCTAAGGCCACAGGCCTAGATAAGATTCCAGGCGATCTCTTTCGCTCTGAACCGTCTATATGGGCTGCTTACTTGCTAGTCTTGTTTAACGCAATTCTACAAGGGATGTCAATTCCACACTTGTGGGCTGGGGCAGAAATAATACCTATTTTTAAGAAAGGCTCACTCCTTTTGCCTGTTAATTATCGCCCCATTAGCTTAATAGATGTGTCCCAAAAAGTATTTGCTCGTGTTCTTCTAGCGCGCCTACAGACCTGGATGGAAGACTTTAATGTTGTCACCCCTCTCCAAGTTGGTTTCAGGAAACGAATGTCGACAATCGATCAGATCTTCAGGCTACAAATGATTTACTGGAAAACAGTAAAAATAGAACGAGGCAGCTTATACCTCATCTTTGTAGACCTGAAGTCTGCGTTCGATCTTGTACCGCGGGATAAGCTCTGGAAAACTCTCCTAGATATGGGAGCTCCAGAATATCTTTGCCAGTTGATCCAACGCTTGCATTTAAACAACTTTGCACAAATCCGTTATGGCAAAGTGGGTGGACTAACATCTCCACCCACTTTGAGAGGGGTGTGCACCAGGGCTGTGTCCTGGTGCCTACTCTTTTTTCCCTATATATCAATGGCCTGGTGGACGCCCTTAATACGGGGAAGAATACTGATGCCCCTAGGTTGGTCAATAGAAAAACACCGGCCCTGATGTTTGCGGACGACACTTTATTGCTTGCCAAGTCCCATATGGGGATACAGCGGACGTTGGACAACTTTGGTGTCTTCTGCAAGCATTGGGGCCTGGAGATTAATCTCCAAAAAGCTAAATATATGGCCTTTAACACATGCAGTACCACTCGCCTAAACCCCAGCCTAAATGGGCAAGCCTTAGAAAAGGTTAATACCTTTGATTACTTGGGCATTTCACTTACCGAAAGAATGGATTGGGGCGTGCAACTTATTAAAGCCAGTCTAAAACTGACTCAGGTAGCAGGAGGTATACAAAAATTTTACAGGGGTGCAGCGAATCGTGTGGTTAGCCCTGCCCTGGAATTATACAAAGTACAGGCAAGGAGTGCTACTTTGTACGGGGCAGAGCTATGGGGCCACTGTGCACTAAATAGGCTAACATGTATTGAAAATAGTTTCATCAGACAACTTATTATGTTACCATCTAGTACTCCTCTAGTTCCATTACATATGGATCTAGGTCTAAGACCCATTGTGGAGGAAGCCTCCCTAAGACCAGTACTATACTGGCGGCGCCTATGGAGCACCCCAGAATTAGTTCATTTTAGGGAGGAATTGCAAGAATTGATGGGGCTACCGGGAGCCCAAACAATTTTCTGGCTCAGATTTGTAAAAGATACATGTAAGATCCTTGGCAGATCTACTCTTTGGAGTGCTCCAGAAGAATGCTCCATGTTGATTACTAAGAAGGAATTGGCAATGAGTTAAAGAGAATACAAGCTTTTGGCTCTTTTTAGAAGCCCTACTCTGGGCCGATTAACTTCTGAGTTTCTAGCTGTAAAGGAAAGCTATTCCATCGAACTGGTTCTGGATGATATACAACCCTTTTTAGCTAAGAAACTTTATTTACAGTTTAGACATGGGGTTCTTCCGTTACGCACGTTTACGAAGAAATAGGAAAACTCTAGTATAGAGATCTGTCCTGCGTGCAATATCGCAATAGAAACAGTTCCCCATGTTCTATTTTTTTGCCAAGAATACAAACTAGCCAGATCCCGTTGGTTAAAGCAACTTATTAAAAATCTGCGCTCTGGGAGGTGCAATGGGGTTTATAGAATTCTTAAATATGATACTCAATTACCCATTGTTTTCTCTGTAGCCCGCTTTTTGTTCTCTATATGGTGCACTCGCAATGCGATCCTTAAAAAGGCTCTCTTATTAGTCTGAGCTGTTTTGTAATGAACTATAGCCTATTGATCAAACTCCTGTTTAACCAATTTTAACACGATTTACCTGTACTTTTAGAAAGGCTGGGACCTTTTTTTAAAAAAAAAATTATGGAATGCATTTATCGTTACTTTTTTGTACTTTGCATTTTGAGATGATACACCTATGATGCACTTATGGCTATTCTTTGCACTTTTGCATGTTGAGATGATGGCCAAACTCAGTCCTTTGCTTTTTTTTAATTCTTATGATCTTATCTGTGGGTGTTGTGATGAAGATTCTACTTTTTGTAAAATGTGATGATTGTTTTTACATACGTTTTTATATTTTTATTGTGCTTTTATGGCAGTATGCCGAAATAAAGTTTTCAAATGGCAAATGGTTATGCCAATTTTCGTGCAATGCGCTATTATTATTAAAATGAAAATCATTTCTGGTGTTCTACTCAATTTGATCCTGCTCATTCCCCCTCCCAATCAGTGTCCTGTTACAATCTCTCATTTTGTTTCTGCGGAGCACCAAGTGAATGACGTCAATGTATTAGCAATGTACAGCATTGCTATAAAACGTGCATTGTGGATGAAGCTTCTATTGCGTACCCAAAGTATCATTTTCAAGGACTTCCTCTGGAAGTGGTAGTATAAATGTGCTAATTCTATGAGTCATTGTTTAAGAAATGTATTTTTGTGTTGTGCATCTCCAGAGTGCAGTTGATAATGAAGCAAGTGCAAGATTTCTCTTACCTTAAGAAATGCGTTAGTACTAAAGATTTAGAAAATTACATTGTTGTTTCTGATTTGCCAATGTGACCCTAATCATGATCATACTATACTGAATTAGCAGGATCTATTAATAACCTGTGTGATGTGTCTATTAAACCTTTGGGTTTCTGTCTTTCGAGAAATTCTTAATTTCACTATTTTCCTCACAGGCGACTTGCCATGCTCCTTTTTTGCCTTTAGACATGTTAATGGGATGCTGTCAGCACTCTTTATGAGTTTGACACTTAAAACATTTACTAGATTATGCCTAACTAGGGATTATTAACTTTTATGAATTTGCATTTGTCTGTACTTCTGTATTTGTGCCTTCGTGGCATATCATGCGTTTTTGCAATGTGCCACATTTTTATGATTCTGTAATAAATTAAAATGTTGGCTTATTTTTGATCTAGAACTCAGTCCTTTATGCTGCCAATAATTTATTCTGTTTTACTCTGCTAAATTGTGTTTTCCTAATGAGGAGACTAGTTTCTAGACGCTAGATAAACCGGAGACACTAGATTTGACTTTTTTTGGTAAGAATCGGGGTGATCAAATACTGGGGCCTAGGTGACTATTGGGGGTTCAGCTCCAACAAAAGTCTTTCCAGGCTTCTCACCAGGAACAGGAAGAGGTTCACAGTTGGTGGCATAGGCACTATATTCAGGCAAGTGGGAAAAGCAACCTG
This sequence comes from Triturus cristatus, assembly GCF_964204655.1. Classification (NCBI taxonomy): domain Eukaryota; kingdom Metazoa; phylum Chordata; class Amphibia; order Caudata; family Salamandridae; genus Triturus; species Triturus cristatus. The sequence goes on along the minus strand of NC_140589.1, from coordinate 1,627,372,551 downwards.
GCTCGGCCACACCTAATTCCGCTGCACCCCCATGCAGATGCTCTCAAAAAGCAAAACCTGTAATGGGTTGGGAGAAGCATGTCACATAACCGGATACTCTAATGGCAGTAAACATATCAATAGTTGAGACTTGATGTTTAGCTTTAGAAAGCTACTAGGAAACAAACAATATAAAAACTTCAAGCTATTTTAGAAACAAGAAGTAGCTCAATGCAGATTTAATTTTGATGTTAACAATGAAAGTAATATCAATAAGCTTAAACCAGGGTTGTACTTTCATCAGCAAATATAGTTTTGAGTTCCAGTGTTGTGTGTGACTGTGTTCCTCCTTGGGAAAGGACGAACTAACTAATCAGAAAAAATTGTTTCGGCACATTTTAGACAAGTTGGGAAATCAGGAACATGGCCAGTCCTGCCATGGCAATGATAAGCCAGGGAAGTAGAGACTGCTATGCACAAAATGTAAAAAAATAACTTGATGAAGGCAAAAGGGAGAGGCGGGTGAAGTGTCATGGTCAATGATGTACATCTCTAGGGAAACAAGAAATGTTCTCCTAAAATGAGGATGTGCACGGGATCTGAGGAAATATGAATTTTTATGGTTAATTGTGTCCCCTATCTAGACCCCAACGGCTCCATGTACATGCTACAAGTACATGTATGTTCCCTCCGCTTCAAGCTACGAAGACGCAAATACAATTGTGTCCAACGTTAATATGTACTCTTTCATATCTGCCATGAATGGGCCAGATATTCCGTTCCTAAGTATGCCTTGCCACCGTCTTTATATGGTATACTTTTCACGTTTTCCAGCTCTGGCAAGGTAGGCCCTGAATTCTGCCATCGAGCTTTTTCCTGCTTCTGCCTCTGAAATGCTCCAGCCTGAACCTGCATCTGTATCCATGAACTTTGTCTTACTTCCTGCGCGGCTAACGGTGCCTAGCCCGGCCTGTTGCCTGCCAAAAACTGTATTCAGCCTTCAAGTTATCTGCTCCGTTCCTCAAGAAATGCATTCCTGTCTAAATAGCTTAGGTAAACATCCCTCTAGCTGCAGAGCAAAGGGCCCGGCCTTACTGTCTCCGTGCAAGTAATTCATGACTCTCGTTACCATGGTAGGCCCATGCCCCCCTCGCATCTCATGTAGACACTTAGACGCTTGTACACGCACTAACAGTCAGTATAGAATAGGATCTGTCCGAGAAGACCTTTCCTTCTAGATAATATAGTTCCTTAAACACAAGATATTAGATATGATTTAGGACTAGGTTGTCCTGACACCCCAGACTTCTGTCTCCTCATGTAGGGCTAAATGTCAAGTTCCCTTCACCCTCTAGTTACACGTCAATCACACGTCATGCGGCTGCGCGCGCATCTCTGCCATGTATTTTTGCTGACTTTGCAGGATTCTCTTATGGATCCACCCGTTTGTGTCACCATCATAATGACGTTTTTAGTATACGCCTCTATGCACGCCTATTGTAACGCCTTTTTTATTACGTATGTGTATTCTTATCAGCTGTTACGCCTCTTGCATCTGTCTCTACTGTAATGCATTACTATATATGCTTTAACCTGTCAATAATGTATTGCTGATCCCTTCCTGAACCTTCGTGGTGACGGAACTCGATTGCCTGGTTCGCACCATCATTCCTTTGTAAGGAATAAATACCCTATTATACCCTCGAATACCACGGATTCTGCCTCTTATTTTTACTGAGTTATTCGTATTGTATTTTACCGCATAAATTAAGTCTAGGTAATTTAAATTTACCACATAATTGGCGCCCGAATAGGGACACCTCTCACACCCCACGCGCCGGAGGTGCGTTGCAGACCCGGTCTCCTGCCACAGCCGGACGGACAATTACGCGTACCCGCAGGATTTCCTGTATCTCCCTCAGGCCAACGGGGGCGACTGAGGCTGCGATCAACACTCAGACGAGGCGGTGAGGAGTGCGGAGAATCCCGACCAGAGCCTAGCTGAGAGAGCAAGATCCGAGGTATACAGAGGCCCACCAGATTCCGAAGTTCCGAAGTATCTAAGTCACGAGTCGAGTCCAGTCCAGTTTGGTCTAGTCCAGTCCAGACTTCCGAGGCCTTCCGTTTCGTGCTTCCCGGTGAGTACCGTTGCTGAGGACGCATCTAGACGTGCACATTAGTTTGTGCCGGTCAAGACGGGTCTGGGTACACAGACCTGGTCTGCACTGTTTTAGCAGTGTATCTGTACTGTTTAGCAGTACATACAGTATATTTAGTATTATGCAGTTAACTAGTTTTATTCTAATTATTATTGTTCGTTCTAAAATGTTTTGATATGTTTTAAATGTCGTGGTATGAGTGATTGTTCGATCTTCATTATTGTGTTTATTGTAATTATTGTGTTCAAAAACCGAGTAAGAATAAGGTAACAAGGTTCAAGATGCCGTTATTTTAAAAACTAGAAAAGGGATACTTGAGGAAGCTGTTCCTATCCCACCTAGGGACACTCCAGGGTACTTTATGTACCATAAACATGGCCTAGATGCCGTATTATATCTTGATCTATGGGTGGACTACACCAAGGATTTGGCAGAGAGTCAGAGATGGCCCGCTGCTGGAACATGGGATGCAGATTGCATCATGAGAATAGAAGAAGCGTTATGGAAAAAGAAAGCCAGACAGTCACAGAAAGATGCCATTGAACTATGGCGTAAAGAATCGCATAGGCGCACAGAGAAAGCGCTCAGAAAGGAAGAGAAAAGTAGGGAAGATTCAGAAAAGGCCCGAGAAAACATATTAATTGACGAAGGTACCCGAATAAAAACAGAACAAGTAGACAGACAACGAAACACTCTTATGAATGGTATGTATCCTCTTCTGGCCGAGGGTTTGCCTAAGGCCACTTTGGAGGTACCAGAAGATCTGCCACCTCCGTTACTCCCGATTAAAGTACATCCCAAAACCGCAAAAGACATTTTCCTTTCTTCCTATTTAGACGATGCAGCCCCCGAATATGCTAATGGTGTGCAGCCACACACACCACCCGTTAACGACACTCAACCCCAAAATCAGCCGCACTCACCTCCGCAGCAACAAACTCCTACTCAAGTTCTAACAATTCCATCTGTTTCTACAGTCCTTCCTGCACCGACACTCTCTACCCTGCACCCAACAAATCCTTTTGGACTTGGCACCTCAGGGGGTGCGACAGGAGGTTTTTCCACGCCACCGCCAACAACTAGATTGACTTATAGAGATTTAGCATATCGACGTACACCACAAAGAATATCAGACAATATATTAAACGAGCCTCTTTCCGATTGTAGATATGATCCAGTGCCAGGAAAACACGACAGAATGTTGCTGTCTTCAGTACGTTTGCGACGAGCTGCAAACTATTTAATGACGTTACCAGGAATGGTTGAACATCTAGACAAAATATATCGCTTTATCCAATCAGGGCAAGGTCCTGAAAGTATTGCCGAAGCCATGGAATACCAGAAAGTAGACATACAAAAATTACTGTTACGCTTTTTTATAAACTGTTTGATCAGAAATAGAGATAGGCCTGAGGTAGATTCGGAGGAAATGCAAGCACTTACCAAATGGGGTCAGAATATAACAGACGGGAGACATGATAAACAGAAGTGTATAGAAGCCATGTGCCGAAGGATCAGAAAAGAAGTAGAACGAATACATGAAAACAGAGTAGAAGCAGATAAAACTGAATCAGAGGAAGAGGAGGAGGAACAGTCAGAAATGAACACAGGACAATTTGAATTACCAGCTAAACAAATGATAGCTTATGTAGGAAAAGGAAGATCTTTTAATAAAACAATACGTCCGATACATCCAGAATGTAACAGAATTTTTCAAACAGTTATTACAAATCCAAGGACCCCTGAACACTTATTCCAGGCTACTGATAAATTACTTCGAGAACGAAAGGGGTACCATGTGCTCGATTCTATGGATGAACAAGAATTAGCCAGGTCAGCAGTACAATGGGCTGACAGCTCTGAAAAATACAGTGATGATGCCCTAGCACACACGTTTCTGAATCTCGCCCCAGATGAACAGCGTTTAGCTAGTATATACATGATACAACATATCCTTATATTATATAAAGGCCAACACTCCGATCCTGGTCCCCTATCTGATATATTGATAGAACTGCTCATGAATAAATGGAGAGGTTTAGGTACCGATCTAATTAAAGTAATTCTAGAATACAGACACAGATATAGTGCCTTTTTGTGCCCAGAACATGATCCAGCTCCTTCCATGGAGAGAAACCCGTATTACATAGACAGACAGAATCCCTTACGCGAAGTACACCCAGTCAGGAATGATGACAATACGTTTAGACGCGTGTTTGTGTACACGCCCATAACCAAAATAGAACTATTGGAAATGAAAAAATTAGTGCCCAGCCATGACAAAGATCCAGCAGGTTTTCACCGTGAACTAAAAGACATGTTACTCATGGGTGATTATACCTATCCTGACATTATGAAAATATTGAAAGTATTATTGCCTGCCGGTATTTATGAGAAACTCAAGGAAAAAGAATGGGAGGTGGGAGACCAAAAGATTGATTGGACCGCATTAGAAAATGAAGAAAATAACCGAACTGCAGGCGTAGGGCTTGGGGACAAAACAAAAGCATTGCCAGGTCTATTAGTGCAAGTATTGCCACGTTTGTTAACTACGAAAAAGGAAGATTGGGGAGCAATCTCAGCTTGTAAACAGAAACCCGATGAAGACACTAGTGATTTTTATTCCCGATTTGAAAAATGTTTTGGTATTAATAGCGGCCTGAAAGCAAATAGTGAGTCATATCCACACCTTTTTGTAACAAAACTAGTCGAGAATTCACTGCCGCAGGTTAAAAACAGAGTATTGAAAGTCGAGAGCACTTGGCAAGCTAACACTCCTTCACAAATGTTACAAATGTTACAGTATCACCAGAATAGAATTAGAGAAGAACAAGAACACGAACAAAGGCGTATGAAAGACACGAAAATGAAAATGCTTGTCGCTCAGTCAGTTCCAGCTGACGGTCATAAAAAGGGTACGGCACAGTTCAGTAACTCAGCGGTTCCCGTTAAAGGGACATGCAACTATTGTAAACAGCCAGGTCATTATATAAACGATTGTGCAGTTCTGAAACATAATATCTCCACGGGTAAAACCAAGGAGAGACCACGTCCGCCTAGACAGGATCAGATCCAACAACAAGTACCTCAGAATATACAGCCTATGCAAGCTGCACAACAGACCGTACCACAACAACAGCCACAGCCTATTGCCGCAACACAAAACACGACACAACAGATGTACCAGTATGCACAAAATGACTATCCAGAGTATCAGCGCTACACATGAAATAGCCTAGAGAGGGAAGTTGGCTTACCCCTTATTGAAGTTCCTGTAGATCAAGAGGGTCCCTATGTGCAGAGTCAAGTATTAGGGAAAGACAGAAAGTTTCTACTCGATACAGGGGCAAGTAGAACAACTATAAGTCACGATGAAGTTCCAGGGGCACCCCTCTCAGGCTCACAAAATATTTCCCTTGGTTTTTCAGGAAAGCCCACTATTAACGAAGTATCGCAACCACTTGCATTCACAGTCGGTCCATTAACACGGACTACAGATCTATTGCTTACGAAATCATGCCCAGAAAACTTGTTAGGTATAAAAACATTGAAAGCTCTAGGAGCTATAATATGCTGTTCTCCGGACGGAGTACGACTATTTTTGCGTGACTTTAAAGGTCACTACGTGTCTAGAGACATGGATCACCGGTTACAGAATCTACCTGCACACTTATGGGCACAAGGCCCCACTGATGTAGGTTGTATGCACATCACACCATATCGAGTTACCCTCAAAACAGGAGTGGTACTACCACGAATGCGACAATACAAGTTACCACCAGATGCTGTAGTGGCTTTACTGCAAATCATTGACGAGCTTATTGCACAAGGAGTGGTTGTAGAAACCGACTCCAATGTATATAATTCTCTGATTATTCCGATTCTTAAACGAACTGATCCAAAAGCACCCCCAGTATATCGATTAGTTATTGACCTGCGCGAATTGAATAAATGCATTGTACCACAATATCCCGTGGTCCCAGATATCTCTTCATTACTAACAGCTATTGATTCAGAGGCAACGTTCTTTACTGTAATTGACCTCAAGAACGCCTTCTTCAGCGTCCCAATCGATCCGGAAAGCCAATATTTGTTCGGATTCAGTTTAAATGAACGAAGTTTTAAATTCGCACGCGCACCTCAAGGATTTACAGAAAGTCCTAGCATCTACAGCCAAGCACTGAAAAGACAACTTGACAGTATCCACATGCCTGTAACACTGCACTGCTTCAGTATGTCGATGATCTGCTGATCACCGCCCGAAGCGAACCCGAATGTGAAAAAGCATCACTGACGGTTTTACATTTCTTAGCCGACAAGGGGCACAAGGTGTCCCCTTCAAAGCTGCAATTTTGTGCCCAGCAAGTTGTGTACCTAGGGCACTTGCTGTCCAAATGGGGGAGACAGCTCACACCTGATCGTATCCAGTTAATTGTAAACATGCCACCACCCAAGACACAAAAGGAGGTACGGGCCTTCATAGGCCTCACTTCGTACTGCAGGCAGTGGATTCCCCAATATGCATTTTTAGCTAAACCACTCATTCAGTTGACAACCCAGGAGGCAGCGACATCGATTGTCCTCCCTTGGACTCCAGAACATACACAAGCTTTTGAAGACTTAAAGAAAGCTTTATGCCAAGCACCTGTTTTAGCGACACCATGTTACAGTAAGCCTTTTACACTCTTTGTTACAGAACGTGAAGGTACTGCTTTGTCAGTACTCACGCAGGAACAAGCAGGATCACACAAGCCATGTGCTTACTTTTCTAGCACATTAGATCCCGTAGCTCAGGCTCTTCCTGCGTGCCTGAAATCAGTCGCAGCAACAGCTTTAGCGATCAGACAAAGCGATTCCATAGTATTAGGACATCAATTGACAGTACAAGTACCACACGCAGTAGAGGTTCTCTTGAACCGGACACAAACACAACACTTGACTATAGCACGACTGACTGGTTACGAACTCACATTGTTTCAGCCACACATAGAAATCAGACGTTGTAGTACATTAAATCCTGCCACACTTTTGCCATTAAGTGGAACAGACCCACTGGCACATGATTGTATTGAAGTCATTACTATTACGACGAAACCCAGACAAGACTTGACAGATGTCCCATTACCAGATCCAGACCTGACACTTTATGTAGATGGTTCATGTATGAGAACAAGTACAGGAAAGTTAGTGGCCGCCTATGCAGTCACGACAGACACCGAAGTCATTGAAACAAATTGTGTTGACACATTATCAGCTCAAGCAGCAGAGCTTATTGCGCTGACACAAGCCTGTATTCAAGCCAAGAATAGAAAAGTTAACATATACACAGATTCACGTTATGCTTTCGGAGTTGTACACGACTTCGGAGTCCTTTGGCGAGAGAGGGGTTATTTGACTTCTCACGGTGCCAACATTCAACACGGTCCCCTCATTCAAGCTCTATTAGATGCAATACATCTACCTACTTCAATATCTATCATGAAGTGCAAAGCCCATACAAAAATCACCGATATTATTTCCCAGGGTAACGACCTAGCAGACCGAACAGCTAAGCAAACAGCACAGAATCAGACTCATGCAACTGACTTGACAAAGACAATAGTTCCAACGCCGACACACTGCATGACAGTTAAGGATCCCGCTCTTGATGTAATTGACATACAGACACATGCTACACCAGAGGAAATAAAGAAATGGACTGAATTAGGAGGGATCCAAACCGATCAGGGATGGATGACGAAGGGAAAATCTATATGGTTTCTCCCCGACTCAATGGTTCAAGTTATCATTAACACAATACATAGTCCAGCACATCTAGGAGAAAAAGCCATGTTAGACAGTATTCAACACATTTGGTTCAACAAAAACTTACGAGCTGCAGCCAAACAGAAAGTCCGAACTTGTATGATTTGTTGTCAGTTCAATCCAGGTAAAGGCGTACCTGTAGAGCAGGGTGGATTTCAACCTCCCGATCACCCTTTTGTAGTCCTCCAGATGGATTATATCCAGATGGAACGATGTCGAGGATTCAAATATGTCCTCGTAGTTGTATGCGCTCTTTCCCGTTGGACAGAGGCGTATCCCATCTCAGATTACACTGCCCCGACTACTGCCAAACAATTAGTTCGTGAATTCTTCCCACGGTATGGTTTGCCCCGTATCGTGTACTCAGATAATGGCCAGCCGTTCTCATCCGAGCTAATGAAACACATTTCACTCTTGTTAGGCTATCAATGGAAATTCCACTGTGTCCGACATCCCGAGGCAGCAGGTCTCGTGGAACGTCATAATCAGACCCTGAAAATACGGCTTTCTAAAATCTGTAGAGAGAAAGGTGTCGACTGGATAGTAGCCTTACCGGTTGCACTATTTTACATGAGAATGGTAGCACATTCTCGCACAGGGCTATCCCCGTACGAGGTGGTCTTCGGTAGGCCACCAAATATGTGGGGGACGCCTATACCTCGTAAAATAACTGATGTTGATTGTAATATGCTGACAGATTACCTTGCTTCCTTGATGTCTGCACTACAATCTTGCCGTTCACAGGTAGCTGCAGCCTTTCCCGACAACACCGAGGTAAAGCCCCATGAAGTAGTTCCGGGAAATCTCGTTTTCGTCAGAAATTTCGACAGGAGGAGCCCGTTGGAGCCTCGCTGGCTACAGCCGAAGCTGGTTCTCCTAACGACGAGGACAGCAGTGAAGGTCGAAGGTCGCAAGGGTTGGTTACACTCGAGTCATATCAAGAAATTTCATGGACTACCAGCCGATCTGAACTCTCAGCCCTGCCCCCTTCCAGAGACTGATTCAAAACTCCCCCTGGTTGAACCGACCGAATCTCAAAACTATAAACTGAAACTAAGGTCTAGCAAGTCAGACAATTCGATTGTTTAAGTCCTCTCCAAGGTGAATCGGTTGAATTGAGTCTTTGACATGTATCCTCTAGACCGAATGAGAGAGAAAAATAGACAGAAACAGCTCAAGAAACATGCATACTGTAAATCACTTCATAGTCACTGTATAGTGACATTGTTGATTATGTTTTTTCTAAGTCTTTTTATTATTGCTGCAAGCATACTGTTACATATGTACTATCCTATTTTCAAGCGTGCTTACAATGTTACAGCCGAACATTCTTTTAGTGAACTACCTCCACATGAGTTGTCCTATAGATTTGCGCTGCGCAACAACACATTCATTAGTATGTTACACCATTTCCATCAAACCAGCAATGCTACAAATTGTTGGATATGTGGCCGACTCCCTCCCTATCAGAAATACAAAGGAGTTCTGCCTCTCTTTCCATATCCGTTCACACACAATGGTTCCTGTGGAGCATGGTTTAGTTTGATTAACTCTTTAGATTCAAACACCGTAGTTTACCAGAGCAACTGGGTATGGGGAAACCTGAACTTAGTTTTGCTTAAAGCCTGTTATCCTAACAAGGAGGGACTTCCCAAAAGAACAGGAACTGACCTAGAAAATGAAGTATATGGATTAGGTAATTTTACACTTAACCTCATGATTCTAAATGTTGAATCTGAAGCTACACTAGTCTTGCCTGCTATGTCCGTATTACCAGTCAAAGGTGAATTATGTGTAAGAAAGAACGGTTCAGTACACCTGGGTCATAGTAAATGTACTACTGTGATCGAATTCAGTGATAAAGGCAAGTCTACATTTAGAGCTTCCCGTCACTCCTACTTCATCTGTGGTCACACCGCATATATACACCTACCCCTAGATTGGGATGGTACCTGTTACATTGCATTCCTTCTGCCACCTGTTTTCCTAGCCCCTCCTGATTATCATAGAAATACCAATCTAGTACACCATAGACCCCAGAGAGATATCCCGATTGTTGACTACACCGAAACAGCATGGGAACAATATACAGACTTCAATAAAGGTCTCTTTCCTTACATAGGTGTTGTCTCAAACAGTAAACTGATACGTAGATTAACCAGAACCCTTGAGGCAGTAGTGAATGAAACTACCTCTGCCCTAGGCAACTTAACAGAGGAGCAGTCTGCGATGCGGATTGTTGTTCTTCAAAATCGTCTTGTCCTTGACGTCATCCTAGCAGATAGGGGCGGAGCTTGTAGGGTCATCGGATCAAGTTGCTGTGTTTTCATCCCAGAAAACGCGCCATCCGTATATAAAGCCATAACTCGTCTTCACAAGATTGCAAACCAGATACATCAGAATGCAGGCACTTGGACATGGTCCGGTTGGTTCTGGAGCGTGTTGTCAGCCTGGGGATGGAAAGTCCTATCCTTCCTAGGTATTGGCCTTCTCATAGTATTCAGTTGCTGCCTATGTCTACAATGTGGACCAGCGATTTGCGGCCTGTGTGCCACATCGTGTATTCCACGTTCAAGTTTTCATCCAAGATCCCGGAAGAAGAAAGAAGAACAAATGATGTTACATGAACAGATTGATGGATTCCTGAAGATCGATATTTCATGAGGGTCCGTAGGGGACAAGGAGGGAATGAGGAAATATGAATTTTTATGGTTAATTGTGTCCCCTATCTAGACCCCAACGGCTCCATGTACATGCTACAAGTACATGTATGTTCCCTCCGCTTCAAGCTACGAAGACGCAAATACAATTGTGTCCAACGTTAATATGTACTCTTTCATATCTGCCATGAATGGGCCAGATATTCCGTTCCTAAGTATGCCTTGCCACCGTCTTTATATGGTATACTTTTCACGTTTTCCAGCTCTGGCAAGGTAGGCCCTGAATTCTGCCATCGAGCTTTTTCCTGCTTCTGCCTCTGAAATGCTCCAGCCTGAACCTGCATCTGTATCCATGAACTTTGTCTTACTTCCTGCGCGGCTAACGGTGCCTAGCCCGGCCTGTTGCCTGCCAAAAACTGTATTCAGCCTTCAAGTTATCTGCTCCGTTCCTCAAGAAATGCATTCCTGTCTAAATAGCTTAGGTAAACATCCCTCTAGCTGCAGAGCAAAGGGCCTTACTGTCTCCGTGCAAGTAATTCATGACTCTCGTTACCATGGTAGGCCCATGCCCCCCTCGCATCTCATGTAGACACTTAGACGCTTGTACACGCACTAACAGTCAGTATAGAATAGGATCTGTCCGAGAAGACCTTTCCTTCTAGATAATATAGTTCCTTAAACACAAGATATTAGATATGATTTAGGACTAGGTTGTCCTGACACCCCAGACTTCTGTCTCCTCATGTAGGGCTAAATGTCAAGTTCCCTTCACCCTCTAGTTACACGTCAATCACACGTCATGCGGCTGCGCGCGCATCTCTGCCATGTATTTTTGCTGACTTTGCAGGATTCTCTTATAGATCCACCCGTTTGTGTCACCATCATAATGACGTTTTTAGTATACGCCTCTATGCACGCCTATTGTAACGCCTTTTTTATTACGTATGTGTATTCTTATCAGCTGTTACGCCTCTTGCATCTGTCTCTACTGTAATGCATTACTATATATGCTTTAACCTGTCAATAATGTATTGCTGATCCCTTCCTGAACCTTCGTGGTGACGGAACTCGATTGCCTGGTTCGAACCATCATTCCTTTGTAAGGAATAAATACCCTATTATACCCTCGAATACCACGGATTCTGCCTCTTATTTTTACTGAGTTATTCGTATTGTATTTTACCGCATAAATTAAGTCTAGGTAATTTAAATTTACCACAGATCAACATTGCTAAGGTGCTGTAGGCTGCAAGCCATGGAAATGTTGAGAAGTCTAAATTACTGAATGCAAAGGCACAATACTGCGTGATGTTTATAAATCTGCCACTATGACAGGCATCATCAATATGAGTGGCTAATAAAACACACCGCCAGCTGCTATGGTGGAGGGCCGCAGGCACGCTTCTCTCAAGCACACTGCTCTTTGAAACTCCAGATGAATGCCACGTAGAGAACTTGACTTGATGATTTAGTACAGTTTTAGCTTAGCTAAAATATCTTTGCGCTATTGTTATTCAGATCAGGATTTGGGGGAAAACATAACAAAGCCTTTCAAGTTCTCCAACTCTCTAGCTGTTGCCTAAGCTCTTTCTCCTCATTTACTCAGGCATAAGCCCTGATCAATCGGATCTCTCTGGGTGTGATGTTCTGTTGTTTTTGTGCTAAACATTTGCTGTTCTTAACTTTCTGCTAGCAGTGGATTGGCATTTCTCAGCGTGTTATTTCCACCGCGAGCCAAAAATTCTTTATTGTAATCCTGCTTACACACGTTCATTACGCTGTAACTGATCAGCCATCCCTGGGCTGTGACGTGAACAGAAAGCGCCACAGCAGCTCGCATGCCTGGCGACACCCTGTACATGGAACCTTTACATTTATAGTCGATTGTCCAACCACGACTCTTCCGTGTGTTCCGCATTTACCCCTGAATCTGCTGATGATTTTGCAAGATGATTGCAAAAATGCAATGCTGCCCCTGTGTTGCGTTTCCCGTGATTGTTTTGTGTCTAGCAAAAATACAGATTCCTTCCACGTTTTACTTATCACAGAGAATTCACTGTTTCTTTAACATGGTAACTAAACATTATACTCTTTTTGAATATAAGTAAGGAAAATATTTCCATTGAAATTTATTAATACGTTTGGGCCAAGAGGGGGTACAGCACAGACCACAACCAGCTTGTTAGTGTGAAAAGGGCTGCTTTATTGAAGACAGGTGCACCTTACAAACAAATTACTTGGCCTGTGCCGTACAAAACTAAACCTCACTAAATATTTTCCTCCTACCTTACCCCCCACCCCCTCCCCTAAAGTTTCCCTTTGCAACCATTTATAAAACCCAAAAAACTTGCAACTTCTTAACCTTTCCTAATCTAGCTATCTATGTAACCTTCCTATGCTACTTCCCCTTCCTGCGTGCTCCCGGAGTGACCTTTCCCAACCAATAAACTGTAACTGTAAACAGATCCACCAACTACTACCCAGGAAAAAACGCAATTCCGGATGTTCTACTCTCCCAATACCTTCCTTGTCACAGAAAAGACGCTTGTCCCGGTTGATCTTTCTCCTCGCCTTATCTATCGCCACTGGCCACTCTGCCCCCCCTCCAATGCCTCCTTGGAATAAACTCGGACCAAATCACATAACAGCACGACCACTGCTGCTTAGTCTCCAAAAGATCCCTCTTCATTTGCTTCAGCAGTGCCAAACCTTTACACTGCACCAGATCATTCTCCCCTAGATGAATAAACAAAACGTCTGGACAAATCCCAACTCTGATCGACCTGTTCAGTGTTGGAAACAACTTGTGCCATCTCATGCCCCCTTTACCCTGCCAGTGACACCTAAACAACTGAGATTCCAAACCCAAATTCAAACCGTTCCCTTTTGCATATTCATAGCATTCTGCCCTTTTGACAAAAGAGTGTCCTATGATGAGTATGGACAATTACGCCGCATCAGGCCCCGCTACTGCACCTGCAAAGACACATATATGAGGAAAGAAATGAACATCATGCATCCCTCCCCCCACAGCCCCACAGCCGGATGTAGGTCTTAAAACAATCCGATTTCCAACGCCCCAAGCGCATTAGGTCTTCCCTCCCCCAACCTCTTTTAGCTGCATCTGTGGCTGCTCCGATGTGGAAAGAATGGGTTCCCAACTGTCCCGGATGTCCCCCCAAGCAATGGAGGGCTCGCCTCAAGACCCAAAGCAGCTGAGACGCCGACACCCTGCCACCCTCCTTCTGCTGGAAAACCACCCTGTCAGCCCACACTAACCCCCCAGCCAGGGTCCCCCCCAGGCCGCGGGGCACACAGACTTGTCTACCACCAGACCCATGACCACCCGTGTCCCCATTCCCCGCTGGTCCGTCTTAGAATGCCTGAGCCGTACTGTTACCGCGTCCACCCGCAACTCAACTTCCCCCACCGCACCCCTCGGGCCCCCCTCGCACCCAGCAGTTCCGACACCCAAAAGGGCCCAGAAGTACATCCACGACATTAACGTGGAGAACAAAACTGCTTCTTCTACATTGCGGCATATCTGCGGCATAAGCCGTATTAAGCAGGACAACATACTGACCGACAGTGGCCTCCTCTGTTGAGGTCTGCAACCCTTCTCGCGCGCACAGCCCTCCAGTAATCGCGTGCCCAATTCCCCGGCCGAAGGCGCATAACCCCAACACAATTTCCCCATGTAGGCTATGGCTGACAACTTGCCCGCTATCGTCACCCTGGACAAACCTTTTTCAATCATGGACAAAATGAATTGCACTACCTGTTCCTCTCTTTCCCAGTGCCACCCCCAGTGCGTCGCGCTGTTGTCAAGGAATTCCCACCAAGCCTGTTCGTATGCCTTCCAATGGGATGAGGCCACTGACCCTCTTACCAATTGAACAACCCTTTGTCTCCTACAGACCACATCCCCGCTGACACCGGCGTCTTCCACCTCCGTGGCTAGCCCATGGAACCTATGTCACTGTGAATGAGACAAAGCGTCCGCAATGTAATTGTCCACACCCTGCAAGTGTCTGGCTTGAAACAAAATATGATGCTCCAAACAACGCAGCACAAAAACCCTCAACAACTTAAGCACTTGAGCATCTCTGGCTGACTGCCTGTTTACCACCTGAACTACTGCCATATTGTCCACCTTGATTATCGCCTTCTTGTGCGCCAAATCCCAAGCCCATACTGTCACGGCCACCACCAGTGGAAACAGCTCCAGAAAGGCAGTACTCCTCCCCCCATTCTTCCAATGTGGTGGCCATTCTTCGGCGCACCACCTCCCTTGCCAGTAGAGTCCAAAACCTCCCGCCCCTGCCGCGTCCGAGGATATGGTGACATCCCATTCTTCTGGGGGTGTCATGGGAATGCCGTTAAAATGCTCCAGAAAGGTCCGCCGCATGCGCAGGTCCTCTTTAGTGCCTGCCAACAGGCTCGTATGATGGTGCGGTAGTGTCAAACCGGCCATAGGTAACCC
Organism: Triturus cristatus; assembly: GCF_964204655.1. Taxonomy (NCBI): domain Eukaryota; kingdom Metazoa; phylum Chordata; class Amphibia; order Caudata; family Salamandridae; genus Triturus; species Triturus cristatus. The sequence continues at coordinate 1,627,357,465 of NC_140589.1, read as the reverse complement.
CAACCATCTGCAAAATGTGTGCCCTGCTCATACCAACCTGCATGCAAATTTCAGGTGTCCTAGCAGGACCTTTACCTCCCGCACCGTCACTTTCATTTTTGCCAGCAAGCTGTCAATCAACAGCAGCATATGCACTTTCTTGTCCCTCTGCAAATAGGCTTCCATTGCCACTGAATCCAGTTCAATACCAAGAAATTACAACACTGCACTGGGACCCTGTGTCTTTTCTGGTGCCAAGGGCACACCCAGGTAGGCCATGAGCTCTTTAAAACTAGCCAGCTGCTGCTGACAGCCCGCAGATCCGGGCAGTCCCACAAGGAAAAAGTCATCCAGGAAGTGTGTCACCGTTGTTTTCCCGGTGTGCCATGAAAAAACCTATTGTACGTAGGTACTGAAATGCTCAAACAATGCACAAGATATGGAACATCCCATTGGCAGGGCTTTGTCCCTTCAAACTGGATACCCAGCAATTGGTAGTCCTCCGGGTGTACCAACCGCTCCGACCAAATGCCGCGCAACGTCCACTGATGAGTAGGATACCGATGACAGCTCGGCCGCAATGAAATCATTAACTGACGCCCCCTCCGGCCAGGACAAGTGTTGAATCAACCTGTATTGCCCCGGTTCCTTCTTTGGTACCACGCCGATCGGGGAAATGATCAGGTCCCTGATGGGGCTAGTCCTGAAAGGACCCGCCATACGCCCTTCCTGGACTTCTTTGAACAATTTGTCCCGCACCACTGACCCGTGCATTTTGGCAGATTTCAAATTCTCAGCCCATCTAGCGGTCCTCGGACCCTCATAGCCCAGACGGAACCCCTCCTGAAAACCCCGTCGCAACAGCACTGCATCATCGGTCCGTGGATATGACGCCAAAAATTCCTCCAGACAGCCCTGCTTAATGGGAGTATGAGCCTTTGCCAAGATTCCCCTGTCCACCCCTTCTGCCCCTACCCCCTGTCAGTTGCTGCCCTGCCTGTCTGGCCTGCTGGACCTGTCCACTGCCTCCCGTCCCCCAGCATTGCACCACAGGATGCTTTCCCGCACACCTTGAGCATTCATGCCGGAACTTGCAGTATTGCCGTGCACACGTGCTCTTGTTAAAGTCCCAGCACGCTCCCACTATGCCTCCGGTGCTGTTCCCTGCTGGCCCCAACCCCCTGAGGGGGGGTGGGGCAGTTCGGAAAGGGACGTGGCACGAGGGGGAGACCGCTCGCCTGTGTACATTGTTTTCCCAAATTTGGGCCCCCCATTGTTTGCTGGTATAGGTCCGAGTCTATCTCCCCCATTTAGCCTCCGGATCCCAGACCAACCGTGCCCGAAACTCCTCATCATAATGCAACCACGCGTACCCGCTGTACATGACCTGCGCCCGCCTAATCACGTCCATGTATTTGAACAATGCCACGGACCTTTCAGGGTACTTCTCGCAGTACACACTGGCAAAAATCAGAAAAGCCACCAACCAATTCCCAAAGTTCATGGCCACTGGTGGCCTCGTGGCCAGCTCCACTTCCTCTTCTTTGGACCCTTCTTTCGCTGTAAGCTCTCTATGTAACAGCTTCAGCATGTCGACATATTCGCACTTCCATATTTTCTCTTTGTTGGCCAGCGACAGGTGAGCCCCCAAAGGCTTAGTGATGTTGTGACTCTCTTTAACTCCCTTCTTTGACACTTCCCCGTCGCCTATCCCCCCCACTGAGGCCACCCCCGAGGACCCCGCCACTTGCCAGTCTGAGGAGCCTGGTGTCAACGTCCATTTGCTCACACCCCCCCCTTGTTGTGGCGACTCCGTCCCCACACCCGTGTCCTTCACATACGCCCCCTTCCTCAAGCACACCTCTCCCTCCTCCCCCCCGAGCACCCATGCCCACTGACACCATGGCCTGCAGTTCCACACCTGATGACCCCCTATCCACCCTCTTCACCGCCCACCAGCCCCCCTCCCCCGCCTGTGCTCCTGTGCCTTACCTGGCATCAAGTTCGACATCCTGACCGGATCCCGCAGCCTAACCAGTCATGAAGGGGGGGCTGCCACGCTATCCGTTGTGTTCCGTCTGGTTGGACCGCACTGTAAAAGACTAGACACGTCATTACTTACATACCCCTCCACTTCACCTGTCGGTCCCTGCCTTCCACAATCTCCCCCTCTTCAATGCTCCCTTCATCGCAGTCCAACAACAATGGGCCGTCCACTACGGACTCCAGCCCAGACACCCATGCACGTTCCCTGTCTGCGTGGCTTGGCAATGGGCCGCCCTCTGTGGGCTCCAGCCTGCTCAAGCCTGATCGCTCCCTTCAAGATCGTTGTAGCTCCCCTAAATCAATGCTCCCTTTCCACTGCCCTGCGCACCTGTTCTTTGGGTCCTGCGATGTGCCAAAAGAAACCTGAGACTGTCCCCTAGGGGCCGCATCGACCCACCGGGGTGGGGACGCCGGGCACCGGTCTCCCCTCCTCCTGTACACCACCTGCTGTGTGTCCCTCGTTGTAGCACGGCCTTCCGCAAAAAACAGAGCCAGCCCATCCTCTCGGTGGTGTGGAGCTGCATGCAACTCTCCCGAGCACCTTGCCTGCCGTCCCTGCAGAGAAAAGGTGGAGTCTGACATGCCGGGGTTAGTCCTGCCCCCTGACCCCACAAAACCCGAGTCCCCGAACCAACGACCATCCCCCACCCACCCCGGTCCGACGCACCTGAGGAATACCGCCCCCCACCATGCAGGAGTGCCCTCCCGAGCCCACGACACACACCCCCACCTGGGGCACCCCAACCCTTCTCCCCCAGGAACCCCACACCATCCCCTTCCCCGTCGCTCGACTCCAAAGACTCCACCACCCTCCTGCCCGCGCCGCCTTCCTAAGCCCGGCTGGCCAGAGACGAGCCCCCTTGCTCCCCAACCCCCCACACCCCTCCCTGTCCCTGGGGCCCCCACAACCCCCCATTCCAACAACCTGCTCCTGAGCCTTTCAGGGGCCCTCTCCAGCCATCCCCCTATTTCCAGGGATGGCATAGGTCACCATCGTGGCCCTCCGGTCCCCGCTACCCCCCAGGCCCTGACCGGACCCTCCCCAACCCCCTCCCCAGTACCTGACCTGCCGCTGGGCCCACACCTGGTCTCCTTGGGCCGCTCACCCCCCTGCCACCCGCCCGGCTACCCTCCCCCATGCACCTCCAATGTCCTATTGGCCCCCTCCCTCGCGCCCCCCTCCGCCCCAACTGCTGCTCAACCTGTGTTGTCCTCCTCTTCCTCGCTCTCTACAAATAGGGGGGAGGACCCGCCGCTGCCCAAGGTAATGGGGGTGGCCTCCCAGCTGTCCTGCCTCTCCCCTGACTTCTGCGACACTAATGTGGCCCCCCAGCCCCCTGCCGAAATTCCAGTGCAGGCTGCATTGCTGCGACCTGCCCCCCAACACTTGGTATCTTGACTCCTGCGGCTGCCTTAGCAATGCGGCCGCGCCCCCCTGACTCGATCCCACGTTTGCGGGTCTGCAGCAGCGAGCATGTGAGCACCGCCGCCGCGACCCCGCTCGCTGCTCTGCGTGGAGGCCTTACATCACTTGCGGGCCGCAGCAGATCCGTGCGGCCTGCTTCTGCCAGGAGGCGGAGCACCTCCTTCACGCTCTGTAGTGAAGGTAGCGATTTAGATGCATACAATGCGTTCGCTTTTAGAAAGCTATCTTGCCACTTTTGCTGCTTTTGCACACGACACTGCAGAGACATGTTATTATTTGAGAACTGCTTGCTTGCCTTTTCTTCACATGAGAACTGTCTGTTGTTCACCTCCCTAGACGTGCGCTGCGACCTTGGTCTGAACATTATGTGCAAAACACTCTGAGCCGCCAGACAATGTATGTTTTTGAGTCCAGGTTGATCAGCCCACTCTCTAGTCATAATATGCACACAGCTGCAAATACCTGAATGTCGAGAGCCTTTAATATTACAGTTTGCATGCGATTGAAACACATTCTGGTGAAGAACATTTTCCAGGCGCAGAGCAAAGCTGATCCTGTGATGTGATCCACCTAAGCTGATCTTTACGGTATGGGGTTCCCCATTCAAGCCTAGAGACCTTCTACTAGTCTAATAATATTAGTTTACTAGCGAAAGGAAGGTGGCTGTATTCCACTGTCATTTATATTATGATTTCTCCTTTCATTTTCTATGGTATTGTAACAATACTGATGGTTTTAATTATAATCATTTGTCTGCTTATGTTAGCCAAAGTACTGAATCTTAGGACACGTAGTTTATAAAATAAACTTTACCGTGTTTACTTTGTTGTGGATTGATATATGATTAATAGCGAACAGGTATTTCTGATTCCCACCATTCCTGAGAATACTCTAAGTCGCTTGTTCTGGGTTGTCTATACATTGGGACCTCCGAGATAATACGGATAACGAATGGGACACTGATGCTGGTCGGATAGGGGTTCTGGGTACTGAGGTGAGTTTTTGGTACACCACAATTCACTGAGGTCCTGGTTTCCTGCGCATAGTTCTGTGCATGAGCAGAATCCCTGCAACATGGCGCACCTAACGTTTGGTCTTTTGATTTGAAACGCCTTAGTAGTGCTTATATTAGTCCACAACACCCTCACTCTTGTTTCCGGATAACGGGAGTGACGGCTTTCACCTACCTGTTAGTAGCCTAATAGGTTCATACAAGCTTGTAAATTAAAAAGGTGTTTTATATTTCTGAACCCTTGTGCTACTGTAAAATCCGTAGTTGTTCTTCCCTGTGTCCTTATGGCGGTCGAAATTGCAGCACATAGTTGTACGCCTTTGCGGCATCATTTGACGCAGTATGGGGTACCGGACGATGGGATGGCCGTACTTTTTGTGGTGAGTGCGGACGAGTCACACCCTTACGAGTTGTTTTACTCTTGGGTGACGCTGCCGGCAGTGAATGCGGATGATAATATGTTTCACTCGTATACTCACACACGGGTCCCAGCAAATTATACGCCATACAGGACACTGGAGATTCCCCTTTCAGCCTGGCAGCATAGCATTTGGTTTAATGGCGCCCTTCCCCATGCGTTTGCACCGGCTAGACTCGGCCCTTTGTCAATTCCAGGGGCCACGTGGCCGGTGCTGGCCGGATTAACGCCTCACCCCCGCTATTTGACTATTGCGGTGGATGAATTGCGTACACTTCATACTGCTCTAATTACAGTTTATAGGGCTTTGGTGCAATACGTTTCGCTCAATGTGCAGGTGGGGGCACCTGCTGTTGCGGGTCTACCAGCTGGTCATCCTGCGGTTGTTATTAGCCCAGTCAGAGTTAATTCGGTGATGGGCAAGCGCCCCCAGAATAAGGACGATTTGCCTTATTGGCTTGCCGAGAAATTTGACCAGCTGGAAGCAGTGATTCCACACTCTACGACAGTGGAGAAACACAGAATCCTCACCATAAGTTTGCCGAAAGACTTGGTCCCAGAAGTGTCCGATTGTGACACCTGGGGTAAGGTTTTTGCCGCGGTCTACTCGAAGTGCTTTGGCACTCCGTCTATGGCCGTGCTCCCCTCCGTTATTAAACGTGTTCAAGATAACCACGGTCCAGAGGCGGCGGTTGAGTTGGGAATGCGACTTGTCGGAGTGTTCGACGTAGTTGCCTTTCTCGTCCTTGGTAACCTCAAGGGAGATGTGGTACAATTCCAAGTGGCTAATGGCTTAGCCCACGTCGATGAACTCGATAAGCCGAAAGAGTTGCCTAAAATTATTGCGGAAGCGTATAGAACAATTGGCCGCAGTAGTTTAGGGGTTAAACCAACTATAGTCATTCCTGACCTGATACAACAAACTAAGGTGAGCTCGTCTGTTAAAGACGATCGTCCAAATTTTCCAAAGCAAAATTGGCGACAAAAGAAACAGGGAAAGCAGCAGCAGAAACAGGGGTCTTGTCCTGCATCTCCAACACAGCCAACTAGTGAGCGCACATACGATTTGTGGGATCGCACTAGTAATAAGTCACAGGAAACTTTGGCCTTGCAGTCCGGTGGAGGAGAACGTGGCAAAGGTCGGGGTGCCCAGCAAGGTCGTGAGCAACCCCGTCAGGCTGAAAGTAGAGGCAAGCAAGACGAGTTTGCATGTCAACGTCCCCCGTTTCAAAAGAAGAAGGTTGCTGCGCTAACAGCGAGGTATGCCACAGATAGTACGGACGCAGCTTCGGAACCTGACATGGGCGATAACGCTGCTCGACAGCGCAGCAGAGGTTACAGTAGTGCGGCAAGCACTACGTCCATATCTGGACGCGACAGCAACTGACACGTTCGTTACTGTAGAAACTGCGGACACTAGAATGGCTCCCCCTGACAGACTATATGATACAGTCCTCTGAATCGAAGGTCACATACAACGCACAATAAAAATCCGATTGGCCGCACTCTGCTAGTCCTACCAGCGTGTTACCCCAAAGAATTGTGGTCCATGAAGTAGCGTCGGCGGGTACGCCTATGCCAAAAGTTTAAAATGAAAATGAGTGTCGCGTTAGCCATCCCTGGACACGTGTTTCGAGGTAGTTGCCTCTCGTCAGCAGGGAGTAGGTATGTGTGTAGGGTTGCTACATAGGCTGCCAAAAAATATTCTCAGGTAAAGTACCACTCAAGGTGCGCAGGTGCGTAGCCATGGGCTCGTCAGCCCCACCGGCTCAAGGGAGCCTGAATATAAACAAAAATCCGATTGGCCGCACTCTGCTAGTTCTACCAGCGTGTTACCCCAAAGAATTGTGGTCCATGAAGTAGCGTCGGCGGGTACGCCTATGCCAAAAGTTTAAAATGAAAATGAGTGTCGCGTTAGCCATCCCTGGACACGTGTTTCGAGGTAGTTGCCTCTCGTCAGCAGGGAGTAGGTATGTGTGTAGGGTTGCTGCATAGGCTGCCAAAAAATATTCTCAGGTAAAGTACCACTCAAGGTGCGCAGGTGCGTAGCCATGGGCTCGTCAGCCCCACCGGCTCAAGGGAGCCTGAATATAAACAAAAATCCGATTGGCCGCACTCTGCTAGTTCTACCAGCGTGTTACCCCAAAGAATTGTGGTCCATGAAGTAGCGTCGGCGGGTACGCCTATGCCAAAAGTTTAAAATGAAAATGAGTGTTGCGTTAGCCATCCCTGGACACATGTTTCGAGGTAGTTGCCTCTCGTCAGCAGGGAGTAGGTATGTGTGTAGGGTTTCTGCGTAGGCTGCTAAAAAATATTCTCAGGTAAAGTACCACTCAAGGCGTGCAGGTGCGTAGCCATGGGCTCGTCAGCCCCACCGGCTCAAGGGAGCCTGAATATAAACAAAAATCCGATTGGCCGCACTCTGCTAGTCCTACCAGCGTGTTACCCCAAAGAATTGTGGTCCATGAAGTAGCGTCGGCGGGTACGCCTATGCCAAAAGTTTAAAATGAAAATGAGTGTCGCGTTAGCCATCCCTGGACACGTGTTTCGAGGTAGTTGCCTCTCGTCAGCAGGGAGTAAAACGCACAATACAAGGGATTTTTTGGGATAATCTGACCTCTTCCTATGACATTCTCTTGGCGGAGGCGGACTGGCCCCCGACTTTCGTTTTAGATGCTCCTAGAGGAGAGGAGGTTATCCTCCCGTCCTTTGCGCATACTGTGCCAAAGGAGCATGCTGAAAGGTTTGCCGAAGAGTGGGCTCAGGTGTTTGTACTGGCTTTGTATCGTACTCAGGTAGGCTGGGATAAATTGTCCCCCAGCCATGAGATTCCCTTACGCTCTATGCCTCAACCACAACCCCAATATCCCATGCGCTGCGAAGCTAGATCTCACGTTGCGGAAATCCTTGATCAATTGGAATATCAGGGTGTTATTGAAACATGTGTGTCACCAATGAATAATCCTTTATTCACTGTAACGAAGCCTGATGGGTCGTACCGCCTAGTTTTGGATTACCGGCACCTAAAATCTCTTTGCCGGACGTGCGCGGTACAGAATACCCACAGTTCTGCTCTAGTTGATAGTCTTGTGCGTAAAAGGTTTAAATACACGCTTGACATATCAAATGGCTTTTACAGCCATAACCTGCCCTCTATTAGTAGTCAGTGGACAGCATTTTTATCGGGCGGCAAGCAAAAACAATTTAGAAGATTGGCCATGGGCTATAAAAATAGCCCTGGCGTCTTTGCCGCACGTGTAGTCTCTCTGTTAGAGAGCATTGACCCGGAATTCAAATTCAACTTCGCGAAGTCTCACATTGCAGAGTATACAGTGTTGTTTTTGGGCTACGAGCTCAACAATGAGGGTCGAGGTTTAGCTCCTCACTTTCTGGAAAAGTGCGCATGCTTGCGTGCTCCGACAACACTGAAAAAATTACAATCGCTACTGGGCTTTCTGAATTTCGGTCATACGTACATTCCTGATTATGCCCAGCGTATCAAGCCGCTATATGCCTTTTTCCAAATCAAGCTGGCTGCCAGAGCATTCAGCCATTTTGCAATCATTACAGGCTGATCTTCTTGCTTCAAAATTCTTACTGACGCGTGATAACCACACAAACCTGGTAATAAGAATTGTACCCGGCGCAGTGGGTTGTCCCTATTGCATACAAATCACACCTGTACACTTCGGCTGAACTGCGCTTTTTCTCTGTCGAAAAAGTTTTGACTGCGGTGCAGATAGCGATTCTTAAAGAATGAGCGCTGTCGCAAGGAAAACGCATGTTGGTGGTCACAACGTATCCTGTCCTAGAGGCAGTTACGAAAGCCAGTGTACCCAATTCAAAAGCTTTCACGTTGGATACAATGGGCCACTTCTCTGACATCGCCAGATGTCACTTACATCTTTGATGCCTCATTACAGACGCGGGAATACTAGCAATATGAATTCGTTCATCCGGCTCCTCTGTCTTTGCGCCCGCTCAAAGATTACCATTGTGTCATTTATACTGACGGTTCGGTGCAACCGGCGACGGGATCGAAGCACGCCTATTCAGCAGCTTGCGCAATTTATTTATTTATTTATTTATTTAGCGATTTGTATAGCGCCTGGTGACCCAAGGGCATCCCCGCGCTGTAAGAAGGTTGTTATCCATTGAGGGAAGGGAAGGGAGGAGGGACATTTATTTCGGGAATAGGTGCGTTTTCAGTTTTTTGCGAAAAACCAGGTAACTGGATTCCAGTCTGAGGGTGCGTGGGAGGGAGTTCCATCCCGTGGCCGCTTGAACCGAGAATCGTCGTCCTCCTGTGCGTGTCCTTTTGAATTTGGGGATGTTGGCTAAGTGCTCATTCTCCGAACGGAGGGATCTGGATGCTTTGTAGGGGGTGACCAAGCTGCTGAGGATCGCAGGGCCTGATCCGTTGATCAGTTTGTGTGTCGTGCACATGGCTTTGAATTCCACCCTTTGGCGCACAGGGAGCCAGTGCAGGGCCTTGAGGGCTGGTTTTGCTGACATTCTCGAGGGAAGGTTCATGAGCAGACGTGCCGCAGCGTTCTGTGTCCGCTGCAGTCTCGTCAAGGTGACCTCTGGGGCTCCCAGGTAGACCATATTGCTATAATCCAGACGGGACAATACTAGTCCCTGGATAAGGAGTTTCCTGGAAGCAGGTGGTAGTAAGGGGAGAATCTTACGGGTAGTGTGCATGAGCCCAAAACAGGTGCCCGCAGTTTTGGGCGCTTACGTCTTCATGGTGAGCTCAGGTAGCCATACTCCAAGGGTCTTGATTTCACGCTTCGGGGAGGGGATTTCTCCGAACACATCAGGCCAGACTGTTGGGGGGATGGTCGCCCATTGTTTTCCCAGGAGCATCACTTCAGTCTTAGACCCATTTATTTTAATGATGAATCACTCATCCAGCTGTGGATTTGTGTGAGACAGTTAGCCAGGTTCTCTGGGTGGTCGACTAGTTGGGATAAGGAGACGACCAGTTGAGTGTCATCAGCGTAGCTTACCATTTTTATGTCAAATGGTGTCACCACGTCTTCAAGAGGGGCCATATATGCATTAAAAAGCATCGGGCTCAGGGAAGATCCCTGAGGGACCCCGCTTGTGAGGGGGAGGGTGGATGAGTGGTAATTGCCGTACCATTCCTGGAACGTGCGTCCGGTGAGGAAGGATTCTGTCCAGCTGAGTGCCGTCCCGGTGATCCCTGCTGCCGCGAGTCGATGGAGAAGGACACGATGGTTAACTGTGTCGAAGGCTGCGCTGAGATCCAGGAGGATCACTGCCACTGACCCTCCTGAATCCAGTATGCGCCTTGTCTCCTCGATGACGGCGAGGAGGGCAGTATCTGTGCCATGACCCGGGCGAAATCCAGTTTGGGATTCCCGTAGGACGTTGTTTGTTTCAAAGAACTGGGACAATTGTCCGTTGACCAGTTTCTCAGCTCTCTTGCTGATTGCCGGGAGGAGTGATATTGGTCGGTAGTTTGCCATATCTGCTAGATCGAGCTGGGGTTTTTTAAGGAGTGCTTTTACCACCGCGCTCTTCCAGCTGGCAGGAACAGATCCCTGGGCAAGTGAGCTGTTAATGAGCTCCATGACCGTGGGGACGATGACAGGGGCCACGGTTTTGAGGAATCTAATGGGAGCCGGATCCAGAGGTGATCCGCTTCTCATTTTGGTCATGGTTCGTTCTACCTCTACGCATGTTACTGGCCTGAATGTCGCAAGTTGAGGGCGGGGATTACTTTCGGTCTGGCTGGGAGGTGGAGGATTGTCCAAATGGCTGGCGGGACCAGGAGAGGGGAGGGAAGCTAGAATACGGCTGATTTTGTCGTCGAAAAAGGTGGCTAGATCATTACTTCGGTCCACAGGGGGGGAACTGGAGGAAGGAGAGTTAGGTACTTTAAGCAGCTCCTTTACAATTAGGAAGGATTCCCTGGCCGAATTGGAGGATTCTGTTATCCGCGTGTCATAATGGGAAGCTTTGTCGTGCCTGATGGCATCTTTGTAGAGTCTGACTGTATTATGGTATGCTTCCTTGCTGGTGTGCTGCCAGTCTTTCCTCCAAAGCCGTTCGGCTCTTTTACAGTTTTTACGGAGTAGTCGGAGGTCCGAGGTATACCACGGGGCGGACCCGGGTTTTCCGTTTTTGTCCTCCCTGGTTCTTAGTGGGAGTACGGAGTCCAGGGAGGTGGTGATCCACTCTCTGAAATCACTGTCGACGACAGCCGGGTCTTCTGCGTGTGCAGGGATGGTGTTTTTAAGATTCCTGGCCCATTCTTCGGTGGGAAGTCTGGACCAGGTCCTGTCCCTGATGTAAGTAGGCGGTTTTTGAGGTTTCCTGAAAGATCCTGGTAGTAGGAAGGAGACTAAGAAATGGTCTGTCCAGGGTAAGGGAGAGGCCTCCTTCACTTGCATTGAAGGGGTGCTAGTGAATACCGGGTCCAGCAGGTGACCCTTAGTATGAGTGGCTCCAGAATTAAGGAGGTGGATGTCAAGTGCTGCCAGATCGGAGATCAGGTCAGCTGCTGCCGGGTCGGTGGGGTCATCAAGATGGATGTTTAGATCCCCTACGATCAGGAAATTTGATATGGAGTGGGCCTGGGTCGCTACAGTGTCCAGGAGAGAGCTAGCGAAAGGGCCTGGATGCCCGGGAGGGCGGTAAACAAGGACTCCTGTCAGTGAGTTGGTCGGGTCTAGCTTGATTGTAAATTGCAGGCTTTCAGAGTCAGGGATCTGCGCATCACCGGATTTGCAGTGAAGGTAGTCCCGGTGAATGATGGCAACACCACCACCTCGGCCTAAGGGGCGGGGTAGGGATTGAATGAGGAAGCCCGGTGGGGTAGCTAGCACCATGTCTGACTCCGAATGTGGGGCGAGCCAGGTTTCCGTGAGGAAGAGGATGTCAATCTCCTGGTCTTCTATAAGGTGGTTAATCTGCGTCGCGTGTTTAGGGAGCGATCGGCAGTTTAACGATGCCAGTTTCAGGGCAGCGGGCTTGTGAGGTTTTATAGGTAGTTTGAGCTGGACTGGCTTGCAGAGGGAACAGCGGATGAAAGGTCCATTTAGGTCATGAATGTATTCACAAGGGGAGATGGGGGGTCTAAGGCTTAGTAGCTCCCGACGTGAGTAGCTTACCTTAGGGGCAGCTGTATCCGGCAGGGATTGTGGCCCAAGGCCCGGTCGTGCGCGGACGGGCGCAGACGGGCTTGCCTTAGGCGCTCCCGCTGCGCTCGTCCGCTGCGCTGGTATGACCGGCACATTTGTAATTGGTGATGAGGGCGTGGCCTCGCAGTGGGCGTGGCTTCCGCGTTCTGACCGCGCTGGCGGTGTGGGCGTTTCCCAGCAACAGCGCTGGGGTCGCTGTGTCAGGGGAGGGCTAGGAGGGCTGTGAGAGCGCTAATAACTCAGCGTTTCAGTGCAGGTGAGCTCCGTGATATTTTTAAAATCAAACACACAAAAGAAATACAATTTTTTAAAATCAATTGTGGGCACAGTCCTCCGGCTTCAGCCTCAGAGGATATCAAAACAAACAATAATGCGACGCGCTTGATTTCAGCGTTTTGTAGTCAAGGGGGCGTGGCCTCGCAGTGGGCGTGGCTTCCGCGTTCTGACCGCACTGGCGGTGTGGGCGTTTCCCAGCAACAGCGCTGGGGTCGCTGTGTCAGGGGAGGGCTAGGAGGGCTGTGAGAGCGCTAATAACTCAGCGTTTCAGTGCAGGTGAGCGCCGTGATATTTTTAAAATCAAACACACGAAAGAAATACAATTTTTTAAAATCAATTGTGGGCACAGTCCTCCGGCTTCCGCCTCAGAGGATATCAAAACAAACAATAATGCGACGCGCTTGATTTCAGAGTTTTGTAGTCAAGGGGGCGTGGCCTCGCAGTAGGCGTGGCTTCCGCGTTCTGACCGCGCTGGCGGTGTGGGCGTTTCCCAGCAACAGCGCTGGGGTCGCTGTGTCAGGGGAGGGCTAGGAGGGCTGTGAGAGCGCTAATAACTCAGCGTTTCAGTGCAGGTGAGCTCCGTGATATTTTTAAAATCAAACACACGAAAGAAATACAATTTTTTAAAATCAATTGTGGGCACAGTCCTCCGGCTTCCGCCTCAGAGGATATCAAAACAAACAATAATGCGACGCGCTTGATTTCAGCGTTTTGTAGTCAAGGGGGCGTGGCCTCACAGTGGGCGTGGCTTCCGCGTTCTGACCGCGCTGGCGGTGTGGGCGTTTCCCAGCAACAGCGCTGGGGTCGCTGTGTCAGGGGAGGGCTAGGAGGGCTGTGAGAGCGCTAATAACTCAGCGTTTCAGTGCAGGTGAGCTCCGTGATATTTTTTAAATCAAACACACAAAAGAAATACAATTTTTTTAAATCAATTGTGGGCACAGTCCTCCGGCTTCCGCCTCAGAGGATATCAAAACAAACAATAATGCGACGCGCTTGATTTCAGCGTTTTGTAGTCAAGGGGCGTGGCCTCGCAGTGGGCGTGGCTTCCGCGTTCTGACCGCGCTGGCGGTGTGGGCGTTTCCCAGCAACAGCGCTGGGGTCGCTGTGTCAGGGGAGGGCTAGGAGGGCTGTGAGAGCGCTAATAACTCAGCGTTTCAGTGCAGGTGAGCTCCGTGATAATTTTAAAATCAAACACACGAAAGAAATACAATTTTTTAAAATCAATTGTGGGCACAGTCCTCCGGCTTCCGCCTCAGAGGATATCAAAACAAAAAACAATTGTGGCGGGTACTTTCGTAAATGGTGAATTCCAATCTGATGTCGTGCATACGCAGTCATTGGGTGATTGATTGTAAGCACAATTGGCGGCGCTACGTGCTCTGGTGCATGCACTGGAGTTTGCTGATCCTCGGGTCACTACTCTTATAGTAAGTGACTCGTTTTACTGTGTTCAGTCATTCAACGACAATCTATTCTTTTGGTCTCAAAATGAATATCGTGATTCCAAAGGTAGCACAAATAAGCATAAAATGCTTTGGGTTTGAGTGGCAGAACTTAAAGAACATCTGCCTCTCGTGAATGTAATTCACACCCTTGGGCACCAGTGAGTTGGTGTTCACGCTGTCGGTAACAGCTTAGCTGACGAACCAGCGAAAACAGCAGTGGCGACATATTTACAAGATCCAAAAGTAAGATCGATGATGACATATTGGCAGCTATTACTGCAACAGAGAAGGGAGGTAATTTCCCGAGAGGGTTTCCTTCTCGTTAACATCATCACTTAAGTCCTGATAAAGTCACATTAGTGAGAATGAACGACGTTGGTGACAGATTGATTCCCAACGCGGACTGCAGACCGTCTCTGAGATCAGCGGCTCACGAGGGTATGGCGTCTACCCATGCCGGCGTTGCAGCAACTGTTTCTCTGTTACAACAACGTTTCTGGTGGCGCGGGATATATAAACAAGCTCGCACTTATGTTATTGATTGTGACATTTGCCGGCAGATTAAACCTTCAACTGATGCGCGACCACCACAAACTCAGTTGTATATATCCAATAAACCACTTGGGTGTGTTTATTTGGATCACTGCGGTCCATTCTCCTCTGATACTGCGTACAAGTATATCTTAGTTGCAGTGGATTCATGCACAAGTAAGTTTTCTGTGGGTATGGCCACAAGGGAGTGCTGATGCCCGTACTGTCATCAGGGATTTGCGTGTCTTTGTGGGAAGTTTTGCGTGTGGTACCTTTCATTCTGATCAGGGCCCTGCGTTTGACTCTAAGGCGTACAAAGAAGCCATGAAAAATTTGGGGGTCCAAGTCAAATTTTCGTCTCCATACCAACCTGAGGGTAATAGTGTAGTGGAGCGGATGAACCGTGACTTAAAACAATCCTTGACAGCTAGGGTTTTAGGCACTGGCTGGAACTGGTTAGCCCATCTGTATAACGTCCAACGTGCACTTAATAATCTCCCTAGAAGGTCTCTGGGTGGGTGGACCCCATACATGATGCTCTTTGGCATAAATATGTTTGTCCCAGACCTTGATGGTCTAGACATGGCGGCGTCTGCCGCACCCTTTGACGTAGATGATCACTGTGCTGTGTTACAGACTCTACAAGAGGCTAGAGATAGTCTCGCGAAGGAACACATGCCCTCCACATCTGATGCTGAACTTCAGATTCTGGTAGTCGGCTGGCTACCTTGAATTGGTGACCTGGTCCGTGAGAAGGTGGAGAACAAGAAGGAGTTCGGCCCCTCTTATCGTGCCCCGGTTCCAGTGCTTGGCGTGCAGGGTACAAGAACAGTCATTTTATCTCCACTTCCTGGTCGCAAGGATAACAGGTACATCTCAATTGACAATGTCAAACTACAGCGAGTGGCCGATTCTTCTTAGTATGACTCCAGCGGTCTCTTGCCCTGTGATGCTGAGAAATTCTGTTTTGGCTCCGGCTCCGAACACCTTGCCTGAGGTTGCCATCGAGATGCATACAGTTACTGATCCTTTATTGCTACCACCGGCTGGTGGTCTACCTGAAGATACTGAGTATGCTTATCCTGCAGATGTAACATTACCCATTTTACAATGAACCGCAGATACACAGTCACGTTTCTCCTTTGATACTAACTCTATGACTTCCAGGGCCCCATCAAAAGTTTCTATTTTTGCTGTTTGGTTTAAAAGAATTTTTTTGATTCCCCCTTGGACTTACATTTGGCTGATGCTCATATGTATTTTTTTATTTATGTCCATCGGATTTGTGGTGGTATTTTTTCGTCTTGTGAACGGACACTACCTAAAAGAAAGATCTACAATTAGACTAATTGATGGGACTTTGGCCCCTCACTCCTCATCATACATCATGAAAAGAGACCAGACTTTTGTGAATATTACTGCCTGGCCTGTGCTAGATGGCATTGCGTGGGATGCTGTTAAATTTCAGATTCATGGTCCGACTGAGGTTATCAATGTATCAAATGTATTTCGTGTTTCTATGGGAGATGTGGTCAAACAAAACATCCGCTCTGATGATTGGGACGTTCAGGCCATAGAAGCACTGTTTTCTGATTTGAAATATTATGCCGCTTTTGATGCTGTAGATTTGTATTTAGACACTGCTAATTACGGAGAGTTGTTTTGCTATCAACATTATGACAATCATTTCCTACATAAAGCCAATATGTTTTGTAATTTTGTAAATTATACACAATGGGAACATTGTCCAACGCCAATGTTAGGCAGCTCAAGCACATTGGTGACCAAATTTGCCTATTTTACTAATTTCAGTGTTTCAAAACCTGACGCCTTTTATTTTAAATTGGCAGCGGAGTCTGCCTCGAAGGTTAGGCTGACACACACTAAATTATTATATTTCAAATCCTTTATGGATGATTTAGCGGTCAGGGGTTATGATCTGTGGAAAGATACTATTGATCTTAAATCTGTCTGGGGTTCTAAACCATGGCAGGTACAAGGAACAGAAGCTTTGCATCATGCCTGCCACATCCCGAACCACATGTTATTTTTGAATTAGTCTATTTTTCAGACCACCTGCTTTGGATTGGCTACTTCTAAAAAACTGAATTCCCCGTCTATTCCAGATCTGGGTGTTTATCCAAATTGGGATAATCATACAGATCTGTCCCTTGATGCGTTGCAGTCTTACATTACTAATTCATCCTTCAATATTTCTAAGTTCCACTCTGAAGGATGGTTGACTTGGCAGACGAGTTCAGATTCCTGTCAACATCGTTTTTTGGGTCTGAAGCCTGGGTATACGCAGGATCGTGTAGACCCCCGCTTTGAATCTACTCATTCTGTTACTACCTATTCCGTTGGGAAGTTATGCCAGTCTTGGCTGCAACACTCCACCTTGGCATCTGTTAAAGTTCATTTATCTAAATTACATGACAAAATAGATTTGGATGATTTTGTTAAGGGTCCTGTGGGTGGGAGGTCCAAGAGATGGGCGTATGCTATTTATAAAAAGGTTTGTAAGTTATCACAAGTTGAAGCTTCTTCCAGATTGAGAGCTATTGATCAGGCCAACATGGAAAAAGTGCTAGCTATTATCGATAATAGTATTAACATCCTTTCTTCCAGAATTTACACATTAGATAATATTGTTTCATCTGTTGTTGATATCGTGCAGGATGATGTGTCTGTTTTATATCATTGTCAGAATCAATTGCGTTCTATAATGCAGTTTGCATGGACATTGCAAACGTTAATAGCTGGGAAAGTTCCCTGGGACTATATGAATACTTCTTCATTATTCCTTCCTTTTAATCTAACTGCGAAACAACAATTCATGTCCATGAAGGATGCAACATACTCATTACTGCATATTGAAAAATTAGAACCTTTGCCTTTCTCAGTGGCCAAATTGAACTCAGCTGTGTGGCTTATCCACGGGTTAATCACATTGCCATTTCCATTGTTTAAATTCAGTTCGTGCATGAAACATTATGCCCTAGGCAGATATGAACCATTGGGTACTGCTTTCCTGCATGAAGTATGGTCACTCCCATTTACATACAGGTGCATGAGAGAAGGTAAAGAAGTTTATTTGAAAGGTGAGGAATGTTCTTCCACACCTGATCATTCTGTAGTCTGTAGGCACATCCAATTGCATGGCGCGTGCAATGTGCAAGCACCTAATTTAGCATGCGTCCTGAAAGGGATTCCAGTGCCAGCTATTACACCTTCTTTTACGTTGCTAGCTAACTGTAGTTATTTGCTTTTGAATAACGAGGCTTGCTGCGGAATGCTAGTGGGAATTCCCTACATTGTGACTGTATCACGGAGAGTAGTCTGCTGTAAAAATGTCCTTTTCCCACCCCCGCATGGGCAGCTGGATATATCCATCTGGCCTTCCATTTCAACCTTGTAGGCAGAGTTCAACAAGATGAGCAGAATAAGGGCTCTATTGTCTCAAAAAGAGGTCGCTCTGACTTCGTCCCGTGAAACATTTGTCCTTCACGTAGTTAACACCCGTTTCGAGGTGCAGGCACATTTAAATACTGATCTCCCACTTCATTTTGGTGCCCTGATTCAAACTATATTTAACGCCTCGTCAACAACTGGCTTGGTGCATTTTTTCAAAATTGTGGGCTCCGGCCTCGTGACCTCCTTCCAAACTATTTTTGGTGTGATACCGGCCTTTTTTCATTCTATTTTTCCAGCATCTTTTGCGGGCTCCCATTGATTCTCGCCCTCGTGGCTAGCGTGCTGCTGTTGGTCTGCGGACTGCGCAATGGCTGCACACTGTGTGTCACGCAACAGCCTGTCCCGGCTGCTCCATCTTCGTAACCGGATGCTTGAATACTATGGAACTTTACCACTGGCAACTCTGAGCATAGCCTATGGATTATCCTTTCGGTTTGCCTACTTTACCTGCATACAACCTGTTTTTCATTGTCCTTTCGAATGGGCTCTGGATTTGTGCTTGTCAAACTCGGTGTCTCCTCCCCCGGATTATGATCGACTAATGAGTCCATTAGTGGCTCATGAGTTGGACTGTTCTGGTGTTAGGATTATGGCCTGTGGAGCGGCACATGGAGTCCTTGGAAACTGGGACATCGGAACGGCAGCGTATGACTTCTTGGCACAAAGTTATTTAGAAGAACACGCCAGTTGTCCTCTGAACGTGCTAGAGGCTGCAGTGGTCGTGGAACATGTATGTTCGTTTACCTTGTTAGACTGGATGGCGGACACTTTTGCAACTCGTTCCAATGACTTCCTTTTTGAAGCTGTTGCTACATACTGTGCTTACACGTTTATGGATTAACTTCGTTATCGTCCAAACTCCCTTGCACAAACCACACATTTTTTGTGTGTTCCTACATCTGGGCTCGTTGGGCTTTTGCATGATGTATTGACTTCCCATTTTTTTTCCTCTCCCTCCCCCTCCGTTTTGGTTTTTTTTAACGTTTTTTTCGAACTTTCACTGCTCTTTATTTGGATTTCCAATGCATGAACTTGGTTCTGCTCTGTCGAACTTGAACTCTGCGTTCCTTTTTGTATCCCTATTTGTTCGTGGTCCGATCAAGGGGGGGTTAGTGAAGGTAGCGATTTAGATGCATACATTGCTATGTTTGCATAAGCGCGTTAGCTTTTAGAAAGCCATCTTGCCACTTTTGCTGCTTTTGCACACGACACTGCAGAGACATGTTATTATTTGAGAACTGCTTGCTTGCTTTTTCTTCACATGAGAACTACCTGTTGTTCACCTGCCTAGACGTGCACTGCGACCTTGGTCTGAACATTATGTGCAAAACACTCTGAGCTGCCAGACAATGTATGTTTTTGAGTCCAGATTGATCGGCCCACTGTCTAGTCATAATATGCACACAGCTGCAAATACCTGAATGTCGAGAGCCTTTAATATTACAGTTTGCATGCGTTTGAAACACATTCTGGAGAAGAACATTTTCCAGGTGCAGAGCAAAGCTGATCCTGTGATGTGATCCACCTAAGCTGATCTTTACGGTATGGGGTTCCCCATTCAAGCCTAGAGACCTTCTACTAGTCTAATAATATTAGTTTACTAGCAAAAGGAAGGTGGCTGTATTCCACTGTCATTTATATTATGATTTCTCCTTTCATTTTCTATGGTATTGTAACAATGCTGATGGTTTTAATTATAATCATTTGTCTGCTTATGTTAGCCAAAGTACTGCATCTTAGGACACGTAGTTTATAAAATAAACCTTTTAAACTTTACCGTGTCTCTGATTACTTTGTTGTGGATTGATATATGATTAATAGCGAACAGGTATTTCTGATTCCCACCATTCCTGAGAATACTCTAAGTCGCTTGTTCTGGGTTGTCTATACATTGGGACCTCCGAGATAATACGGATAATGAATGGGACACTGATGCTGGTCGGATAGGGGTTCTGGGTACTGAGGTGAGTTTTTGGTACACCACAATTCACTGAGGTCCTGGTTTCCTGCGCATAGTTCTGTGCATGAGCAGAATCCCTGTAACAGCGCAGATCCTCCGCCATGCCCCCAGATGTCCCGGTACCGGCTGCACTTGTAGGCCGCTGATGACTCTTCACTGCCCCGCTGTCACCGCAACGCACCACAGGCCACAAGCAGACTCCAGACGTCGCACACATTGACCCCACTCGACGCTCTTCCCTGTAAGGACGATTACAGCGCAATTACCCAAATAAATCAAAATAAATTTCCCCGCCCTACTCCCAACCGGCTGCTGTGTCACTACCACCGAAATGGTGGCCAGTGACACAAAATGTCCTGCTAAATAGCCCCCCAGCCCAACCGTAGCCCAAATGCAGACCAACTAGCCCAATTGGGCTCTGGCTGCACCCCTGACCAAAATCCCCCGGGAGGGACAGGCCTCCTGATGGTCAGCCGTCCCCCCAAAACCCTATTGTGGTATGCCATAAGCTGTAAATGATATCCACGATTTCGTTATTTTAAGTAGAAATATATTCATTTTGTAGAATTAGAAAATATTATTAAAGTTGATTAGGATAAAATATGTGCAAAGATTAAATGTTAAGAAGAGAGAGAAGCGAGAAAAGGCGAAAGGTGCGCGATCTGTCTCTCAAATATTTTTGTTGCTTGAAGTGGGAGGTAGATTATATGCTACTTCATGACTTGCTAAAGGCCATTTCTTTTCCCAAAGCTTCTAGGCAGATTGGTGTAATGGCGGACATCACGTGACTGAGTAATGGAACAAACTAAAATGATTTCAAGAAGAGGGTGCTGTGATATTATTCAGATTTTCTGTTAAGAAAGATACTCTGAGAGAAGTGATCGATATCTTAAGAGGGTCTATTATATTATGTGCTTTGCTAACATTTCAGAATGAACAGCAACGGTTCCCCATAAGAGCAGTGCTTTTAAAAACGGTGCAAAACTAGACAGACATCTACTGCTCTTACCTCATTCAGGAGCCCCAGGTACAAAGGAAGAAATCGCATGAAAAGACCAATATGCCATGCTCATTGGAGCGCTTTTTATTGAAGTGGGGTTTGGAGTTGAGTTTAGGTGAAGCTGATGAAGTGGGCAGGACAGGAGGTGGTAGTGCACCGTTTGTGATGGTAGCTTGGATGCAAATTATTGTTGCTCGATTAGACTTTCTAACCTACCTACAAAATATACAAAATACAAAGTCAGTTAAGTCAGAACGTGACTTAATTTGCTAAAATTACAAAACTTGTGAGGGAATCAACAATTCGTCGTTTCACAGTTTGCCTCAGGGATCAAGGATGATTTACTCTAAACCTTCCTGCTTGGTGCAGCAAGGGAAAACAAGCTCCCCAGCAAGAAAGTGACCCACTTTTTTTCTTGCTGTTTTATATATAGTGGACTTGGCTTAAGAACATTAAAGAGCTTTATGTGAACACAAGAATATATTATTTAAGGTCGGGTATTTTTTTGTTTTCAGCTTTTGGGAGATTAAATGGCTCGACTTAAATCATAAGATCGAAACATCTTCCCAGTTGCATAGGGCCAGATTCACAGAAGTAATCTGAGACGAAAGTCGAACTTTACGGCTTTCGGTATTCACAAAGGGCATTTATGAGTAGCAAAGTTAGACTCTGGGTCAAAGTTGAGACCAAAAGTCTAACTTAGACCAAATGTCTAATTTTACTACTCGTAAATGCCCTTTGTGAATACCGAAAGTCGTAAAGTTAGACTTTCGTCTCAGATTACTTCTGTGAATCAGGCCCATAGTCATCAGCTCCTGCCATTGGTCCACATGTTCTCCAACATTTGGACGTGGCTAGGCAATAGACACCCGTCTTTCGCAAAAGCCATCAGGCAAGGTGGAGATCATTTTACCTGTTTCTGAACAGCCAGAAAATGACTCCAAATAAAGATCAGAAAAAAGGTCTGAAAAACAACAAAACAGTGGATGGAAGGTTGGAATTAATCTCAGCTACTGGTAATTGCTTGAGGCCACTGTCAGGTTCATCGTTTTGGTCAGAGCAAATGTAACATAGCTGGAACAGCGAGTGTGCTGATGAAGGTCATATGCTGGGGTGAAAATGACTTCACCGGCCATTCAGCCACTCTGAATTTCACTGGGAAGGGACAGGTTGGGTCCAGGATTGAAGAAAAGGACGTGAGACAATTTGGGTATTTTCATCACACAATAAACAATTCTTGCGCTGTATTTATTACACATTCAACGTAAATCAACAAATTCAAAACATCCTCTATTTACATATCATACATAGCTAGAGCTTAATTTGTCCTCCCCCCCTCAAAAAAAGTGCCAGGACCTTTGTCAGGAGGCAACTGCAGCTTGTGCCACATATTGTCCCTGCCAGTGTTGCCGGGCACAATTACTAACCACCACACTCCTATAAGTGTGACAATGCAGACTATTCTAGGACCCCAAAGCTTGAAGAATGGCTTGGGCAGCCATTTGTGCAGTATATTTAATTAATAAACAATTGTTATTGTACTGCTCTTTAAATTAGTTAAATAGTGCCATCATGTGGCAGACGGTAATAAGTGTTGGTGTTAACAATTAAGTGCTGGTGCCCAGCACCAGAAACCACCAGCTCAAAAAAACATATGTACATAACTTGACCACAGTTAACATGCCCTATTGTGTGAGTGTCATCAAGCTAGATATTGGATCTCCTAACCAACATTTCTATTGTGTCATGGTTGATCACTCTGCTGGCCTTACAGCATTGGTCAAACTTGGGAAGGTCCCTCCAGATGTAATTTTCACAGGACAAACTCACCGACTCCCTCAGAGGAACGGGAGCCCGGTCCAACATGTAAACTGAACCCTCAACCAACCATTTCAGAGCCAACCCAAAAGAGGGATCCCCTGGAACCCTTCGGGAGATGGTCCTCTTATGTAAGCACCATTTCCCAACATCCTCAGGGCAGTGCAATAGAGTACTTTGGAAGCCTAAGGACAACGGCCGTAGCACACATCCCTGGCCCTACACTACATACTGCAGTACCACTGCCCTGACTTGAAATAAGATTTGAAGCCAAATCAATGAAAAATTTGCCTGAATTGTGTTGCTGATTCCAAGGTGTCTACCAAGTTTGTGGCTCATGACAACTCCACCCCACCACAGGCATGAATGGTTAGCTGAATGAACACGAGGGAACCTTGTCTGATCCCTATTCAAGCTGCACAGCCTCGTCCATCATGAAGGAATCCAATAAATCAAAATTATGTTTTAAGCCTTCAATAATTCCACATTTTACTCCATCATTTTTCATCTTTTTTCTTTTTCTTTCATCAATTCATTTTACTCATTCCCATGCTTGTTCACAGTAATTCATGAAAACAAAGGGGAATTAAATGTTTCCACATGTCACGATTTTATTTAAAATCACCCAATGCATTTCGGGATAGTCCCTTCGTCAGGGGTATCTAGGATACAAAAAATTAATAAACAATTATCAGCTTAATAATTACCTGTTCAATGCAATAGACAAACTGTAAACATCCGTTTCACTTAAACTCATTGAACTATCAAGCGTTGCGGAATCATGCCTACACTGCTGCTCTGTTTTAACAGTGATGACCTTGAACAGCACCCCTTGTTCACCACCCCCACTCTGAATGGTTAGCTGACCATCTGGCCTCACCCCCCAAGTTAGGGTTTCAATACTTGTAACAAATGCCATACTGCATAAGCTAACAGAAATTCGATAAACATCTTGTTGCCCTAGATAAATAAATGCCATCCATTCGAAAAGAATCCTTGCCCCTGAGATATTCATGATGGATTAACTTCAGTATTTCTTTGTAAAGAGGCTGCCTCAAATGGCTGTTCAAGCACCTGACAGATTCACTATGTCACCTAGACAGATGATCAACCTTCGAACTCCCTCGCTGAATATAATGCGACCAGACAAAAACAGATCCCGGGAATCTCTTTGCTAACCAGGAGATCTCAACCATCGAAGTTTCAAAGAGGCTTCTTCTCCTCAAGAGCACCAAATCATTGCCATCAAGGCGAAGAATGATGAGTGCAAGCAGCTGCAGACTCCTGCCTCCCATTTCTTCTGCAAATCTGTGCAAGCCATTTAAAAGAAGACCACCTCTGCCATTCCAAAGAATCTGCAAGCTTGCATCAGCAGCTTGTATGCAAAACTTGAAACTTGAATGCTGTTCCCACTTGCCTCATAAAGGAGTACTCGAGAATCCAAACATTGGCTGGAGCGATGTGACCTAATGCCATCGCTATGAACCAAAAAGGGAAATATGGGGAACAAAATGCCTAGGGTACACTGCCAAAATATTACATAACACTAATACAAGCTACCCTTTTTTTAGGGCAGGAACCTTCACCTACCTTTGGGTGACATTCTTCATTATAGGGTTCCTTCTCACACTGATAACCATTGTCACCAGCATGGGTTACTACACTGCATACAAAGGGAGCTGTTATGGATTGTTTAAGAGGTAATATCCCTATGATGTCTACACGTAGTGGGGTTAACCCAGCTGGGTGATCACACTGGCAGAGGTGAAAAATACTCCTACTGATATTAAAGAGATGTACAATGAATAAAAAATATGTGGCACTAGACTAAACTCCTGTCCTTGCTCTGTATGTTAATAATGGGAGTGGGGAATACGTCAAACCTCTATCATTATTAACATGTTCCCCACTCTTTTCGGCCTCCTTATAGGTGCTTAGGACTTCCATCAGGACCCAGACAATCCATCCTGATTATTTGTGGCTATGTCATGTAAAAAATAGGCAGAAAGAAGGAGGCCTAATACTTCACCCTGTGAACCTTCATTTTGCTTCTGTGATATCTTAACAGCAGGATCTGCTGCAAGAGAAGTATATAACAAATAATTGAATGTAACATACAGCTTCACTCTCATGTGTCTATTACTTTGCTCACTCAAATGGAACACTGAACTCAGTGGTTAATCAATATAGTAAGGCACAGTAGAACTGAGAGGCCGGGACAGTGTCCCTCCAAGCCCGCACCCCGCCCAGTTAGTGATCCATGTTACCTGGAGGTGCGACCCCACTCTCTTCTCCTCCTTCCACAAACTGGGCCTTCCATACAGAACTTTCTCAATGGGCCTCAGCGGCTCAGCCGGGCAGCTCAGCTCCTCCGGGGCTGCCGATCCGGACTGCGACTGTTAGGAAGGTCTCAGGCAGCCGTGGGACATATGTACCCCACACCTTTGAGATTACTTTACTCTGGTGGCACGTTCACCACAGCACCCTCCAGGTCTCCTGTGGCACAAAGCCACACACACAACGCTTATGGGACTCCGAGTGCACGCTCACCAAGCACTCCTTCCTGCGGTCTCAGTTGGCACCAAGACACACACAACATGTTGCAGAGACTCACTTTCCTCTGGTGCACACGATGATCAGCCGATCACCTCCACAGTCCCTGGTTGCACCAAAGCACACACGCTGCTTTACTAAGACTTACTCCAACTCCGGTGCCCCGATATCCAGGCACTCTTCTCCAACGCCTCCAGTGCACCCTGACACACACCCTGCGTGTCCGAGACTCACTCCACTTCTGATGCACATGTTGATCAGGCGCTCCTCACCAATGCCTCCTGTGCACCACAACATGCACCCTGCTCGTCCGAGACTCACTCCACTTCTGATGCACACGCTGACCAGGCGCTCTTCACCAGCGCCTGCAGTGCACCATGACACGCACCCTGCGCGTCCGAGTCTCACTTCAGCTTCGGTGCACATGCTAACCAGGCACTCTTCACTAACGCCTGCGGTGCACCACGACATGCACCCTGCGTGTCCGAGACTCACTCCAGCTTCGATGCACACGTTGGACAGGCGCTCTTCACCCACACCTCCTGTGCACCACGACACGCACCCAGAGCATCTGAGTCTCACTCCTCCTTTGTGTGTCAAAGATCACAAGGCACACCTTCCGAGGGTCTCAAGCTGCCACAACACACGCCCACTGCGTTGCTTGAAACTTCTTTGGAAACTTTTATGTTCCTGTGTTTCCAAACAAGGAGCCAGCTCACCTCGAGCCCTTGGGGTTACAAGACGCAGCACAAAACACAGTCTTCGTCAAGCAGGGGGACCCAGAGCTCCAAGCACAGTCCCAACAGCCTCTTCCTCAGTTAGAACAGCAAACTGCAGACAAGCCCCAGATCACGAAGCAAGGGTTGGTCTTTCCCCAGCAGTCTCTTCAGTTGTTTCTTCCTTAGCAGAAGTTCCTCTTGACCACGAAATGGGTCTAAGCCTTTTCAGTCTCAATCCATTTCGATTCCATTTCAACGTTCAGGGGTTTCAGCTCTCATAGTTATACCCCTAAATGTCTTTGAAGTTCGTTGTGATCAGGGGTCCCTGACCGCTACCTAAATATGTTATGGGTGTCTGCCTCCCAGTGTCACCTTTCTCCCTTTTATACTGGGGGTCTGGATCCTTAATCACTCAGCAGGAGACGGGTCAATTGTTTTATAGCAGCAACCCAGGCCTCTTCACCTCCCGGGGCTTTTCTTCGCCTATTCTCCAGATGCCGGTCAGCCTGGTGCCATCTCCACCCCTCCCTTGGGTCAAGACCTCCCCAGCTCTTTTCACCTCTCAGATCCAGACAGAGAATCCACATTCAGCAGAGACACACAGAAATGCGTAAAACACAAAACTCAGCCACTTTGCTAAAAGAGTGGTTTCTGAACACACAGTGACAAAACCACTTTCATAGAAAGATGTGTTATGACGCTGTGAGTTCATGCATACCAAACTTCACCTCTCAATTATAAACTTATAGGAAACTAGGCTAACAAAACACAATACCCTGTCTCCCCCATTCTGTCCCATGGGCAGAATGGCCTTTCTCCAGTGAAAACAATATGGAGTGTTTTTCACTGTCAGGGCATAGCACACACCTCAGTATATGTCTTGCCTTTTACCTACACTGCACCCTGCCCAGGGGTTACCCGGGACCTACCATAGGAGTGCCCAAAGTGTATGCAAAAGGGAAAGTAAGGCCTGACAAGTGGTTGCACTTGTCAGGACAACATGCTAACTTATCAAACTGTGCGCAGGCCCTACACTGCAGGCCTGAGTTCCCTTCTCCGCGCGCCTTTGCATTACTAGCCCTGGCACACAGAGTGCACATCACTAGGGACTTTACTAGTAAGGCAAACATATCAATCATGGCTAAACAATTACCATTACAATTTACATAGGGAACACTTGTACTTTGACACTGATCCACAGTGGCAAAGTATCCAAAGCATCTAAATTGGCAACTCTATGTCAGGAAAAAGGTCTAGGGGAAAGCAAAAAGTTTAGGGAACTTTAGCCCAAAAGGCCAAGTCCTACACTGTAGTTGAAATAAATCATGTTAGTTAATACAAAATCTTATTATCTCAATGTCTTACCATTATTTGGAGCGAACAAATGAGAAATTCACACCTGCTTCTATAATGTGAATTGCTTTCCACCTTCTGTTGTTTGTGTAGCATGAATGTACAGTCAAAACAAGTAGATCATAAAGCGTGGGCCACAACTGTAGCAATCACAATGGCTTACATAGCCTCCTTATTAAAACAAAAGTAATACAGGGGGGAAGAGGAGGAAGAAGGAGGAATGAAATGATCAGTCCTGCTTCACAACCAAAAGGGCTATTTCACTCTCTCTAGTTAATTAATGTCTAGATATAATCATATGACAAAATGTGAGCCCCTGATAGTCTGTTGTTCGTAAAGTCTCTGCAGATTAAAAGAATCAGTTAATTCCTGGTAATCCAGTAGTGTGGTTGCATAACAATACTTCTAATGTGTACCTTACTAATTTACATGCTGTAAATACCTATGGAAAACGTCTCAACATCTTGAGTGGTCTCCTTACATTAATCTCAAACATGCGCAATATGAACAGGATATATATAAGTGTACAAGCTGTGTCTCTTCACCTCATTTGTTGTTCTCCATAGGTGGGTGTTCAGTTCCCTGACAGTTTTCTTCTCCGAAGGACTAGTCACTATTTTAACAAAGAATGCTTATGGGTGTCAACATCACACCACACCAAATAACCTCTAAGAATTGTAGTCTATGAAATGGAGATTGAGTCACAACTGTGCTCAGGTTTGTTATGTATATTTTTGGGACGAATTCCATAGGGCTCCTGTTAACTAGGGCTAGACGGGTAACAGCTTTTGCAACTCAGACATTGCCACGCAATGCCTTTACCACACATCATTTACCAGGCATTGAATTTACAACACAATGATATATAATTGGCTAACACAAAGGAAGGGATTTGTAAAATGCACCACGTGCAGAGCGTTTAGATTTGGTGTGAACAAAACATCTTATTCAATACACTATAAGGATGAACCTATTAACATTAAGACATTTTTAACGTGCAAAACAGACTAGGCAGTATATGCGTTGGAGTGCTCTTGTGGATTACGATATGTAGGCAGCAAAAAGCTGCAAGTGCACAAGAGAATACTCCAACATATTAGGGCGATCACCAATTCTGATTCGTCGTACCACGTAGCACGTCATTTAAAAGAAATACATGACAACAAGTTAGAACATCTAAGGCATTATATGTTAGATTCAGTCTTGAGTCCAAGACGTGGCGGAAACTGTATGGCTACACTAAGAAGACTAGAAACACAATACATTCTAAGGCTCGACACAGAAACCCACAGGGGCTCAATTCCAGTGAGGATTTTTATACTTGTCTATAAAGTTATGTTGTGACAGAAATTAGATGAAGTATTTTACCTCAAAAATTGACATTTTGATTTGTGACTTCTACATGCCCCTGTATGCAATATGCTGAGTACTGTATTTTCAAACAAAATGTTTTTTTAATGAACAAAACATGTTCTAGGGTGGCATCAAGGGATTTCTTTTTGCACTATAGAACTTAACACAAACCACATGTAGGAACAGGAGCAACAAAGCAGGCCCAATTGGACTATATGATACAGCTAAAGTTTTATATATATATATATTCCCTGAAAAAACCATAGGTTTCACACACGTTATAGTTAGGAATTAGCATTTAAAAAACCTTGCAAATTCACTGAAAAAACCATAGGTTTCACACATGTTATAGTTAGCGGAAATTTTACTGATAAAAAGCCAATGAAATTCCCCCGTTATAGTTAGTGCAGGCAACTATAACTCACGCGACCGCAATCCACTGCTGATGCTAATACTGTATTTAGACACTTATTTGCCCATGTCTTCTTCCATAAATTTTTAGCTATACATATATTACAAATATTTTTTTTTCATAAAGACACATATGTCATCAGCAGAAGATTGCGGTCGCGTGAGTTATAGTTGCCTGCACTAACTATAACGGGGGAATTTCATTGGTTTTTTATCAGTAAAATTTCCGCTAACTATAACATGTGTGAAACCTATGGTTTTTTCAGTGAATTTGCAAGGTTTTTTAAATGCTAATTCCTAACTATAACGTGTGTGAAACCTATGGTTTTTTCAGTGAATTTGTACGTTTTTTTAAATGCTAAGGTACTTTACGCCATTCGTGGCGTGCGCACCCACTTAACGCAGTTCGTTCCGTGCGCGCACGGTGCGCTTCGCGCACCGTGCGCGCACAGTGAGCACCGCGCGCCCACTTTACGCAGTTAGTGCCGTGCACGCACGGTGGGCACGCGGTGCGTAATCGGCGAAATTAGCGAAAAAATAAAAATTCAGTTTTTGGCCTTGGGGGATCTTTGGGGACTCCGTCAACATGGCTAGGTGTTTTGGAGCTGTCCAAACAGCCCCTTTACATGTTTTTGTGCTTTGTATTTTAATCCACACTCTCAGTGCGAGAGAGAAAATGGCGGCCGCCGCTTCCTGGTTTCGGCCGATTCGAATGTTTACTAAGATCTAAGAGCCAATCAGAATCGGGCTCGCGCACGCCACCGTACGCGTACGGTAAGCGTACCGTAAGCGCACCGTAAGCTGGCTCAGATATATATATTGATTTAAAGGCTATTTTCTCAGAATCTACTGAACAGATTTACACCAAACCTACAAAAGGCACTTCCTTGACCTGAGGACTACCTCTCTGCCAAATTTCTAGTAATTCTGTTCAGCCGTTCGGGCTGTAGCTGTGTCTAAAGGTCCTATGGAAAAATGCATGGGAAAAACGCGTTTTGGGACCCCCTTTTATCTCAGCCCCCGCTTGACGAATCCCCCCGAGACTTTCAGGGTAGGAGCGGAGCGTAGCGCCCCACCTATTTTGAAAAATTCGCGAGGATTCGTCGACCGGCACCAAAGTTATTCAAAATAGAATGTTGCGGATTTCCTATGGAAACGTGGTCCTAACTATAACTACCAACTGGCGACCGCCAGTAGGTAATATATATATATATATATATATATATATATATATATATATATATATATATATATATATATATATATATATATATATATAAAAAATAACTTAGCTGGGGAAGGTAGTAGACATGGTAAAGGGCAAAACATGAGGTCGCCAAGACACTGCCTCACTGAATAAGAAGCTTTAAGAAATTTTTGATACACCATGTATTTATTGATCATGTTTAATTTGTTCTTTTCATTCAGGTACTTAATGTATTGAGTATAGTTTTAGGAAATCAGAAAATGATACCAGTACAAATGCGATATTTGCTGTTCCCCACAAGACTGTTTACAATTGAATATGAGTCTCTCTTTGCTATTTATTATTACCACGTAATTCATGCACTTGTCACTTTAAAAATAGTCATCAGGTCTGCAGCCGCATCATGTGATCAAGGCCTGTTGAGGCCGAAAAATGTCATGGCGGAATAATGATTAAATAAACTAAATATGCTTCAGCAAGTTGGAGTCCGTACTTGTTGTTATATATATTTCTCAGTTATCAGTTGTCAGCCGTTACGTGTTTCAGCCCCGGAGGGCCTTGATCACATATATATATATTTTTTAAAAGGAGATCACGCATGTAAAAGCGTGAAAACAAGCCACTCCAGCCAAACCTTTCAGTAAGTAAAGGGTTTCTATTTTAGGCAGCAGAGCAAACACAGCATAACGCATTTCGATCCTGGCGGATCTTAATCATATGCACGAGTGAGGGTTTGAATTACCTGGATGATATATAGTCAGGTAATAAACACAATGAACGACTGCTCAAACTATCTCACTTTTAAAGATATTGTACCTAATTTTAGTCAGCCCATCAGACCAAATTACAGTTCTTAAATGCAGTACCCTCCAAAATGTCATGCTAATGCATTCTGTCTTGATAGTGTTCGGGTTACTGGGCAATGGTCTACAACTGTACTCTCTACTGGACTCCAATGTCCATAATGCATTGCGGATGACTTGCAAAGCCTGGTACAGTCATCCGTTGTGGGCTGTTTTCCTTGGCCTTTAATAAGTGTCAAATAAAACAAGAATACCACCTCCAGCGTCAAAAGGATTAAGTTCCATGTAGTGCTAGGTGGTAAAAGTGTCTCAATGTTGATGATAATGTACCCTCGTAAAACTTTTAAACAAAATTTGGTCTTAGATAATGTCCCATTAGAGAGGGTCAGTACCTTTGAGTATCTGGGCATAACGTTGTCTGATAGCATGACTTGGAATAATTATTTGAACAAGGCGTCCCTCAAATTCTCCCAGATCACCTTATCATATATTAAGCCTGAAGCCCCGCCCTTAAACTATATAGCTCAAAGGTTGTGAGTAATGTGCTCTATGGGGCAGAATTGTGGGGTTTAGTGGATGCTAGGAAATTAACAGTAGTGGAAAATAAGTTTCTTAGGAGTCTTGTATCCCTGCCTCAAAGTACCCCCCCCTTCCTTTGAAATTGGACCTGGGAGTTAGGTTAATACACGATCAAGGGAGTTTGCGCCCCTTGCTTTTTTGGTATAGGTTGGTCACTACTCCCGACCTGGCCTCTTATGCTGCTGCTTTTAATGAAGTTTCTGCTCTAGACAGGAACAAAAAAATTGGGTGGATAAAATGTGTTAATAACCCCCGGGCAGCAATCGGTCTCCCAAATGAGTTTGTTAGCTCCCCACCACTGTATTCAAAGGCCCTATTAAAGCACCAATATTGGTTATGGGTAGAGCAGACCACTTACTCGAGGATTCGCCATGGTAGTCTAACCGATGCTTTTTTAGATATTAAATCCTCTAAACATCTTGAGAAATGTTTTGCTTCCATTAAAGTGCCTGGGGACAGGAAACTGTATACGCAGTTTAGATACGGCTGTTTACCTATTAATTATTTTACCATTCTTTGGTTAAACAAAAACAGGCCGCCTAATGGATGCCCGTCTTGCTTAGACTCAAACGAAACTGTGGGCCACGTTTTCTTTGCATGCCCCGCATATGCTAGATCAAGAAGGAATTGGTTGGTTCCATTATGGGGACTCGTAGCCGCCTCGAAGCCTTACGGATCCTAAGATCAGACACGAAACCATCTTATGTATGTGCTGTTGCAAAATTTCTTGGTCAGTTTTGGGCCATCAGGCGAAGGCTACTGTCTACTCTACCTTGTGCTATGGTCTAGCTGCAGTAAGAATTCTATGGCTGAGGACGTTTTAATTTTCAGGATCCTGTTTTTAATTTTCCTCCTAAAAGTCTTTTTAACTAATTTTACTATTTTTATTAAAATTTCTAAAGGGAAAAGGGTCTCTATGGAAAGTTTCAGAGTGTTTATTGTGGAGATTGTTAGATACTAATGCACTTGCACTTCACTCACACCTTACCTATTTCTACTTGGTTCTAATAGAGACACCATATTGTAAATAATGTTTTTCTGTGATCTTCTTTGTGCCTACAAATTCATTATGAGATATTTTACTTTTAGAACCTGGTGTATTAAATACTCTCATTTGTGATAACTATATCCTGGTCTCCACTGCCAAGGAAGAATTTGTGTGTATCTTTTATGGTTTTACAACCGAAATATAGATTTTTTTAAACTATATATATATATAACTCGCGCGCCCGCAATCCACTGCACATGACGTCACATATTACATCACTCATGACATGGTCAGTGGCATCACTCATGACATCACTGATGACATCATCCTTGTGATAGAGTGGCGGTCGCGCGAGTTATAGTTATCTGAACTAATTATAACGGGGGAATTTCATTGGTTTTTTACGAGTGAAATATCCACCTAACTATAACATGTGTGAAACCTATGGTTTTTTAAGTGAATTTGCAAGGTTTTTTAAATGCTAATTCCTAACTATAACGTGTGTGAAACCTATGGTTTTTCAGTGAATTTGTACGTTTTTTTAAATGCTAATTTATTTATGTATTATTATTTTTTTTATATATTTATTTTACAATAAACTACGTATTAAAAATTATTATTATTATTTTTTTGGTTTTCACCCTGCAATTTTTTTTAACATTTTTTTTTTTTGGGGGGTTTTCAGGGTGCACGCACTGTGCGCGCACCCCCGCGATTTAAAAAAAAACCACATTTTTTTTGCCTTCGGGGTCCTTCAGGGACCCCCTGACAAAGGCTAGGGGGTCAGGAACTCTCTACCCTGCCCCCTTTTCACGTTCGCCACCTTCCTTTTTCACTCTCGCACTGAAAAACGTTGACTAACATGTAACCACCAATCAGAATTACGCTCGCGCACGTTAGGGTGCTCGCACAGTGCTCGCACGGTGCGCGCACCCTGCGCGCGTATAGATATATATATGCTTTTAAATGCTATTTTCTCCGGAAATACTGAACAGATTTACACCAGACCTGCAAAAGGCACTTCCTTGACCTTATGGCTACCTCTCTGCCAAATTTCTAGTAGTTCTGTTCAGCCATTCGGGCTGTAGCTGCGACTAAAGGTCCTATGGAAAAATGCAAGGGGAAAATGCGTTTTGGGACCCCCCTTTTTTCTCGGCCCCCGCTTGACGAATCGCCCCGAGACTTTCAGGGTAGGAGCTGAATGGAGCGCCCCATTAGTTTTAAAAATTTCGCGAGGATTCGTCAACCGGCGCCAAAGTTATTCAAAATAGAATTTTGAGATTTCCTATGGAAACACGGTCCTAACTATAACTATCTACTGGCGACCGCCAGTAGATAATATATATATATATTTATATATATATATATATTTGCCACAATGGGATTCAATCGATCCTGCGCGCTCAATTGCGGGTGCTCTGCATAGGGGTCGGATCCAGACCCAATTCATCAATTTTACTGATTTTACTGCCAATGATGCGGCACACAGGGATTCAGTAAGTTAAGTTGATTTATTCAGCAACACTCAACCAACGCGTTTCAGCCTCCTGGCTTTGTTCACGGTTAGTGAGCCCTCTTCTCTTTCTACATTTATACCATATATCCATTATGAGGCATTATGGGATATGTAGTTTAACATTGAAAGTTACACAGTTAACATAACTTTTCTGAGGGACAATTAGACAATAAAGTTATTCAATTCATAACTATTATTATTATACATTGCCGTTCATATGGTTCGCGCTAAGCAGCAATTACCTTCGAATCTCGTGTAGTACCATGAGATTCCTCAAGTGAGTATAACTATGTATTGGTAAAGTACCATACGGCTCGCGCTAAGCAGTCAATCACATAGAGACATGTTAAGTACCGTAAGTCACTATTTTGATAAATATGGTTGTATCTTGGTATAGTACCAATTTATAACGGTTTTTGCAAAAGATTATGTCATTTAGTGTGATTTGGTATAGTACCCAATATTAGTATCTACAGCGGTTTTAACATGTCTATCTTTGCCATTTTATTCGATTCCAATTAATTCTCAGTCCAAATGTACATAAAGTTCCTCGTCATTGTTCATCCCTTTGGGGGTCTTCGTTCTCAGTCGAATGATGCATTTCAATTATATATATGTAATTGAATGTAATTGTGGAATGCGGTACATCGGCAGCACAATCTGTATGTTGAAGAAGCGCATCCTTGAGCATGTGAGAGCAGTAAAAAACAAAGATATAACCTACGCAACTGCCAAACATATGGCATCATGTCAAGGAAGTAATTGGAGAGCGATGAGCTTCTTTGGAATCCACATGATATCACAAGATGAACGAGGAGGAAATCGTACAAAGAAACTACGCCAAATTGAATCTAAATGCATCATTCGACTGAGAACGAAGACCCCCAAAGGGATGAACAATGACGAGGAACTTTATGTACATTTACACATAATACACACGCACACCAAACCATTCAATGGGGATTCAACACAAATTCGACCAAACGATGCAAGAAACCCCCTCACGGTTAATAAAACATACATCCACCGCCGGATGTGTAATACTTTTTATTTTACTCTCTGGAAAGGAGACGAACCTCACTTGAGAGTCACAGCGTGCTCCTGGCTGAGCCCAATGCTGTGTTACACCCACCAGTGCCCGTCGAGTGCCACACACCTCTGTGTTGTATTCCACCAGCTAGTGCATATGCTATGACACACTCTAGCCCATGTGTACTGTAACACCACCCCGTGAATATGTCATGCCACACTTGCCTTCGCACGGGTTATATTGCCCCATCTAACGTGCCTTCCTCGATGCCTATGTTATAACGCACAGCGCTATGCCATACATATTACAATCTGGGATCCATATCTTTGTCACAGTGCATATGCAATGCTACACTCCCCAGCACATATTTTATATTACAAATTTAGAGACTAGTTAGGTTACACAACACTGCCCTGTGCATATTACACTCCAAGGCGCATATCGCATAGCTAGTGCCTGTGCTATCTCGCGCTCTCCAATGAATCTGTCATTGCGCACAATGTATTGCATATTATATTTCACGCCCCGGTTCATCTTATATCACACTTTTTGGTGCATAGTTTATACCATATACTATATCTAGTTTTCATTTTCAATCGTGCTCTCAGGACTATGTTCTATATAACACTAGTCCACCTACCATTTTCACGGGCATTACATTTTGCGATGGGGGGTTGAGGCTCAAGGGGTGTTTCTGCCAAGTGAGCCCGGAGTCACAGTCACAAACGTCCTCTTCTTCCTGAATAAAAGTGAGATTATGCTGCATACTTGTTCATATTTTAAGAAGTTCGTACATTTTAAAAACAATAAAGTTCCTAATACCCACCTTCTCTGAACAGTTAGCTTGCTGCCCCATCCACCTCCTCCCTATCCTCTGTTGTCTGAATCCATGGACTAGCCGCCTCCCTACTGCCATGCATGGTCTGATGTGCTGCCACTGCCCTCCATTTAGCATGATGTACCAGTCCACTCCTCCTTCCCTCCATTGCCCAATTCTATGGCCCATCATTGACCTCCTGCTTTGCCTCTGTGCTTAGCTTGCTGCCCCTATTTTCCTTCCCCCTGCCCTCCGATGTCTTTATGCATGCCCCTGCTCCATCCTTTTTGCCCACCATGTTTCATGGACCTGCCACTCCTATCTACTCTGAGTGTTCTGTTGAGCTGCCACTCCCCTCCCACCTGCCTAGCATTGTCAGATGACTGTAACCTGTCCCTGCCACCTCCACCCTGCCTGTCCACATGCCATGCCCCTATTCCCTTCCTCCTGTCCTCAATGGTCCATATATGGTATAAACTATGCACCAAAAAGTGTGATATAAGATGAACCGGGCGTGAAATATAATATGCAATACATCGTGTGCAATGACAGATTCATTGGAGAGCGCGAGATAGCACAGGCACTAGCACGTGCTATGTGATATGCGCCTTGGAGTGTAATATGCACAGGGCAGTGTTTTGTAACGTGACTAGTCTCTAAAGTTGCAATATAAAATATGTGCTGGGCAGTGTAACGTTGCATATGCACTGTGACAAAGATATGGATCGCAGATTGTAATATGTATGGCATACAACTGTGCGTTATAACATAGGCATCGAGGAAGGCACGTTAGATGGGGCAATATAACCCGTGCAAAGGCAAGTGTGGCTAGAGAGTGTCATAGCATACGCACTAGCTGGTGGAATACAACACAGAGGTGTGTGGCACTCGGCGGGCACTGGTGCGTGTAGCACAGCATTGGGCTCAGCCAGGAGCATGCTGTGACTCTCAAGTGAGGTTTGTCTCCTTTCCAGAGACTAAAATAAAAAGTATTACACATCCGGCGGTGGATGTGTGTTTTATTAACTGTGAGGGGGGTTTCTTGCATAGTTTGGTCGAATTTTTGTTGAATCCCCTTTGAATGGCTTAGTGTGCGTGTGTATTAAATGTGCCTGTCAATAGCTACCCATGTTTGTATAAATAGACGACAATGGTGTCTACTTGGAGAGTACCCACCGGCGGGGGCGCTGGGATTAGGCACGGTAGGGCGTCAGACACGTCAGAGCTTCACTAGCGGTGTAAATACATTCCACTTGGATTCATTGTATGCATAGTCACCTTTTAATGAATATCAAGTAAATCGTCATGGTAATAGATACATACGGTTTGCCCAGCATGTCCTAGGTGTTTCTATAAATATATTTTAAAAAATAAAAATAAAAAACAAAGGCCGGCACCGGGGGATGGGGTCCCCGGGGCCATAAGTGGCCTGAGGAGGGGGGCAACGCAGCCCCCCTCCTAAAGAATTAAAAAAAAAAAAAAGGCCATGACCCGGGGGTTGGGGTCCCCGGGCCCGATTAAGGCCTTGGAGGGCCACATTTAGTTTTTTACAACAAAAAAAATTAGGGTGCAGGCCCTGGGGGACAGGGTCCCCAGGGCCAATAAATTAGAAAAAGAAGTGGGGGCCACACAACTCTCCTTCTTAAAAAAATAAAATAAATAAAAGACCGGCATCGCGCCGGAGGCCACACTCTCTCCTTGCAGCACTCTGCAAACATGCCCCCTGGCCAGTTGTAAGTTGGGGAATTAATTCCCCTTCAATACTGAGGTCCCTGAGGTCCAACTAGCCCAACAGGTATCTCCAGTATGCGCCAGGGAGCTGCGTTGCAGACAGGTGTTCTGAGGCCATGCCCCTTTTTACACCTCTATGCAACGCAGCTCTGTGGCGCTTACTGAAGGTACCTAGTGGGCTAGTTTGACCCTAGGGACCCTTAGGATTAAATGGGACTTAATCTCTCAACTTAGAGTGGCCACAGGGCGTGTTTACACAGTGGTGAAGGGAGGGGACGGGGCCTGAGGCTACGAGTGCAAACACGCCCTGTGGCGCATTTTAAGTTGGGGAAATAATTCCCTTTCAATCCTGAGGGACCCTGGGGGCCAACTAGCCCACCAGGTGCTTCAAGTAAGCGCCACTGCTCTGCGTTGCAGAGAGGTGGTGCAGGCCGTGCCCCTTTTTACACCTCTCTGCAATGGCGCTTACTGGACGTACCTAGTGGGCTATTTTGCCCCTAGGGACCCTCAGGATTCAAGGGGACTTAATCTCCCAACTTAAAAAACGGCCACATATATTTCTACGTTAGCAGTTGTCAGCTGTTACGTGTTTCAGCCCCCAAGGGCCTTGATCACATATATATATAGATATATCTTTTAAAAGGAGATCACACATGTAATAGCATGAAAACAAGCCAATCCAGCCAAACCTTCCAGTAAGTAAAGGGTTTAGGGGTGGCTAGGAGTATAGGGTGATAAATGTATTTTTAAGGTTTAGGTGTGGGTAGGAATATAGGCTGGTAAGGGTGTTTTTAGGGTGGGAGGGGTGCAGGGTGGTAAGATGATTTTTTAGGCTTTAGGGGTGGGTAGAGGCATGGAGTAGTAAGAGCATTTTAGGGTGTAAGGGTGGTAGTGGTTTAGTGTGCTAAGGCCAATTTTAGGGTTTCGGGTTGGGTAGGGGTATGGTAGTAATGGTATTTTTAGGTTTATGGGTTTGGTAGAGGTATAGGGTGGTAATGGCATTTTTAGGGTTTGGGATGGGCAAGGGTATGGGGTGGTAAAGGTGTTTTTAGGGCTTAGGGGCTGGAAGAGGTATTAGTGGTAACTGCATTTTTTAGGGATTAGAGATGGGTAGGGGAATAGGGTGATAAGGATGTTTTAAATGTTTAGGGGTGGGTAGAGGTATAGGGTGGTAAGGGTTTTTAGGGTTTAGGCATGGGTAGGAGTTAAGGGTGGTATGCTTGGGGTATAAGCCACTGCATGGATGAATGTAAAAGAATTTACCTGGGCCTCGACCTCCACAAGACAACAAATGGAGTGTCAGTTTTCCGCTTCTATTTTTGTTTGACCAATACCCAGTTCCCTTTATTGAACAGTATTTCCTGGGCAAGATGGCTCGGATTAGCATATGGGTTCATTTTGCACTTTCAAGAAGTGTCTGTGATACAAACCTTATTGCCATTCATCAGTCTGAAGTCCATTGTGGTAGTTTTTGTTCTGATGAATCTCCCAAAAAGCAAGGTGGTAGGACTTTCATCAGTTGTGGAGTGAGGAGTCAATCAATAGGCATGAAGGGCTTAACACATGGGTGGTTCAGATCAATTCCCTTCATCGATGCTCGCTAATTTTCCCTTTTGAGGGTGCCCATAAATCGTTCAACAATATCATTGGCTTGGGGCCAGAGAGGTGTACTCTTTTGATGCTTGATATTGAGTTGAACAAGAAACTTCTTGAATTCTTTGCTATTGAAAGGCGGGCCATTATCAGATTTGAGAATAGTGGGAATGCTCCACATTGCAATGATGTCATCAAGTCCCTTGATAACTTTCTCATGGTTTGTTGATGATAAGGCTTTCTCCAAAGAAAAACATGAATATTCTTCAATGACTACCATGAGATGATGTCCATTTCCCAGAGTCCTAAAGAAATATATTACGACTCTCTCCCAGGCACGCTTAGAAATATCAGACATCTGTGGATGCTGCGTCATTTTGTGGGATACACAGTTGCATAGGTGGCACGCTTTCAGCTTTTTCTCAACTCATTCATCGAGGTGAGGGAACCACACTAGGTCCCGTGGGGCTCTTTTGGTGAGTATTTTGCCATGATGTCCTTCATGGGCTAGCTCAATCACTTGCTTTCTCAGGCCCCAAGGTATGACGATTCTCAAGGCCCTAAATTGAATACCCACTTTGGTGGTGGATAGCTCATACTGTACATTTAAAACGTTTTGAAATTCAACATCATCAGCAAATGGTCGAAAACTTTTCTTCCAAGATTGTATTGTAATGAGGTCTTTGACTATGAGCATGTATTTATCTGCGTTGACAGCAGCAATATTCTGTTCAATGGATAGAGCTGTGGTGTGCTAGACCTCACAACAAAGTTGAGACGCTCTTCGGCCACTTTTGATGTCAAACTGTGCCAAGGTAGCAGCACTCGTGAAAAAATAATCTGCAAGGTTTTGGTCTTTCCCGGCTTGTGTACAATCACATAGTTGTACTCTTCTATAAATGCATGAAAATGTTTGCAGGACTGCCCTACAGCCAGACTCTCCTTCTCCAGCTGGGAGAAGGCATGTTCTGTTTCAGAAAGGGTTCTACTGGCATGGGCCACAATGTTTCTCTGGGCTTTCAGATGGCCATTGTGCTGAGCAAGTATTCCTCATATCCCCACTTGGCTCATATCTACTATGAT
The DNA here is from genome assembly GCF_964204655.1 of Triturus cristatus. Taxonomy (NCBI): domain Eukaryota; kingdom Metazoa; phylum Chordata; class Amphibia; order Caudata; family Salamandridae; genus Triturus; species Triturus cristatus. Next base: position 1,627,317,172 of record NC_140589.1, on the reverse strand, counting down.
CTCAATATGTAACTTGGGGTCAAAATAGGTCATTTCAGTTGCCTTCAAAATCATATGTTTTATTTCTTTGAAACTTTTGTCGCATTCAGGAGACCACTGAAATGGGACATTCTGCTTTGTTAAGTCTCTCAGTGGAGCACTCACTGTAGTAAATTCATGAAGGTACCTAGACCAATAACTGGCTGTTAGAAATGGGGGTCTCTAGTTGGCAGAGGTAGGTACCTTTGTCCAAATAGGGGCCCTTGCTTCTAGTCAGGGTAAGGGGGATACACTTCTAAAATAACCCCTGCTCACCTCCTTGGTAGCTTTACACGAGCAGACAGGATTATCTCAGAGGCAGTGTGTAAAGCATTTGTGAACACATACAGTAATACAGTGAAAACACTGCAAATGGACACCCCACCAGTTTAGAAAAATAAGTAATCTTTATCTAAACCAAAACAAGACCAAACAACAAAAATCCACAATACAGTTATCAATATATCCTTAAAAATGTGTTATTCACTCAAATAAAGTTTATAGCAACAAATAACTCCACCTGGAGTTATTACGACGTCGTGACAGATGGAAATCCCAAAGTACGCCGCCGACCGTGGGGTGCGGAGTCAAGCACACCCCCAAAGAACAGCACCTTGGAAATTATTAAAGCAAAGACCGTGCACGGCGTTGAGGAGGTGATGCTTCGTAGTCGCCGGGCGTCGTCGGTTCCTTATGACCCGTGGGGAGGTGAAGCCTCGGTTCCTTACTGCGATGCAGGGGAGGTGAGACATCGTTCCTTACTGTGTTAGGAAGGTGACTTCACGTGGCTTTGAGGTGTCAGTTCATTAAGACGGTGCAGTGTCGATAGATTTAGGAGTCACCCACATCGATTATCGGCTCCGCGTTGATGAAGCACCGGCTTCAGTGAAGTCGGGGCTGCAGTGCGGGTCGGGACGGTGTGGATGTCACAAGCAGTGTCTTCGGCTCCAGTGCAGGCAGCGGCCTTGGTAACGGCTTCGGAGTCGATGCGGTACGATGTCAGCGGGCGTCGGGCTTACGCTGCAAGTTGGGGCAGTGTGCCGTGCTCTTCACAGGTGGTGCCCACGCCACCCGTAGACTGATTTGCATCGATTCAGGGAGCACGTGGCACACATGGGCAGTTTGCTGTGCCATTGCAAACTCTCAGGGAGAGCAATCTTGTTTTTTCGGGGCAGATGTACCTACTTGTTGCCAGTTGTAGTGTCTTCCCCAGCCTGGGCACATGTAAATGAACACACCACACACGGAGCTCTGCAACAGATGTCTTTATTCATCAACGTACGATCGCACTCTGTATGCATTGCATCATAACTTTCATAACCACACCTTAACATATCGCAGCAGAATATGTAATTCCTGTTTAGAGTCTGCCTAGAACTGCAATTGTCTTAGCGTGCATAATATCAAATACACAATATACCCTTCTTGGTCTTCCTCCATGACCGCAGCTTGAAAGGGCAGATGCTCAGTTCTCCCACTTTTCTTTAGCATCATACAGCACAACCACAATTTAATGTTAGCCTTGCCCCTTAACATACTCTGATTGGTAGCTTTCTTTAGCCGGAAGGCTTAGTCATATTCCTCCCAACAGGTTACCCCAAACTCCTCATATGTCCCCACTATTTTATTCTGGTAAAAAAAATCTGCAAACCTAATTTTGATGATTTCTTAAGCAGTACAGGCTAGTAATTGGTAAAACCCTTGATCGAATTGATCAGAGTTTCCTTCTGCTTGGATTTGTTTCTGCTTTTATACACACTCTTTTGATTCTTTTGGGTCTTCTGACACCAGTTTCATGATGGTAACATCAAAAAGATCGACATATGCCCCTTTCTTGATCGTGGCCTTCATTTCTTCAGACCATTGCAAATACTTCTGGCCTCTTGGAACCAGTCCCTGGTGATGCACATTATTAAGAGGGACTGCATCTTCATCTTTACCTTTGTCTTTTTTTTGCAACATCCACTGTTGTGGCTCCCCTCAGCATCAGATGAACTGTGGGTGTGGCTGCAGGTGGAGTGTTAGGGCCTCATACTGCAGGTACTACTTGTGGCTCAGCTGTCCTGCCCAATACCCCGGTGTTGCCAGAAGCAGTATCTGACTGTTTGTCTCCAGCCTTTTCTGCAAGATCCTCACCTGCCCTATTCCTCTGCACGGGATCTAACTCGTCCACCTCCACTGTGATCACCTCAGCATGGAAAAGTTGGTTGTGCCATGGCATGGGGTTTTGGGGTATATGTGTGCAGGAGCATGTCACCTTCGCACCTCCTTCCCATGTGCTCCCTTCTTTGCTCATTTAGGCACAGGCAGAAGAAGCACCTTAGTTAGGACCCCTGTACTACTGGGATGTTCCTCTGGACTCCCAGTGGTAGAGGGCACTGGTTCTGATCATGCTTCCAGCTGCATGTTGACCCTGCTTAAGCCTTGGTCCCTAGAGGGGGCTTGAGTAGAGACAGCAATTTGTTGATAGAATCGAGGCACCCCATTACCACCACCATGTCTGTATCCTGTGCCCCTGCCTTCTTTTTCATTTGCTTTGGGGGCAATATGCCAGAAAAAGAATCCCAGTTTGAGGAGTCCTTCTAAGACAAATTTACAACACAGAATGCGCCTTTCTTTAAACAATATACAACATGCAGCGTGGTCTGATATTGCTGCACAAATTAATGCAAGTTTAGTCATCACAATAGAACCCTCCCAGCTCACAATGATATTGAGAATACCCCCCGAACTAAATGAAAGAACTGCTACAACATGCCCCCCTAACTGCTGGTCTTCCTTGGTTTAAGAAACCCAGTAATGCCAGAAAAGGGTCAAATAAATTTGAGTTCCTTATTGCTGCAGCTGCACAATCAGACGCCCATCACCACACAAAATACAGGCAGAGACCAAAAAAAATCACTGTCTTGCGCAGCCTGTATCTGGGCCCCAAGTGCCTGCCCTGTCCTACTTCTCAGTGCACAGGTGGCTGACTAGATCCTATGTGACATTGCAGGCAGTCACTCTCAGCAACGTAGCCTCCCTTGTTGGTGCCTGTTCCAAACCACTGTGATCCTGAGTGAATAATGGACTCCAGATAGTGGGCAGGCACAATGGCAGCCATATATCACTCTGCTTTCACTCAGAAGCGCCGGGACACTCCGTTGGGGTAGCTATGCTATTTATAAAATACACAAAATAAAATATGACAAGTGGGCGTTGCATAGAGGAAAAAACTGGAACTTAGGACCAGAAGGAGCAGCTGGCATGCTGGCAGATGCCCATCAAAAGACACAAAATTGATGGACGGGGTGACAAATGTTTTTGCAGTGGGATGGGTATGCTCAGACGTGAGTCCCGTGCTCTCCGTGCCACTGGAATCAAGCTATCCCGGCTGAAGAGGGGTGAAACCCCGAAACCGGTCCTAGGATGCTTGGTTCCAGTCCAAGGAGGACCTGGCTTGGCAGTTCGGGCTGGACTGTTCCCATGAGGCACAGGGTCAAGACTGATTTGCATATGGCTGTTTTCAAACTGGAATGGCATGGTGAGCAAAAAAACGATGGATTTAGGCCCAGATCTCTGTACTGGGGTGAATGTATGACATTGTTCTGCATTCGGTCCATCAACTGTTGTTTTTGCATTTGTTTTTGGCAGATGCCCATCAGCAGACAATAAAAAGACTGTAATGGTCCCTCCAGCTTATATATCCATTTCCCCTGCCCCTGTCAGCCCCCAGGCCATCCTGTCGGCCCCAGTAGCTAATGGGTGCAGGCTGCCGTTTACCAGGCACCCAGGTGAAGCACGCCAAATACAAAATTCCAATGCCAGTAGCCGTTCAGCATCCTTCCATTTACGCCAGTTGAGGCTCAACCTGTATGCTGGGGTCCACTGTGATCGTGAAAACCTTATTTTCAATTCTGGGAGTCCTATTGTATGTAAGCCTGACTCACCAACAGAATAGCTTGTGCTGTGGGGCATCCAATCACAATTTTGGATGACGTTTTTTCTCTTTTAAAATTGCCAATCAGTTTCATCTGGTGTTTGTTTTGCAATGTTTGAGACATAACTATTTTGTTAATAATTATTACTTTCTGGATTTTTGTACATTTTGTAGTTGACAATGGAATGTTATAGCTATTTTATCTATTTTATAGCTATTTTATCTATATTTCATACATTTTGATGTGTAGAAAATGTAAGCTAACCATTTCACTAAAATTATTGTGGTCTTCAAATGATTTGATTGGGTAAGGGATTTGCATTCTTACCTGGTACCCAGACTAAAAATTATGCATGCTTATGCCAAACACTACTGTATCATTCGCTTAAATAGCACCTAAATGAAAATAATGTGTGAGTTAATTTTGTTTTATTCACACACTGCACACAAAATCACTTGAAGGCACATTGCTGCTAGTATACTTGTTAAGGGGGCACAAGAGGATGCAAGAATGGTGGCCAGCATCGCAATGCAAAGGTATAGCTGGGTTCTGTGAAATGATAGCACAGGCTTTGTTGAGCATTTCCACAACTGAGACTGCGGTAGCTAATTCTACTACCTCAACATCAGCAGTGAAACACAAGGCAGTAGCTCCTTAGTAACATCTAGAACTAGCATGTGGGGCCTAGTGGCCCTGTGGCCCCCTATTCAACCAACAACGAGACACCAGCCATCAAGATGCAGACTCCTGTTTTTGCTAGTCTTTTAGGACAGCTGTAGCCCCCCTCCCCTACTCAAGGTGGCAACCCCACGGTAGCGCCCTTAGCAAGCATGACAGTATTTAATAGTTCTTCTACCTGCCCCAAAGCCAGAAGTGAGATTATTGCAGGCAATATTATGCTGACTGCTCTAGTGACTAGGGCATTAGCATAGTTGCTTGTTCCCATCTGTAATCTATGAACTTTACCATGGGCACATTTGCTGGAGACTCAACACTTGCCTAGATCCTTGTCTGACCCAAAAAGTAACCTTCCTAAGTGGTAGTTGGGAGGACAGGCCAGCCTTCCTGTGTGGTAGAAGATGCATTGACAGAGTCTGGGTCCGCCACAAGAGATCATGAGATACTTATGCCTGAGCAAAGACATGCTAGTAGAAATACAGGATGAAGTTGACAAAAGGGGCAGAGGACAAAGGAAATATACCTGTCCCCATGACCCATGGTATGATGCAGCCCAAAGTTCCTTTGTGTGAATCAGAGTTGGTGGAAGTTAAGTACTCATGTTCCTTGGGGAGTGAAAGAAAAGATATGGGCGGATGAATTTGTAGGAATTTTTTCCTTGATTCAGGCAGAAAGGAAGGATATCAAGAATAGGAACACCAAAGATGTTGGGAAGGATAGGAAACCTAGGTGGAGAACTTAACCAATTGGCCATTGTGTTTAAATGTCTCGAAGAAACTTCCTGTTGGAAAGAAATCTCGAACTGGCTGTGTACTGTAAATGTTTTACAGCTCAAATAAATTTGTGATGGTGCACAAACATAATTGGTGTACAGCCTGATTAGACTTCAAACCCAATTTTAGATGGGCTAAGGTGGATGACCCGGGAACCAGACCTAGGTCACAGTGTAGTTAAATTCAGTTTTAGCCATGAATTTCTATAGTAAGCAACATCTGTTTCATCAGTCAGGGGAGTCAAAAATGGTACTTGTTTGGAATACAACAAACAACTATTTACCAGATCAGTTTCCTTTTTCAATTATGCCTTGTATGGCCTTCCACCTCTCTCTGAGTCTAAATGCTCTAATAAATAAAAGAAGAAAGACAAAGATTCATCAAAGACAGATTATTATAAGTCCTCATTTAGCATCTTCTCTAAAAATCAAATATTAGTTACAATGGTTGAACAGTTACCTTGACCACAGAGCAGCACATGCCTTGTAGTTAGGCTCCTTATAGAATTTTGTGATACTGGCAGTAGGGGTTGTACCCAATAGCACCTCTAGGTATCAGACTTCTGTCAAGGTGTGCATGGGAGTGTGAGAGCGAAAATTAAAAAAGAACTGGCCTTGGGCTGCATAGCGGGCCACTTCCAGGAACCCCCATTTCCCAGTTTTGTCTGCTCCCATCTGGATGCTGTACTGAAGAAAGACCCCAAGCAATTTATTGATACATAACCTCTCATATGCAAAAGGCATGCCAGTCAATGATGCAACCGGCCCACAGGCTTGACCTGTCCGTTAGACTGCCACTAGAAAAACTCAAAAAGTTGGAGTCGGGTACACTATTGGTGAAGACTGACATTAAATGAGCTTTTCGCCTGCTACGAGTTCACCTAGAAGATTCCTGCCAGCTTTGTTTTCAGTTTGAGGGTGCATTTTCCTCTGACAATGTACTTCAGAGGGCTTTGTAATCTTGTGCACTAGCATTATACTTTATCTGGATTACTTTATTTTTATGGATGCACCAGAATCAGGAGAGTGTGCGGTAGCCCTATAGGGTTTCATTTATCTTGAATAGTTGAGTGGGATTCTCTTGGCCGCAGAAGAGACCACTGAGCCATCCACTACTATTATATTCCTGGGCACTGAAATTAATACATTGCTGGTGTGTGCAGATTACCAATAGAAAAAATATAGACCTTCATGCAATCAATTGACCTGTACCTTGGTTTGAAGATGGCTATGCGCCATAATCTCCAGGTTTTAGTGGGGCAATTTCAGTTTCCTGTGAGAGTCATACCCAGGAGTCGCCCATTTTCTAGACCAATTTCACATGCTGTTACAGGTTTAAGGGAGAAGTATTCTTACGCAAAGCTTACTGCAGATATTAGGGAGGATTTGAGACTATGATGCAGCTTATTGCTGCAGTTTAGTGGGTCACATATTTGGCCATCAGGCACTAACAATAAGATTTGTTTAATTTCTCCCAGTCCTCTTTCTATGTTTAACGCACTCAAGGTCTTTATACATTTCCACGTGTGGTTAGCCTTAGGCATATGTTGGTGTAAGGAGGCTTGTAGAAAGGATATCTCAGGCGGCCTACCGGTAAGTGAACAACAAGCGGGTATTTTGTAGTATGAACGGAGAGGCGCCCTGATGGTTTACGATAACTCTCATGATACGGTTTTCTTTTCATAGGATGATATTTAATTTAACCGGCTCCGAGAAAGTAGTAGCGAGCGGTGTGAAAACTTCTGAAGGTGAGCACCAGTCCTAAACTATAGCGAGTGTTCCACCATGCTGTCCAGGTCACTGAATCCATAGTTATATCGGTTTTGTCTGATTGCAGGTATTGGTTCTCAAACCTTTCACGGATGCTAATTAGATTCTAAGCGGCATTTTTGGAGGTGAGCATTGTAGTATTGAGTTTTCACTATATGTTGCACCTCGGTCATGTACATCGTTAGAGAACTTATTCATTTTCATGTTTCCATGACAGGGCGGATGGGATTGCTTATTGACATCTATATTTATAGAGTCCGAGGTAACTAGCATGCGCTTTGCAATATGCAGTGTGGGGAAGTCACCAACACACTGGGTGTGCTCTTGATAAGTAACGCACACATTTTCCCACAACATGGCGTAAATATCATCAACCACTTAGCAGATAAACATTTTGGTATGCACTTTGCGTGGTATTATATTTCATAGCACTTTAGGTGCCCGTTAGGTTTCACTTCGGTGAAGGTATTTGCTACTGGGTAATGCAACTTATGGAGTATCTAGTTGTATGATGATGATTTACTTAATACATTATTTTTCTTTGTAGATTGACCCCTGAGGAAGAGACTGATACGTCCCGAAATGCATCAGGCATTTTTTTGAATGTTACAGAAACAATGTTTATTAATAACCATGTTAAATGTTAATATTGCTTAACATATATGCAGTGACAATGCACTTCGATTAATTTTATTTTGTATTCTATTGTTGACTCATTCTTGGAAATAACATTTGTATTGTCATAATCAAATGATTAGAAATGTTTGAGAATTGAAAATTAAATTTGATTATATTTCAGACTAAACTGTTTATTGTGGCATAAATGCAGGGGTCTGAGTTTGACTCAGTGAATAGTGCACAGTGCACTCAAGTTGTAATACTTGTAATAGAACCTTCATATCTCCACACTTGAATTGACAGCAAGTGAAGCACTATAGCACCTTCAGTTAAAACTTTTTAAGAGCTAAAATATTGGCTTAGACACTTACTTCACTGAAACAAAGGTGTGCTCTTCCAAACCAAATAACCTTTCATTTTAGACAAGGCATGTTCTGTGAATACAAAATAATGCTGTAAATGTTTTTCTCATTGTAAAATGCAGAATTGCGGAAGATTAAAAGAAAAAAACGATACCCTTTTGGACTGTACTTTCTAAGAAATTGTTTTGTGTGCTATTTGCATGCGATAGCATTGTATAAACATGATTTTAAAAACTTGAGAATGAGTTTTCAAATATAAATAAACATTTGTTATTGTTAATCAATGATTCACTCACTTATGCATTTGTCCCATCGAATCCATATCAATGATATCGTATCGCAAATATAAAAAGTATGTTTTAAACATATGTACAAAATCTTTTTTCTTGTTATAATTTTTATTGAGCAGAATTAAAAACATAAAAAGGCAGTTTGACATAGAAAAAAAGATAGATGTATTATTGAGATTGATAGTAAGAAAATTCTGGGAAGGGATCATTTCATATGGACAAAAGTACAAATGCTAAAATGCGATAAATTCGACAAATACAATTCATACTGAGCTATTCTGTTGCTTAGAAAAGGCAATATAGACATCACAAATATTATACAATTAAAAAAGATCGTTTCATAATGTACAAAATCTAACACTGTGAGAAATTGTAGCAAGTGTTTTAAAAAAAATGCTCATTTCATATTATTCCGAAGTAATTCAAATCTAGTTTGTACATAGAGACACGGGGACAACTGCTGAATGCACCAAGACAAATGATGTGTTAGGTCACCACTTATCAGATATATATATACCTTCAAAAATCCCTTGTAATGTGTCATTCTCTATACTTGTTGATGCCTTTCAACCCCCTGTTTGCATTTGGGGTCTCACCAGGATTTGAATGGGTTGTTGTACTGCTGGAAATGGCACATCAGGTCACATATGAACCCTATCACAAGTGATGACCACCCCCCCCGGGTTCCATACCGTTTTCTGTCAGTTTCGACATTTACGTGGAGCTACTTGGCGAAGATTCACCAATAGATACACAACTCTACTTGAAAGTCTCCTCTGCTTCGGAGATCCAAAACTTCAAGCACAACTTTCACATCATCCAGACCAGGGTGACCAGCATCTACCTGAAGCTCACCCCAACCAAGACAGAATTTATTTTATTTGCTAAGAACAACAGACAAGATACAGTACAAACCTAGCTCAATGACATAACCTTGATGGCTTTGAACCTCAACTTTCACGAATGGCAAAACCCTTGATTTCACACTGGGCACCAACCTCTCCCCCAAGAAAAACATTGTCTGTTTCTTGAGGTTCTTGTACTTCAATGAGGTGTATGGAATGAAAATGTTGTCATAAAGTATATTTAGTGTAATTTTTTGTTGCGATACACCCATCTTTGATAGAATTTTTCGATACTTTTGCAGATTATAATTAGGGCTCCTGGTTTATGGGATTTATTTTTTTAACATTTCCGTCTATATTCATACATATTTATTTTTGGGCCATTGGTTTGGTATTTATCCATATTTATTTAATGTTTTGAGAATAAGTGGAGGTGTAAAATTGGATAGTTCCACATTTATTTAAATTATGCATTTATTTTGGCAAATTAGGCAGCCAAATATAACAAAACACTACACCGACAGGTAAATATTAGCATTATATACAAATATATGTTAACATATGCCTGTATTTAAGGGAATCTGATTCGGTTTTTAAATTCCCATGGTGTTTATCTGGTTAGCAGTTGGTCTAGAATTCATGAATGACAACAAGTAGAGCCATTTATAAGAAGCACAATTTGTGTATCTTTTCACTTTTAAAAATAAATACAGACAGGAAATAGATTGTTTTCTGTCAGTATTTATCTGTAAAAATCTATTTTAAAAAAAACTGGAAGACTTAATTATACTGTGTCATGATGGGATGAACGGTTACAAATTTTAATTCAGCACAACCCATTTTTTGCCCACAAACAGTAAAAAAAAACCTTGTTTTGTTTATGTGGGGGTGGGGGCTGAAATGGATGACTCCCTGCCTTTTAAAATGTAAGCATGTAGTTAAATCCACGGGCACTATTACACACATTTCTGCAGAAGATGTGCTCTTGGTCTGTCCTAAATTGAATAAATTTTCCACTTAGCCCCATATTAAATATTTGTTAGAGATGTGCTGTTTTACTCAAGCTCTTTCTGTAGAGATAAATGCTGTTTTTGTGCAGCAAAAATGAATGTCCGTGTGTTTTTTTTTTCTCAGACCATATGCCAACAGCATTGGCAGTTTAAAAAAAGAGATTCAGCAATTCAAAAATATACATTGGTTGTGGTTCTACATAGCGATTCACCACTTTTGGCAATTGACTGAAACATGGTTTCAGGGTGATATGTCTCAACCAAGGTCCGCTAGATTCTCCTTGGTTATTTCACATTTTGGAAATCCATTCAAGGTGCTACCCGTGTCTTTACGCAAAAGCCCGTTCTACCAAATCTTCTGGAATATTTCCAAAATGACAGCAGACCAGAGGTGTGTAATTTACAAATATTTTTTCCCCATCAGCTCTGTAAACAGCTCGCTGCTCTGCCATTTACGGAAGAAAATGACACGGCTCTGTATCAGGTGATTGGCGTGTGCTGGTTTAAGAGACATTAGTAGTTGGGACGATCGATAAATAGAAAGCAACTTTTAAAATTGAATTTAAAGAAAGTAAATACAAACCCTGATGGCTGAACTAAGTGTGGTGCGGCCATACTTTGTCCTGTGCGACTTCACTGCGGGAGACAAATAAAAGCTGGAACACAAAGGAAGTCCCAAGCAGCGGACGTCACTCTATCCGTGATGTTTAATACAATTAATTGTAGAATTTTAAAAGATGGATTCTGCAAAGCGCAACTAAGTTTCTTCATACACTGAGAAAACCCCCCAAAATACATTAAAAACTACTGAAAAATAAAACTGAATAGAAACGCGCGGCTGGCTCTGCTTTTTCTTGACAGTGTAAACTTACAGGTAGAGAAGCAGGAACAATGGAGACGGGCCCTGCTGTTTGTTGACACTGACACCAGCATGGGGGTGGAGGGCCCTAATTGAGATATCCAATCAGTCGCATGACATAATACGGAACCCCGTGGAGAGCGGTGATGGTCGAATAAACATATGAATGGGCTCAACCTAAACAAAGACAAACAGTGTGGCTGTGTTGATACCCACACCAAGCCCTGCCATTGGCATGCTGATGTTCTATGCGCGAGGTGAGTGTGTCATGACAAAAGGGTTTATTGAGGGGGTGGAGGAAATGGAATGTGTAATCTGGGAGGGGGAAGAAGATGTGGGCGGGGGAGATGAATTGGAAAGAGATTAGGAGAGGCGGAAAATGAAGAGCTCTCATTGTAAGGTGTAAAGGAGCACGGTAAGAGATTGCTGTTGTATGCCATCTCTCTGGATAGTGAAACGTGGCTGCTAAACCACATATTGCAAAGTGGTGGATACAGCAATCTGAGAGACAAGAAACAACCAATCAGTCAACAGCAAATTAATCTATCTACCCTCACTTCATCAAGCTCTGTGCATACGAACCCAGACGCACGCGCCCTCTCTCGTTCTCTCTCTCCCTATTAAGCTATCTTCCCTTAGGTTTTCTGTCTAGCTCGCCATCCGTCCACCCCTCACCTCCTGGTTTTCCTCCACCGTGCCTCTGTCCGCCCTATCATTCACGCACCTGTCCTCCCTGTACTGACCACACATAAGCACTCCGTCTATACAATTGCTGACGAGGCGTTCTTCTTTGCACGTTACAGAAGAGGATGCGTGACGTTGCAGATGAGGTGAATGCGTGCTCCACCTCAAGAGTGGACTCCAAGGGATGAAGGATGTTGAAGCGCCCAAACTATAGTCTGCGGCCTTTGGCTCTTCAGCCTCACAGACGTGTGACGAGCTGTTGTCTAACATGCGGGGAAGTGAGAGGAAGCGTCATTGCCTGAACGACTGTTTCTCATGTATGATCAAACGTAATTGGTTGTTGTAAACTGCGATTGAGTACAGCGTCAGCGTATGGGCCGCTTAACACGTCCGTGTGGTTGGGTGAGCGCACGTGGTGCCCTAAACGGGCAGGTAGGTTAAATACGTCAATTTTACTTAAATAGTTTTGAGAGCTTTCGCTTTTATAATGCTAAAAAGATAAAGCTGATATCTTTCCTTGTGCACGTAATTGTGTACACTAAAGAAACGTAAATAAAATGAGGCATTAATATTGGTAGGGTGACCACATCTTTGAGAACCAAAAACCGGGACATTTTGCAAACAAAATAGGACTACAATTTTATATCAACGGTGCTGCGCAGAATGACAACTTTTAAATACAGGAACACAAAAGAAGCACTAAGAAAATAAATAAAATGTAATTTCTAAAACCAGCATCCTACCTGTTAATTAAATTGCTTACTCATAACAGCTGCTAACTAGCAGATCTTTAGAACACCCAATAAGTGCCTCTCGCTGGTTTCAGTCGACCCCCTCTAAAAACCGGGACCCACCTTAGCCAACATTGCCGAAATCTCTGGGGACAGCTGGTGAAAACCCGGGACTGTCCGGGCAAAACCGGAATGCGTGGTAACCCTAATTATTGGTGTTAATGCTATAACATTTACAATCGTCAATGCACAAAGCTCCACTAGCAGGATTTAAATAGTGCTTGATGCTAGTGGCCTAACTGTAGGTTTGAAGCGCTTTTTACCAGTCTCAGATGAAGACATTTACGTGTCTAGCAACACCTTTGTAAGAGTACTTATTTCTGCCATCATAATATAGTTCGTAAACTATAAGAACCAATTTATATTATTACTGAGGGCACATTCCATTGACGGGTCTACACTGACAGAATCCTGGCCCGCTGCTCTCAGGTTGCAAAAGGCGGTGTAGCAGGTACATCAACGCGTTTCAATGAAGCTGTTTGCATTCGTTTTTAACTCTCACGTTCAATCTATTGCTCTCAATCCAAGCTTTCCCACAAGATGACTCATAAAGTCATTTAAATGACCCTTTACCCGCTCAAGAACTCTGAAGTTGCTTCGTGTAAGGTGTGAGTAGCCGGACTCCTGTTCAGTTTCATTCTCCTACTGGAAACACTACTAATACTGGAATAAAAAGTTGAACACCAGGTCTAGATGTCCAACTCCCGACATGACACACGAGAAAGTGCATTCTCTAAAACCCTTATTTATACTAAAGTATGCAATTATTATTGCAATACATTACAGCTGTCAATAATATGAATAAATTTAAATTGACAGTGATGCAAGAAGCCACTTTCGAGGTCTCTTCGAATGAATACAGAGAGTAAAATATGTGGTCACATTAGATCAAATATTCTGGAATGAAGATTCATTTAATTTGCTTTGGCTCTTTAAGTGACCTTACAGTCCAAGTATCCAGTTTACTTTTATGGAGAGACCTGAGCTGGTATCTAAATATATGTAGGATTAGCTCAAACTCAGATCATGATTTTCAAAAGTTCATGCTCTGAACTGTAGTATCCAGACTCTGGCCAATACACAAACGCATCATTACATATGACCTATCATTTAAGAAACATAAACAATAGTAAACTAGTCGGAGAATCACTTAACCAGTAGAAATGCATGATAATTACAATAATTGCATGGTTGACCATTGAGCAGGACCTTCCAACATTTGTTCATTTATTTATTCAGGTCATTCATCATATTTCTGGGCACCCACTCAACATTTTCTGCAGGGCAAACTCAGTGGGTCCCCAAAACCAAGGAAGCCTTGGTCAACTTCAGCGGCGGCTCCTCCGTTATGGCAGAGCAGCACACCCCACCAGCAGATGCAAAACTTGCAAAATAAAATGATAATAAAACAGATTTACTATCATTTTATTTTTCTTCACAAGGCCAAGTCTTGGGGACTGGGCCATGTTATGCCAGGCCAGAAGGATGCGTGGTGAGCAGATGCTACAAGTGCGCATGTTGGTTTGGCCAGCTGTCTTAGGACAGCCAAACTGACATGCGCACTGAAAGTGCTCCAACCCGAGCTGCAGTGCCAGGTTGGAGATAACAGGTACAGGCTCACAGTCTCTCTGGGAGTGCAAATCCAGGCCACTCAGGACAATCCCAGCACTTCTCTCATGCTGCTAGCATGAGAGTAGCATCTGGATTGGCCGTAGGGGAGTCTGGGAGCCTCAGCCTGTGTTGCAATGGAGCCAGAGGAGCAGAAGAGTGACAATGTAGCGGGCTGCAGGTAAGTTCTTTGTTTATTTTTGTTTTTTGTGTTATTGTCGTTGTCCCGTCTCCCCCACTCCCCAGCTGGCTACCACTTTCCCTGATAACAGCCGCTACTAGTCAATTTATAAGCTCAGCACTAAAACAACCAAGTCAGCGCCAACCCTTGAGATCCCCTTGGCTTCTTTTGAGTGAAGGGCCTGTGCAACCGGACTTTAACTTAGTCCCCTGATGAAAGTACTATCTCCTCAACCTCCCCAGAGAAGTGCCATGAAGTTCTCCCGCAAAGGCTCAGGACAGTACCTGTAGCATCATGCCACTATCACCAGGACCTCTGAAGTAACATTGCCTTTACTTGGGGTAAAACTAAAATCAAGCCAAATCCATGATTTGCCTGACTTTGGAGTGTGTGATGCCAAGATGTCTACCATCCCTGTGGCCCATCATGCGTCTTCCTCTCATAATATATCATTAACCACAGACCTGCCAACCTGTGATTTCCAGCTAATTTTTTCCTACCACTGTTTAATATCGACTCCTCATTTGCTTTGTATTTCATATTTGCACATTATATGCATTATCACTCCACATCTTCGATTTTCTTGGTTTCTCGATACTTGGAATCGCGCTCTGTAGTGCTGACACATTCTTTGCTTCTCTCTGAAGTTACCTTGCATGCTCTTCGAAGCCTATTTGTGATAAACTTGTATTATTTCAGCAGACTTTGTACAAAGATTCAACTAATTCATTTTATAAATAAATACAGAGAATGGTATCAGGTTTCACAGTTCATGCGTTGTTGTTGCCGTGGACCTATTCTCAATCTCAGTCGGTCATCAAATATGGAATTTATAGCACCTTTACTACCCATGGGTCTCTTAGTGTAACTGATCGAGGAACCTCAAAGGGGTAGGTATCGAGAACTTTCTTGAAGATGGACTATATTTTAGAGGAAAGGAGTTTCGAAATAAGGGGCACTTCACCGAAAAGGCACTACCTCCTTTGCTTTTTTAGTTTGACCATAAGGACAACAACAAGCTTCTGGTAAAGGCTTCTAAGATGTCTTAGATGAAAGCTACGTATACTTTTCATTTCAAAGTACTTGGGCATCAAGTTGCTTAATATATTAAACATTAAGCGCCTCTATCTGAATCTAATGAGAGACTTGAACTGGGAGCTAATCAAGGGAACGCTTGGCCTGGGTTGCATGTTCTCTTCTAGCCCTGCATACAAGGCCCTGTTCATTAAGGATAGCCATAGCTCCTTCTTCTTTTATTTGGTAAATTTTTATAATAATGATTTTACCAATTCCTTCAGTCGTTTGTTTGAGAAGCTGTTTAGTTTTATTAAGTGCTTGAAACCTACAGGAATGGGTAACCACAATATTTATTATGTGGCAATTTCTATCGTATATACCCTTATTTTCTGTAGTTTTGTGAGAATACACATAATTTTCCACCAGAGAAGCCCATGCATGGTTCAACTTGTGCCCTAGCACATAGCTAGGAAAAACTCCTGTTATCCCAAGCTCCTCGTCAAGGAGGGAAAGTGGACCACAGCCTGATTGGCTAGCATATTTGAACTATAATGATGTATTTGAACAATTTGACCAACTCTCCACCTTCATGTATAGAAACTCGGTCTGCCAGTCATCTCACTGAAGAGCTTCTAAATTTGGATCTGTATGGACCTTTGGTGTTGCACTGTATCCAGAATATGGTGCTTGAATGCTGCCTCCTTCCTCCTGGATGGAACAAAGCCATACTCCGGTTCTCATTGCCTGCCCTGCTGATACCATTTCCAGTGTGGAAGTCCCCATTCTGCCTCAAGCAGTAATGCATTTATGGAGCATGTGAAGGAGACCTGCACCACCTCAACACAAGTACAGAGGTCACCGCTTTCAAGGCATTCAACCTCGAAGAAAACAGATGTTCATAAACATTCACTATGCACCTCACACTCTGAGAGAGTGGCAGAGATGGGCTGCCCAACAGATTAGATCTGCAAGCGTATTTGCGATTGTGGTGACTCCTAGCTCTAGTTATGAATGTCATGGGTACTCCCTTACCATACCAAGCACAGTGATTTGTCACCTGGGGCCGTATTATAGAGGTGCCCCGGGGGCACAACGGGCATTTGCGCACACTTTACGTGCCCCCGGGGCACTTTGGTATTACAGAAGGAGCCACAGACGCTTCTGGGTCAGAGCCAACGCTTCCTCAAAAGGGCGTTCCCTCATTTGCATGGGGGCGGGGCCCAATGCAAATGAGGGAACCCCTTTGCCTCTGTACCTGCCCCATATTACAGACACAGGCACAGAGGCAAATAAGCTGTCAGGTGGCACACTGACAGTGCACCACCTAGAAGGTGGCGGACTATGAGTGCGCCCCGTGGGTGCAGCCCTATGGCGGGGGGAAAGAGGGTCCATAGACCCCCCACACATTTACTTGCAGCGGGTGCAGTCACTCACTGCACCCACCTGCAATAGAATCTCTAATCCCATTTAAAATTGCAGGCAAACTCAACCTCTGCGAAGACTTCGCGAAAGGCGAGAATTCTCCAATAAAACTACTGGACAAGGCGGGATCCAAATGATCTAAAAATACCTTAGGGTTCCTCGGTTATAACCTTTATTAATGAGGACACTTGTTATAGCGAAAAACACTTATCTTGGCGGGTAAAAAGAGCACAATGGTTCAAACCTGTCTACTACTCACCAACATGTTTCTGCCCTCAATATTTAGCCTGTCTTAATCAATCAAACAATCAATCAGGGATTTATAGAGCTCACTATTCACTGGTATGGGTCTCAAGGCCCTCGGGCAGCTCTGAGGTCATCTGAAGAGCCAGGTCTTGAGGTCCTTTCTGAAGACTTGCAGTGTAGGGCATCATCTGATGCTGAGCAGGGAGTTCATTCCAGGTCTTGGCCGCGGTGTAGGAGAAGGATCTGCCACCGGTTCTGGCTCTGTAGATGCGGAGGATTTCAGCAAGGGCAAGGTCAGCGGAACAAAGGTTTCTCTTTGGGGCGTGGAAGGTGTTGTGGTCCGGTGTTGTGGAGGGCTTTATTGGCGTGTGTGAGCAGCTTGAAGGTAACTCTCTTCTTGATGGGGAGCCAGTGGAAGTCGCGGAGGTGCTGAGTGATGTAGTTGTGTCGAGGGATGCTGAGGATGAGTCTGACTGCGGCGTTCTGGGCTCTCTGGAGTTTGCAAAGGAGTGATTTGTTGATTCCGGCATAGAGAGCGTTTCCGTAGTCCAGCCTGCTGGTGATGAGTGTGTGGGTGAAGGTCTTCCTGGAGTTTGGGGGATCCATTTGATTTGAAGGTCTTGCGGAGTATGCAGAGGGTGTTGAAACATGTGGAGGACATGGCGTTGATTTGTCGGTTCATGGTGAGTGAGGAGTCGAGTATGATGCCGAGGTTGCTGGCTTGGTCCATAGGGGTGGGAGGGTTTCCGAGGGCGGGTGGCCACCAGGTTTTGTCCCACAGGGCGGGGTGGATTCGAGGATGAGGACTTACATTTTCTCCGAGTTGAGCTTCAGGCAGCTGCTGCTCATCCAGGATGCAACATCCTTCATTCCTTCCTGGAAACTGTGCCTGGTGATGTCGAGTTCCTTGGTGAGGGAAAGGATTAGCTGGGTGTCGTCCGCTTAGGATACTATGCTGAGTCCGTGTTTTCTGACGATGGTTGCAAGGGGGGCCATGTAGATGTTGAAGAGCATGGGGCTGAGGGAGGATCCTTGGGGTACTCTGCATCTTATCTCTGTGGGTTCAGAGAGGAAGAGCAGGAGTCTTGTTCTTTGTGTTCTGCCAGAGAGGAAATAGCAAATCCAGTCTAAGGCAGTTCCCTGTATGCCGTTGTTGTGGAGTCTGGCGGCTAGTGTGCGGTGGAAGACGATGATGAAGGCTGCTGAGAGGTCTAGTAGGATGAGGGCTGGGGTGTGGCCTTGATCGAGGAGGGTGCAGATTTCGTCAGTGGCAGCTAAGAGGGTGGTCTTGGTGCTGTAGTTGCTGTGGAATCCAGACTGAGATGAGTCAAGGATGTTGTTTGTTTCTATGAAGTGCATTATCTGGGTGTTGACAATTTTCTCGATGACTATGGCGGCGAAGGGTAGGAGAGAGATGGGCCTATAGCTCTTGAGGTACGTTGGGTCTTCAAAGGGCTACTTGAGGAGGGGGATTCCAGGTGAGGCGGGTTGGCTGTGTGGCATAGGTGGTGACGGCCCTGTAGGCAGAGAGTGCTTCAGGGGTTTTAATGTTTCTCAATGTTTTCTCCAGTAATCTGCATACACACTTGGATTCTCAGAGGTCTGTAGTGAACCAGGTGGCTTTCGCGTGTTGTCTGTCTGAGTTCTGAAGGGGGACAAGAGTGTTGGTGCAGTTGGCGATCCATTGGTGGAGGTTGTTGGCTGCAGTGTTGGCGTCTGTCATGGTGGGGTGAGGAGTTCAGTTGGGGGCGGAGGGGAGGTGCTCTTCGGTGATCTTGCTCCAGTTTCTGCGCGGGAGGCGTGGCCACAGTGGCGGTCCTTCCAGAGAGGTTCTGTGGTATGACTGAAGCAAATTTTGTTTCCTCTGGTGAATATGGGTGGGGGTGGAGATGAGTTTTTTCAGTCCAATGTTGGCAGTGTTTTCTAGGATGGCGGTGGAGTTGGGGTCGCTGAGGTTGTCTAGGTGGAACATCATGTCTCTGAGCAGTACGTAGTCCATGGAGGCAAGGGCATGGGGTGCGATGTAGCCTGTGATCGTGTTGGTGAAACTGGTGCATGGTCCGAGTGGTCTGTAGGGGAGTGTTTCATGGAGTGTTTCATGGAGAGTCATTTTGGGGTTGGGCTGGATCTGGAAGTGGATGTGTTCCATGGGGGGGCGAGGAATCATTCGAGATGGAGGTTGTCAGTCGGAGGAAGCTTGTGTGGATGATGGCAAGGCCTCCTTTGGTGTGGTTGGGGCGGTCGTTCCTCACGATCTTGTATCTGTCGGGGATGGTGGTTGCGATGTCGGGAGCGGATCTGGCGTTGGTCTAGGTCTCTGTGAGGAAGGCAATGTTGGGCAAGAGGGTATTGAGGAGGACCTTATCTTCTACTGCGTGTCTGTGCAGGGAGCCTATGTTGAGGAGGATGCACCCCAGGGGTTTGGGTGTGCTGGCATACAGTGGGCTGGAGGTAGCTGTCTGGGTCCGGAGGTGGGTGAAGGTGCGCAGCAGTGTAGGCAGGAGAACGGGCCTTGGGAGATGCTCTGTGTCGAGAGCTGGCAGTTGTTGTTGCGTCTAGGGTTGAGTGCGTGAAGAGTGCTGGAGTCGTAGCATCTGAGGACCAGGAATCCTGGTGCTGATCGTGGATGGGTGCAGATGGGCGCAGACAGGCTTGCCTATGGCACGCTAACGCACCCCAGCGGCGCTCCCACTGCACGCGGCACACAGTGTCTGCACAGCGTCTGCCATTAAGTAGGGGTTGGGGACGGAGAGCAGCTGGGGGGGCAGAAGCGGGAACACACAGGGAGGGAAGGGGCCGTGGGTGCAGCAGCAGCAGGAAACAGTGAGAACAGAGGCAAACAGAGAAAAATGGAACAAAAGGCAGAATCACAAAAAGGCAAAAATGAGAAATCCAGAAAAAGCCAGAAAAGCCAGGCCAACAGAAAAAAGGAACAGAAAAAGGCTGACAAACATGTAGCGGACCAGTAGAAGAGCAGGCTCTTCTACTGGACCACCAGGGATGATGTGCAGGCAGGAGCCTGCGGGTGGAGGAGGGCCTTAAACACCTACCTGGGAACCAGAAAGGCACTGGCGGTAGTGCCTTATTGGCGGAGCTGCGTGAGGGAAGAGCAGTATCCCTGACCAGGAGGTCAGAGGTCTAGCTCGCCTGTCGTGCAGTGGCTGACATTAAGTAGGGGTCAGGGGAGGGAGTGAAGCTGGGAGGCGGGAGCAGGAACACAGGGGGAGGGGCCACGGGGACAGGAGCAGCGGGTACCAGCAAGAACAGAGGCAAATAGAGAAAAAGGGAATAAAAGGTAGAATCAAAAAAAGGCAAAAAAGAGAAAGCCAGAAAAAGCCAGAAAAGCAAGACAAACCGAAAAAAGGAACCAAAAAGGCAGACAAAAATGGTGCGGGCCAGCAGAAGAGTAGGCTCTTCCACTGGACCATCAGGAATGAGGGGCAGGCAGGAGCTTGCGGGTGGAGGAGGGCCTCGAACATCTACCTGGGAACCAGAAAAGCACTGCGGGCAGTACCTTATACATGGAGCTGCGCGAGGGGAGAGCAGTTTCTCTGACCAGTGGTCTTGTCTGGAACATCCAACAGGGCTAATGTATTCGCTTGTTCACTTGTGTGGTGAACCTTTTGATGAAAGTGTGACTATAAAGGACACCACCCCCTCCCTGACCCTCCGTTCGGTATCCGCTAAAGTCTAGGGTTTTTTCTTTCGTAATCCGTTAGATGAGAAGCCCAGGTAGGATTCACCTGGGTAGATGTGTTGGTTGGTGATGCACCTGCATTTACCACTTAGGTTAAACTGGGCTTTTAGGCTATCGTTTTAGGGATCCTTTGGCCCCAGGCCAGATAGGCAAAATATTGAAGGCAGAAACATGTTGGTGAGTAGTAGATGGGTTTGAGCCATTGCGCTTTTTTTGCCCACGAGATAAGTGTTATTAGCTATACCTAGGGTTCGCATGAATAAAGGCGATAACCGAGAAACCTTAAGTTATTTTAGGATCACCTGGATCCCACCTTGTCCAGTAGTTTTATTGAAGAACTCACTCCTTTCACCAACTCTTTGGGGTGGTTGAGTCCACCCTGGTAGTACCATCTTACCAGGGTTGGGAGAGGATGCCGATGATGAAGCATGACACTATTATGTGTGTGAGACATCTTCTTCCACTAAGGATTTCTTTTTCGCTTTAGACGGACCTCCCCTTAGTGCAGCAGTAATGTTTTGACCTCACCTATAACTTAGGCTGTGGTCTCGCTTGTGATGCTTTAATCTCCTTACAGGCACCCTACTCTTTTGTGATATATCAGTTGTGTGCGGGCGGGAGGAATATGTCGGTACTTATTCCTCCGCCTATGTATTTTGTGGTAAGGGCAGTGAAAGCATTGACATATTGAATTACATTGACATTTATATAGTGTCCTGCTTTTTGTGTATTGTGCTGCCTACTCGTCATTCGATCCCATCAAGCTAATACTGTTAAAATATTTGGCTGGAAATTGTCACTGTGCTGTAGGTTATTTACATGTGCCCATGCACCATCTCTTAAGCTAAGCTTTAGTCCTCTTGCCCACATCTACGTGGAGAGCCAAGGACGGCTAATTAACCCCCACTTTCTATTGCAGTAGGGGCCCTGAGCATTCTCTCATTCTCTCATTTAAAGAGCTCTGTGGTTCTTGTAATAAATTGCCCTGCGACCCACCCTGATAATTACCTTTCCTCCTCTCTTTGCATGTGACTTTAGTGCCAAAACCTATATGTGCTATTAGAGTGAAAAAATTTACCTTATAAACCCCAGAGGAGGGAAAGGAATTTATTTCTCAAAATAGAAAAATGAATAGGTAAAATGTGCAAATGCTCAGTCTTACAATACTTTCTCCAGGGGAGTGTCAACAGTCAGCGGGTCTCAGGGTCTCATTATGGGTGCCCCCAGTTATCATGATGACCAGGTAGTCCTGTTATCGAAGATGTGTAGGACCACTACAGGTCTAGTGATATTGACCATGACTCTTCAACTGTCTGGATGAAACTCCATGGAAAAACATCATGTGAAAATTAGTATGGAAACACCAATTCCTGCATGCTATTCCTCCAAAAAATGTATTCAGACATATTTCTGCCTCCTCCCCCTCTGAAATTACACATGCCTATGGTGCCAGTAACTCAGGGAGAGCAAAACGAGGACGAACTCCTACGCCCGCCATCATGCATGCCCAGTGGGGAATACATTATTTATAGGCTTTGCTAAAGAAAAATACTCCTGGTAAAGCTATTTATTGGGGTAGATAAATAACTCCTTTTATAAGTTTCCCCATCCAAATGAGGAATTACATGTAGATTTTGTTACTTTCCACATAGAATGTTTATATCCTGGAGTTTCCCTGACA
The DNA here is from genome assembly GCF_964204655.1 of Triturus cristatus. Lineage (NCBI taxonomy): Eukaryota > Metazoa > Chordata > Amphibia > Caudata > Salamandridae > Triturus > Triturus cristatus. The sequence continues at coordinate 1,627,294,703 of NC_140589.1, read as the reverse complement.
TTTTTTAAACTCCTAATATTACGCAGGTTTCACCTGCAGAAATTGAATTCAATGGGTCAGTCTTTGTCACACCTGGTAAATTCCAGATGTGGTAAACTCCGACAAATTGATAACTGTGATTATTGACCAAAAAGATCAGCAATTTACTGGGACACTCATATTAAGGGCCTAAGTGTTGTTGAGTAGGCCTACATATAGAAATGTAGTATGTAAGTGCATTTCCAAGTAGAACTCCTTAGGATTCTGTGTAGCCCCAAATATGAGGAAACTATAAGCAAATAATGGCGAAGATTTATAACGTGCAGATTTCCTGTTTTTTCTGTGATGTAGTAATGCAGATAAGTTACGATTACTCTTTGCTGATATTACAGCATGACAGGTTTCTGAGAGCTCAATCCCATACAAGGTATGGGAGACGACACAGTTGCAGCAAACCACTCCACCCTCTTTGTCGAGCACAGCCATTATCTGGGAGGATATTTACGATGGCCTTAAATACACGAGCAAGGACCATTGACAGGCCGCCACCAGACTAATAAAAGAGCTGGGGGACCAGAGTGGTAGGAGCCAGAAAATTGAATAGATAACAGTATTGCAAACATAACGGAGAAATAACATAAAGCAGAGCAGGAGGTGGTAACACTGTTGATGTGAGAACAAAATGAGGCACTCGGTAGAAAATAGTTGCAGCCTGTTCGTGGCAAGTGATGAATGCTGGAGCTGCCTGCAAGTAAAGTGCACCTTCTTCAGCTAGGGAATTCTATTTATTTTTATGGCAGATTGGTTTTCACGAGAGGCCCTATTATCTGCCTTTTGTTTGCCTTCCAAAACTACGCCGGTACAACACACCAGCCTGTCGCCTGAGTTTGTGTTTTCACACTCCATTAATTAGGACGTTTTAACTAATTTGTTTGCATTTTGTATGAGCACGTTGGGCTTTTGGATTGACTAATGTAATTGCTGCCAATTTCTGCCAGAACCAAATTATTCTTTCTAGTCTGAGCAGAGAAAAAAGTAAATATTTAATAGACGGCCCTGTTCCTCGCAGCTTTTCGGCGTTCTGCTATGCTCTTCAAAGTTTGAATTATTTCTGCAGCGTTTGATTGCGATTCAGTGTTAAATAATTACGTTTTAATCAGTTAAAAAAAATAATAACAAAGTCATTTTAGGTTGTTCCCGTGGATTTGTTTGAATGACTCGCTGCTTTTTCAGATCTTGAGTTGGCATCTTCACTGCTATGTCTGCAATTAAACCTGGTAATGTTCTAAATTGTTGTTTCCAAACACTTTCTGAGCGTGATGTAAGATATGTACTTATTGACAGCACTCACAATGATCAACCGGCCCCCATGGCACTGCTCAATGTAAGAAAGTTTCTTTCGCCGTTGGCTACATTATTTAATCTAGCTTTTCCTCCTCCTTTAACCCCTTCGCTGCCAGGCCTTTTCCCCTCCTGTGCCACGCCCTTTTTTGGCTATTTGGGGTAGTGCGCGCTTAGACCCCTGTAACTTTTTGACCACATAAGGTATCCACGCCAAATTTGCGTCCTTTTCTTCCAACATCATGGGGATTCTAAAGGTACTCAGGGTTTGTGGATTCTCCCAGAGGGGTCACAGAAATTAGCCAAAATACAGCAACATTTTGGTTTTTTTCGGAAAAATTGGAAAAACGGTCTGCAAATGAAAGCATCTGTGGTTTTCCCTGCAAATGTTATCAAAAAAGGGTTTGTGGATTGGAATCACCATTTCCCCAGCTTTTCGGGGATACCAGACTTTTGTCAGAAACCCAACATTTTTTACACAGTTTTGGCATTTTTCTGTGACACAGCCTAATTTTGCTATTTTTTGTGCTTTTGACCTCCTTCCAGTTAATGGCAGAAATGGGTACAAAAGGAATAATGATCCTGGAAAGCTATACATTTTCGAGAAGAAGACAAAATTCTGAATTCAGCAAGGGGTCATTTGTGTAGATCCATCAAGGTTTTTTATAGAAACTAACAGTTAAATATAGGATAAATTGAAAATTAGTTGAAAAAAAAGCCTTTTGTGTCAACGTTTTCACCTGTAACTTCTTCTAATTATGACAGCTCTTTGAAAGCAATATACCATTACATCCGCTGGACATTACTGGTTGTGGGGATATATAGGACTTGTAGGTTCACCAAGAACCCGACGAACCCAGAGCCAAAAACTGAGCAGCAACTTGCAATGGTTTTTTATTTTGTACCGGGTATATAGTAATTATTCTGTAAAAATGTGTACATGGAAAAATCGGTATGAAAGACACCTATGTATTTCTGAAATGGGAACAAAATATAGAGTTTAGAAACAGTAGATATTTGCACATTTCTGAAATTGGGGATACTCATACTAGCATGAGAATTATCAGTCATTTTTTAGAATGACTTCTTTTTTACACAATATCTTTCATTTGGAAGGCAGAAATGCATCGAAAGTCAATAGATAATAACAGTTCCTTTACAAAACTGAATTACCCTAAGTCTTCCGATAAAAATGGTACCTCACTTGTGTGGGTAGGCATAGTGCCCGCGACAGGAAACGGCGCAAAACGCAACGTGGTCACAACTCAATATCGCAGTGAAAATTTACCCTTTTTTGGCAAAGTGCCTAGCTCTAGTTTTTGAACCCTAGCTCTGCGGGCACCTTGGGAAACCTAGCAAACCTATACATTTTTTAAAACTAGACACCCAGGGGAATCCAGGATGGGGTGACTTGACTGCCTCCCACCAGGGTCTGTTACCCAGAATCCCTTGCAAACCTAAAAAATTGTCAAAAAACCCACATTTTCCACACATTTCTGTGGTGGAAAGTTTCAGAATCTGCGTGGATCCACAAATTTCCACCCACCTTGCGTTCCCCAATATCTTACGAGAAAAACGGTACCTCACTTGTGTGGGTCGGCCTAGTGCCCGCGACAGGAAACGGCGCAAAACGCAACGTGGTCACAACTCAATATCGCAGTGAAAATGTACCCTTTTTTGGCAAAGTGCCTAGCTCTAGTTTTTGAACCGTAGCTCTACGGGCACCTTGGGAAACCTAGCAAACCTATACATTTTTGAAAACTATACACCCAGGAGAACCCAGGATGGGGTGACTTGACGGCCTCCCACCAGGGTCTGTTACCCAGAATCCCTTGCAAACTTAAAAAATTGACAAAAAGACCACATTTTCCCCTCATTTCTGTGGTGGAAAGTTCCGGAATCTGCGTGGATCCACAAATTTCCACCCACCCCCCAAAGTCTTACGAGAAAAACGGTACCTCACTTGTGTGGGTCGGCCTAGTGCCCGCGACAGGAAACGGCGCAAAACGCAACGTGGTCACACCTCAATTTCGCAGTGAAAAATGACCCTTTTTTGGCAAAATGTCTAGCTGTAGTTTTTGAACCCTAGTTCGGCGGGCACCTTGGGAAACCTGGCAAACCTATACATTTTTGAAAACTAGACACCCAGGGGAATCCAGGATGGGGTGACTTGGCTGCCTCCCACCAGGGTCTGTTACCCAGAATCCCTTGCAAACCTAAACAATTGACAAAAAAAACACATTTTCCACACATTTCTGTGGTGGAAAGTTCCGGAATCTGTGTGGATCCACAAATTTCCACCCACCCCGCGTTCCCCAAAGTCTTACGAGAAAAACGGTACCTCACTTGTGTGGGTCGGACTAGTGCCCGCGACAGGAAACGGCGCAAAACGCAACGTGGTCACACCTCAATTTCGCAGTGAAAAATGACCCTTTTTTGGCAAAATGTCTAGCTGTAGTTTTTGAACCCTAGCTCTGCGGGCACCTTGGAAAACCTAGCAAACCTATACATTTTTTAAAACTAGACACCCAGGGGAATCCAGGATGGGGTGACTTGACTGCCTCCCACCAGGGTCTGTTACCCAGAATCCCTTGCAAACCTAAAAAATTGACAAAAAAAACACATTTTCCACACATTTCTGTGGTGGAAAGTTCCGGAATCTGTGTGGATCCACAAATGTCCACTCACCCCGCGTTCCCCAAAGTCTTACGAGAAAAACGGTACCTCACTTGTGTGGGTCGGCCTAGTGCCCGCGACAGGTAACGGTGCAAAACGCAATGTGGTCACACCTCAATTTCGCAGTGAAAAATGACCCTTTTTTGGCAAAATGTCTAGCTGTAGTTTTTGAACCCTAGCTCTGCGGGCACCTTGGGAAACCTAGCAAACCTATACATTTTTGAAAACTAGACACCCATGTGCTTCCAGGGAGGCATGAGTTGTGTGGATCCCCCTACGTTTCCTTACCCAGAATCCCCTGCAAACCTCAATTTTAGCTGAAAAAATCCAATTTTTCACACATTTTTGTGTGGGAAAGTTGTGGCATCACCGGGCTGACACAAATTTCCTACCACCCAGAGTTCCCCCGGGTCTCCCGATAAAAACGGTGCCTCACTCGTGTGGGAGGCCCAAGTACCCGCGACAGGCAAGGTCCCAAAACGTATTGAGGCGACATGAAAATTGCCTACATCAAAACGACCTGGTTTTGCATGGGGGTCACCTGGGTTTTTGGCCCGGTGCTTGGCGGCCACCTAGGGGAAACTACCAAACCCACACATTTCTGAAAACTAGACACCCGGGGGATTCAAGGGAGGTATGGCTTGCGTGGATCCCCCAACGTTTCCTTTCCCAGAATGCCCTGCAAACCTCAAATTTAGCTGAAAAAATCACCTTTTTCACACATTTTTGTGTGGGAAAGTTGTGGCATCACCGGGCTGCCACAAATTTCCTACCACCCAGCGTTCCCCCGGGTCTCCCGATAAAAACAGTGCATCACTCGTGTGGGAGGCCCAAGTACCCGCGACAGGCAAGGCCCCAAAACGTATTGAGGCGACATGAAAATTGCCTACCTCAAAACGACCTGGTTTTGCAAGGGGGGTCACCTGGGTTTTTGGCCCGGTGCTCACCGGCCACCTAGGGGAACCTACAAAACCCACACATTTCTGAAAACTAGACATCCGGGGGATTCCAGGGAGGTATGGTTTGCGTGGATCCCCCAACGTTTCCTTACCCAGAATGCCCTACAAACCTCAAATTTAGCTGAAAAAATCACCCTTTTCACACATTTTTGTGTGGGAAAATTGTGGCATCACTGGGCTGACACAAATTTCCTACCACCCAGCGTTCCCCCGGGTCTCCCGATAAAAACAGTGCATCACTCGTGTGGGAGGCCCAAGTACCCGCGACAGGCAAGGCCCCAAAACGTATTGAGGCGACATGAAAATTGCCTACCTCAAAACGACCTGGTTTTGCAAGGGGGGTCACCTTGGTTTTTGGCCCGGTGCTCACCGGCCACCTAGGGGAACCTACAAAACCCACACATTTCTGAAAACTAGACATCCGGGGGATTCCAGGGAGGTATGGTTTGCGTGGATCCCCCAACGTTTCCTTACCCAGAATGCCCTGCAAACCTCAAATTTAGCTGAAAAAATCACCTTTTTCACACATTTTTGTGTGGGAAAATTGTGGCATCACTGGGCTGACACAAATTTCCTACCACCCAGCGTTCCCCCGGGTCTCCCGATAAAAACGGTGCATCACTCATGTGGGAGGCCCAAGTACCCGCGACAGGCAATGCCCCAAAACGTATTGAGGCGACATGAAAATTGCCTACCTCAAAACGACCTGGTTTTGCAAGGGAGGTCACCTGGGTTTTTGGCCCGGTGCTCGGCGGCCACCTTGGGGAACCTACCAAACCCACACATTTCTGAAAACTAGACATCCGGGAGATTCCAGGGAGGTATGGTTTGCATGGATCCCCCAACGTTTCCTTACCCAGAATGCCCTGCAAACCTCAAATTTAGCTGAAAAAATCACCTTTTTCACACATTTTTGTGTGGGAAAGTTGTGGCATCACCGGGCTGACACAAATCTCCTACCACCCAGTGTTCCCCCGGGTCTCCCAATAAAAACGGTGCCTCACTCGTGTGGGAGGCCCAAGTACCCGCGACAGGCAAGGCCCCAAAACGTATTGAGGCGACATGAAAATTGCCTACCTCAAAACAACCTGGTTTTGCAAGGGGGGTCACCTGGGTTTTTGGCCCGGTGCTCAGCGGCCACCTAGGGGAACCTACCAAACCCACACATTTCTGAAAACTAGACACCCGGGGGATTCCAGGGAGGTATTGCTTGCGTGGATCCCCCCATGTTTCCTTACCCAAAATGCCCTGCAAACCTCAAATTTAGCTGAAAAAATCACCTTTTTCACACATTTTTGTGTGGGAAAGTTGAGGCATCACCGGGCTGACACAAATCTCCTACCACCCAGCGTTCCCCCGGGTCTCCTGATACAAACGGTGCATCACTCGTGTGGGAGGCCCAATTACCCGTGACAGGCAAGGCCCCAAAACGTATTGAGGCGACATGAAAATTGCCACCCTCAAAACGACCTGGTTTTGCAAGGGGGGTCACCTGGGTTTTTGGCCCGGTGCTCGGCGGCCACCTAGGGGAACCTACCAAACCCACACATTTCTGAAAACTAGACATCCGGGGGATTCCAGGGAGGTATGGTTTGCGTGGATCCCCCAACGTTTCCTTACCCAGAATGCCCTGCAAATCTCAAATTTAGCTGAAAAAATCACCTCTTTCACACATTTTTGTGTGGGAAAGTTGTGGCATCACTGGGCTGACACAAATTTCCTACCACCCAGTGTTCCCCCAGGTCTCCCGATAAAAACGGTGCCTCACTCGTGTGGGAGGCCCAAGTACCCACGACAGGCAGGCCCCAAAACGTATTGAGGCGACATGAAAATTGCCTACCTCAAAACGACCTGGTTTTGCAAGGGGGGTCACCTGGGTTTTGGGCCCGGTGCTCGGCGGCCACCTTGGGGAACCTACCAAACCCACACATTTCTGAAAACTAGACATCCGGGGGAATCCAGGGAGGTATGGTTTGCGTGGATCCCCCAGCGTTTCCTTACCCAGAATGCCCTGCAAACCTCAAATGTAGCTGAAAAAATCACCTTTTTCACACATTTTTGTGTGGGAAAGTTGTGGCATCACCGGGCTGACACAAATTTCCTACCACCCAGTGTTTCCCCGGGTCTCCCGATAAAAACGGTGCCTCACTCGTGTGGGAGGCCCAAGTACCCGCGACAGGCAAGGCCCCAAAACGTATTGAGGCGACATGAAAATTGCCTACCTCAAAACGACCTGGTTTTGCAAGGGGGGTCACCTGGGTTTTTGGCCCGGTGCTCAGCGGCCACCTAGGGGAACCTACCAAACCCACACATTTCTGAAAACTAGACACCCCGGGGATTCCAGGAAGGTATTGCTTGCATGGATCTCCCCACGTTTCCTTACCCAAAAGGCATCACCGGGCGGACACAAATTTCCTACCACCCAGCGTTCCCCCGGGTTTCCCGATAAAAATGGTGCCCAACTCGTGTGGGAGGCCCAAGTACCCGCGACAGGCAAGGGCCCAAAACGTAGTGAGGCGCACTATGTTTAGGACCCTTGCCTGTTGAGGCGCACTACGGTTTGAATTCTTGCCTATCGCGGGTACTTGGGCCTCCCACACGAGTGAGGCACCGTTTTTATCAGGAGACCCGGGGGAACACTGGGTGGTAGGAAATTTGTGTCAGCCCGGTGATGCCTCAACTTTCCCACACAAAAATGTGTGAAAAAGGTGATTTTTTCAGCTAAATTTGAGGTTTGCAGGGCATTCTGGGTAAGGAAACTTTGGGGGATCCACGCAAGCCATACCTCCCTGGAATCCCCCGGGTGTCTAATTTTCAGAAATGTGTGGGTTTGGTAGGTTCCCCTAGGTGGCCACTGAGCACCGGGCCAAAAACCCAGTTGACCCCCCTTGCAAAACCAGGTCGTTTTGAGGTAGGCAATTTTCATGTCACCTCAATACGTTTTGGGGCCTTGCCTGTCGCGGGTACTTGGGCCTCCCACACGAGTGATTGACTGTTTTTATCGGGAGACCCGGGGGAACGCTGGGTGGTAGGAAATTTGTGGCAGCCCGGTGATGCCACAACTTTCCCACACAAAAATGTGTGAAAAAGGTGATGTTTTCAGCTAAATTTGAGGTTTGCAGGGCATTCTGGGTAAGGAAACGTTGGGGGAGCCACGCAAGCCATACCTCCCTGGAATCCCCCGGGTGTCTAGTTGAGGCATCACCGGGCTGACACAAATTTCCTACCACCCAGCGTTCCCCCGGGTCTCCCGATAAAAATGGTGCCTCACTCGTGTGGGAGGCCCAAGTACCCGCAACAGGCAAGGCCCCAAAACGTATTGAGGCGACATGAAAATTGCCTACCTCAAAACGACCTGGTTTTGCAAGGGGGTCACCTGGGTTTTTGGCCCGGTGCTCAGCGGCCACCTAGGGGAACCTACCAAACCCACACATTTCTGAAAACTAGACACCCGGGGGATTCCAGGGAGGTATTGCTTGCGTGGATCCCCCCACGTTTCCTTACCCAAAATGCCCTGCAAACCTCAAATTTAGCTGAAAAAATCACCTTTTTCACACATTTTTGTGTGGGAAAGTTGAGGCATCACCGGGCTGACACAAATTTCCTACCACCCAGCGTTCCCCCGGGTCTCCTGATAAAAACGGTGCATCACTCGTGTGGGAGGCCCAATTACCCGTGAGAGGCAAGGCCCCAAAACGTATTGAGGCGACATGAAAATTGCCTACCTCAAAACGACCTGGTTTTGCAAGGGGGGTCACCTGGGTTTTTGGCCCGGTGCTCAGCGGCCACCTAGGGGAACCTACCAAACCCACACATTTCTGAAAACTAGACATCCGGGGGATTCCAGGGAGGTATGGTTTGCGTGGATCCACCAACGTTTCCTTACCCAGAATGCCCTGCAAATCTCAAATTTAGCTGAAAAAATCACCCTTTTCACACATTTTTGTGTGTGAAAGTTGTGGCATCACCGGGCTGACACAAATTTCCTACCACCCAGCGTTCCCCCGGGTCTTCCGATAAAAACGGTGCATCACTTGTGTGGGAGGCCCAAGTACCCGCGACAGGCAAGGCCCCAAAACGTATTGAGGCGACATGAAAATTGCCTACCTCAAAACGACCTGGTTTTGCAAGGGGGGTCACCTGGGTTTTTGGCCCGGTGCTCAGTGGCCACCTAGGGGAACCTACCAAACCCACACATTTCTGAAAACTAGATACCCGGGGGATTCCAGGGAGGTATGGCTTGCGTGGGGGATCCACGCACCCTAAAAAAAAACCTACAAACTAATCCCTGGTGTTTAGTGGGTTTTCTGCCCCCCCCGGAGGGGCAGATTAGGGGCCAATGCCCCATCTGCCCCCCGGGGGGCAGAAAGACTGTAGTAATGGAGGGGGGTGGGGGCATGGGCCTGCCCGTTTTGGGCAGCCCCCACCCCTATTTATTTATTTATGTAACTTCCCTGGTGTCTAGTGGGCTTTTTACCCCCCCAGGGGGGCAGATTGGGGGCTAATGCCCCCATCTGCCCCCCAGGGGGGGTAAAAAGACTAAAATGGCCAAAATTACACAGGGGGGAGCAAAGGCCCTTGCCCAAGGGGCCGCTCCCCCCTCCCTGGTGTCTAGTGGGTGGATCCCTGCTTGGGGATCGCCCTCCTGTGGCGATCCCCAAGCAGGGATCCACTGGGGAGGGGTACCATTGGAAAGGGGAGATTCTCCCCTTTCCAACGATACCTCTCCCGTCTTTGTACGTGCTCAGGGGGCTGAGATAGCCCCCTGAGCACGTACAAAGTGAAACCAGAAATGAGCCTCTTGGCTCATTTCAGTTTCACTTTCACTGTAATGACGTCGGCGCGACGTGCGCGCCGATCGTCATTGCAGTAAAAGGGGGGGGGGTGGCCTCGGGTGCTGGGGAAGCTCTTCCCCAGCTCCCGAGGCTATTTTGCACAAAAGGGAATCCCTCTGGTGCCCGCACCAGAGGGATTCCCTAGGGCATGCCTCATGACGAGCTGGACTCGTCATGGGCACAGCGCGACTGTGCTCCATGACGAGTCCAGCTCGTCATGGGCATACAAGGGGTTAGTAATATTTCAGCTTGGTGTATGCGATCACCTTTGCTCTTCATTTTGACCCTTTTTAAGTACTGACATTGGGCGATAACTGATATGGCCTGGTATTGCTGAGTCCCCTCCCATGAAATGATCAGTTTACCCTTACCTCCAAACCCTCTCTTCCCTGAGGCATCGATAATGAAACATCCAAACACAACTCTTTGGATTAGGGGTCGTATAACCCCGGCCTTTGTTTATTACAAATTGATAAAACATAATGAAAATTCATAACACAATACATTTTCTAACATATACTCAGAAAACCCAAACATATTCAATCACATTTTGAATACAAATATTTAACACATTTTATGGCTAACCTTAACATGAGTCTAATTCATAGCCATACCTAACCTAAAACTGGAATATGTACAATTTGTTTTCTGCGTATCCTGGATGAGCCTATATGCAAGGTCATGACTGTTCCCAACTACTTGCCAGGTCCACCTTTACCAGAGTTACCTTGCGCAGGAGGCCCAAGTGCCCACCAGATTCCTTTTCGCGGGCGCCCTCTACGCCCTTCCATCCTACCTACCAGAGTCTGATGTTATGCTACGTTGGCGCCCAATGCACCTGCGAAGGGGTTGGCCCAAGCGGCACACCGGAAGCGTAACTTCCTGCCCCGCACCCTTCAGCCTACCGGCTGAAGGCGCCCCTTGGAGTGTGAGGAGAGACCACTATCCCCACCCCAGGCGTCCCCGTTAAACAATGGGATGCCTTCTAAAAGATGTCAAATTTGACTTAGCAATCATGACCGTACCGCAGACCAAGGATACTCAGACATAAAATACGACAAGAAAATTGACATTAACCTGTAAAGTAAAACATAATGAATGACATTCTTCAGTAAATGACAACCAGCTTACAAACTTAAACCTAAAAAGCAAAAAAACACTAAACACAAGCCTGACACAATTATTTCCTAAAACCTCTCTGCCTCAGGGGATGGTGGGTGGGGAAAGGAACAACGGAGGCTTCCTGGAGTCCTCCGCGTGTGGCTGGTGAGGTGGTGCTGCTTCAGGGGCAGAGCGGCGAAGAAGAGATTCTGCCACCGCTCTGCTGCTCTTTTAAAGAGTGCTTTGGACCCAAACTGGACTAAACAGGTCCCGGCGAGATCCGGGACCCATTTTTCCAGCGTTGCCCCGGAAGCATTAAGACTGCTTCTGGGGCAGATCTCCCATGACCAATGGGCGAGCGCTGGGGCGGGCGCCCAGCGCGTCACCAGTGCCGACACCCCCACACCCAGTGGAAGTGTCACCGGGACCGACACAACCGCCATATTGGCGGCATGCCTGAGTTCCCGGGTGGCACCTTCGTATCGAGGGCACCCAAGACTCCTAGGCTCCAGTGCCACTGCACCTGCTGCAATATTGATACCTACCCTCTAGCCCAGATTGTACACGAGCTGCAGAAGGTTGTAGAAATTCTTACTGCCATTGTTTTTTTTATATCCAAAGATGAGAAAAGTATGAGATAACTTAGGGGGAAGGGAGGGGTTGAATTCCCACAGAGTGTGTATGCATCTTGAGGGAATTGCAAAGAGAAAGTAAGACTGCTCTCAGCCTGACAAATGCATGTCTGTCCATGGCCATGGAATGGAAGAGGTGTGTGAAGGAGCCAAGAGGAAAGAGGTGGACAAGTGGCCAGCAGCCCACTGCTCGGGCCCTGGTTGTGACTCCTAAGTCTCCTTTCCTAAGCTCCCTACACACTCTTACTGGTATGCCATGCATTCATAAGCATAACAAAGACTAAAAGTGCCCCCTGCAGAGTATGTGAAAGTGCCCTCCTCATACCCAGACTTTCAGGTATAGAAGATGACAGGTGGCAGAGGCTCCCCCAAGAACCAGGGCCAGTGTTAGAGAAGTGTCAGGTGTTTGGGAGGAACAGGTAGGGTGTCCCGGACACCTCTACATCTTTTAACTTGCTCATTTGCACAAAACGAAAACTGTTATTATATCTGGGGGATCCGCAGCCTTTTAAAAAGTGGTGAATCTATGTTTTTATTACTTTAGAGTGTGGTGCATGGGTTAAGTGCCACGCTCAGTTCTTCTCCTATTGCGGCCAATATTATATCTGGGGGAACCGGGACCTTTTAAAAAGTGGGGAAATACTGGGTCTCCTAACATGGCACCATCTGATAAATTCATGAAGATCTACAGTTTTTTCAGTATTTCCTGGCTAAGGTTAATCTATTTTTTTTAGTGTGATCTACACAGTTTTCCATCAAAACAGCTAAAATTGCCTTTATTTTCTCTTATTTTCCAAGAGAGCTCTAATCTAGGCCGTGCTTAAATAAGTGTCCTTGGCGTCAACAATATACAGCATTTTAGGACAGCATTTTTATCAGGGACTAAAAGAAGGTCTTAAAAATGCTCCTTATCAACTAAATCTAATGGTTAGTGGCTTTAGTGCTTGAGACAGATCATTAGGAAGGCAACAAAACAATGCATCCCGTGATCGATACATATAAATCACAATTAGAAAAGTGATCAAAGCAATTAATCAATTGACCCTTCAAGTGATAACTTTTTATTGTTGGAAAACAAACATCACATTGATATGAATCATAAACATTTTTTTAAATATGGAGACCATATGGATTCATTTACGAACAAATTCATCTCACAAAATGCATCAGTGTCCGAGTTCCAACGCTAATCCGTGACACCCAACATAAGCAAAACCCATTGACTTGTTAAAATAAACAATTTCGGTCGTTCTCTATGGCCAGGTACTACCTACACCCCCTCTTCCCTTAACCAGGCCCAGAAAGTGACAGGAGAGGAGTTTGGATGTGGGGAGCATAAACCCCCCGGCCGTATTTATTAAACAAAGATTAATAAAAATTATCAAAATTTACAATATTTACATACATTTTTCGCAGAAAATTATACATTACATTGATTACAATTGATAAGTACAGATGTCAGATGGCTAACCCTAACATAACTCTAATACAAAGGTTTCCTATCCAAATCTAACATATCTTTAATAATCATTACAGTATTTATTTTCTGCGTATCCTAATTGGACCTACGGCAAGGTCACTAAGTGGTGTCAGATCCTTATCAACTTAACCACGCCCTCCAGCCAGAGTGCGCATGCGCAGAGGGCCCGTTCACCCCCGGTTACCCCATACGCTCCGTACATTATCTCCATAAATGGGGCCCTTGCAGTTCTGTGCCATTTACTGGTGCCGTTGTGCACGTGCGGGGTGGCCAACCAGCCTAGAGAAAGCGTGACTCCCTCCTCCCCCACACCCAACTGCCCCTGGAATTCTAGGAGAGACCCCTTGTCCCTCCCACTTGGGCGACCCCATTCAAGAATGGCGCCGCCCTCTAAGGACCTTAAATTTACTGCTCACCAATCATGACCTTATCGCCACAGGCCAGCATAGTTGACCGACTAGCTGCCCCCCCTCTGCGCTCACTAGAAGGTCATGCCCTGTTTCTGAGGCCACCCAACCAAGCTAATATATTCTCCAAGAAAACCTCATTGCCTACTTTGGACAAGTGAACACCGTCTCTTAAGAAGCACGGCTCCACCCATGGGCGATGGTCTGTAGATGAGGAGCCCTGAAAAGCCTCTCTATTTTGTTATTTATTCTCCTCGCAGAGTGATTCAATGCTCTTACAGATTCCACTCACCTCCATTGAAATCGGGGTATCATCTGAGACCACCCAATAGTGCATCCCTGGCATGTCTTGGCTAACCAACCTACTTCTGAGATTATGGTTTCCACCAACCCCCTCCTTCCTAGGCTTGACAGATCGTTCCTCCCTAGGTGCAGAATAATAATATTGGGAGGAACCCCCCCCTTTCTCAATAAGTCTAACATGATACCCCTAAACTGACTGAAGCAGAGGCCCCTTTCCCATGAAATGATATCTCAAAACCGGCCTGCTGTGCCCTGGTTTTATAATTTCCTGTAATGAAAAAATTAGACAGACGCCTTACATACGAGTGGCCAACTATCCAAACAACATGTGATCCTTTATCCGGTGATGATGGTCCTTGAGTTGCCCAACGCTGTTGTTGCGGTGTTTTCGGTTTCCCCCTTGCGTGACAGGTTTGAGAAACTGTAATGAAAGCAGAGAAGGACACATGCGTCAGCGCGTGGCAACATATCCCACTCACAGCATATGTAGTCGCACATAGCGCTTATAACAATTATAGGCCCACCTCCCAATCCTTTGGACATTGTTGCTAGCTAGGCCCCTAACCGTCGCCTCAGTGGCTGCCCCTATCCTAAAAGAGTGAGTTCCAAAACAGCTTGGGTTCAAACCTGCTGTCTGGATTGCCATGTCCAGGACCCTCTTAAATTGAAAACGTGTGAGTGGGATCCCATCTGTATGTACTAGTAAAGGCCCCCCTTTGTCACAGGGTCTACACTGCAGGTAATTTTCCACATGTGAGAGGGGGCAGAATGGGTTACTATGTGCCCGATGCAGTACTACCCCATCCCCACGTACTTCCTGATCCATCTTGGACTTCCTAATCGATATCAGTAGTGTATCTTCTTTTACCTTAACGCGGTCAAACTGCAGGCCGCCGTGTACATCCTGTTTGTTTTGGGCCACCAATTCCCCAATCCTGAATGCACCATAAAAGGCCAATGAAAACGCGGCAGTGAACAACAGCACTTCCCCTGAGGTGTTGCAGATCAAGGGGAGGGTCCCTAGTAAAGATGTCAGCAGCTCCACCCCAATTGGCTGTCTCGTATCTGGGGCAGACCCTTGGAGGCGTTGTCAACCTTTCAAGGCCTTCATAACCGTAAAGCTGTTGGTGGGATCCCCTTTGTCGCTGATTTGGGCAAAGAAAGAGATTGCCGCCACATGCCGCTTAGCTGCTGCCGCTGAACGTCCCTCCCCCTTCAAAGAACCCAGGTAATGAAGGAGTGCCCCCGTGTCGTGCCACTTCCCAGCCCACTCCGTTCCCAAGAAAGAACAATATGCCCAAAACTCCCCTTCATATGCTTTCCTGGTCCTGGGTGCTAGGCTAGCTGCCACGAGGTCCAGTAGTTAGGGGCACCAATCTGCCAAAGTAGTTCTGGGAAGGGGGTGGCATAGGCCGCCTCAGCCGGGAGGTGTTCCCTGAAAACCTGCATCTTAAAGCCAGAAAGTGCGTCAGCAGCATGGTTTAGAAAACCTGGTACATGTTTGGCTCTAAATTGCATATTTAGCTTCATGCATATGAGAACAATCTCTTTCAATAGACGGAGAATCATTTTACACCGTGCAGCTTGTCAATTGATGCATTCCACGACAGTCATGTTGTCTGACCAGAACACCACTGATTGATTACGCAGTTGTTCTGGCCATACCGTCAATGCCACCCAGATGGGGAACAGTTCCAGGAAACCAATGTTACCCGTCAAGCCAGTCTCCACCCACCATGCTGGCCACCGCTGTGCCACCCACTCGGTACCGTGCATGGCACCGAATCCCTCACTACCCGCAGCTGTCAGTCATTAAGCCCAACTCCACGGAAGTAGTGGGCGGACCGGGCTACACTACCCTGCCATTGAAGTCCTGCAGGAATGCCATCCAAATCCGCATGTCCTGCCTAACCTCAGCTGACAGCCTGCTGTGGTGGTGTTTTTCCCTGAGCCCAGCCATGGCCTGTGAGATTGATTGGGAAAATGGCCTTGCCATCGGTATGACCCTTAAGGCAAAATTCAGTTGCCCTACCGTCTGTTGCAACTGGTGCAATGTGACCTTCTCCCTGCTCAAGCATTGCTGTAATGCTGCCCTAAACTTGGTGATCTTGTCCGTGGGCAACCTGAAACACCTCTGAATGGAGTCTAACTCAATCCCTAGGAACTCTATTGTCGTTGCTGGCCCAACTGTCTTTCCCGGGGCCAAAGGAACCCCAAAAGCCTGCATGAGCGTGCAGAATTCCTGCAGCGCCCACACACACTCCCGGGAGCCCCGTGACCCCAAGATAAGAAAGTCTTCCAGGTAGTGCATGACTCACTGATACCTTGCCTTCTGCCTGAACGCCCATTCCAAAAATGAACTGAATCTTTCAAAATAAGCGCAGGACACAGAGCAGCCCATTGGCATACACATATCCATATAGAATTTTCCCTGAACTGAAAACCAAGCAGATGAAAATCAGAAGGGTGGACTGGCAATAACCGAAAAGCAGATTCTATGTCTGATTTAGCCATCACTGCTCCTGGGCCCAAACCCCTGAGCATCTCCACTGCTTGGTCAAAGGAAGCGTAATTCACACTGCAAATCTCATCATCAATTGCGTCATTCAGTGAATTTCCCTTGGGTGCTGACAGGTTGTGGATGAGTCTGAATTCGCCCTCTACCTTCTTGGGAACCACCCCCAAAGGGGAGCAGACAAAATTCCACACAGGGATGGACTCAAATGGGCCAACTATTCTGCCCAAACGCAGTTCCTTGTCAATTTTTGTTGCCACTACACCGGGGTTTGCCCGTGCCGAGAGTTGATTCTTGCACTCTGGTGTTCCCACGTAACCTAATGCTGGTATCCTAAAACCATATCTGAAACCATCCAAAAGAGTTTTAGCGGTGAGATGGCAGGGATACTTGTTGAGCCAGGGTGTCAAAGCGGTTAAATCAATGGGTGACTGTACTTTGAGCGGTGCCTCCAACTCACTCCTGTTTTTTTCTACCCTTATCCTTGGATTTCTTGAGACATTTAGACTCGGGGTGGGATGGGTTGGCACAAATGGAACATGCATGTTTGAACCTGCACATTCCTTGGGGTCTGGTGCAAGTCCGTCTATTAAAGTTCCAACATGTCCCTTTCCTTCCCCCACCGCCGTTTGTATTATTGGCGGAACCTGTGCTACCCTGTGACCGAAAGGAATGAAATGGCTGAAAAGGCTGGGGGGACTGGCTCTTTGTAATATTTTGTCCTTCCCCACCAAATCGATCTAGCCATGCTATTGTGTTTATGCGGTCCCAAGATAGCGATGGGTCAGATGCCTCAGATCTCCTGAAATTCTTGTCATATTCCATCCACCCCCCCCCCCCCTTGAGAATTTATCATGTGCCCGAACTATCCTGTTCTGGTAGCAAGACATTTGTGCCTGTAAGTTAGGGAAACGCTCAGCCGTCACTGCCATGAATATGGAAAAACCTCTGATCCAATTAATCAAGTTTTCCTCCACCCTGTATTTCTGCAGTTGATTGGCCCATTCCCTAGGGAGCATCCAGTCTTTATTTTTCCTCGCGTCCTCCCTCTCTCTCGCACAATTCAGCAAGGAGAACATATTAACATATTCCCCAGACCAAATCCTGTTTTTTACCTCTTGTGAAACATGTCTGCCTAAACGCTCTCACTCTGAGCGGGACTCCCCCAAGTCCAGCATTGGCAATGTCGGCAGCTTACCTACTGCGGTGGCCCCAGCTGCCTCCGGCTGCTTCTCATTTGTCGCACTGCACCCTGCCAATCCCTTGTTGTTTTCCAGTGTGCTGGTACCACCTGCTGAAATGACAGGCAAAGGTGCAGCTGGCCCCTCCACAGTTTTTACCACAGGTACCGTATGAAACTGAGAAACTATTCGCTTTGCCTCCGCTAGTGCATCAGTACCTATGTCCTTAGCCCCCACCGTTGAAGAGAGGATACCTGCCTTCCCCAATCATGGCAGGATTGCTGCCAAATGGGAAACTATGTCTTGTGGGATCTCACTTCCCATCGCCGGAGAGACTAATGGGAGCTGTGGGCTTTCACCCGGTGGGGTCTCCCCTGCAGGCCTGGGCTCCCCCGTGGGCTATGCAACTGGTGCCGGGACCCCTGGTTCAACTGGCACTGCCCCTGTGGGAGCGGGTTGGGGAGCTGGTACCGGGGCAGCCGGAATCACAGGAGGGGCTGGCACTGGTGCTGGGGTAGTCGGTGTCACTGGATGGGCTGGTACTTGCACCGGGACGGCCGGTGTCACTGGCGGGGTTGGTACTTGGGCATGTGGGACTTCCCCCAGAGGTACAGGTGGGACTTCCCTCACGGGAACAGGGGCCAAGGGCACAACGGGTTCCTCCCCCGCCCATTTCTTTGCCCTAACTCTTTTCGGGATAGGAGGGAATGCCGCCTTGGGGGGCGCAGTGCTGCACCTAGCCCTCTCTTCTGTCCCCTCTTGCCCCTCCACCTTCTCCCTGAGATAAACGAGACCATGACCCAGTTTGTCTACCTTCTTTCATCAATGCCTCCATTAGCCTCTCCATACGAGAACGCTGGTCTCCCCTCTTAGCTTTCCCAGCCATTACTTATCAAACTTACAGCAGTATTCTGCCCACAGGCGAGCTACACATGTAGTAGCCTGACTTAAACACTCCTAGGTCCAGCGATGACTTGGACCACAGTCCAGGCGCTTACCTTAACACGTTGGAGGTACACAAACAGGCCTTAAGCATCCGCGCAACCAGAGCCCAACACTAGCTAATCCAGCGGGTCAGGTGATCCACTCCAAACCTGTGCGGCTCCCGGAAGCGCTGGAGTGCGGGCCTGCCTGTGTCCTCTTAGGCAACCTGTGTGCTTCACCGGTTGTTCAAACCCCGACGAAGATTCTGCGGTCCTCCTGTGTTCACTGATGTCACCTGGTATCTATAACATATAAGTGAAACAGCATAAATGTGTCCCACCCCCCTGAAGCTATGTTTTGCTCAGCAGATCCTTGTTAGACCATTCGCTAAACAGTATGTGCTACTGGTAGTCACTTATAAAACGAGCAAAAACACAGGCTTGTGCAAGTGATCCTTTTGTTCACAATAACAGCAAAATTACCCCACACACCTTTCTAATTGTGATCATGAACCTGACACCAATTCATAAGCAACAATAGGACACCACCTTTGGGAGTTGAACCTTGCACGAAATCGATGTCACACACTTTTAACACCCTGTTCACCTTCTGTCGTTCTCCTATGTATAACTTGCTAATTATGCCACAAAACCTCTTGCACCTTGTGCGATGGTTAAGATGCTAATGCACCTGCTGCCGTACTAATGCCAAAGCGCAGCCTACACCATATGGATGAAGACCGATGATGCAACAAGTTAGAAAGCACTTGCTGCGCGCACGATTGCCTTGATGCACGCAGCCTAATAAAACGGGAGAAAACCGGAGGTTGCCAAATGCGGGAGCACTCGCTGCGCGCACAATTGGTCCCATGCCAACGCGGGCGAAAACCGGAGGGGTGTGCGCTCTAAATCAGCACAAGCGCCACCTCTACCGGGTACCTGTACCGGGCTCCGATTAGCCCGTAAGCCGCTTCCTGTTCTCCACTCCTGACGCGACCCAGCACTCAATGGTGACTTCGTCAGCCCGGCACTCAACGTCGCTGCAACGCACGCTCCTGACATGACCAGGCACTCAACGGTGGCTTCATCAGCCAGGCACTCAACGTCGCTGCAACGCACGATCCCCCTGCCTGCCGATCTCCTACGTCCGAAGGCTGCTGACCGAATCAAAATACGCGGCTCTCCGATGACGACGATACCTGTAATACAAAATCAAATTACTGCCTCCTAGCGAGGCTGGGGTGGCAGGCTGGGGAGCAAGGAGTGAAGAGACCGACTCCTGTGGTCCCCAGCCTTTTATCCAATTTTTTATGCCAGGCCGGTTCTAACCGGCCTGGCATCCCGTCGTGTGACCCGGAAGTGATTCCAATCACTTCCGGGTCACGCCCCCCTGGGCCGGAACCAATTGGAGAGGAGGCGCTCCTGTCGCATCACCAAAGTGCATGACAGACTTGCCTCCCGGTCTGAAGGGGGCTGGCTCGACCGCCATACTTTTGGC
The DNA here is from genome assembly GCF_964204655.1 of Triturus cristatus. Classification (NCBI taxonomy): domain Eukaryota; kingdom Metazoa; phylum Chordata; class Amphibia; order Caudata; family Salamandridae; genus Triturus; species Triturus cristatus. Next base: position 1,627,274,873 of record NC_140589.1, on the reverse strand, counting down.
GTGGCCGATGCCGATGCCGGCCCCGCTGTTCTCTAAGTCTCCTTTCCAAAGCTCCCTGCACACTCTTACTGGTACGCCATGCGTTCATAAGCGTAACAAAGACTGAAAGTGCCCACCTGCAGAGTATGTGAAAGTGCCCACCTCATACCCAGACTTTCAGGTATAGAAGATGACAGGTGGCCCCCAAGAACCAGGGCCAGTGTTAGAGAAGTGTCAGGTGTTTGGGAGGAACTGGTAGGTTGTCCCAGACATCTCTACCTCTTTTAACTTGCTCATTTGCACAAAATGAAAACTGTTACTATATCTGGGGGATCCGCAGCCTTTTAAAAAGCGGTGAATCAATGGGGCATATTATCAAGCAGGGCGTTAAAATTATCGACGCTTTACCGGCAGAAAACTGCCGCTAAAGCGGCGATAATGGACTTGATAATATGCCCGTGAGAATTCCCATAGAAGCCCATGACACCAGAACATGGGCTTCTATGGGAATTCTCTGCGGCATATTATCAAGCCCATTATCGCCGCTTTAGCGGCAGTTTTCTGCCGGTAAAGCGGCGATAATTGTAATGCCGTTTCTTAATAATATGCCCCTATGTTTTTACTACTTTAGAGTGTAGTGCATGGGTTAAGTGCCACGCTCAGTTCTTCTCCTATTGCGGCCAATATTATATCTGGGGGAACCGGGACCTTTTAAAAAGTGGGGAATTACTGGTCTCCTAACGTGGCACCATCTGATCAATTCATGAAGATCTACAGTTATTTCAGTATTTCCTGGCTAAGGTTAATCTATTTTTTTTATTGTGATCTACACAGTTTTCCATTAAAACAGCTAAAATTGCCTTTATTTTCTCTTATTTTCCAAGAGAGCTCTAATCTAGGTCGTGCCAGTGCCCTTATTCTTAAATAAGTGTCCTTGGCGTCAGCAATATACAGCATTTTAGGACAGCATTTTTATCAGGGACTAAAAGAAGGTCTTAAAAATGCTCCTTATCAACTAAATCTAATGGTTAGTGGCTTTAGTGCTTGAGACAGATCATTAGGAAGGCAACAAAACAATGCATCCCGTGATCGATACATATAAATCACAATTAGAAAAGTAAATTAATCAATTGATCCTTCAAGTGATAACTTTTTATTGTTGGAAAACAAACATCACATTGATATGAATCATAAAAAAAATTTAAAATATGGAGACCATACGGATTCATTTACAAACTCATCTCACAAAATGCATCAGTGTCCGAGTTCCATCGCTAATCAGTGACACCCAACATAAGCAAAACCCATTGACTTGTTGAAATAAACAATTTTGGTTGCAGCACTTCAGGTATTTCATTTATTTAGTTTGTATACTACCTTAAAAGTTAACAGGGGGTTTTGCAATAATACTTTCATGAAAGCCATACTTCATCTTCATGATCCTTTTTAGTAGCTCCCTCATGGAATTTTATGCCTCATGCCCTTGAATAATTGTGTTGACGCATTTCAACCCTAGATAATTTCAGGGTCTCCTCAGGACAGGGAACTGGTCGGTCTTAATGAGGTAGTCTGTATAGCAGCTTCAAAAGTGCATTTTCTCATTGGGTCGAGGCACCTGAGTGGCTCTGTCGATATACATATATTTTTTATTAGGCCATGAATAATTAGTTTTTATGAGGGTTTCTTGTCTTGTTTAATGTTTGCGTTTGTTCCTGGTATTAAAAGCAATGGATTCAATAATAACCTCATGATTGAATCTAATTGGAGGTTTTTATCCTAAATACAATCTATCTATTTCTTCTTCTGAACTACAGAGAAAAATACTGCCCTAGTTTATAACACTCCCATTGCATAGCATCCCAGGGAAAGAAAAATGAAAAAACCAGGACCCCCCCAGCCAATCAGCCACTGCTAGCGTTTCAAGGGGAATTTGGCAATGAGCATTCACTGGTACCGTATTTAGATCTCAAGCAACTCGATGAGGATAGAGTCGGACTGTGAGTAATGTGGGGACTGAATGTGTGCATCAGCTATCGTAGGTGAGGTGTGACTTGCTTTGTTTCCCAATTAGAATGACTCCACCCACCACACCAAACCGGAAAGGACATGATGTAGCTTCCTTCATACCATGTGATCTACTCACCCTGTGGTGCATTGTGTGCCCGGTGCAATCTAAAGTCGCTTGTGTAGCTCTGTCTGCTACTGCATTCTACTCATTATATAAAGGTGCTCACAACAACAGACCACATCCTGCCTCATATCTGGCCTACCAACACAAAACTAGCCCACACAGCCTCAAACAGGACCACACACTGACCTCTCAGACTGGCCAATCTAGCACTCTGACATTGCTCTATAAGTCAATCAGCCCTGCCCATCCTTCACATCTGTTGCTTTACGCCTTATTTAGTTCCCTCAATTCCTAAATTAATTGCCTGAACTTTCACCTGTTTGTGGATAATGAGTTTGCTTAGTTTGCTTTATTTGTCCCTTACTTCCTCTTACCTTTCTTCTTGTTTTGCTTTCAATCTGGAGTTCACCATTTATGATACCGCTATCCTCCATATTGGTTTAGGTACATGGTCTACTGCCATTCTGAAGCTGGTAAGCATAATAACGAAAATCACCAAAGTTGTTATATTGCTTCTGACTGTGTATAATGGTAAATAATTGTTTACTTTATGTCTCTATAGTAAACTCCTGATGTTAACCTGTAAGAACTCTATTTTGAATCCTCTAAAGGTTTAGAGATACACAGATGAGATAATGGTACCCTGTCTCTTCTCTCTCTCACTTCTAGTTCCCTTTCCCTCCAGAGATTAGTCCTGCTACCTATGCTTGCTCATGTGTAGACAGATATGTGTCCTCTGGAGCAGGGTGCATTGTCATCAGATTCTGCCATTCAAGATTTTCAAATCCTGAAATTCATATTTGATTGTTTTCATAAATCATATCTTCTATCATTTAATGGTGCCTAAAAGCTTCTAAATCCTTCCAAATGATCTATTCCCATTATCCGGTGAACAATGAGTAATTTGTGATTTAAAAAAAAAAATGAAACTGATACAATACTCTTTAAAATGTTCAATGTGATGAGCCATCTAAAGGCTCACCTAAACCCAATCACATTTGAAATACAGCCTTTCAAAAAATTATGCCCCTCTCCTATGGTCTCTCCTTCATAAATGCACAAATTGAGTGTTTTTACCCCTGTTTAAAATGGCCTCTACTGCAATATTTAAATAAAAAGTTACCCTTGTTCCTCTTCAGGTTCCATAGTTATCATGCTTGAAATGTGTGTTTTTCTTGGAACTAAAATATACCTCATTACTCTACAACATTTATTTTTTCCCTACCCCATGAACTCCTCCCCTACCAGAAATCGCCCTACATGCTTTTTTAATGAGCTGTTGATCTCCTTTATTTCAGTAATTCCAGTGAAATACAGGTTATTACATTGTGAAAGATTCTAGAGCTGTTCCAGAACTTTTTTATGTGCCCAAATCTTCTTCTTATTGGCTGGTATAGAGGTCCACAGAGGAAACCAAAGCGCTTCCCAGCATTCACTTGAAGCTTCGGAACATCAAAGCGGAAGGGTGGGCAGATGCCAATAGTTTCCTAAATTCGTTGTGAAAATAATTGTCCCGGTGAGATTTTGTTGAAAATGTACATTGTAAACATTATTGTGAAGGTATGGGATACTATGTGATTGAACCCTGTTTTTTTATTTTTTGTTTTACCTATCATTGCTCAGGGGAGCCCTGGAGTTTAAGCTGCCATCATATAGCAGGCTAGGAAATACTGGAGATCAAATGATAAGAGAAGTAGGACAGAAAACCATCATGTCTTTCATTTTAGATCGGATACCTTCTGATTTAATTAAGGGATTTAAGCTAAAGTTTGATATCTGCGTGAAGAGTTTGAAAGCTTTGCAGCAGGAATGTTTCTTTTTTTTCTCTCTCTTTTTACATCATCATGTGTATTTTCCTATGACCAAGTTGTGACAACTAGACTAAAGGAATCCAGTGCAGTCTAAGAGAAAGTACGGGGTTGAGTGTTTTGGTGGGTGGTGAGTATGCAGCAGATAGGTTGATTTGTGGCTGCAGAAGACAGATAAAGATTTGTACAGTACTGATACTGAGCAATGCTGGAATTCACAGAGCTCTTTCCCTAGCATTACATTTTAAGGTGCACTTAGAAGAGCTAAAAGGCAATGCCCAGTTTACAGGGATTTTTCTCTGCCAGAATAGGAGTGCTTAAATCTTCTACAAGTGACGATTCAAGACAGGTTTACATTCTGGATGGAAGGGTGAGGCATCTGAAAATCTGGCTGAGTCAGAAGAATTTAAGGGGCATAAAAGGGAAAATCAAACCAGTATAAATTGTCTCTCAAGCACCACCACAAATTCGAGAGGTAGCAGAAATCCAAATCAGTGTTACGTTTGGAAATCCATCAACAGGTTTAGTTCTGCTTGTCTAACTGTGCTAGTTCAGGTAATACAAAATCTAGTGAGCATTCTGCTATTGAAAAACAACAATAAGGGCTGTTAATTTACAGCCCCGTCAACTTTGTAAGATACTCCTAAAATACAAGAGGCAATTCAAGATGGTGTAGATGGGATAAGGCAAGATATCAACTAAGATTGCCACACAAGTCTTCCAATGTTTATGAAGATAAATGTAGGTCAAAATAGCCAGATGTGACCATGCTGACCCTAGAATTATACAATGTGTTATCAGTGAATTGCAGTGCCATTCAACCCTTAGTTGCTGAAGCTTATGGCTGCTTATGATGCTTCAGCTATTCAACAAGACCAATTGGGTCATGGACAAGGAGGGGGCAACCTCCACAACTGTACCTTCTCCATATATGAATTTTTCAGACATAGGGATATAATCTCATGCTACCTTGCTGTCAAGCCAGATTCGTATCCTGGAGCAGATTGGCACCTTGCGATGCATGCACCTTAGAGCAGAAGGCATGAGAATGATATCAGCAGTGAACCACGATAGGGCGTGGGGTAGGTGGTTAGGGTAAGGACAGTGGGGAGTAGATCCTGCTAGGACAGGAGCCAACATCCGCGTAGGTTCTTTAGGTGACAAGTTGAAACACTTAATCACAGTTGCAGATGTCCTCAGAAGTTTCCCTACCTGTGGATTGTGCTGTAGAGACTTGTGGCTGAGTACTTGGTTTCTGGCATAACCCCTGTGGAAATTTAAAAAGTGGATGGGAACTAGAGTGAAATAAAGAACTCCATTAACATCATTATCACAAGGATTCCTCAAGCACCAGTCACAGGGATTCTGCTCACACCAGTTCTACACTGCAAAATATTACTTACATAGATTTTTCAGTAATGTGGATTTATTTATGAAAAGATTTATTGATGAAAACGTTCTTGTCAAGACTGTTGCTTCCATAATCCTGACTAAGATGACTGTCTGGCATTGTGTCAGGGAAGTTCAAGTAGACCCTTTCCAGGCTCTTGCTTCCACAAACCAAGATAGGGATACATGTCTTTAATGTTTCTGGAAAAATTATTCTTAAACAAAGTTTAAATGGGACTTTATCCGTTCTGTATAGTGATGGAACAGGTAGTGCAAAATGTTGTATACCTCCTCTATTTTGCATGGAAATACTAGTTAGATCATCTATTAATTATCATATTATTAAACGAGTGCTGCATATATATTAGTTCAACATTATTAAAGGCAAATTACACGTGGGAGACTGCTATTTGCATGGCTAAATAACTCATGTAACTAAAATCTGTACGCATATTAACAATAGTATATGTGGTAATTGTATATTGCATGATACATTGCTTTGTGATGTTTGCATCTTCGTGGAGGATCGAAAAGGTGATTATGTTTGCTTTAAATGTCGCTATATGCTAGATAAATACAAACTCATAAAGGGATTAGTAAGGGGTTAACATTAGAAGCATCATTCCTATATATTAATTATTCTTTTGTGTTTGTTTCGCTTAAGTTGACATCTGGGCCTAATCCAAAAGGGCCGCTGACTCCGTACAGAGAAGTGGCCACCGTCTCGTGAAGCGTGGAGTCAACTACGCATGTCCGGACGGAATCATGAACTTCTTAGCAACCTTTATACATCATGTCCACGGTCAAGGATACGAATTTTGTGGTCTGCCACGATAAGGGAACAATCAAGAATACAACAGACCGGAACATGCCGATACTAATGTGAACTAGTGACCTCACAACTCGGACTGAACTGAGGCACTGGGAATAAGAATCGGGCGATCCCAACCAGCCAATCACCACTGTTCTAGGCCTAAAAATGTATCTTCTTAACCTGATTTTATTATAAAAAGGGTAGTAGAATAGAGAGGGGCGCATCGCCTTTTCCTGATGGTCCAGATGCTGCCCGACCGCTTGATGACTGCAAACCTTTTCCAAATCCACGGGCTATGATAGATGCTTGCACGATTTCTGGTCCTTTGATAACTTGGGGACTGTAACGTGCTGAGCAGAGGACTTTGAACATTGAGCTTTGGCCTGCTTTATTCGGACAATTTACGATAAATTTGATTATGCAGAGCCAATGAATTAGAGGACCCTAGATAGCCAGATTAGGTAAATATGATGTTCTGTGATTTACTTAAATTGATCTAGAAATTCTAAACTGTGACGAAACAAATGAAAATATAAATCATTATGAAAATATAGATAAACAAATATTGATTAACAAGAAAAATGAGTTTGTGGTGTTTCATTAAGGGAAATAAGGATTCTGAATCTTAAATGTGTTTTAGCTGGTTCTAAATCACCATCAACCAATCCAACTAATTGGTCCGTTGATCAAGTGGGTGGAGTGCCTTGATATTTAGGATTAGGCGACGATTGCTAATGTATATTTATAAAATAACTCTTCTCTCCCTATAGGTTATAAGGTGTTCCACCCACATGTCCAGCGTAAGAATTATATCATCCCTCCTGTGTGCAGACTCGTGAAAGAGAAACGTATGAGTGTTGGTGTTATGGGCCCCACAAATGAATGCGTGTATGAATGAGGTAGTGTGACGGTGGGTCTGCGACGCAGGGGGGACGGTTGTGCTCTCACTCTTTCCCCGGCTTTTTGTGCTGGATCAGTTTTTCTGGTAGCAGGATGATGGTTTTATTGTTTTGGTTTGGTGATTATTGCTTATTGATCTGATTATTGCTTATTGATTTCTCAATTTTGCTTATTGGTTATTGATTGAGGATGTTTGGATGAGAATTGGTTTATGTATTAACACTCTATGTTGAGCATGTTGTTTGACGGCATCTGGGATGTAGGAAGTCGGAAGTTTGAGACGATTCCGTAGTAGAGCAGAGGTAAGCGCTGTTCTCGGGAAAGACGGAATTGTTGTTGTTGCCCTGTAGGTACACGGGGAAAACGTGTGATGACTGAAGTTGCACGACGCATTGTCTGGGTTCGATTGGTAACATCGTTGTGTGTTGCCGCTAGGGAAATTTTCTGTATGAGAGAAATGTATGGTAGCGAAGGCCACATGTGAAATTTTGGTCTTAAGTACCAGGAGTCCAAAAGGCACTCTGATTACGCTTATCACTGGAAAGGTAATATGTGTTCCCTAAGCTTGTTAGAAGGATAAAGTAGAGGGAAGTGCTACTTTGTAAACAAGTGTCATAATTCTGTAGTAGGGCAGAGGTAAGCGCTGCTCTCGGGAAAGACAGAATTCTGTGTGAATGAACTACATTTTCCGTATGAAAGTGCGTGAATGAAATAGCATTCAGGCTAATTGTGAAACTCTGGTTTTATTTCTCAAGAGCAGAGCGTCTCCAACATGTGTCTTAATTCTAGAGAAACGGTTAGCTAATGCTTGTTAGAAGGGTAAGGTAGAGGGATGTGCTACTTTATCAACGGAAGTAACGATTCCGTAGTAGGGCAGAGGTAAGCGCTGCTCTCAGAAAATACGGAATTCTTGTGAGAAAGGTCATTAACTATACTTTTGTTAGCGAAACAGATAATGGTGGCGTTTTTATGTCGTTACCAACAGATTTGTAAGTCAGAAAGAACGTAAGAAGGTTTGCCAATAAATTTTGTAAAGGAGGGGTCAGCAGAAGCAGGAGTAGTGAGAAAAGCTGACGGCAGAAAGACTGCGCTGGGATTGGCCAGCTGTAAAACAACGTAGACACTCCTGATTGGCGTGTTAGTGTACGCCGCTCTAGGATTGGAGAATTGCAGAAGTGACATAAATGCTCTGGATAGGTGCGTTAGTGTAAGCCGTGCAACGATTGGTTAATCAACAGAATAGTCGTAGGGAAAATCTAACGGTACTGAAAAGACAAAATGATGTATTACGCACCACCAGAAAAAGAGAAAAAGTCTTGGTTTGGAAAAATCAAAGGTCTATTTAAAAATGGCAAACAGATTGTGACTAGAGAGGGACAATTGCTTCCTCCACCAAAATCGCACGCATCCTTTATGGTTGCGAAATACGGATATCATACATGTATTTGGTTGGACAATTGGGCAAAGTATACAAAAGATGATGGAGTTTTAGCGTTCCCGGAACATGGTTCATTTAATTTAGCGGTTTTGAGAAATTTAAGAGAAAGAATGATGGATTTAGAACCAAGACTTAGACCAACTCAGTTTGAAGCATTGACAGAATGGGAAGACGAGCTGCATGGCAGAGAAAGACAGAGGAGTGGCGGAAGGTATAAGTATATGTTTGGTAGATCATATGGACAGGAGAATCATGATGACAGAATGAGGAGATGGCGAAGCGCAAATATGACTGATGGTTTGTTTCCCGTGAGACATGCTGAAGAGGTTAGCAGTAGGAAATGTATGGAAAAGAGAAATAATATAGAGTCAGGAGGGTATGGTGTGCATGAATCGGAGGATGATGTTCTTGATGGCATGTTTTATAAAAATCCACCCCCATATCAATCAGATTCCACATTATTGATACCAAGTGCCCCAAAGAAAGAGACACCACGAAATATAAAATTTGAATCAGTTTCACAAGAGGTAGGAAGAAATAATCCTTTCAGAGAAATAGAGAAAGAATAACATGGTAAAACAGGTAATGAAAATTCAGCTGAATTAGCAAAAACCACCTTAGAATTAAGTGAAAAGATTAGGGAATTGACCAAAAACCTAGAAGCTGTAACCGTTCCTGTAAATATAGGACCTGTAATGCCTATTTTTGATAAACAAAAGGATAGTGAGCATTGTCTGACGATTCCTTATAACAGTAATAAACAAACTGAGAGGCCAAGAAAGAGTTCGGATGAGAATCCATGGAGACAAACAGTAAGTATTTCAGAACAAAGTACGCCTAAAAACTTGACAGTAAATCAAAGTTTAGTGGACAGAATAATAATGACAACAGAATCAGTTCCAGGATCACCAAAGGGTTCAGAACAACCTAGTAGCGAGAAAAGTTCAGTAGGACCCACTACAGAAGAATTAAGCGAATGGTTGAGGAGCTTACAGCGGAGAGATACAGAACCCCAACCTATAGATGTGGCCAAGCTGAAAATTGTGTTGGAAGAATTAATAGTAGGGACTACCCCACCAGAGAAGTTAAAAGCTTATCAAGATAAAGAGTTATTATTTTTATGCAAAAGTATAACATGGAGAGCAAGGAATCTACATGAAAGATTAGAAGAAGTAGCAAATGAAATGGGTATAGACTTTGAAAAGGTAAAGTCTTTACAAAAACCCATACCGAGTAGATTTTTCTGAAAAGGATATTAAGAATCTGAACACAACAGGACGAACAACCCAGATTAAAGACTTAATCATTTTATTAAGAAAATGGGGAGATGTAGATAAATGGAAAAGTAGGTGGTTTCGGAAGCGAGATGATATCTCAGACAAAACGTTTGCAGCTTTCCCAGTAAGAGAAAAGGAAAAGGCAGTAACAGAATGTCCTATGAGAGAAATTCCAGGTGGAGGATATGTACATGTACCTTGGACTAGACAAGACATTTTGTCATTCACAAATGATTTCCCTCGAGTGCGCGAAAAGCCAGTCGAGTGGTATAGGCAGGTAGATAGGTTTGTGAAATTATCAAAAGTTCTATGGATTGATTTAAACAGTCTTTTTGACATAATAGTACCAGCAGACTTGTGGACAGAATGTAAAATAATGATTAGCTGGCCTACACAAGAGTACCCTAGAGACCCAAAAACAGGTGCCCCTGATCCCGAAGTAATGAAAAAATATGAACAGGTAATTACTTTTCTGAAAAACAAAGTACCCCCTAAAGAAACTGATTGGGTAAAAATTGACCGAACTCATCAAGAAGCAAAAGAATCGGTACATGCCTATTACGAAAGGTTAATTCTTGCCTTCAAGCAGTTTAGTGGTGATGAAAATTTGAGTCAAAAGGATTTGAGTGATTTTGTATATCGATTTGTATATGGGCTAGTACCAGAAATTAGCTAAATGATTAAACAGCATACAGTTGATTGGCAGAACAAAAAGATAGATGGAGAACTGAGACATGCAAAATATTTTAGTGATGAGATTGAAGCTAAGCAGCGTAAATTAAAAGAGAAAGCCATGTGGGCTCAGGTAAAAGTGGCAGAAAGACAGGAAGCTCAAATGATTGAACAGGCAAATGGTGCAGTTATGAAACCTACATTTAATGGTGGAAAAGGGAAGTAACAATTTAATATAGATGAAGCCAAAAAGAAATGTCCATGTCATAATTGCGGAAGAATAGGGCATTGGAAATCCGAGTGCAAATTTCCCCTGAGTGCTAATGATGATAATGCATCATTGAATGCACAGGTGCAGAAAGAGGTGAGTTGTCAACCACAGCGACAGCAACAGGTTGTTGCCCAACCGAATCAGGCGCCAAAACCGCCTTTTCCACAGAGCGTAAATCCTCAGAAATACAGTAATGAGACAGGATTCTAAAACGAAGAACAGGTAACTAAGCTGCCGCCCGCTAGTGCTGTTTCACAGTATTGGCTACAACGCGATGAGAGTGAGTCAGACGAAAACTATTGACAGTGCCGAGGGGAGGAAGAAGAGTGCGTGCTTGGCGCAACTCTAGAAGTAGACCAGACAGGCCCTTTTTTGGATGGAAAGGTTAATGATGAAAATATTACTTTCCTAGTAGATACTGGTGCTACTCGTTCAACTGTTAGGTCAGCTGATGTTAAAATTCTTCCTCTCTCGGACGAAACAATCCAAGTAGTTGGAGTGTCCAACAGACAGATAAAAACGTATCTCACCGATCCAGTCAAAGTTAAAATAGGGACATTTTCTGAAATGGACCTCTTTGTTCTGTGCGATTCAAGCGCTGTAAATTTGTTAGGGAGAGATTTGCTGTGCAAAATGAATTGCACTATATTTTGTACTCCCGATGGTATAGCATTTGAGACTCCAGATGAAGATGTACTGTATAAAATGACAATGGCTAACATGGAAACAGAAATTACCGAGGCATTTGCTGTATTTGATCCTGAGGAATTGTCTCAAGAATTGAAAAAGACAGTGAAAACAGAGGTATGGGATTTTACTGGAGAAGATGTGGGTTTGATGAAAAATGTAGATCCCGTAAAAATTGCTGTAAAAGAAGGAGTAAGTTACTCAAATATTCCACAGTATAAATTGACACCCGAGATAATTACTGGAGTTACCCACATAATAAAGAAAATGATTTAAAAAGGTATTTTGAGAGAAATAATGAGCAGTCCATGTAATTCACCAATTATGGGTCTGAAAAAGCCTAATGGAACATTTAGAATAGTGCAAGACCTGAGAAAAATAAACAAAATTGTTGTGTCATGTTGTCCTGTTGTACCAAATCCATCTGTGATTTTTTACCAGATTCCTCATGATGCAGAATGGTATACAGTAATCGATCTGTGTCAGGCTTTCTTTTCTATCCCATTGCATCATGACAGTCAACAGATTTTTGCGTTCCGGTTTCGCGGACATATTTTGGCATGGTGCCGAATCCGACAGGGGTATACAGAGAGCCCCTCAATATTCAATCAGATATTGAAAAAGTCCTTAGAAGATCTAAAGATGCCTGAGAGTTCAGTACTGGTGCATTATATTGACGACCTACTTGTGGCGTCAAAAACTCGAGAAGCTTGTGTGGTAGATACCATAGCATTGCTAAATCATTTGGCAGATGGAGGACTTAAAGTATCTCAGTCGAAATTACAATTTTGTCAAAAGGAAGTACAATATTTAGGCCACAAAATCGAAAAAGGATTGAGGAAAGTGACTGCAGATAGGATCAAAATAATAAAAGGAATGAGAGCCCCAATCACGCAAAGAGAAGTGAGAATGTTCCTCTAAATGGTGGGATATTGTCGTTAGTGGATAAGTAACTTTTCCCTGATTGCAAAACCATTAGTACACTTAACAAGAAGTGATGTAAAAGATCCCATTGAGTTAAACAAGGAGGAATTAACAGCTTTTAAACAATTGAGAGACAGTTTATGTGAAGCACCAGCACTTGGTATGCCTGATTATGAAAAGGAATTCAAACTTTATTGCAGCGAAAGATACGGATGTGCATTTTCTGTGTGAATACAGAAACATGGGAAACTGCGAATGCCAGTTGCATATTTCTCAGCTATATTAGATCCCGTAGCTGTAGCATTGCCAGGTTGTTTGAAAGCTGTAGCAGCCACTTGCAAAAGTTTGTAACAGAGTGAAGGAATTGTGATGGGATATCCTGTGAGTGTGTTTGTACCACATGATGTGACAATCCTTTTAATGAGGAGCCGCACCCAGTTCATGACGCACAGTCGTCTGACTAAATATGAGAAAGTCATCCTAGGTGCAACGAATGTGAGCCTTGTGAGATGTCTGAATGTGAATCCTTCAACGTTGTTGCCTGATGCTGAGAATGTGGAAGTCAGAGATGATGTGGATCATGACTGTTTGGAAGTGCTTGACTTCTGTACCAAACCACGACCTGATATAAAAGATGTACCTTTGACAGAAAGTGACTATGTGATGTTTGTGGATGGATCATGTTTGAGAACGGATGAGGGAATTCTAAGTGCAGCATATGCAGTTTGCACAGTAGCAGCAGTATTGGAAGCGTCATACCTGAAAGGAGTAAAATCAGCCCAAGTTGCCGAACTGTTTGCTTTAACAAGAGCATGTAAGTTGGGAAAGAATATGAGAGTGACTGTGATAACCGATAGTCAACATGGCTTCGGTGTAGGTCATGATTTTGGCCAGATCTGGTCGCAAAGAGGCTTTTTGACATCAAGTGGAACTCCTATAAAGAATGCTGAAGTGGTTGGAAAATTGCTTGAGGCGAAACAGCTGCCTAGGCAATTGGCAGTTGTGAAGTGTGCAGCACACACAAAGTCTAATGACTATGTGTCAGCTGGTAACCAATTCGCAAACGATATGGCTCAATAATGCGCACGCAATCAGAATTCTGCAAATCGGGCAAGAGAAAAAGAAATGAATTCATGTCCCTTGTTGTTTACTAACATTGTGAATACATGGGAAGAAGTAAGACAGTTACAAGAGGAAGCAGGAGATGAGGAAATGAGACAGTGGGTAAAAGCAGGATGTGCACCAAGGGAAACAGATCATGTGTGGGTCTATCGGGATGGAAGACCAGTTATGCCTGATAGCATGGTGTCCGCTATGGCACAGATGTATCATGGACAAGCACATGTAGGAAGAGACGCAATGATTAGATTGTTCAAGCAAACATGGTATAATGCAAAATTCAGACTTGTAGCTGAAAGCCTTTGTCAAAGATGCCTTATATGTCAGCAGTTCAATCCTGGAAGAAAAACAGTGGTAAGTCTAGGAACGATAGGTCGAGAAGGAGGGCCATTCACCAGAATGCAGATTGACTTCATTGAAATGCCTCCCTGTAACAGGTTGAGGTATGTTTTAGTGATGGTCTGTCTGTTTTCTAGATGGGTAGAAGCATACCCCACAAGAAGGAGTGATGGAATTACAGTGGCCAAACTACTATTGAGAGAGTTTATCCCTAGATTCGGTTTTCCAGTCACAATTGAGTCAGATAGAGGAAAACATTTTCATAATGAAATCATGAAGCTAATTTGTGAAGCATTGAATGTACAACAGAAATTACATTGTGCCTATCGCCCAGAGGCTTCTGGTGTTGTGGAACAAGTAAATGGCACTATTAAAAACAGATTGGGAAAAATGTGTTTAGCCAGAGGTTTGAAATGGCCTGATGTCATGCCTCTGGTACTCATGACTATTAGATCTATTCCAGATAGGAATACAGGTCTGAGTCCCCATGAAATTGTCACGGGAAGAGCAATGCAACATGCTTTCATACCAGTCAACAAACTGTTGCCTATATCTGATGACTTGGTGTTGGATTATTGCAAGGGGTTGGCTGATTCCGTTCATTCTGTGTTCCATCAGGTTGGATCGGATGCCACCACCCTTGAAAAGAAGCCAGCTCATGATTTGAGCCCAGGGGACTGGGTGAGAATTAAGGTGCACAGAAGACGAAACTGTTTGGTCCCACGTTGGGGAAAACCACGTCAGGTGATCTTGACTACAACAACAGCAGTAAAATGTGAATGAGTGAAGAATTGGATTCATGCTAGTCACACCTTGCGAATTCCAAACCCAATCGATAACAAGGAGGGAGAATACTTTGAAGAATCAGATACAAGTTCTGAACCCGATACTGAAGAAACAAGAATAAGACAAATCCCTGAAAGGGGGGAATCAGAACAAAGTCCAGTTATTGCACCAGAGAACCTTCCTTTAAGAAGAAAATTGCAGTGTTCTGATACCAGCTCGGAATAGGATACTGAACCAGTACGAGTACATGAAAAAAGGAAGATAAACGGTGAAGAGATTGTCCAAGAAATCTTTGATGAAGAGATTCCAAGTGAGAGTTCAAGAGAAATTCCACCTGAAGTAATAACATTAGATGGTAAGGTACCAGATACAGAGAGTGAGGGAAAGATGTTTGTGGAAGACCCCTGAGGAGTTGTAGGGAACTCACACATCCAGTTAGAGGAAGGGACAGTTAGTCAGCAGGAAGATTGTGTGGAAGAACCACGAGGAGGGACAGAAGAAGAGAACAAAATAGAAGTGGTGGAAAGGAGAACAGTTGAAGGAAAAAGTCAAGTTGAAACTGAATCGGAAGACAGTGATGAAGAAGTACCAGAAGGTCGAGTCCTAAGAAGGAGAGCATGGAGAACTGAGAAAAATGAGAAAGGAAATAAATTGAAGAGATCAGCAAGAGATGAAATTTGTCCAAATAAAATAAAGAGATTGAGATACAGATTGACAAGAGTGAATTCATCTAGAGCTGAACAAGTGAATGAAGTATCAAGCCAAGAAAAATTGAAAGAAATAAGAGAACGAGAAAACCTAACCAGAAGTATAAGTCGCCGGAATGGTCATATGTGGCACAGCCTGAAATAAAAGAAGAGGCAGACAGCCAAGGAGATCCAGAGGTGACTGTACCAGAAGTGGATGAGGAAGACGAAGAATCAGAAATCCTGAGAGTTATCTTGTCCGATATTGGAGAAGAGACAGATGTTCAGGAAGTTCTGTACCAAGATTAAGAAAAGTGAAAGACGATCAAATGCCAAAGTGAGAAGACCAAAAGTGACCCAAGTGCGAAGGCAATAAATTACTGAAAAAGACATAAACTGATAGAACCAAGTAGGTGCTTAGAGCCTTGGGTTAGACAAAATTAGTTGTGAAGTAGAAGAGGCTAAGTCAAAAGACACCGATCATTTTTCGAAATGGCAAACACAGAAAGTAGAAAAACTAAATGTGTATTTCTTAGAAGATGGTTTAAAATGTGTTGTTGTTGTACAGGATTACTAATGCTTCTGTGGAGTGTATTGGCTTTAATAGTTTAATTCAAGGTTACATTAGGGACAATAGAAGGATATAGTGAGAATAAAACTAATGTAGAAAAGATTCAGAAAGTATACCCAACTAAAATAGATAGAAATTATTTACATAAAGACAGGTCTATAAATGATTTCTCTAACAATGTATTTTTAAAATTACTATACGAATATGTAAAGATGATGGACGTGAGGGACTGCTTCGTCTGCATGCAGTTACCTGCATTGGTTTCAGAGGGAGGGACCTATCATCACCTCCCAGTAACATATGGAATAACATGTAGTGTAATAGCAAGTGTGTTTTCACAAGTACCGGTAATTAACAAATTGATTAAGGTAAAACCTGCAAAGGTATTAGGTGAATTTTTCTTAGAAACTAAAGAACTAACATTAGAGTGCATATTTAGAAATAATCTAACTTGCAGCTTAAAGAAGGAGGAGAAAGTTTTCTTGGATATGGTTGAAGAAAGGAGATTGAAAATGCAAAAGAAAGTACTTGAGGAAAAAGAAGAAAAGACAGTCTGGGACGTTGAAAGAGAGAAACATTTGAAAGGAGAAGCTAGTCCAACAGTGGCTTTAGATTGGCCTCAGAAAGGGAAGTTGTGTATTAGAAGAAATCAAACTGCATATAATAATTATTTTGTAGGTACGAGTGATTGCCATGATACATATCGAATCATGGGTGGATGGGGATTTAAAGGAGGAAATGATGCAGTTTTTCCTGGATTATATTTTATCTGTGGGAACAAAGCATATTATCGTTTGCCAGACCATTGGTATGGCACATGTTATATAGGCCTGGTTTTCCCAAAGATATTCCATGTGGGAAGAGGAAGAGATGGTGTACATAAGATAGGTAGTCAAATAACACATAGAAAAAGAGAATCTTGGTCAGAAATTGTAGGAGACATATTTCGTTCCGTTCGCGGAAATTGCGATAATTTGACATTTTCGTGTTCCGCGGAGAGCGCGAAAATGTCAAAAATTCCGGTTTCCGCAGCTTGGCGATAATTTGTTTCTTGCTCGCGCTGTAACATAATACATTCTCGCGCGCGCGCGATCGCCTTACCTGAATCCCTGCGTTCGCCGACAAGTTTTCTTGATCCGGTCGCGTTCTCCATGAGATGTTGTATTGTTTTTAGCAGTGACGTCATGCGTCGCGCGATCACGTCTTTCTTCTCGTGATCATGCACCGCGAGACAACTCAAAACAAGATGGCCGCGCCCGCAAGCAACCACATGGGTAAGTTGGCGACCCGCAACCATGCAGAAAATCTCGCGAAAATGCCGGAAAAAAACTTCCGCATCTTCGCGATATTTCCGCTTGTTTGCGATAATTTTAAACATTTTCGCGATAATTTGCGAAAGTTAATTTCGCAAATTCCGCCCACCCCTACATATTTGGAGCATTGATACCAGCAGTGGGAATATCTCTGAATGCACACAAAATTAGAAAATTATCAATAATAGTGGATCGCTTTTCAACAAGCACCGCCAGAGGATTTTTATTGGTAAATACAGAAATGGTTGCCATGCGTGCCATGGTAATGCAAAATCGACTTGCCATTGATATCATTCTGGCAAAAGAGGGTGGAGTCTGTGGAATGCTGAAAGTTCAACATTGTTGTACTTCCATTCCTGATGAAAGTCAAGATTTAAAGACATACATTAAAAATATAACTGATTTGCATAAAGAAATTGCACCACTGGAGGTTGAAGGTGTTTGGGAAAAGATTGGAAAGAAATTTTCCTCGATTAAAGATTTCCTATTAAAATTAGGTAGTACATTTTTAGGTAAGATCCCATTTCCATTAACATGTGTGATATTTTTAATATTAATCTTAAGACTAGAATGTTTCTGTTACAAAAGAAAGAAAATATGAAAAAACATAAAAAGAGAAACTTTGAAGAAAAGAGAAAATAAAAGACGAGAAAGAGAATTTGAAGAAGTGGAATTAGAACAAATGAAAGATAGTATGTATAAAAAGCAAGTGAAGAAGAGACAGGTGAAACAGAAATGTGAACTAATAACATTTTGGATTCATTTCTTTTTATAGAGTTAAATTTTTTTTGGTAGTGTGGTGATATAATCACCAAAGGGGGGATTGGTGATCCTCTATTTTGCATGGAAATACTAATTAGATAATCTATTAATTATAATATTATTAAACGAGTGCTGCATGTATATTATTTCAACATTATTAAAAACAAAGAGAGACTGTTATTTGCATGGCTAAATAACTCATGTAACTAAAATCTGTACGCATATTAACAATAGTATATGTGGTAATTGTATATTGTATGATATATTGCTTTGTGATGTTTGCATTTATTTTATTTTTAGAGTTTTCTATAGCGCGGACCAGACCCAGGAAAGGGTATCAGAGCGCTTTACACTGAGGGCACAATACGAATAAAACAATTTGCAAGAGAAGAATAGCATACATAAAATCAACTTTAAGCAACGGGTCGAGAGCAGCGAAGGTGTCTATCGGGGGACAACAGGAGCAAGTTTTTAGGGTGTATATCTGGAATGGTCCGTGAGATAGTTTACGGGAGGAATTTGCACATAAGGAATGATTATGCTTCTTTTTTTAACAGAAAAGTAGAGGGGATTTTTCTGATGTAGGGAGGAAGCGAGTTCCAAATTCTTGGTGCTGCTCCGGAGAATGCTCTGTCAGAGGTTTTTTTCTTTCTAAAGCGTGAGGGTTTCAGGAGTAAATTATCAGCACTCCTTGAATGTCTGATTCCTCCAGATAAGGTCAGTTTTTGGGATAGATACTGGGGAGTATTGTGGTGAAGCGCTTTGTGAGTGATGCATGCCATTTTTAGGTGGATTCGAGCTTCAAAAGGAAGCCCGTGGAGCGCTTTCAGGTGTGGTGATATGTGGTCAAATTTCCTGGATCCTGTTAGAAGTCTTTCTGCGGCGTTGAGACAGGCTTTTAATGGGGCGGTTGAGATTTTGGGCTGTCCCGCGAGGGTGGTGCATCCGTACTCCAGCCTTGAGATGACTAGGGATTGAACTGCGGTTTTGAGGTCCTGGTTATCGATAAAAGGTTTCATTTTCCTGAGATAGCTGAGGTGAAAGCGTGCGTTTTTAGAAAGCAATTTGATGTGTGTTTGCATGTTAAGGTTCTTATCTAGAGTAATTCCAAGTGATTTGGTGGAGTCCACCAGAGTTGGCGTGCAGTTAAGTGCAGTGATCAAGTTGGACCACTCCTTTGTCTCCTGGGAGTTATTAGGGGGGGAGATTAGAAGAAATTCAGTATTTTGTGAGTTTAGCTTGAGGAAGTTGGTTGTTAGCCAGTGGACTGTCTTTTCGAGTGCCATGTTCATCGATATTATGTCTTCATCTTCGTGGAGGATCGAAAAGGTGACTATGATTGCTTTAAATGTCGCTATATGCTAGATAAATACAAACACATAAAGGGATTAGTAAGGGGTTAACATTAGAATCCTCATTTCTATATATTAATTATTCTTTTGTGTTTGTTTCCCTTAGGTTGACATCTGGGCCTAATCCAAAATGACCGCTGACTCCGTACAGAGAAGTGGCCACCGTCTCGTGAAGCGTGGAGTCAACTACGCATGTCCGGACGGAATCATGAACTTCTTAGCAACCTTTATACATCATGTCCACGGTCAAGGATAAGAATTTGGTGGTCTGCCAAGATAAGGGAACAAGCAAGAATACAACAGACCGGAACAAGCCGATACTAATGTGAACTAGTGACCTCACAACTCGGACTGAACTGAGGTGCTGGGAATAAGAATCGGACGATCCCAACCAGCCAATCACCACGGTTCTAGAACTAAAAATGTATCTTCTTAACCTGATTTTATTATAAAAAGGGTAGTAGAATAGAGAGGGGAGCAACGCCTTTTCCTGATGGTCCAGATGCTGCCCGACTGCTTGATGACTGCAAACCTTTTCCTAATCCACGGGCTATGATAGATGCTTGCACGATTTCTGGTCCTTTGATAAATTGGGGACTGTAACGTGCTGAGCAGAGGACTTTGAACATTGAGCTTTGGCCTGCTTTATTCGGACAATTTACGACAAATTTGATTATGCAGAGCCAATGAATTAGAGAACCCCAGATAGCCAGATTAGGTAAATATGATGTTCTGTGATTTACTTAAATTGATCTAGAAATTCTAAACTTTTACGAAACAAATGAAAATATAAATCATTATGAAAATATAGATAAACAAATATTGATTAACAAGAAAAATGATTTTGTGGTGTTTCCTTAAGGGAGATAAGGATTCTGAATCTTAAATGTGTTTTAGCTGGTTCTAAATCACCATCAACCAATCCAACTAATTGGTCCGTCGACCAAGTGGGTGGAGTGCCTTGATGTTTAGGATTAGGGATCTATAGGCGACGATTGCTAATGTATATTTGTAAAATAACTCTTCTCTCCCTATAGGTTATAAGGTGTTCCCCCCACATGTCCAGCATAAGAATTATATCATCCCTTCTGTGGGCAGACTCGTGAGAGAGAAACGTATGAGTGTTGGTGTTATGAGTCCCACCAATGAATGCGTGTATGAATGAGGTAGTGTGATGGCGGGTCTGCGACGCAGGGAGGACGGTTGTGCTCTCACTCTTTCCCCGGCTTTTTGCGCTGGATCAGCTTTACTGTTTGTTAGACCTGGCATCATTGGCATGAGTCTCTCCTCCATTTTTTTCTGTTTGCCTCCTCTGTTTACGATGTTTTTGCTGGATTATTGCTTTGGGCACTGTGCCACTGCTGATCAGTGCCACAGTGCAAGTGCTCCCTATGTTAAATTGTTACATTGATTGGTGTTACCATGATTGGCTTGGTTGACTTACTGTTCAGACCCTAGTCTAGTGCACTGCGTGTGCCAAGGGCGTGTAAGTTAACTGCTGCTGGTGGGCTTGCAGCACTGGTTGTGCCACCCACAGAAGCAGCGTGTAAAATGTGTTTCAGGCCTGCCACCGCAGCGCCTGCGTGCAGTCCCTGACTGCCATGTCGACTTGGCAAGGAAACCTACTTGCCAGTCTCTAAACCTTCACTTTGCCACATTTCAGACACCTCTATGGTAGGCCCTAGGGCAGGGTGCATTGTTGGTAAAAGGTAGGTCATGCCCTGATGTGTGTGGCATGACCTAATAGTGAATTACAGCCATTTTCGTTTTTCACTATTGAAGGGCTACCTGCCTCCAATAGGCCAGACTGGGCAGACTGATTATTAACTCCATTATAATCTATCTGACTCAGGGAGCATGGTAGCAAGTCGAGTTTAGTATCCCTGAACTCAGAATTTAATAACACGCCCTTTAGGATGGATGGTTTTTAAATTCTATGTTTGAAAATAGCACTTTTAGAAAGTGGCTATTTTCTTGTCCAACTATCTACCGGTCTCTGCTGGTTTGGTGTGTGTGTCAGGGGCTGGGTGGCTCCAGAGGTCTGAATGAGTCAGTGTGGGGTGAATGGGGCGTTTACACATAGAGTGAGGGAAGAGTAGCCTGCCCTGCCTGACACAATACTGGCTCCACCTCCTGCTGGGCGACTGATAGCCCTGCTCCTGCCAGTGACAATACTGGCTCCGCCTCCTGCTGGGCGGCTGAGGACTCTGCCCTGCTCAGTGAATAGGCCAGGTGCCTCTGCCTGGCAACACCCACAACAAACCTGAGATGGTGGGAATCTCCCTGCTTGGACAAAGGGAACAAAGGGAAAAAGGGGTATAAGAGAAGGACCCCTGAACCAAGAACTCAGATCACTTCTGACAAGGAAACCTGTACCAAGGACAAGAAGCCTGCTGATCTAAGGACTTGCCTCCCCTTTCTGCCAGAGTGCTGTTTTGCTGTGGAGGAACCTGAAAGCTGCTTCTTTATTTTTGCCAAGGAACAAGGAGAGAGGAACTTGGTGTGTACTCTCTGAACACTTGCTAGGAAATCTCCAAGGGCTGGAAGAGTGCCAGTCTCCTGCTGAAGTCACAGGGCCAAAGGACTTCACCATTTGCTGAATTGCTGGAAAGTGTTGTTTCCAGTACACAAGGGAAAATCTGCAGTCTCGACGCCGCCGACGCCGCCGAATCCAGCTCGACATCGTGAGTAACAGCTCCAGTGTCCCGAGCCTTCGACGCCGGCCGCCGGGCCCGATCGACACCAGCAGCAACGCCAGTGAGCAGAGGGTATCGGCCCCGGCTCCAAATGACCCCGTCTCGACGCCGGTATCGACGCCAGTGAGGAGTGAGTATCGGCTCCACCTCCAAGCGACCCCGTCCCGACGCCGCTGCTGAACGCATCGACTCGACGCCCTTCTCGACGCCGTGAGCGCTGCTCCGGCCCGACATCCCTCGACACCGCTGCGGATTGACACGACTCCGAGGCACGATCGACGCCGACCTCGACGCCGACATCTCGACGCCGTGGATCATCGTTTTCTTCGTTTCTCAAGGTACTGTACTTGTGGGGTCTGTTGCAACTCCAGGCTCGAAGTAGCGCTCCTCGCGGTCGACGCCGAACCTTGGGAATCTTGTAGACTCGACGTCGTGTGACTCCTGTGGGGGTTACATTGTTGCCAAAGAACTGTGCTCAGAAGAATACTTTGCTAAAGAACTATTTGCCAAGAAGAAACCTTACTTGAACTATTATTTTTCCTTCCAAAGAGTATTTATTAAGACTGTGGTATATTTTTGTCGTTATTTGGTCTTGTGCTAAGCCTTATATAAAAATACTATTTTTATAATAACTTCTGTGTCGTGTCCATCTGTAGTGTATTCACTTGATTACTGCATGTGGTCATAAATGCTTAACACACTGCCTCTGAGATAAGCCTGTCTACTCTGCCAAGCTACCAAGGGGGTAGCAGGGGTTATCTGAGTGTGTAATCCCCTTTCCCTGACTAGAGTTGGTAGGTCCCTATTTGTCAGAAGTGTATACCTCTGCCAACTAGAGACCACCGGTTCTAACATTGGTGGTCAGCGGTGAGGATTGAACTTTGCATTTATGACTCATGTGCAGTGATTAGTGTACGCTACATAGTGAAAGCAGACCATAACGCAGCCACATTCTGTTTTGGTAGGTTTGCCTATTTTTGTTCTCCGCTTTCCTGGAGCTTATTTTTTAAACACTGCCAGTTTTGACCATGGAGAATGCCGGAGCTGCTACACCTGTGGAGAATGTTGTGGGGGAATTTGATAAGGAGAAGATAGATTCCTACACGCTAAAAGATCTAAAAGGATTTTGCAAGCAGTTTAAAGTTCCTACCACAGGTGTCTCAAAGAAAGAGGGCTTCCTCAAAGCGCTGAAGGCCTGGTTAGAGGCCAGAAATCCCTCTGATCCGGTGGTGGTACCGGAAGAGGACGAAGAAGAAGAAGAGGAAGAGCCCACAGGCGGGCCAGTGTCATCTCCAGGCAGTAGTGCGTCCTCTAGGAGCCTTTCCCCCGAAGAATTAGAAGACAGGGAGAAGGAGAGGGGGTACAAGTTGGAAATGGCGAAACTTAAATTAGGAGGGCAATTGGAATTAGAGAATGCAAGAAGCAAAAGAGAAGCTGAAATGGAGAGCAAAAGATTAGATTTTGAGAGAGAGAAATTAGCGTTTGAACGTGAGAAGATGGTGAGGGAGATGGAGCTTAAAACTAAGAGTTTAGAGTTGAATCCCTCTGGTGGCAGCACTCCATCTGTGCCTGCAGAAAGTAGGTTTTATTTTCCTAAAGATGTGATCAAAGATTACAGTAAGAATGAAGATATTAGCCAATGGTTTAAAGCGTATGAGTTAGCATTGTTGGCCCACCGGGTCCCTGAGAAAGATTGGGGAACGGGGTTGTGGAGCCGCTTTACAAATGAAGGGAGAGATACCTTGTTGAGCCTTCCTGCTGAGGATAGGATGTCTTATACTCATATGAAAGATGCTTTAATGCTAAGATATGGCTTAACTCCAGAAAAGTACAGACAAACCTTTAGAGAATGTAAGAAGTTGCCTGGTACTACGTGGGTTGAATATGTGTCTTTTTTCTTCAGAACCATGGATGGTTGGATAAAGGGTAGCAAGGTTGATAGTTATGATGCTCTTTATGATTTGTTTGCTTGGGAGCACTTGTCTAATAACTGTTTTCCAGAGCTACGCCAGCACCTTGTTGATAGCAAGATATCTAACCCTAGAAAACTTGCTGAGGAGGCGGACTGCTGGGTCAGTACCAGGGTCCACAAGGGTCCAGTGGGAGACTCAGCCAAGGGTGGGCAGGGTCCCCAGCAGAAGAGTGGGGGGGACAGGGGTAAACAGAGGGAGTTTCAGAAAGGGCCCCAAAGTAGTCCCCAAGGGAACCAAGGGAAGGGTTCCCAGCCTCCTCCTGTAAAGAAGCCAGAGGCCCCGACAGGTAAACCTGTTCACAGGGGCCCCATGACCTGCTATGCCTGTAAGCAGGTGGGACACCGTTATTATGATCCCCAGTGTCCCATGAAGGATTCAAATGCACCGCCGCGTGCACCCCCTCGTCAGGTAGCGAGTGTAGCCCTGGGAGGGGATGAGATGGGTGCCCCCAGTGGGTGGGGTCCCGCAGAAATGTCCCTGGTCTCTTTAGGAGATGTCGAAATGGTCCCTCCAACCCCTCTGCCTAGTAACACTAAGAAATATAGGCAGTGGGTGACCATTAATGGCCATAGGGTGGAAGCTCTCAGAGACACCGGAGCGAGTGTGACAGCTGTCAAGTGTCACTTGGTGTCCAGAGAGCAGGTGGTCCCCCATGCATTCTACCCCGTTGTAGCTGCTGACAACTCACAGAGTCAGTGTGAGGTAGCTCAAGTTCCCTTTGAGTGGGGGGGGTCTCAGGTACTCTTCAGGTTGCTGTGAGGCCCGCCATGCCTGTTGATTGTCTCCTGGGCAATGATTTGGAGGACTCCCCTTGGGCTAAGGTGGAGAGAAAATCGCATCTGGAAATGTTGGGTCTGCCTGAGTGGGTGTGTGCGACCACCCGGTCCATGTCAGTCAGTAAGGGTGTTGATGGGGCCCTGGAGCCTGAAAGTATAGCCCAGGTCCCAACCGTGAAGAGAAGGGGCAGGGGGCGCGGGAAACCGTCCCCCATCGTTCCCGCGGTCCAGGAGGGAGCAGACCCTGAGGGGGATGCCCTGGAACCGACAGGAGAACAAGTGGCCGAACTGGGAGACCTGCCCGAGCTGACCCATTGGCAGCAGGATGGTGGTCCCTCCAGGGAGGACTTTTGTGCTGAACAGAAAGTGTGCCCTTCTCTTGTGGGTATGAGGCAGCAGGCCTCAGCCCAAACGACGGGTGATCAGTCAGGATCACATTGGGTCTACTGGGAGAACGACCTCCTGTATAGCGAGCCTAAGGCTGCTGAACCTGGGTCAGCCCGTGTGCTGGTGGTACCCCAGCGCTTCAGAGCCTTCCTACTGGGGTTGGCTCATGATGTTCCGTTAGCTGGACATCTGGGGCAGGACAAGACCTATGACAGGCTTGTCACCCATTTTTATTGGCCCCAGATGAGAAGGGATTCAGATATCCATTGTAGGACCTGTCAAACTTGCCAGGCAAGTGGGAAAAGTGGGCGGAAGCAGAAGGCTCCCCTCCAACCTTTTCCCGTCGTCAGTACCCCCTTTGAGCGAGTGGGAATTGACATTGTGGGGCCACTGGACCCCAAGACAGCCATGGGCAACAGGTTTATCCTGGTCTTGGTGGACCATGCCACCCGGTACCCGGAAGCCATCCCTCTCCGAACAGTGACGGCCCCCGTGGTGGGACGGGCACTGATGGGTGTTTTCTCCCGCATGGGGTTCCCCAGAGAGGTGGTGTCAGACCGGGGCACCAACTTCATTTCGAATTATATGAAGTCTCTGTGGAAGGAGTGTGGGGTAACCTACAAGTTTACCACTCCTTACCACCCTCAAGGTAATGGGCTGGTTGAGAGATTCAACCGGACCCTAAAAGGCATGATCATGGGTCTTGAAGAACCAATGAGGCGTAAATGGGACGTCCTCTTGCCATGCCTGCTGTTTGCTTACCGTGAGGTGCCACAGAAGTCTCTAGGGTTCAGCCCATTTGAGCTTTTGTATGGTCACCCGGTAAGAGGACCTTTGAGTCTGGTTAAAGAAGGCTGGGAGCAATCTCCCAGGAAACCTCCGCAGGATGTATATAGTTACATGCTGGCCTTTAGGAACCAGACTCGGCGCTTCAGAGATCTTGCTCAGGCAAATCTGGAGGCCAGCCAGGAAGAGATGAAGCGGTGGTACGATCAGAATGCCACTCTGGTTGAGCTTCAACCTGGTCAGAAAGTTTGGGTCATGGCCCCTGTGGAACCTTGTGCGCTCAAGGACAGGTGGACTGGACCATTTGAGGTTGTGGAGAAAAAGAGCGATGTCACCTACTTGGTGGACTTGAAGTCTCCCAGGAACCCCTTAAGGGTCCTGCATGTCAACCGGTTAAAGCCCCACTTAGAAAGGTCCGAAGTGGGCATGCTCCTTGCCACAGATGCTGGGATGGAGGAGGAGAGTGAGCCTCTTCCTGACCTCCTGTGTGCAAAAGA
Organism: Triturus cristatus; assembly: GCF_964204655.1. NCBI lineage: Eukaryota > Metazoa > Chordata > Amphibia > Caudata > Salamandridae > Triturus > Triturus cristatus. Next base: position 1,627,248,540 of record NC_140589.1, on the reverse strand, counting down.
AAAAGATGGGTCAGTGGATGGTGTTGTCCTCTCTGACACACTGACCCCTGAGCAGCAGCAAGATTGTCGCCATCTGTTGGTACAATTCCCTGATCTGTTCTCCTTAATCCCTGGTGTCACTCAGTGGTGTGTCCATGATGTGGACACTGGGGACAGCACTCCTGTGAGGCACAAGGCCTACAGGGTGACTGAAAAGGTCAGAGCATATATCAAGGAGGAGGTCTCCAAGATGTTTGCCTTAGGGGTGGTTGAGTCCTCTAGCAGTCCTTGGGCCAGCCCAGTGGTCTTGGTCCCAAAGGCTGCAGCGCCTGGTGCTTCACCAGAACTTCGGTTCTGTGTGGATTACCGAGGACTCAATTCGGTCACCAAGACTGACGCGCACCCCATCCCCAGAGCTGATGAGCTCATCGATCGGTTGGGGGCTGCCCGGTACCTTAGTACGTTTGATCTAACGTCTGGGTACTGGCAGATCGCCTTGACTGATGGGGCAAAAGAGAGGTCTGCATTCTCCACACCAGATGGGCACTACCAGTTCCGTGTGATGCCCTTTGGGATGAAGAATGCCCCTGCCACATTCCAGAGGTTGGTTAACCAGGTATTGGCCGGGCTGGAAGATTTCAGCGCCGCCTACCTGGACGATATAGCAGTGTTCAGCGCCAGCTGGGAGGAACACTTGCGCCACCTCCAGGAAGTGTTGTTGGCCCTGCGCAGAGCAGGCCTCACAATCAAGGCTAGTAAGTGCCAGATTGGGCAGGGTTCAGTGGTGTACTTGGGGCACCAAGTAGGGAGCGGCAAGGTGGCCCCCCTGCAACCCAAGATAGATACCATCCTGGCTTGGGAACCGCCCAAAACCCAGACTCAGGTGAGAGCCTTCTTGGGTCTCACGGGTTACTACAGGAGGTTTGTCAAGGGGTATGGCAACATTGTGCACCCCTTGACCTCGCTGACTTCCAGGAAGCAGCCGAGACTTGTGATCTGGACTGACGCCTGTCAGAACGCCTTTGACACCCTGAAAACTGCAATGTGTACAGCACCGGTCCTCCAGGCACCCGACTTTTCAAAAGAATTCATTGTCCAGACAGACGCTTCAGAGCATGGTGTGGGGGCTGTTCTAGCACAGATGAATGAGGAGGGCCGAGACTTACCTGTAGCCTTCATCAGCCGGAGGTTACTTCCCAGGGAACAAAGGTGGAGTGCGATAGAGCGTAAGGCATTTGCTGTGGTCTGGGCGCTGAAGAAGCTAAGACCCTACCTGTTTGGGACTCACTTCCGGGTTCAGACAGACCACAGGCCCCTCAGATGGTTAATGCAGATGAGGGGTGAGAACCCAAAGCTGTTGAGATGGTCCATTTCCCTACAGGGGATGGACTTTACGGTGGAACACCGCCCTGGTACAGATCACGCCAATGCTGATGGTCTGTCCAGATTTTTCCGCCTTAGTGATGAGGACTCCCTGGGTGAAGGGTAGTTCTCCCCACATTTCAGCTGGAGGGGACACGTGTTAGACCTGGCATCATTGGCATGAGTCTCTCCTCCATTTTTTTCTGTTTGCCTCCTCTGTTTACGATGTTTTTGCTGGATTATTGCTTTGGGCACTGTGCCACTGCTGATCAGTGCCACAGTGCAAGTGCTCCCTATGTTAAATTGTTACATTGATTGGTGTTACCATGATTGGCTTGGTTTACTTACTGTTCAGACCCTAGTCTAGTGCACTGCGTGTGCCAAGGGCGTGTAAGTTAACTGCTGCTGGTGGGCTTGCAGCACTGGTTGTGCCACCCACAGAAGCAGCGTGTAAAATGTGTCTCAGGCCTGCCACCGCAGCGCCTGCGTGCAGTCCCTGACTGCCATGTCGACTTGGCAAGGAAACCTACTTGCCAGTCTCTAAACCTTCACTTTGCCACATTTCAGACACCTCTATGGTAGGCCCTAGGGCAGGGTGCATTGTTGGTAAAAGGTAGGTCATGCCCTGATGTGTGTGGCATGACCTAATAGTGAATTACAGCCATTTTCGTTTTTCACTATTGAAGGGCTACCTGCCTCCAATAGGCCAGACTGGGCAGACTGATTATTAACTCCATTATAATCTATCTGACTCAGGGAGCATGGTAGCAAGTCGAGTTTAGTATCCCTGAACTCAGAATTTAATAACACGCCCTTTAGGATAGATGGTTTTTAAATTCTATGTTTGAAAATAGCACTTTTAGAAAGTGGCTATTTTCTTGTCCAACTATCTACCGGTCTCTGCTGGTTTGGTGTGTGTGTCAGGGGCTGGGTGGCTCCAGAGGTCTGAATGAGTCAGTGTGGGGTGAATGGGGCGTTTACACATAGAGTGAGGGAAGAGTAGCCTGCCCTGCCTGACACAATACTGGCTCCACCTCCTGCTGGGCGACTGATAGCCCTGCTCCTGCCAGTGACAATACTGGCTCCGCCTCCTGCTGGGCGGCTGAGGACTCTGCCCTGCTCAGTGAATAGGCCAGGTGCCTCTGCCTGGCAACACCCACAACAAACCTGAGATGGTGGGAATCTCCCTGCTTGGACAAAGGGAGCAAAGGGAAAAAGGGGTATAAGAGAAGGACCCCTGAACCAAGAACTCAGATCACTTCTGACAAGGAAACCTGTACCAAGGACAAGAAGCCTGCTGATCTAAGGACTTGCCTCCCCTTTCTGCCAGAGTGCTGTTTTGCTGTGGAGGAACCTGAAAGCTGCTTCTTTATTTTTGCCAAGGAACAAGGAGAGAGGAACTTGGTGTGTACTCTCTGAACACTTGCTAGGAAATCTCCAAGGGCTGGAAGAGTGCCAGTCTCCTGCTGAAGTCACAGGGCCAAAGGACTTCACCATTTGCTGAATTGCTGGAAAGTGTTGTTTCCAGTACACAAGGAAAAATCTGCAGTCTCGACGCCGCCGACGCCGCCGAATCCAGCTCGACATCGTGAGTAACGGCTCCAGTGTCCCGAGCCTTCGACGCCGGCCGCCGGGCCCGATCGACGCCAGCAGCAACGCCAGTGAGCAGAGGGTATCGGCCCCGGCTCCAAATGACCCCGTCTCGACGCCGGTATCGACGCCAGTGAGGAGTGAGTATCGGCTCCACCTCCAAGCGACCCCGTCCCGACGCCGCTGCTGAACGCATCGACTCGACGCCCTTCTCGACGCCGTGAGCGCTGCTCCGGCCCGACATCCTTCGACACCGCTGCGGATTGACCCGACTCCGAGGCACGATCGACGCCGACCTCGACGCCGACATCTCGACGCCGTGGATCATCGTTTTCTTCGTTTCTCAAGGTACTGTACTTGTGGGGTCTGTTGCAACTCCAGGCTCGACGTAGCGCTCCTCGCGGTCGACGCCGAACCTTGGGAATCTTGTAGACTTGACGTCGTGTGACTCCTGTGGGGGTTACATTGTTGCCAAAGAACTGTGCTCAGAAGAATACTTTGCTAAAGAACTATTTGCCAAGAAGAAACCTTACTTGAACTATTATTTTTCCTTCCAAAGAGTATTTATTAAGACTGTGGTATATTTTTGTCGTTATTTGGTCTTGTGCTAAGCCTTATATAAAAATACTATTTTTATAATAACTTCTGTGTCGTGTCCATCTGTAGTGTATTCACTTGATTACTGCATGTGGTCATAAATGCTTAACACACTGCCTCTGAGATAAGCCTGTCTGCTCTGCCAAGCTACCAAGGGGGTAGCAGGGGTTATCTGAGTGTGTAATCCCCTTTCCCTGACTAGAGTTGGTAGGTCCCTATTTGTCAGAAGTGTATACCTCTGCCAACTAGAGACCACCGGTTCTAACACTGTTACTTTACTGTCTTTACTGTTTCTGGAAAAATTATTCTTAAACAAAGTTTAAATGGAACTTTATCCGTTCTGTATAGCGTCCATTTGTCCCTCATCTTTAGTGCTCTGTTGCACTTCTTTTCCTTACCGTCTCATATGTCTTAATTATTCCAAGACAAAGTAGTCTCTGGGCTTCAAGGCAACAAACCTTTTACTTAGCTGAGGGTACAGTCCCCATACTGAATGTGAGGTTTGAGTCCAACTACTGCCTTGGAATATCTCCTTAAAGTTCAGGGTACGGTAAACAAGAAGATAATAGGCTTATCTCTAATCCCTGACAATTAAATATGCAGGAAGAAATCCCATCCGATCATTTATGTTGAGTTCAAGCATTCCTTTTCTGCTGCTGCTTCTGCTGATTAACTCTGTAAGTAAGTGGGTATGCCTGGGTGCATCTCCCTTTTATACAGAGGTTGTGCCAAGGCCAGCTTGCCAATCTTGTGGCCTTGAGAGATCTCACGAGAGTTTGCAAGATGGTTGCTGCCTTCTTAATCAATGGCATGCTTTATGCCAACCACCCACCTGCTCTCCATCATCCCTCAGGTCACCCAGGGACATCCATTGGAAGCTACAGCAACTGCACCTTGGCCCCCAGGAACAGCCTTGAAAGCCACAGCAACCGCTGCAGTGGTTGCAACCAAACCGCCACCAATGCATCTACCACTTCTGCAGTACCTGTGGCTCCTGACACTTTGATCATTTGAAAGACACACTCCCTTCAACTACTTTAGTGTTGACCTCTAGACTGAACCCATTTAAAGTACTTGGATTAGACTTAGAAACTGTCTAACTTCCTAAAATCACCAAAAGGAGGGCAGGACCCGAGATGATAAACAAAGGGTATTTTTCAAAATTAAATTTTTATGGAAAAACATAGACGCTGTTATTCATAATAAGTCAGAGACTAGTCCTTGTATAGAGACAGAGGAAGAGGTGGACTCCTGTAGAAATTGTTTTTGCTAAACGTCTACAAAAGAGACATCCTGTTAGTGTATGGCTAGGTTAAAGATGATGGGGCATATTTACAATAACTGGCGCATCCCTGCATATCAGCAGGGATGCGCCAGTTATTGTGCGCCACAGCTCCGCCACCATGGGGCAAAAATGGCACAGATGCGTGACGCATCTGTGCCGTAAAAGTTGCGCATTGCTGGAGTTGCGTCGCAAGCGCGACGCAGCTCCAGCAATGTTCTGGGGGGCCCTATCTTGTTAATGCTGTGTCAATCCTTACGCCTGCTTCAGGCAGGCGCAGGGTTTTGACGCACCAGGGAAAAAAGGAGCGGTGAGAGGGGGCAGCCCTGCCTCATTCCCCTTTCAATGGAGAATAGCTCCGAGAATGCCCCGTTGACTTGGACTCATGCTTGTGGTCGAGAGTATAGCACTTTGGCCAGGTTACAGAAGTGTAGGCCCATGCCCATCTCGATTAGGACATCCTCTAGATATCGCCAGTCTATGGAATCAACGCCTTTTCAAAGTCAAGAAGAAGAAACGCTAAATAAGGGGTTAGCGATTGGCAGTGCGCTAAGGCTACGTGGAGGCGTCTGAGGCAGTGTCTAGTTCCACGGGATGGCATGAACCCACATTGGTCGGGGTGGATCAATTTGGAAAGATATGGTTTCAACCGGTGGGCTAGAATTGAGGTGAAGATTTTGACCTTCATATTTATGAGGGAGATTGGGCGTTATTCGGTGCAATGTAGTGAGGAAGGTTGCATTTTGGGGATTACCACGATGGTGGCGGCATCTGTTTCAGGCTGAAATCAACCCTTTTGGCTGCTTCAGGATAGCTGTCTAATAAGTGTGGGACAAGTGTCTCTCATTAGGTGGTGTAGTATTCCTGAGGGAAGCCATCGGGAACCAGGGTTTTACCCGGAGCGGAGCATGATATAGCATCACTGATTTCTTCCCGTGTAATAGGAAGGTCTAGGTCTAGTGCCTCAGCCTGTCTTATGCGAGGTAGTTGGAGATGCATGTGGGTGATTAAGCTTGAGAGAGAAAGCTCAGGTTGCTGCCTCAAGTAAAGTTTGGAGCAATAGACGGCAAAGGTCTCGGCTATCGCCGATGGTACGCGATGAATACCTTCCGGGTCTATCATTTCCGGGATGATACGATTGGCCATTGGATATGTAGCCAAACAATGTAAAAGTCTCCCATTCTTGTCCCCCCCTTCCATACACCCTGGCTATAAAGGATCTCGATAGTAGTTTGGCAGCCTCCAAGGAGACCTGTTTGATTCTGTCCCGCAAGTGCATGAGTTGTCTCTCCTGTATACCTTTCAGCCGGGCAGCTATCTTTCACGGAGAGTCGCTTGGGCCTCTAAGAGAGTGATCCAAGCGTCCTGGGATAAGTGCTTGAGTTTGAGTTGGCCCTTGGCAAAGCAGCGGATAGTGGCTTTACCCGCTTCCCACAAAGTACTCGGGAGGGGACCGAGTCACAATTAGTGAGAAAGTATTGTTGGAGTTCTGTTCCCACAGCCTTTTTACCTTTTTAAGGTTTTTATCCTGGAGGAACCTCCAAATCAGATGAAGTGTAGTGGGGGGTCCCCTACCCTCAGGAGAATGGGCGAGTTGTCAGATATGCCCCTGGGAATGATAGTGATGTGTTTAACTCTCTGGCAGTCTAATGTAGGCATAAATATGTGGTTAATGCACGCGTGCGTGTGATGCACTGCAGATGTGTGAGTGTACTGTTTGGGCTGGGGATGCCAAATTCTCCAGGTGTCACACACAGCGAGTGTGCTTGCCCAGTTAGTGAGGAGTTGTGCGTGGGCGGACCTTGTATTGTATTGTGAGCTTGTGGTGTCAAGGTTTGAGTGCATAACTGCATTAAAGTCTCCACTAATGGACGTCAGCCGGGCGGTAGTGAGGCGATAAAGTCTGTGGTGCATTTTAGGGTCGATGTGAGTAATGACGGAGGGGAGTATATGGGAGCAGGTTGAGGACAGTTTCTCCTATGGATCCTCTAAGGGCAATAAAGCATCCCTGAGGTTGTTAGTGATCATAGTTGATGTAAAGGGAAGGTTGGGGTGCATGAGGATTGCTACACTCATGAGCCTCGGGTGAACCGAGAGTGCCAGGCTCTATCGTAGCCATAACACGCTGGAAAGGGGCAGCTAGTACCCATAAGATGTGTTTCTTGAAGTAACAATATGTCGGCTGCCTGGTATTGGGCATATCGCAGGACTGCTGTTCATTTAACCTTGTCTAGTAGTCCATTAACATTCCAGGACAGTATGCGGAGAGAATCCCCACCGTTATGTGTATTTGTCATGGTGGATAAAGGCACAGATGAAGGCCTGTATGGCATGAGCGGGGTGTGGAGTTTTCTACATTGTGGGCAGACTGCAGAACCGTGAGCGCCCTTTTGGGCCGTGTGCAATGCCTAAGAGCGATCTGCTGCTTGAAGAAGCTGCTGGTGAGGTGACCATAACTTGAGAACTGGAACTTGGGACAACGGTTCCCCCTTTCCCGACCCCCACCCACCCTATACTTCAAGAATGAAAGCATCTGTCGCCTCAAATGAACAAAAGGAAGGAACTAAACTAAACTAAAACACTTGGGTATGGGTTTGCGTGGAGGACCCCTCTTACATAAGGATATTTATTGCTGTATTATGGGAGAACTATACATTATGGCAAAGTCCTCTTCTTCGAAGGTATCTACTGCGGAGCTAATTGGCCTGCAGGCAGCTCAGGTATTTACTCCAGAAGTGCTGGGCTTCGAGAAAGGTCTGAATCAACTGAGTCCAGTTGGAGCACCCTGGAGGAGGCTTCGTCAGGTTCCGAGCGGGCCACAGACTCGGATCTTTGAAGGGAGGGGGAGCCATTCAGCGGTGCATGGTCTCTGTGGTGCAGTCCGGGGCTCATGGGTGAGTCCGATCTGTCTCGGCACACTCCTTATCCTTTACAGGAGCGTGTGGGTCCTCCACCCGGCTTGAGCGAGCTCGCCAGGGTGTCTCCACTTCAGGTTCCATTGCGTGGAGTCGAGGCATTTGCCTTAGTGGTCGTTCCTCAGTCAGCCAAGTCCAGGCCGCCTCTGGAGAATCAAAGAAGAGGGATTTGTTTAGAAACAGCACTCGGAGGCATGCCGGGAAGAGCAGTCGATATTGAAGGGCCAGAGCACGCAGTTTCTGTTTCACCTCAGTGAATGATCGCCTTTGGGGTTGGACTTCCCCTGTATAATCTTGCAATATCATTATTGGCTGCCCTTGATATTCTAGGGATTTTTGGATGCATGCCTCATTGAAGATAAGGTCCCTGTCTTTGGAGTTGAGGATCCTGGCAATGATGGGCCTGTGTGGTGCTCCCGGTGGGGGTCTTGGGGCCAGAAAATGGTGGGCGTGCTCAATAGCAAACCAAGTGGAGGGGGAGCCCTCCGGGATCCAGGATTGTATCCATTTTCAATAAAGTTGCACATTTGGCCGTGTTCTGAGCCCTCCGGAAATCCCACCAGGTGAAGGCTAATATGTCTCGACCGATTTTCAGCATCTTCTGCTCTTTTGTGTAGCTCTTTGGTTTGGGTTTGCAAGCGTGTGACTTGCTCCTTCAGTCGCTGAAGTCGTTTTCAACTGGAAATACGAGATTCAGTCTCCGCAATCCGGGCCGTTGCATTGCGAAGGTCGTGTCGAATGAGAGCCATTTCAACCCGGACTTCACCAATTTTACTCTTGACCGATGCTTGGGGGGCGTTGATTGCCCGTAGTATGGTGTTAAGATCAGCAGCTGCAGGGGGTGGTTTCTCTGTGGGCCCACTCGCCACCCCAGGGTCATCTTAGTTTGCGTTAAAGGAGGTTTAGGGTGCGGTCTCTCCCCATGTCGGTGATAAGGTGTGTGTCTTACATGTGACTATTGTCACAGAATGCTTCCCGGTGTTCTTCAGAGGAAGGGAAATGTGCCTCCAGAGCTGTGGCTTTGGCAGAATGAGAGAGCGCTAGGTATGTCTGTGCAGGGTTCGCCTTGATATATCTAGTAATTAGTGGTGTCTGGATAAGACTGCAGATGATTTAGCAGGCCTTTGTAGTCTACTCCTCTCTGGGTTCATTAGGTGTTCTATCCCAGGATACTAGTTGCTGTCCTGAGCGGCAGGTCTCAAGTCGGCCCAGCGTTTAGTTCCCTTGAAGGCATTCACCGGCCTGTTCACCCAGCTGGTCACTTGAGCAGGTGCTGGAAATTGTTAGTGTACAATCATTTAGATGCAGAGGCAGGGATCGGGGCCACCGCTGGACGATGCCACGTATAGGAAGGGCTCTGGCAGGTTGCCTGCACTCCTAGGCAGTGATGGCCACCTCCAGCTGCTCGTCCCACTGCCCAACTCCGCAATGAAGGGTAAGCAGGGGAAGGGGGCTCCTAGGAAGATGCCTTCAGCTGCACGGGGCCAGAGGAGGCCAGGAGGAGGCCAGGAGAAGCACCCCCGGGAGGCTCCGCAGGCAACCGGCTGAGATCAACCGGTGTTGAGGAGGGCAGGGGGAGTCACGGTTCCTTTGGGACCAGCCCCATCCGACAGCTTACTGGATCGTTGAGGGGCAAGGAGTTAGTCTTCGTGGCCTACTCCTGGTCCTTAGAGTGGATTCCAAAGTGGCATCTCTGGCCGGTCCCCCAGGTCACCGCAGTCACTTGGTTGTCAGTGCCACCGGCAGCGGGCTCCAGTGTGCTCCCTCTGCGGCTGTCCGCCCCTCATATGTTCTGGGGCCCAGGCAAAATCAGGCGGACACCGCAGGCTGTCAGTCGCTGCTTCAGCACTGGACTCCAAGCTTGCGCAGCCGCTCCTCCGGGGCGAGTCCAGCCCGCTGCAGCAATCAAATCTACCCAGGGCGGGGAGTCAGCCAAAGGGTGCCTCGGAGGAGTAGGAGCGCTGTCCACATCTCCCACAGCCCAGATCTCCGCCACCGGCTTGGGCCCTCCCAAGCTGCCGATGCGATGTGCAGAGTTACAGGAATTGGATGCAGGGTCTGCCCGGCAACCCACGGCCCAGGGTCCAGGACGCTTTGCTGTCAGGCCACGTCCAACCCCCGCTACAGTCGGCCGGTGTGCTCTGGCCCGGATGCAGCCAGGGCCTACTTCAGCGCCAGTCACCTATCAGCACCACGCTGCAGGGAGGCCACGATTGGGCCCGGTTCCTCCTCGCAGTGGCCGCAGCTCCATCTCTGCCTTCGATCCATCTCCGGACAACCCTCTTAGGCCGTCAACAGCACCGCAGGGAGTTGCTCTGACACAAGCGTCATCTGCATCATTTCAGTCGGCCCAACCCACTGCAGTCAGCCAGATCTCGGAGATTCACTCAGCAGGCCCCACTGCCATCTTGTGTAGGCAGTCAGCACGGTCCTCAAGGGCCAGCCCTCTCGTTCTTCCAGCGGTGGCACAGCTCGCCAGGACACCCGCAACTAGTCTAAAAGGGTAACGCCAGGCGCCGAATTGCGTTTATTTGCAGCGATGTATAAGGATGACTGAGCAGATGACAGAGTGGTCCAGAGCACTCTGAGTGCGACCACCATCTTGATGCTTCAAGCCACCCCCTCCTTGTAGTGATAATTTAATTGGAAGTGCTTGTATTGGTTAGGTAGGTGTGACTTTATTTTATTGGTTCTTTTCTTTGATGTTTTAATTTTTTGGGTAGCTTAAAACTTATTTGATGGATGCTAATTAGTGTTTATATGTTAATATCATATGTATATACATTGCTTTTTGAAATTATGTTTAAGTTTATTTAAGTTGCTATGCTTATTTTGATAGGCGTTCTTTTGATTGTTTTTTAATATTGGTTTAATGTTAAATTTGCTTAGTTTAATGTTAGTGTGATATATTTTATGTTAAATGTATTTATTGGTTTCCATATTTAAAAAATTATCTTTTATATTTATTTTGTTAATGTGTTGTATTTTTCCATTAAATAAAATATGAGCTTACTTGTTTTTTTAAATATAGTTATTTTGTAATATACTATTAGCAATATTTTTTTCTTTAATGTTGCTGTTTTCAATATTTTGGTGGTGGTGTAAATATTTAAGTTGGCTGTGATATTTCGTTTTTTGCTTCCAACCACCAGCCTCATGCTCAGTGGAACTTGCACCTGGACTTACAAATGCTGGAGATTCTTTTCTTTTCTCAAATTGATAGTTATCCAGACCAAATAAGATTTACCACATTGTGAACCCTTGCAGTACCTTACACAGTTGGGAACCTTTGTGAAGAAACCAGACAAATTTGCCTCATATTTTCATAAGCTTTGTTCACGTTCCACTGGTGAGCAGGCTGCCTCTTCTCTTTATTAACAAGTCAACTTTCAAAACTTCCACTGCTTGTCTTTCCTTTTTTTAATCTTCATCCTCAAGCCGATCTATCAAACCCATCGCAACTATTTTACATTTTATTAGGTTTTATTTTTAGTGACTTTGCTATAGGACAAAATTTACAGCTGAACTGTTTATGTTCATAGCCTAGTCTAGAAAAAAATTGAAAAACATAGATTTGACAACCTAAATTAGCATAGTCACAGAATACCTCCAAGAACATATACCATCAAATGGCATTGTACAGTGTATTTTTTTAATTTGAGTGACAGTATTAGAATAGAAAAAACTATTTCAGATTAAAATGATGCCTGTTTCTTGCCTGACTGGGGTGTGACTTCACCCCCAGCCTGTTTTGCTGCTTTGAGTGCTCCTGGGCTTCCTGACATGCCGGAAACCATGCTAAAAGAACGCTACTGTCTCTGCAGCGCAGAATGCCTGTTTCTTTCCAGAATGGGTGGTATTTTGTTCCCCAGCCTGCTTTGCTTTCCTGGGTGCTCCTGGGCCACCTGACTTGCGCAGAGTGTGCTAAAAGTGCACTAGAGCCCCTCCACTGCAGGATGCTTATTTCTTGCCAGGCTGGGGTGGGACTTCATCACCCAGCCTACTTTGCTGCCTTGAGTGCTCCTGGGCCACCTGACACACCGGAGACCTGACTAAAAGCATGCTACAGCTCCGCAGCACAGGATGCCTGTTTCCTGCTTTGCTGCCTTGAGTGCTCCTGGGTGACCTGCCACACCAGAGGCCAATCTAAAAGTACACTACAGCCCCCACAGAGTTGGGCCTGCACGGGACATGGCCAGGCATGTACTCAAGTAAAGACTGGGCCAAGAGAAGGCCCATCTGTGCCCGTTCGCACCCGGACAAGGTCAGGCTTTGCCACCCCTCTTGGCTTGAGGATTCCTCTTGTTGTTATACTAAGCTGGTAAGAAACGTTCTTGTACCCTTCCACCATTCAAAGTAATCAGTTAAAACAGGGACGGGAACTGGAGATAAGTTACGCATGGGCAAATGGAAACTAGTCCTCGGTCCCTTGGGGAAACATACCAAAACAGTAAATGCTATTGTTAACTATTTATTTGATACAATGGGCAAAATTAATAATTAAATTGTTTATGTGGAAGAATGGTTGGCTGCCAGTCTAAATATCGCCAATTAAATTCTGTGCATCACTAGTGTGGCAGCAACTAGGGAACAAAATGTGCAAAGTACTAGCTGCCTCAAATCATCTGATACAGACTCTGTAAAGACAACCACAACTAGCATTAACCAGGCACTCTGTATTTTAACTAGCTCACTGGAAATAATAAAACTCTCACATAACCATGATCTAAAATCATCCCCGGCAAAAAGGAGTAGGCAGCCAGCTGGTGTAGTGAGTACCTTTTAAAAGAGGATTATCAGAGCTCCCTGCACAAGCGGGAGGGGAAATAGTGTAAATCGATCAAACAAAGAACAGGACTCTACCCTATTAAAGAACTTTGAGACAATGATTAAAAGAGTCCATGCTAAACTGGCCAACTTAGAAAAAAACTTCCATCGGAGATAAGAGAAATTAAGGACAGAGTTACAACACTTGAAGTAGCTGTTACCAATGAATTGGACTTAATTAAGAAAGTGGAAAAACCACCAGATCAATTTAATCCCACTACAGAAAATCAAGTTGGTGAAACTGGGCACCAAGGGGCAGATTTATGTTGGGCTTGCGCCACTTTAACACCGCCGTTGCGTCACTTATGTGACGCTGCGGCGGTTTTTTTTTTACGCAAAATTTATATTGTGACGCATCTACGTATATGCGTCACGTAATCCAAGATGCGACGGAATTAATTTGAGTCAGAAACGGCTGCGTCGCGTCACTTTTAATATATGCAAGGTAGGCGTTCCCAACCAAAAAGCAACGTATTACTGACGCAGGCATATTTATGTCATTTCCCTGCGTCGACGCATCTACGTAATGCGTCACGCAAATGCGTGAATGCGTCAGAAAACCTGCGCCCCATAAACCCACGCGCAAATAACGACGCAAGTTCACCAGAACTTGATTTAAAGTGCCACATAGCAATTTGGAAGCATATCAAGCAAAATGGACCTGCTAATCCTCCAGCTGGGAGTTGCACAAAGACCACCACCACCAATCCCACTACCGCAGCCTCCACCATTACCACAAAGGCAGCGCAGGAGAAAGGAGCGCATCTTCCGTCCAAGGACCACCCTCATTGGACTCCGGGACGAACAAGTCATCAAACTGTATCGGATCAGGAAAGCGTCCATACTAAATCTGTTGCGGCAGATCTCACCACAGCTACAGGCACCAACTGAAAGGGGTAACAACATCCCACCCCTGACAAAGCTACTGGCGGTATTGCACATGTTGGCCTCTGGATCGTTCCAAACAACAGCTGCACAAGTGGCTGGAGTGTCGCAGTCATCTTACTCCGGCTTCCTCCCTACGGTCCTGGATGCCATTCTCCAGCTCTCCCCACAGTATATACATTTTCCAAACACACAGCAGCTGCAGATGGACATCAAAGAAGGATTCTATGCTATTGCTGGATTCCCTCATGTGCTTGGAGCAATGGACTGCACGCATGTACAGCTCGTACCACCTGCAGCTACGGAACACCTTTACCGCAACCGAAAACACACACACTCAATCAATGTCCAGGCCATTGTGGACCATCGGGGACAATTTCTCAATGTCCTGGCGAAATACCCTGGCAGTGTGCATGACGCCTACATTTTCAGAAACAGCATAATCAATCAACGTTTTGAAAATGGGCAATATGGCAACGGACTTCTTGTAGGTAAGCACCAATAAATGTATATCAAAATATATTATTCAACAGCTGCTTCTACAATGCCACATTACATCCACATGACATGCCCGTAGGTCCAAATGATGCAAAGCATCAATGTGGAAATGCATTGCCACATATACACTATAACCACACTACATATTGGACAAACCTGCAGACCCAAATAGCAGCATAACGTAAAGGGCCAAGGGACACCTGATAGGAATGCATGGAAATATCACACATCAAACTTTGTTGATCACCAAGTCACACTGACAACATATGCACACATGGGGCCTCATTAATGAGGCCCCTAGCACCATCGGAACGCAACTTTTTGTGACGTTCCGTGGCGCAGAAGCCAGCGTGATATCAATCAGGCAGCACTGAGCCACTTTTTTCGGCTTAATGTTGCATCATAAATATCAGTCCCTTCAACGCAGTGTTCCGCGTAAAAGGGGCGTCCAATGGGTGTTGCTGGGGACGTTATCAGCAACATCCATGCCCTTTTGACACTGCCTCTGATATTCGAGAAATCGGAAATCTGAGGCAGCGCCAAAAGCCTACGCCTCCCCAGGGGAGGCAGAAGGGAGGCGCAACGGGGAGAAATATCTTGATACTGGGATAGGATAATGCACGTATTAAATATAATTACTGAACGCCCCTCCTGGGACACAGCAGAAGCTTGCCCATTGTCACTGCTGCCGCTCCCCCTGAAGGCAAAACAGTTGCGTCGCTTTGCCAATCTGCCATTAATGCTGGCAAAGCGCCTGAAAACCCAGCGGTGGAAGTCTTGAGCCCTGCCGCGGGTGGAGGTGTGGGGGGAGGAGGTATTGAGGGGGTCAGTGGTGGAGTGAGAAGCGTTGCACCGTGAAGAGAGTCGAGGGCTGCGAAAGTGTCCCATATCTCTAGAATGGGCACATCTGACTGAGCTATTTAAGGGTGAGGTGGAGGAATGTGATGAGGCTGCGGGGCACAGTCCACGGAGGACCCCAGCGTGAAACAGGGTGTATGCCAACGGTTGAGTCTGGTAGTAGCTGGAGCCAGTCCAGTGGGGCTGAGGGTTGTAATCTCCTGTCTGACTGAGGCCATATCCTGGTGGGTGATGATACAAGCCTTCCCCCCCTCTGTTATGCCTGTCCGGAACCATCACAGTCCCCACTCTGGCCGATGTATTCGGCCTCTATCCTTCCCCGACTCCGCACTTGAAGTCTGGGTCTGCCCACTCCCATTCCCCTCCCGAGGTCAAGGATCTGTGACCCTCAGACTGAAAATCGTGGCAAGTGTTGGGTTAATTGGGAGGGTTGGGGTGGGTAGGGAGTTGGAGGGTTGTTTGGGAGGCAGAGCCCCCATAGATATCGAATCTTGAATATTGGGAACGTAGCGCAGGGGCATGGTTGGATACAAAGTAATGTGCTTGACTGAGGTACTATCAAGCTCTCGTATGTTTTATTTGGTCGGCATTGCCAACTATGTGGCACGACGTGTAAGGTTGCCTCGGATACATATGCTATATCGTTAGTTCATATGTAAAAGTATTGTGTTTCATGCATACTGTACTTCAATGGTCCTGTATATGCAAAAACAGATCAATAATTTGTTTAAAAAAAAACAACACGGGGAGAAATTTCTTTATTTTTCCTCGTTTGTGCTTTTTCTATGTGTGCTGCCTTCTGCAGCACAGATAGAAAGTGAAAAAACCTCATGTGATTATTGTTGAATAGAAAGGTTACCCTTCCTGTACAACAATATTCATCCCCGCAACGCAGCCACCCTAGCACCATGGTGCAGAGGTGCCTGCGTTGGCGCAGGCAGCCCATTGTGCGCCTGCGCAGGGAAAAAGGACAGGAATTCGCCTCATGTTATAGATACGGCGCATCCCTGCCCTTTTAAATTGCCGTAGGGAAGCGCTGCAGGAAGGCCTGCTGCGCTTCCCTATGGCAAAACCTCATGAATGTGCCCCATGGCATCTAACTCAAATTAACCATTGAAAGGTGCAGTACGAAATGCATGTAAATAGCTAAGTAATACTATTAGAATGTGCAACAATGTGTATACACGTGCACATAGCAATTACACACCGTAAGCATGTATTGGTGCACCATCTGATAAACTGACCTGTTCAGGGGCCACATTGCTCAGGTAGGTCAGCAAAGGGAAGGAGCACGCCATCCTTAGACCAATCCACAATATCAGTCATACCCTTTGTCTGCCAAACAGACAGTCGCCCCAGGTCCCACAGTGAACTAATACCTCACACATGGATACTGCGATGTCACGTGCATATGGGACATCAAGGTTTGGCCCTGTCAAGCCCCCCATCCAACCACGGCATGCTGTTTTGAGTACCCCTGGGAGGATGCCTGTTGGAATATGAAGGTACAGCACAATTTGCCAGAGTCCTTGAAGGGCAGGGCCCTCTGCCCCTGTTTCACAGTGTCCGGCAAACAATCACCCATGTTCTGCATGAGCCCTGTACAATTGTCTGCTACATGATATGAGTTGCAAAAAGCAACTGCCCATCCCCCCGCGTAGCGTGCACACATCAGAGCAGTCAAGGCCACACACCGTCTACCCACCACACACAGGAACACCATAAACATGGACTTGAGTAGCTTCAAAGTTTGCGCAGGTAGACATAGGACACATGCCATGTATACTGATGTCAGCCTAAAGTAACACGTATCTATTACCTCCCAATTACAGCTGATCAAGGATATGGAGTCCAGAGTTGGGTTATGACACCATTTGGAAATCCAAGCACTGACCAACAGAAGGCATACAACCATGCCCATTGCCGGACAAGGAACATTATTGAACGCAGCTTCGGAATCCTGAAGTCAAGGTTCCGTTGCCTTGACGTATCAGGTGGAAGGCTACTATATTCACCAGAAACTGTTTGCAAAATAATACTTACATGTGCGATACTCCACAACATATGTGTCAAAACTAATGTGCCCTGGGAGGAGGAGGACCAGCAGCCTGGACAGGTGGATGATGATGAACATGTGCAACCCCAAGTGCAAGACATCCACCACACAGCAGCAGGGATACGACGTCGATCACACATAGTGACTCAATTTTTCTCATGATGTAGAAAATTGAAGTCAGTAAAATGTACAATAAAGAACATTACACAATTTCAAGTTGCATCCTCAAGTATGTGTCCATTAACGTTCAAGTTCAATTCATAGATATATACATGTGCAGATGTACATCAAACTGCTGCTGCATGGCAGTGGAAGGACCTTGGTTGTGACAAGCTGTGGCACTGCCATAGCACAGGAAAGCAACATCCTATCAAAAACATGTTTCATAGTCGTGTGCAACCTTCTTTTGCATGAATAGATGGCATGCAGTGAATCATGCACACTTGCACCCTGAGTAAGCTATGTGTGTGTGGTGGTCCTGACAAGCATAGCTGCTGAAAGTGGCCACAAATATCACGCATGGAAAAACTTGTGCAAAAGCTCCTTGGGATGCTGATGTCTCACATATGGACATGTGAAAAGTGATGCAGCATTTCCGCCGTGGATAAGAAAAATACATACATGTCTGAGCAGAGTCACAGCTCAAGCAATGACATGCAGGCACTGGCAACAATGTGTGATGTAATGTCAGTCAGCTGCTGTGCAAGTTGGAAGTACCACTCACAGATCAATCCTTATTCACTCCGAATATACACACATATCATCTTACAGAAGGAAACGTTGGTGAGAAGAAGCCACACAAGTCAACATGCAATAAGGCAACATGTCGACACAGGTGACACACATGTACCATATGTGAAACATCCCTCGAACAACAACATGGGTTACAATGACAAGCCCCCTGTGCCACCAGAACATCACTTTGTCTGACGGACTGGTGGTGCATGGGGACCATCCACATGTACAGGGAGCGGGAAACCCACCCTGTGTGACTTCACATCTCCTTCCAAATACATAGGGGCAGATTTACAAGAAAGTGACGCATCTGTAGAGATGCGTCACTTTCCCTGCACCTACTTGCCAAATCCTTGCCTCACCATGGATGCACGGCGAACCATGGCGCAAGGATTGACAGATGCGTCAGAAATTCTGACGCATCTGTTAACGGAAAAATCACGTATTGCTGGAGTCGTGTCGCAAGCACGACGCAACTCCAGCAATGCCCAGGGCCGCCATATGCCTAACATGCTGCATCAATACTAACGCCTGCTTCAAGCAGGCGCAGGGTGTTGACGCAGCATGGATGTAAAAGTGACTCATTGAAATCTTGTAGATTTCACAGGGTCACTCATACGGGGCTTCCTGCGACAGAACGCCCACCCTGTACACATTAAACCTGACGCAGGTGTAATGTGGCGCAGGGCTTCACAACGTGACGCATCTCCCTAGATGCGTCACGTTGTTAATGGGCAGCAACTTTTACGCAGCCGCTGCGTCACAAAAGTGATGCAAGGACGGTGCAAAAGTGACGCAAGGGGCTTGTAATTCTGCCCCAAACACTTTACACACAGCACTTAGCGGAGATTATGAGTGCCATGTACGTTGCGGTGGTAGTTGACACACAACACACATGGAACAAGATACATATCCAGATTGACCAAATGAGTGAAAGCATGGAGATGCAACTGAATACTAAACCACCCTGGAGGTGGCGTAATCATTTGCAAAAAAGGAGACATTCCGTGCAAGATTACGGACTTCCTGTGCATCTCTGTCAATCAACAGGGATGCACCAGAAGCATCGAGCCATCTGCCCACCCATGCGCAAACACAGATGTGCCGCATGTACAATGTGGTGCACCGTTGCACATGGATGTGCAGATGCGTGTCGCATCCCCCTGTGCAAATGCGGTGCATTGCTGGAGTAGCGTTGCAAATGAAACGTAGGTCCAGCAAGTATGATCTTGGCCCTATCGCAAACATGCTGCATTAATACTTATACATGCTTCAAGAAGGCGCAGGCTTTTGATGCTGCATGGACGTCAAAGTGACTGAGTGTAATATTGTACATGTCACTCAGCCACTTGTCTGAGGCGTTCCTGCACTGGAAGGCCACCCCCCCCCCCCTGCCAGGATCACCAACATCTTGCGCAGGGCTCAACAACGTGACACATCTCACTAGATGTGTCACATTGTAAATAGCCAAAAGCATGGCACTGTCTTCGCCCCGCCACTGCATCACAAAAGTGATGTAACGGTGCGTTAAATATGGCGTAATGGGATTGTACTTTTACCACTTTGTATGTACGCCGTGCCTTATCCCGCTCCATATCTGTGCTGCAGTCCACAACACTAATTTCAAGGGGATAATGCATGCACACAGATAATATCTGGTGACGTACGCATCCATGCACCAGGCTCCAAGGGTCCTGGCCCACTGCATGCCTCAAGTTGTTGCACCAGTGCAGGGTGAAGCATGGATATGCAACATATTTCTGTGAATACGTGGCACACCTGCGCATTCAGGAGTGCAAAATGCAAATGCTGCTACGATGCTACAGTTCCTGGTAGTTCTGCCCTCACACATACACATCTATACAGTGGCAAGTCATGATTGAGTCACTCACACAATAGAAGAGTGTTGCATCTCAATGTAAAGTGTCGCAAGTAGCAAAGCGTGGATAATTTTTACATCCTGCAGCAATTACAACATGAAAAGTGACGCTTTTACACGTAAAGTATCGCTTCTACAGGAAAGTCTCGCAAATGCATACAAACGAGTAGCATCCCAATAATGCGCGACGTACTGTGACTTACGTCACGCTTCGTAATTATTAATTCATGATGCAACACGCAAAACAAATAAGCGTCACGCATGCATACCTGAGCCTAAATGCAATAAGTGACAATCTACGCATCAACGGAAGCGTGACCCAAAACGTAAAAACGTGTCGCATCGAAGCAGGAAATGATGCAATGATTCCAGAACCTCCCAAACCAGGAAGTGCACAGTTACTTTCACTTTCCCTTACTTGCTTTCGGTGTGTGCTTGCTGGTGGAGTTGTTTGGAGTCTGTGGTGTCCTGATTTGCCTTTCAAAGTGTCTTTTGTCTGTCCCCTGTGTCTTTTGCGGTGTGTTTTTATGTCTTTAGTGATTTGTGAGTCTTGTGTGTGTCTGTAACATTAGTATTGTGGGGTGTTTGTCGATTGGGGTAGTTAGTTTTAAGGCTTTATATAGGGGTGGGTTATTTTATTGTACATATTAGGTCAATCTTAAATAAGTTTCCTTTGTCAAATTTATTAAGTTTCCTTTACGTCATCCTAAATCATGTCGGGAAGGTCTCGAAATTTGACCGATCGACAGTTTGGCGGGATGATATGGCTAATATTCCACTACCTGCCCCGGATGATCAGCATGGGGGGCAGGGTCAGTCAGGGGTATGACACAGCAGGGCGCAAGCGCCGGTGGACCACTGTGCAGCAACATCTGGGGCGTCTATTCCAGATCCAGCGGACAACCCACCAGATAAAGCACCGCTGGCAGGACGTCATCAGCAGGGAGGCTGACCTGCTCGATCATCTTGGGCTGGAAGTTGGTGGTCCAGTTGGTAAGTCAATGTTTCTTGTCACTCATATATTCTCTTCAGAGGTGCTAATCTATGCCATATCTCCCTCTGCACAAATCGTATGACCAATCAATTGGCGTTGCAATGGTCTGTATGGATGTACATATGAGCGCATGCAATACAAAAGACTGTTCTGTGGCCACAGACACATATGTTGGAAACCATGGGGCAGATGTATGAGGGACTTGTGCCCCTTTGATGCCGCCGTAGCGTCACTTTTGTGACGCAGCGGTGGTGTAAACCCTGCGCCAGTTTGCGCCATATTCACATCGTGACGCATCAATGGAGATGTGTCACGCTGTAAAGCTCTGCGCTACATTAAACCTGCGTCATGTTTAATGTAGCGCAGGGTGGGTGTAACGGCGGAAATAACCCTCGGAAAAGTCAAATCTATAATATGTGACTGACTCACTTTTCCGACAATGAGGCATCAAAACCCTGCACCTGCTTGAAGCAGGCGTAAGGCTTGACAGACCATGTTAGGGCTGGGCTGGTTGGAACAGTGCTGGAGTTGCGTTGCGCTTGCAACACAACTTAAGCACTGCGGCAACCTTACGCCATCGAATGCGTCACGCATCTGTTTATTCCTGCGCCATGATGCGCTGCATTGAAAATGCTGCGCATCATGGGTGGCGCAAGGGTAAACTTGTGTGACCCATCTCTCCTGGCGCATCCTTGCTGATTTGCAGGGATGCGCCAGGAAACATCAATCGGCCCAAATATATATGATGTTGACATTGAAATTTTCTCTATTCACACAGACACATGCACCAGTTAAATAAATTGATTTTTCATAGTCATGCTGTGAACAAGGGGGAGGATGATTTGGATACAAAGGGGCAGATTCATGACGTCTGGCGCATCTCTGCTAATCAGCAGAGATGCACCAGAGGAGTTGCCACGCATCTGCCCACTTGTGCGCCACCATTGATGCGCCGCATTCATGATGCGGCGCACTGTGGCACTCGGATGGGCAGATGCGTGACGCATCTGCTGTCGTATGGATGGTGCATTGCTGGAGTTGCTGTGCAACCGCGACGCAGCTCCAGCAAGGCTCTGGGTGCCCCTATCCCTAAAATGCTGCATCAATCCTTACGCCTGCTTCAAGCAGGCGCAGGGATGTGACGCAGCATGGCTGGAAAAGTGACTGAGTGAAATCTTGTCTATTTCACTCAGCCACTTTTAGGAGGCGTTCCTGCGCCGGAACGGCCACACCTGCCCTGGAACGCCTACATGTGGCGCAGGGCTTTACAACGTGACGCATCTCCCAGATGCGTCACGTTGTAAATACCCCGCACCATGGCGCAGGATTTGCGCCGCTGCTGCGTCACAAAAGTGACGCAACGGTGGCGTCAATGAGGCGCAAGTCAAACATAAATCAGCCCCATGATGTGTAATCACGGTGCCAAGCCCTGTGCTGGTACACAAACTGCCACCATGTGCAGGTGCAGGCAGACTTGCTAACATGTACATGGCTGCCTGCGTCGTGGGGCAGTAGTGTCTGTTCATGAAGGGACACCTTCATGCACCCTGTAGGAAACCGGGGTCTCCAGTCCCTAAGGGCGGTAACGTGACACGAGCGGCTGGGCACCCAAAGGCCTGTGTGTAAAGCAACCATACAACACGCACCTCGCATGGAATGGGGAACACACACAATAAGGTACGCCACACTGTAAAGGTTCATGCAAATAATTCAAGTTTATCCAAGTAGTTCGAGATAAATGCAGTTCATGTGATATAAATGCAATTCATGAGATGTAAATGAAGTTCATGCGATATAAATGCATTTCATGAGATGTAAATGCAGTTCCTCAGATATCAATGCAAGCTTCACTTAGATTAGCAGTGGATTCACCCGCCCCATATTCACCAGCACCTCATGCACCAGTAGGTTTCTAAAGGCTCTAGGCCACCCTAGTGTATCTCACTTCTCAGGGTAGGGTTTGGGGACTGTAGCGCCACTCCTAGGGCATGCAGGGACCCAGGGCAGAACTCGTGGGCACACCGCTACTTTGGTTATCTGTAGCACCTCAGTGGCGATTCCCGCGCTTTACGCGCTGAGCGGTGAATACCTCAGAACAGCGCCGATTTCCACAGAGTGCTACTCGTGATTAACTGGCAATGACTACTTCAGAACGGGGCATCTAGACCAGAGCGCTGCTCGTAGTTGCCAACAGGGAACACTTTGGAACGGAGCATTTAACACAGAGCGCTGCTCGTAATCAATAGCCATGCATTTGTCATAACTGAGCATTTGAAACAGAGCCCTATCATCATCATTTGCAAGGAATACTTCAGACTGGAGCATTTAAAACCAAGCGCCATTCGGAATCATTAGCAAGGAATACTTCAGAACGGAACATGAATAACAGAGTGCAACTCGTAAGCAATGACATACAGCACTTCAGAACGGAACATGAAGAGCATAGTGCTACTCGTAAGCAGTAACAGTGAATCTCTACACACGGAGCCAGTAGCAGGGAGCGCACCGGACTTGCGGAGCAAGTCTATCGGGCTCCGGTGCAGTTTGTAGGGCACCACGCTTCAGTACAGTCACGGGGGGCACAAGGAAAGGATCCCTTGGCGGGGTCTCTCAGTCGTCGTGACCAGGGGGACTCCCACGGAGAGGAAACCCGGGCTCAGGGTGTGTTGCGGCTCCCAAACATCAGGGGGCGCACCGGCGTCAATCACAGCATCCGGGCTTACCTTGCTCTTGACGTTGGATGGCGTCCGCTCCATTGGCGATGTGGGCAATGGTCCTCGGCCTGGCCCACCTTCTTGCACAGCTGCGACGGCAGCAACGGGTCCCCGGGCTTCTCCACGGGCCTCGTGACACTGAAGGGCACTACTTCCGGCCTTCCGCCCGCTGCGGTGAGCGCGCTTGCTTCCACGCCACAGGGGGGGGCTGAAATTAAGGAGGGGAGCTCCGCGCTCAGCGGAGCACGCTGCCGAGGGACCCAGGCCAGGTCAGGGAGCGCAGGGGTCACAGCGCTAGTACCTGGTCGATCCCCGGTGGTTCTTCAATCTGCTTTGCATAGGGTTTCGGGGGTCAGTCAGGACACGCAGTCTCAGCATTCAGTTACTGTTCTCAGGTGTTAGATGAAGTCTTGTTGGCGCAGATGGCTCTGGCGCCTAAGGGGGTTCTGTTACAGGGGGGTAGGGATGGAGTTAACGACTAGGTCCTTCCTAGTCAGGCTGGGCAGAGGTTCTTTTGGTCCTACTACTGCTGTGCAAGATCAGAGGGTTTCACAGGGTCCCTCACTCACTTAAGAGGCAGCACCTAAATCCTGTCACTCTCAGAGGCATAAGTCCCTGGCTAGGCCCAACCGCCTACACTCCTGCGTGGATTCTCCAGCTCTGCTGTACCCCACTGGCCAACTCACCACAAAAAGTACCCTTCCTCACTTAAGTAGCCCTAGGTCAGGTGACCTCTAGCCAAGGCGGCTAAAGTAAAACGCCACCTCCCTCCTAGAAGGTTCCAGCACATTCCAGGAGCTTCCCCATTCTACCCATGGGACAAAAGGCGGGCTGGTGTCGCAACATTGTTGTGGGGTCCCAGCCAGCTCCTGGCAGCTAGGGTGCTACTATGAAAGACCACTCTGCAGTAGCAGGGGTCTGTGGCAGCCATCTTGGGAGAAGGGAGCACCTGCACCTTAACACTGATTGGCAATGAAAAGGCGCCCGGAGACCTACTCCAACACAAAAATTATGGTGGACAACAATTAGGCACGATCACAAATAGAAGGGGGGACCACCCTAGGGCTGACAGGTCCAACACACCCCAAGGTCACTAATGTCATGATTCTCTCCTCCAATGTGTGTAATCAAATGCAGCATGCATTGAGCAATGACAAATGAAATGATTAAATAGTCCCTTTTTCGAGACACAGTAGGCCAGCCTTAGGGTGGAGTGCCATCCAGATGGTTTCCCAGTTAATTGCCACTCTGTAAGTCTGGCCATGCATCAGTGGCTATGGGTGTTGTGTGTGAACATCCACATCTAACAACATGCAACATAGCAAGCCTTTTAAAAACGTAGTGCAAATTTTGCATATTCACAAGTGCATGGTAAAACACGCTTGCTGGATTTGCAGTTCATTGTCAATGTTAAGCATGAATCAGCACCACCAGGATGTAGAATATAGTGAAGTACTGTTGGAACAAGGAATATTTAAAATGTCAATGTTGTTTTCCATTGCTAGGAATTTCAAACAGTGTGGTGCAGACAAAGGTCTGGGGTTGCATCATTCCTGCACTATCTTGTATTTCAGTCCATACCCTGTGCATATGTCACCATATACATGACTCTGGTTGCGTATGTAAGCATGCGGCATCAATAGATGAATCAAGCAGGCATCATCATCAGGATTAGCCTACTCACATGTGAGGGTCGCAATCCAGCTGCAGTTGCAGAGTCTGTTACATACATTTGAAAAGGAGAGGTGCACGGTGTGGTCTGCGCAGGATGTTTGTTGTCAGCTCATTGCATGTGGGTCGTAAGCATGCGCTAGTCCACTTAAGGTGCATAAGCTCACTATTACACACCCAGCTTCATTGTAAACGCTGAATGCTGGAGTGACGTGTGTGCCAGATTGGTAGGAGAGGTTGGTGACAGGGGTACATTTGTGATCATCAAAGGATGAGTATCATGGTAGATGCGCTGTCTGTGGTGCTCAATGTTGTCAAAGATGAGATGGAGGGGTAGCAGGTTTTGCATGAAGATATATGTTTACATTGACCTGTGTCTGAAAATGTCAATGATCCTGGAGGCACATGACATCTGTGTGGAAATATGAGCAGCGCTTGTTGTAGTGATCCTGTGAGGGGGACATGTCCGCATGCACAATGCTAGCTCTGCCAATGTAACTCGTGAAGTGCATTCTTAGTGTAGCATTTCTGGAGTTGCTGAGGATTGATTGGGTGAGTCATTTGCCCTTGTAAAATCTTGATGTGTGTGTGGATTGTTGAGATGGTGTCCTTGCTTTGGATCCTTATCAAGGGGATTTATGGTGTCTTAGCGTCCCCGTCCTTCATCGTTGCAAAATGGTGTCTGCATGTGTCTCACTAATGATGTGGTCTGTATGCGATCCGTGTTGACTTCCTGTGCTGCTGTGTGTCTGTGTTGGAGACTGTAGCAAAATCATCTAGACATTACGATAACCATCTGTGTGGTCCATTGAGAACCAAGCTTGTGTAGTGCAAGGTGTTGTTGGCATTTTGGTTTGTGGCTCATTATAGTTGTTAGTTGTCAAGAATCTGTAATTTCTGTGTGGGGTGCTAATTGTTTCATATGGATGCAGCTGTATGGTAGACAGGAGGTGTACGTCAGAACGGTCAGGCCATTGGGGTATGTGGTCTTGGTATGGTGGATGTGTTGATGTTGCCACCGTTCTTGTGGCTGTGCCTTGTGGCCAGTTGCTACTGTGTGATGTCTACAAGCTTGTCAATGAATTTTGCTAACCTGTTGGCACGTCTGTAGTCAAGATGTGAGTTGAGCTATGTCACAAGTCTGTGGAACATGTATGCGAATGCATGTTGGGCAATGATGTATGTGATGTGGGTTGTGTACACACCTCAGGGGCATGTAGGTATTTGGACGGGGTTCCCACAGGGGTGTTGTCCTTGTTCTGACCTGGATCTGTGCACTTAGTCGTTTGATGTTGAGCGTGCTATGGCTTGTGCTTCACTTTGTGATGTAGATGTACCTATTGAGTGCAATGGCATGTGCACACACCAGACAGTTGTTGTAGACTAATCATTAAATGGGATGATTGATTGGTGAGTCATCTGCTAACTTGGGATGGAAAGGTAGCGTTTACCATGATTCCTGTGAGTAACGCTCCATCTGTTGCTAGTCTTTTTGCGGATGATACAGATCTCCATGGCTAGTCTTCAAAGGGTGGACACTTTGATGGCGATGCATGTCATGATCCAGAGTTGGTGTAGTTTTGTGTGTACGTAGTGTGTGTGTACTTGGTGGTGTACGCCAGGGTGCATTGTAGTCTGGATTACTGTCCATGGGTGTTGCTGGCTGTGTAATTTGCGTAGCGTGTAGATTTGCCACTGGTACAGTCCATACAAAGTGATCCAAGTTTGAGCTGATGGATTGTGTAGAGGCATGTCCAATGATTGAGTTTGGGCTTGTTGCTGGGTAAAGATGGCTTTGGCTGATGGTCCGATACTGTGCATCTGCAGTGTGTACATGCATCAAACTACATGTTCGGTTGAATGTATCATGGATGTACACCTTGAATGCTGTATACGTCATGGTGGATGCACTTCAGGTGAATCAGCATCCCGAACGGAGTGTGAAGCAGGCAGCCAAATGTAACCCTAGTCATGTGTGAGCCACTATGCAACAGTCATCTGCAAGATCATATCAGTGTGCAATCAGTGAACATGATAGAGCTTAACATGCTGTGGGAATGTTGAGAGTCGAAGAAGCGTTGTCAGTGTCTGTGGCTAATGAATGCTTACACATGTGCGTGTGCATAAACACGTTTTTGAAACAGCAATCCGTACAGCAGTCAGCAACAGTGTCTGCATAAGGGCATGTGTGTTGAATCTGTAGATGCATGTGCGAAATCACAGGGATGGCACACATGTGTGAACATTGATGTGGAAGCAATCCAGTGTTTCCACTGTCCATGTGTGTTAGGAAAAATATGGCTGCACTCAATGTAAAAGGAGTGACACGTCCTGTTATTTCCATGCATGTGTCACGCTAAATAATGTTTTGGTCTAAATTGACATGTACATATGATGTGATTCTATACCAATTTGTACTTCTGTTACTCTTCTTGTAGGTGGCCCACGGCCATATACACAGGGGGAGGTCGACAGCTTTGACGACCCAAATGCCACCAGTGAGTATCCATGTTCATATAATTTGTTGTGTATCAAGTGCGAGGATGGAAGCAAAACTGTGTATGAGTGCAACTATGGTACAATCACAACTTCCTGCTGCAGTCAGAACTTATCTTTTGCATCCTAATTCCAAACTACATGATGTAACATGTTGTGACCGTTGTACTACGTGTGGACATGTGTGGACAGATCAGAAGCCACAACACTGTCTGACACTCCTTGCCACTATCCACAAGGCAAAATGGAGTGGCCATTGCCACTGGGACTGGAGTAGCCAAAGCCAAGTTAATGAAACAGCATCTGAATGACATTTGAACCTTCACGTCCGTGAACAATTCGGAGAAGTTCAAGTATATTGTAGTGACAGTTTAATGTCATCCTTGCATTAATTAGCCAATGTATCATGCTATGGAAACATTGTCAGTGCAATTACCATCAACATCCCTAGCCCCAAAACATTTGTATATGGATGAGCCATAGGAATGGCAGTCAGACTTATTAATCAATCAATCAATCATTACTTTTGTAAATTGCTCTACTCACACGTGAGGGTCTCAATGCGCGGGGGGAGGTGTGCTGCTATTGATCGAACAGCCTGTTCTTGAGTGCCCTCATGAAGGCAAGGAGGACCAGGCTCAGCTGTAGGAGGGTGTTCCAGGTCTTTGCGGCATGTTGGCAGTACAAACTCCTGCCGCTGGTAGGTCTTTGGATGTGGGGGACAGTGGCAAGGGCAAGGTCACTGAAAGGGCACTGGCAATTCTGGTAGTAGACGGTGATTATCCTGTTGAGGTATGTTTGACCGGTGTGGGGGAGTGCTCTGTGTGCATGGGTGAGAAGCTTGCAGGCGATCCTCTTGTTGACGGTGAGCCAATACAGGGATCCCAGATGGGGTGTGATGTGGCTGTGGCAAGAGGAGTTGTGCACAAGGTGTGCAGAAGCGTTCTGTATGTGTTGCGGACGTTTACGGAGTTTGGCAGTGGCTCCCACATTGTCTGCATGTCAATGGTGCAGCCTGATGCAGACGAGGCCAAGGGTGAAGCTTCTACTGGTTGCAGTGGGGATCCACTTGTACATCTTGCTGAGCATGCGGAAGGTGTTGTAGCTGGCGGATGAGACGACGTTGACCTGCCTGGTCATGGTGAGTGTTGATTCGAGGTTGACCCCCAGGTTGCTTGCATGGTTGGTGTCTGCCGGTGCTGCTCTCAGTGTAGTTGTCCACCAGGAGTTGTCCCTGGCTGAGGGGGTGGATCCAAAGAAGAGGACCCCCGTCTTGGGTGAGTTTGGCTTCAGTCATTTGTTCGTCATCCACTCGTCAACGGCAGTCATTCCTTTGTGGATGTTGGTTTTGGTGTTGAGGTTGTCCTTGGTGAGGGAAAGGATCAGCTGTGTGTTGTCAGCGTAGGAGATGATGTGGAGGTGGTGCAGTTGTGCAACGTGTGCAAGCGTGCCCATGGAGATGATGAACAATGTTGTGCAGAGGGATGATCTTTGTGTTCTGCCGCTGATGATCTTTGAGGCTTGGGAGCAGAATGAGGGTAGGCGGAGGCTCTGGCTGCTGCCAGAGAGGAAGGAGGTGGTCCACTCCAGAGCCTTGCTTTGGATTCCTGCGTGTTTGAGGCATGTGCGTAGGGTGCGTTGACAGACATTGTTGAAGGCGGCTGAGAGCTCATGGCGGATGTGTGGCGCACTTTCATCATTGTACATCAGGGTCCAGATGCCATTGGTGTTGGCAATGAGGCCATTGTCAATACTGGGATTCCTGCAGATGTCGGAGTGTGACAGGTCCAGGATGGTGTACTCCTCGAGGTAGCCGGTCAGTTGTTTGTTTGCAATCTTGTGCATGCCCTTTAGCAGGAATGGGAGCAGGGAAATTGTCTGGAAGTTCTTGAGGCCTCTTGCATCCACCTTGGATTCCTGGAGTGAGGCGTTGATCTCGGCGTGCATCAAAATTTGCTGGGAAGCTCGCACTCTCTAAGGAGATGTTGATGGCCTTGAGGAGATGGGTTGCAATGGTGGGGCTAGCTTTGCTGCACATGTGGTGCGCAAATGTGTCAGACGGTGAGATGGAGTGGATGGTGTACCTCATTTTGATGTTGTCCTTCACATTGCTCCAGGTGTGCAGGGGGGTCAGTGTGGATGGTGGCCGGGGTGTCTGAGGTGTTGGTGCCTGTCAAGGTGTACGGGTTGTGGTAGCTGTTGTGGATGTCTGCAATATTGCAATGGAAGAGTGTGGCAAGGGTGTACCACAGGTCTTGCAGTTGTGGGATGTCATTGGTGTTGGAGCCAGGGTTGGAGGGTACCTTAATGATGTTGAATATCTCATTGTTATTGTGGGCGCTGTTGTCTATGCAGTCCTTGGTGGTGGCCCTTGTAGCAGTTCAGATGAGGTGATGGTGTCTGAGGATGCCGTTCTTGTGGCCCACATACTGTCTGGTGTCTGTTTGGGGTGCAATGTTTTATGTACTTTCTGGCATGTGTGTATGGAGGGCCGTATGTCCACAGTGAACCAGGCAGCCTTCTTGCCAATGTGTCTGTTGGAGGGTTCTGTGATCGGGGTGACAGTGTTGTGGCAGTCATTGATCAATTGCCTGCATTTGCATGTTGCGCAGTCAGTGTAGTTTGGGTTGGCGTGTGGGCACTGGGCAAGGGTGTTGTCAAGCTGTTCATTGTTGTCTTTGATCTGGCTGCTGCATGTGATGTGTTGAATGTGTTGGGGTGTGGTGATTTGTCTTGAAGGTGTAGTGGATGCACCAATGGCCAGTCCAGTTTGGTGGTGTGGCTGAAAGGGACATGGGAGGTAGCCGAGGATCTTGGTCAAGCGTGCGTCTGGCGGAGTGGGTGTGCGTTTTGACGAGCTGACTGAGTCCGAGGTTGACTACCAGGGTGGAGGAGTTGTTGTGTTTGTGGTTCTTGAGGTGGAGGTTCAGGTGTACCAGGAGGATGTAGTCATGCGTGCAGAACCAATTGGCAATGGTGTCACAGAATTGAGGCCAGGGTCCAGGGGTTCTGTAGGCGAGGGTTCCTCTGAGAATGGGGTTGTGGTATGTGTGGCTCTTCAAGTGCATGAGTTTGGCGGTGCTGAGGGTGTGGTCATTGATGTGTGAGGCCCAGAGGGTTTTGTGGTTGACCATGACAATGCCAAGCCCACCTCCTACTCCATTGTTGCGGTCCCTGCCAGTGTTCTTGTAGCCGTCCAGAATGGCTATGGCAACGTCGGGCATGGAGGAGGCCTTCAGACATGTCTCCCCCAGGAAGGCAACATCCGTGGAAGATGTATGGATTGTGTCCACGAGTTGGATGGGGTGTTTGCGTACTGTGTATAGCATATGGTGTATTTGAATGCGTTTCGCCTTGTGCTGGGTCAATGAAAAGGTCAATTTGTAATGTATGGAAAGTTCCTGTGGATATGCCTTGCAAGCTGCACATCAATATGTCTGTGAGTCATGTATTTGGCATTCAATCTGTCGGTCATCACATTTCTCATGTGGTTCCATTGTGCTCGTGGACCCACCCACCTTGGATAGGTATGCAATATTCCTACAACGGAGTATAGATGACACTATGTACCATATGCACAGAATAAGAGCAAAGCTATGTGTCAAGTATGCATGTCTTCCATAATGTAGTGAAAAGGCTTATTCAATCCAATCATTTTCCAGGATGATGTCAATATATGTGTACCAAAGCGGGTGTAGTGTCCATGCATTGACTTTTCCTACGTGTAACACAACAGATGGGAGCCCATGCGTGGTTAGTCCTCATGGAATTCCACACGGAATATTTCAAGCCTAGGGTGGCTTTTAGAAATTTGTAGTCCACAGCCATTTGTTTGTGGGACAGGAATCTGCCTCCTATTTGATTATTTTGCTGACAGCCTCATCTCATGTCTAGACGTATCACAGACCCACTTTCACAATTAATGTTGGTACAGGACTTACAATGTGTGTCCCACAGATGATTGGATGTGTATGGCACAATCAATGAGATGGCCGATGGCCAGGATGACCCGGCCCAGCATGGTTGCATTGGCAGTTAATGCATGGACTGCAGGTGAGCATTTCTGCAGTCCACACACTTCAACAGCTAGTCATGTGTCCTTCTGATGTGACCCTTTGAACTGTAGTACTTGATTGTCCCTTTTTTCCCATGGAACAGATAAGGGATGATGTTGACATTGCTGTGACGTGCTTTAGTGCACAGGGTAGGTGACACTACGAACGTATTTCAACACACAAGTGTGGCACATCCTGTCTGATAATGTTATATTCACATTCATGACAACATAAGACTTATGTCATGATGCTGTGACGCATCCTTGATCCTTTGTCATGATGACTGAGTTGCTGCAAGATATGGTAGATTTGTTACTGTGTTTTGGGGATTGGACAATACCCACAAAAACCATGGGCTACATGTAAGTGCTTGTAGCATGTATGCTCTGAACGCCAAGCTGACGTTAATTGCACCCTGCTAGTACTACATGGCATGCTGCATGCCATCCAATTTTAGTATTGTTATGAATTATGAGTCTCCTTGGTGTGTAGACAGCAAGCACATCTCTGTGTTCCAATATGCAATTGCCACTTCAGTGCATTCCTCTGTTGGAGTGTGAAATGAACGGGCTAGTGGTAAATATGCAAGGGAAGGAGTTCTTCTTCCATGACAAACTGTGACACTGTCAGAACCTAGCGTCCATTGCAGATTCATGTCCACATGACTCCATGCCTGATACAAGGCGAGCCAGATGTCATTTTTGTGGGGAAATGATCACATGTCGTGATGCCTGTTGACTGGTTCTTAAATTCATATGGCTCATCATTAATTAGTTACTATGTCAAGTGTGCCAAGGATTACCATGCAACCATGACATTCAGTTGACTGCACAGTATGTGCCGAGCTAAATCAGTACTTATGTATTGGTGTGTGTGGGCAACAAATGGAAAAGATGATTTGCCCAAATGTGTTTTACATTACACCTGACAGCATGCATTTCCTATGATTTAATGTCCGGCATGTTCTGGTGAACTGACACATGTCCACCTTTTCATACAGATAACATGAATGCAGAGGATGAGCGGGCTTTCCGCATAAGGAAGGCCCGATATCTACACATCCTCTCCGTGGCAAAGGGCTTCCGCTGGACCTCCCGCCAATATGAGAAGCAGCGCGCTACCGACACGTGGACCACCGACCCCGCCTCAAGGGATGGCATGCAGCCACAACAGCATCCTCCCACTCCCGTGGCCCCATCGACCTCATCAGCCGCTGTTGTCCCCAGTGGAGCAGCCTCTGGATCGTCTGCTCCACAGGCCATACCGGACCAGGCAATGGACACCCTGATGTCCAGACTTGATTCCATGGACAGGAAAATTGAGAAGTTGGAGGAGAAATTGGACACGGTCCACCAGAGACTGGAATATTTGATTAGCCAAATCTAGGGGCTAATTGAAATATGGTTTACAGTTATTGTGTTTGTTAATATTATTATTTTGTAAGTATCATTTTGTTAGTGATTGTAGAATATGTAGGCATAGTTAGTTGAGATAGGTTTTTAGATGTAGATGTAGTTTTAAGGTTTTTATCATAGGGGTTTTTTAAATACTTTTAGGGGTGGGGGGTAATGTTATGTGTGTTAATGTTTATGGAAAAAAAAAAAATAATAAATTGAAAAAAATATATATATTTGTTTTAGTATGGTGTTATAGTTAGTAAATGTGTAGTTTAAGTATGTGTATGTCTATTGTGCATTGATGTCTTAAGGGGGGGTGGGGGGATGATGTCTACTTGTCTGCGTGATCATAGTTTAGGTTAGGTTAATAGAGTTAAGTTCGTTAGTGTAAGATTAGTTAGTTTAGATAGGTTTTGCTTTTTAGATTAGTTGTTTAGATAAGTTAGTGTGTTCTGTAATGTAAATATTGATCACCATTCTTATTTTATAAACCTTTCTTAACATACATTGGACTATATTCTATGTCATTCCGCATTTCATATGTGGTATGTGTGAGTTGTTGGGCACATGGACTGTGACCACCGGTTCCTGTTTGAGTGCATCATATTAGTACATTCAGGTCGGTTTGTGCTACATGTCTGACTAGATGTACATGTTCATGGAACACCTGTGCTTTGCTTTTGTTGGTAGCCAATATTGGTATGACACATACATACGTTTTGGATTCTAAGCATGAGTTTTCTGCCAACCTCTGCATGAACATTTAGCAATATTCTGTCTCTGCTGGGTACCATGTTGACATATGTATGTGAAATACAGCTTTTATCTGACACAGATGTACGGAATTTACTCACCACACATCTGATCCCTCTGTGTTGTAATAGCTACACCATGTTCATGTGTAAGTGGTCATTGTGTTACAAGTGGCTAGCTCATATGACTGTACAACACACTGTCTGTATACAGACGTATTTACGACTTATGGATGTTGTATGAAGTAACGTGGTTAAAATTTCTGGCCATTTAGTTGGGGCAGGACAACAATATTGTTAGACACAACGTCATCAATGGTGATGTGCTGTCTCGAAATCATAGTTTGCAGCCAGGAAGTGTGTTTTTGTGACACACTGGCAGAGCATTTCTCAGCCCCATTTTGACAGAGATTCAACCATCCACTGTGTGGAGACTTGCTTAAGTTTTGTACTGTGTAGACGTCTCATGTTGCACACACCTTCCCCAGCAAAGGTCCCTCCCCGCACTTGTAGGAAACACAACAGGTGGCCGGTGACAGTAGGAGTCCCGGATGTAAGTGAAGAGGTGAATCTTGAAAACCTCACAACAGCCCAGAGTATACTCCATGATGTTAATGTGTGTAGTGAATAAGTTCAAGACTTGAGCTGCTATTGTGAAGGAGTTGCACACTAAAGCTCACACCCTCCTTACCCATGCGACAACCACTAGCTGTTGACCTTTTGCTCTGATTTTGCAAGTGGTGGTGTATTGTGACAGCATGTGGGGCAAGATGCCAGGAGGGGATGATTTGAATATGTTATACGCAAATCTGAGAGCCTTGTACTCACTACTCTGGCTGACGCAAGCCAATGATGGCAAGAACTGGGGCTGACATTGGAGCTGGTTCTATGGGGATCTATTTGAGTCCTGGCAGCTGTGTTTGTGACCCTGGCCAGTTTCACAATCTCAGAATTGTTGGTCCCCAGCTACAGAAAGGTGCAGTAATAGGTTTTGTTGGAAAATAGATTCATGGACAATAACCTGAGTGATGTATGGCTTGACAACAATGACTACCAACAGCAGTCTGAACCCCCTTAATATACCAAGGCACATTCCTGCCACTTTGTTAGTCTAAGCCTGGAGGATGCCAGCCGAGTCTCCACTGACACACATGTCTTTCAGCACCTGCTTATGTGTGAGTGCACACACAAATTTAGAAGGCCACCAGCATTCACTCCACAGCTTATGATCTTTCATCACCAGCAACACCTCTGACTTGCTGGCATGGAGCTAGAGGCACTTTGCAGTCATCCACCCTGCAACATCTGCTGATTTAATCACGAAATTGGGTACATCCTGCACACAGTCATTGCAAAGTGTAACTTGCAAGTGCATATCATCAGCATGTGCCACTACTGTGAACTCTCACCACATGGACAGCGCAGGTGACAGTTGGAGGACTGCATCAAGATGTGTTGGGGTCAGAGCTGACCCCTGTGGCACACCCTCTTCATTAGTGTGAGGCATGGAGATGATAGGGGGATTCTTAACATGGAAGCTCCTCTCCAAAGGTGAACCAGTCCATTGCAATGGCCACTTTGTCTGCCTACTCGAACCTTAGCAGTGAGATCTGTTTGGACACCCTGTCGAAAGCAGCACAAAGTTCACATGGGACCAGGGTCAAAATACGTACCTCATCCAATCCTGCAGTTTACACTCCATACTTTTGTAGATGAGCTGTATTTGTGAAAGTTGTGTACCATGTGGGTTACTGTTGGTGTTCACAACTCTAAACAGTGTAAGGAGACAGAATTCAAGCGTTCCAAGGATTCCTATTCCTGCTAATGCATCCGCATGCTATGCCTCACTAGGTGTGGCAGTTAGTGGCACATTGATGACCATGCTTTGACAGAATCCAAGTTTTTGTGATGTTGAATTTTTGCTGCAGTGTACAGCATGCAGTCATTTCAGATGTAAGCCTTCAGGGATACATTGTGTGTGTAGAGGTGTACATTCATGCCCAAAATATTCACCCACCATGACGCAGGCATGCTGCTAGGGTGCATACACCGGAACATGGCAGAGGGCTCAGCACCAGCACAGGGGAGAGCACAGGATTGCAGATGGTACTTTGACTATGTGTGGGGTTTCTGTGTTAGGGAGGGGACTGTGGTGATGCGGTGCAGCACATTGATGAGTGACATTCAATAATTGCTACATGTGACAGTATGTCTTTTCCCATCTAATTACTCATGCTTACAAACCTTGAGCTTGTACTTATGCACTATTCTACGTGTGTCTGGATTAGCAATCATACATTAAACACACTGGTAATGTTGAGTGGTACCAACCGGACACAAGGGCCCATTGTCCTTGACAATCAAGTGTGGAAACAACAGTAGTTGACATGTTTGAGGGTGTTGTGAACAAGATATCTTATTTTTGAAGTTGGTTTTATTTTCATACATTGTTATAGTCACAATGTTTCTTAATTCAGATTTTGTAATACAAAAACATGTTGTATGACACAGTTTTTATATTTATCTGGAGACTCTTGTGTGGCGGACATTGTTCTCATAGCAGTGAATGGTTGGTGGTTGTCATCCGACAACTGTGAGTTACAGTAATTTATTGGGATGTCTTCCTCTGTACATGTGTTGCAAATTCATCCTCGGAGTCTTCAGTGTGTGTGTTGGTTTCTGGGTTTAGTGCTGGCCATGTTGTCGCACTGCTACCACCAGCTGTGGCAGTGGATGTGTGTGGGAACACATGTTCAGGTGACATAAATCTCACCGTTAGAGCATTCAGCATCAGTTGCTGATTTTTAATCACCGTCAGCAACTCTGCATGAAATGCTGTGAGTGTTGACATGTATTGTTCCTGACGTTGGTGCATCTCTCTCATTTGGTTATCAATACTTTGGAGGTGCTGGGCTACATCCCTGGTGGCACTTTGTGTTGTTATTTGCACATGCCTCTGGCTCATAATGTTCGAAATGTTTGCCAGCGATTGTGCAATCCCCGGTGTTTGGTTTGAGCTGCCTTGCTCAGGGCTGATGTTCACCAACTCTGGATTTAGGCTTTGTAGGATTGCTTGCAGTGTGCCACCCATGCTCAACACACCAACGTGTACCTCATTGAGGAGGTCACGCTGTAGAGAGACAGCAGTTTGTTGAAATTCACGCTGGGTGTCCTCCCACTCTGTGCTTATGTTTGTGGGTGCAGGATCTGGTGGGGCTGGGTTTTCCACTTGATCAGCAAGCCCACGGTTGTCAGGCTCTGGAGGTGGTGTAGGTGAGTGCAGAGTTTCAATGGGCTCCTCAAGTGTGCCATTGTCTATGGAGAGAGGGTTGTCTTCAATGTCGTCCAACTGATTGCTGTCATCCACCTGCTGTGATGTGGAAGCAGCATTATCTGTAAAAGTAAGATGCAAATCTGTTAGTGGTGTTTGCATGTTGTATTGTCTAGCTGTTTTGTGTGAGGCATCACATGTGTCTTTTCCAAGGTGATCTTTGTGGCACATTCTAGCGATCTCTGTCCTTAGGCACACATATTCTTCATACTCAGAGCCACTTGAATGGACTAAGCACCACTTATCATTACATTAGTCTGGCTGTTGATCGATATGCATTGATGCTGACCTGTGTACTTACACCACAATTGTAAACTTACTATTAGTGGTAGCTGACATTTCATGCCAACACTGCAAGTGTAAATTTGTATGTGATTCAAGTGTGTTGTCCTCCTTTCAAAACACAAACAAATGAGATGTGTCCCTGCACATTCCTGTTACATTACGGACCATGTGTGCCATCTACGACACACACTAGTTAGCATGAGTTGTGTTTGTGTCAGCCTATCACCCACTAAGGACACACTGTTCCTCCAGCTCTTACAATACAGTGTGACGTGGCAAGATTTGCTGTTGTCCTCAATAGAGACTGCCAGGAATACTGCAACGATATCATTACTAATCACACCATTGGCAAGCAATGAGTGTAGTTGTAAAAAGATTATAGGCAAATGCTAAATATATTCAGCGAGAATTAATCTTGCATCAACTGTGTGTAACTTGGCCTGTGAGTCAACCTACAATGTGGGATATTAAGCTAACATTGGTTATAATGCTACATGTATTAGCCTGTGCCCAGTACCTCACAGGGCATCAAATCTGCAAGGTTCCCCGGTGAGACGGTGGCCTGATATATGCTGTCCACTAGTTGAACTGTGCAGCTTGTACCATTCCGAAAGACACCTTCTGATGATAGTATGAAGAAAGCCTTTGTTGAAAGCTATCCTAGCGGTAGGTATGGAGAGAAGACTTAATGGGAATTTCAGAAGGACTGTGCAGCAGGATTTTTTAACCAGTGTATGATGTCTGGAATTTCCACATGGAAGGAATAACGCACCAGGGATATGTTTCTAATATATGTATTTAGGTTTACGCACACCCCTCTAGTCTATTTATGGGCCTGGAGTTGAAAATACTTAAGTTGCAGGATAACAATCACCAGCGAGATCAGTATTACACGTTTTGGCCCTAGGGGAGTTCCAATACATATACCAATACATTGATATTTCAATCACACCTGCACTAGACACAACCTGTATAATCTCTGGGAGCCCAAGGGACCACCCAACAGAGTGACATATGGGACACATGGGGACTGTATGCAGTGTGAGACCACAACCACAGGTTCACATAATCTTCAATGTGCAATGTCGTGTTTGTAAATTTGAAGATTAGGGGGTCTTCTGGTCAAGTCCGGAACAAAGCCTTTTTGAGTTCAGATATTCTGGGACTCGCACACACATGGCCACCAGGGTATTTGCGTTTGCCCACCCAGGGAATCAGGGTGCACAGGTGTCTTTTGGTGTTGGCTTGTTGCATCCATTTCAATGTGAGGCTGCTAAGTACTTCATCTGCCGTGAAGAGGAGACATGTCTTGCGAGATCCAAACCTGGTTCTATGATGTAAGGAACCAGAAAGCATAGTGGACAGAGTGTTGGTCACTTGCCCGTGACCTAGGACAAGATGGAACACTGACCACTTATGTGTTGTGCTTCATGTGAGTTGATGTGTGTCTTGACTCTTCATCCGCGATGTCCTTGAGGCATTGAAGAAGTCCACGTGCGCAATTCGAGATGTGCCCCGAAGTCTGTTGGTTGCTGCATTTTTTGTGGCGAGTGAGAACCCAACAAGCCTTGTCACCGGCAACTCAATGGAATTTAGAGGAGGGACTGCAGTGCAGACCTGCAAGATCTGAGGGACTCACCCAGCAAGGGTAAGTCAGGGCACATCTGGGGCAACCAGGAAAGGCCAAGTAGAAGAGGAATTGCCTTTGTGGCCACCTGCTAACCAACAGGCTAGTGTTTGCAAAGGTGCATGGAGCAGGCGCACTTTCAGCTGGCACACAGGTCCCTCGTGGAGTGGAGGCCAGCAACTTTTGTTGCAGGTGGTGCTCACGGCTGGGGCTAGTGGGAGCCCAAACCACATCTTCGAGGAGGATCAGGAAGTTGCTGTTGCTGCAAAAGATGACGGGGTCCAGGGGTCACTGCTTCACATCACCCACGGGCCTCAGCTTTGCTGTGGACTCAGGGTAGCCTTGGGGAAGTCTGGAATTCCACCTCTGGTGATGCACTGACTTTTGCATCTGGCAGGAGCTTCAGCAAAGCAGACAGTTATTTTGTTTTTGGGGTGGCAGACGAGCTGGGGAGTCACTCCTTGACCACAAGGGGTCTTTATTCTGAATTCTAGTTGTGATAGAAATTCCAAGGTACAGGAGATATATGGAACCTATTTTCATCAAGGGTAATCTCAAGTCCTAGTGACAGGATTCCTATACTTATAGTGGTTTTAGGGGATGGACTTACTGTAATGACCCACCTATATGTGGTCTTTGAGTGAGGGGTGGTTACAAACATTTCCTTAGTCCTGTTTCATGCAAGTGCAGGGGCAGTTAAACCCTGCAAGCGTTCAAAAGTGGCCTATGCACATGGTCAGCAAACGTGCACCCACACCAGGACTTCAATGCACCCGAGAGTGGTCCCGCTCAGATACAATACACACCTGCCTGTCTGGCGATGTGGACACTCCTCCCCTCAAAATGAAGCTATTGTCCAGCCATCCCCTGCAGGACTTTTGGTCAGCAGGAGTAGGGCAGACCCGTGTCTGTGTCTGGGAATTACTTTTTATGATGCCAGGGCTCAGGGAGGTCCGACCAGGTTTACCCAGTGTGACCATGTCTCTCCCTCTCGAATGGTGGAATGCTACCCCCACAGACAGTACTTGAGGGGGAGAAGAATTCCAATGCGGTTGACAACACCCAACATGTTTCGAGGCACACATTCCAAAGTTGGCATTTACCACAAGGTAATAATGCACTTAAGGGTATATGGTATGGCTGTATCACATGACAGCCGTACGGATGTATTCCCACAAGCTGCATGAAGGCTCATCTCACACTTGGGCACCCTCTCACATTACACCACGCACTCTACCTTCAGGATTGTCAAGTCCTGCCATAGGAGTGGCGTATAGGTTTATATGCGTCAGTCAAATAGTAGTTATATAGGTAGACTATACCACAATGAGAGGTGCAAGCACACCCTTAGCCAGACTGCAGTAGCCTACATGTGTGGCCATTTGTCAATGGTTCCCAGGGGTGGGATCATACATGCTTCAGACCTTGGTATGCCTGTGAGGTACCTATGCCCTAGGTACATAGTATTGCATATCGTGGGGGCGAGAGGACGCAGCTAGGCATTGGTCCTGATTATCAGGGACACAGCCAGACTAAGGTTGGGGAGAGAGTGTGACACCAGCAAAAAGGGGGGGTACCCATGTGAACCAGATCCTACTCTCACACACCCCGCCAAATGCCTTGCAAATGCAGGAAGCAAGGGAAACTGCTTAAGTATGAGGATACACCACTGAGTACATGCAGTTGGATGGGCACGACCATTGTGCATCACATCTAATTGGGCAATCGTACTACACAATGGCATACAAACCCATGTAGGCAACAATGGCTTCATGGCTCATGGTGCCATTGCTGGCCTGCTATTAGTGAGTCAACATGTGCTACGGAGGTGCTGTCTATTTGTTGGGCTCTGTTGTTGGTAATTGAGGCATTGGTGGTCACCTGTACCTGTTGTTGGAGCCAGCATGGTTGCATGGTGGCATGCTTCAGACTTGTGTGTGAAGACACCCTGTAACCCCATGCATTTGTGAATGTTACCTGTTCTCAGGGGTAACTACCGATGGTGTGAGACATTGCATACCATGGCCCAACAGTGCACTGAGCTACACAAGGTATATTGGCAATGGTGTTCAACGCATATCTGCACCCTAGGCCACAGGATGGGTCGATGGCCCGACGCTGTGGAGGGTTTTGACCCTGAGCTGAATCTCACGTATGAATCATTGGCACTCAAGTTACAAACATGAGGGATGCATGTAGCATCCCCGTCATTGTGTCCTTGGCCAGCTGTCTTTGCAGGACATGCTCAACCCAGGCCTGGGTAAGTCCACCTAGCAGAGGATCCTGCTGTCTGATTAACCGACATTATCAATGTGCATCAGGTATCACCACTGTGTGGATGTCCAAGGGAGTGCAGGGTGTGATGTGTAGTGTAGGATGGCCATGACATGGTAGTGAGCAGGGGTAATGCCTGTGGGTGCAGGAAACCCAATGGGGGAATATCCTTTATGGATATTGAGATTTTGGTCCATGATTTTGAGTGGTGCTAAACAGTGAAGCAACTACCATGATGGTCAAATATCTAAGTACTGTTGCTACATTTCCTTTCTGTGTGTGAGGGAGATTGGGTCTGCTTGAGTCAGATTTCGGCCCATGACTCAGTAGTATGCCTAATGAAGTGCACAATGTCTGGTCATTTGTCCTCTCAGTCTGGCACAGACATTCATGTGCACTTCCATGTTCACAATGCAGACAGCATTAAAGCTTGCATTGAGTACATGGCCACCCATCAATCCCCTGTCAGAACGCACTGTCCCTGCGCGCATGATCAATCACAAGACCACATTGCAGCCCTGTGATTGACTTAGGTGAGGGAGCAAGGCTGGTTCCTGTCCCTTGAGGCAGACTCATAGTCCCAGGTGCACAGTTTACACATGGCCAGGCCTTGTCACACATTTACATTTGTGATGTGATGTAAGGCACACACTTACAACCCCCCCCACATCCATGCCCCCTCCAGTGTATTTTCTGCATTAGTTCTCTAGACAGCTGTCCAGTGCCCCCTACATAATTTGTCAGTGCCAGATGCTGTGCAGCCCTGTGCATCATGCAGACCTGTTATGAACTTACACAAGATGTCTTTTGTTGCATGGCATACTATTCATTTCTTACAGTTATGATGCATACCAATGGGTCTCATGTTACAACTGTGTATTGAGAGCTGGCTAGGATAGCGTTGTGAATTACTGTATCTACTGAAGTGATTGCAACCCTCAAAGGGACAGTTGTTACACATGACGCAAGGTAACTGTGATCCATCTCAGACCCACCCCACTAACAGTAGATAGCAAATTTGGTGCATACAATACACTATTGTTATGGATTGCCCCCGACAGACACAATTTTGTCATGAATAGCCCCAATATGTCGGCCTGTGGTATATTTGTCGCCACAAATAATACAATGTGTAACAATTAATTTCTTGCCCCCAAGTGGCACCCTATGTCTATTTTCTGTCCACCATAGCCCCATATTTTCAATTGGACCCCACACTCGACGCACAGATAGCAATGTTTGACCCCAGAAAACACACGATTTACAATTGTACAGGCCAGTGACGGCATCCTGTTTAGCTTGTGACCACATAGAGAAGCGACTATTGTCCCTTTTTTCTCTCAACATGAATCACAATATTGATAATTCTTTCTCAAGAATACTATGCTTACATTGCTATGTCAGGAAGGAAATATTTACATATGCTTTGATGGATGGAACTCCCATTTGTTGCATCACAATGCACTGATTTCACATGTCATGTGAAGGCAAATGCAAGGCTGTGGTTACTTAGTATTGACATTGAAATGTGATGACTGTGTTGTAATGTACATCTAGCATGAGGGAGGGTAGCTATGGCTAAAATCATATGCAGTCATTTGGCCCAGGACCACACACACCAGCTCGGACAATTCCTCATCTACACTCCTCTGCTGGAACATGGCCACCCACCTCGACATCCACCCTGTACGCAACCACCCCTGCCATCTTGCATTACAATATGCTTATCTTGGCCCCTGCACAAGTGTAATCTCAGGACGGACCTTGTTATACATCAGGACACCAGTGCCGTGTGCCACCCAGCAAAACACCACTACACACAACCAGATCACATACATCCTCAAAACACTGCTGGCAGTACACATGCCCACTACAGAGATGTCACCCAACCTTGCTGTTGACTCTTCATATGTCACCTGCTTCACATACACATACACCAACGTTCATTGTGGACCTGTAATCACCATCAACATAATTGACAGCTACTTCATTCCCACAGGGTCCACCACATCCATCAAAGATGAGGCATTGCCATATCCTACAAGGAAGGTGAACACTTACAATGGACATGCACTTAAATGACCCAGCATTAACCATGGTGCTAATCACGTTAACACGGCCAGACCCGGCAAGGCAACATTCACTTTGCCCCCTTCATTTGCAGGCCACCCGGGACATGTGCACCCTTTCAACAATGCCATTGTAGACGTCCTTGCACACCAGGCTCCCCCCCACACTTTCCTACTTCAGGAACTCTGGTTCCACATGCACAACACCCGTGACCAGGACACCATTGGCTACTTGGTGAAATATCTGCCATCAGACTGAGAGAGCTATTGCCAAAACCAAGCAACATTGCTCAAGACGTTGACAGGCACATCTCCTCCACAGTAGACGTATTGAACTTCAGCCACACCACCATATTGACGTGGACCAACCCCCATTGTGTGTGTCACTTGTTCAACATGCCCAGCATACAGCACCACCATCATTGATACACATCCCAAAGGTGTTGTGGCCATCTATTCGGTTATCATGGACTCCCTGGGCCACAGCACTACGCCTACACTTTCACTGTATGACCCCGCTGCACACGTCCTCCACCCACAGTTCAAAACCTGCCCACACCTCAAGGC
Source organism: Triturus cristatus (assembly GCF_964204655.1). Classification (NCBI taxonomy): domain Eukaryota; kingdom Metazoa; phylum Chordata; class Amphibia; order Caudata; family Salamandridae; genus Triturus; species Triturus cristatus. The sequence goes on along the minus strand of NC_140589.1, from coordinate 1,627,204,845 downwards.
CATACAGGCAAGATGTAGCACATGTTTGCACCTTATTGGCTACATAACGCAAGTATGCATATGCATGACCTTGTGCACATCTTTTATGTACTCCTTGCACTGCAAGATCTTCACTTTGGATATTCATAAAGGTGAGATGCCGGTGGTGCAAGTCCCTACATAAATGATGTCCAGTATGTGTGCTCAATCAGATATGGACATGGTGGTGCATTTCTGACATTAGAAATGTGTGATTGACATATGTGTGGGACTGACATTGTGGAGGTTTGTACTTGTGGAGTAATATGTGGTCAACAATATGCAGACATCAGACTACGGCACGGTGAAATTTCTATCTGCTATGCCCAACATGACCCCTTCATTGCTATTGTGAATTTTTTGTTACTTACCAGTTGTCTGCTGTTCTGTTTCTCTTGCGGCACTGTCCTGTCCAGTGATTCCACTCACTATCTCCTCTGGGATGACTCGTGCCACCCGCTCCTCCAAGTCATCAAGTGACTCCTGATGTGCTGGGCTGCCTCCTCCGGTTTGTAGTGCGGCCTTGCGGTTTGCAGCAAGTTTTTCTTTGGTGCGCCGCTTGTAATCATGCCACCTTTTTTTGCAGTCCAGCACGGTCCGCTTCGCCTGTCCCACACAGTTGATTTTTGTGACTATTCGCTGCCAGATTGCCTCTTTTTTTGAAATGGGCAGCTTGGAGTTGACAAACAGCTGGTGCTGGTGGTTGGTGACCTCCGTCACCAGGATTTCGTTCTCTTCATTGCTGAAGTTTGACTTCCGCTTGCGTTTGGCCACTGGTTCAGCCTGGCCATCAGGACTTCTGCTGCCAGGGTTTGCGTGTGGGTCCTGGGTGCTGGTGTCACCTTCAGCTTCCATTTTTGCCTCCTCTGTTCTGAGTTATGTGTTTCAGCAGATTTGCGTCGCTTTCCGGGTCGATTATTCTCGCTTCACGCAGTGTGCGTCCACGCAGTCTCTTCAGAATGGCGTTGCGTGTCGTAAGGCATCCTTGCGTGACTTTTCACGTGGTTGCGTCGGATTGACTTGCGGCACCTTTGCGACACCTGCGTCATTTTTTCTGACGCAGGTTACCACGTTGCGCCACGCTCCGACGCCTTGTTGATATGGCGCATGTCTTTTGACTTGCGTTGTCGCAGTGGTGCCGCAAGTTTTTTGACGCATCGCTGCGGTGCGGCAGCGATGTGTCACTCTTCATAAATCTGCCCCCAAGTATCAAAAAGTCACAATAAGGGGTAGACACTCATGAGGAGGGAGGTGTATATCCGAACAGAAACCATCATGATGTACACCCTACAATTCCACCCACCCCGCAAGAAGTGCAGCACCTTGGTCTAATCACGAATGGCATGTCTCTGACTTTACCAGACACTTTATATTTATTACCTGATGCCACTTTGTATGTTATCATCTTGAAGTATGTTTCTGAAGTAGAACCACATGTGATAGAAAGTTGATCTGTTTTAAAAAATAAAGTTGTACACTGGATGTCAAATCACATATGTAATACCACCTGTCTTTATAATGAAATCTTAACGGTGAGAAGAGTGAATTGAGTTGAGTACTCTCAGAAAACAGGTTGTGGTGATTGTGTTGTTGTTAACTTTCGTAACCCAGATGTTGTAAAGCTCCTTTTTCCAAACTATTCCACAGGCAATAGCCCATTGATAATAATGACAGGAAGATCCTAGCTGTGCCACTGGACTATTTTTCTAAGCCCTCAGATATAGGTTTCTAGCAGCATAGGTGTATGGCCCCAACCAATACACAGACAAATTGGGAGGCTATAGCAAAATGTGTCTGGTTACCTAACAACTTTGATAGATTAACCCCACTTTAGAGCTATAGCAATCTGGATTGACTTTGGGAAAAACCACAAATAGGATAGCGAGGACAAACTCATGACCATGATAAGAGAAAGGAGGAAGCCTGTGTTATGAAAGAGGAACATGCTGCATTGTTTACCATTAGATCAGGGAACTTAGTTAGAATTAGAAACAACCTGAGGAATAAGGAATGATTGAGTATGATAAGTATCACACACCTGGTATTTTTACAGGAAACATGAGAAGTGGGAAGTTTTAGTGTTAAAGGAATTGCCACCATTATTTCCCCTGCAACCACGTCTAAAAATAGGTAGAGCAAATGGAGGTTTGGCAGTGCTAATTTCAACCACAGCGCCTAAAATTGTTATGAAATCGCTCACCAAGTCCCCCTTCTTTCAGCTACTACTCCGGAAATCTTTGAGCAACAGGAAATTGTCCTATAAAAGTTTATAATATTATATTCAATTAAACAAGAAAAATGGTTTAGAGGACCTTGAGAGTGAACTTGAACTTTTTATGAGAGGCTGTGCGGCAGACAGTATTTATATTTGGGTGAGAGCCTTTAATGCTAATAAGTGCCTGCTCAAATTAAAGTGACCTCTGGATGTATTAATGGAACAGATAGATGTCAGCCACACTTACAACATGATCAATATGGTAAGGCCATTAATGAATTGATATCAAATATAATTTAGACTTGGTGGACCAAACTATGAGTAAAAATGAGACACCCATGCCAACTTTTCAAGGTAACGGCAGATGTTCAATCATTGATCATATTTTACTTTCAGAAAAATCCCTTGAGTTTTTAAAATTACTCAGGGACGGAGACACAGAGAGCACCATGCGAAATGATCCGCATTCTAGAGCATTGATGGGATGAATGGACATCGCTAGGAATTAAAAAGCCTGAACCTTCACATTTTGCGATTTCCGATTCTCAAGGCACTCTACAGGCATACTACGAGTTTGTCTAAAATGAAAGAATAATTCAAAATATTGCGCCTTGGATACCATGAGTCCCCGTGTCAGAATTGTTTAGAGGTTCCATCGCACATATGTGAAATCGGAGGATCCTCCATGGTGAAATAGAAAGCAGCCGTATCGGGAACTTCGCTCATGATTTCAGAAACATATATCCTGTGACAATTATCGATCCAAGGGTCGCCATCACTATTTCCCTACACTCTGGCTGGAGTGTGACTCCACAGGACTAGTAACAACAGATCCCCCCACTTCCCACCTATATGAAAATTAAGAACCAAAAGGTCCTGATGAAGATGGAGACAATTTGTTATGTCCATTGAAACGTACGTCGGCCAGATGGTGTGATGCTCCAGTTACCAGCACAGCATTTGAGGGTTGATGTTTTCACCCCAAGTATTTCCCATTTGTACATGCAGTGTTGTACTAGGGGGTATGAATGCGTGTAGTATGTGTCAGTGATATGAGTGTGAATTATGGGAATGAGGTGTGAGTTTGGGAATACTGTTTTTTTTGGAAATTGGTTTTAGTGTCTAAAGATGAAATGTCAATGATTTTTTTGTATATATATATATATATATATTACACATGGATCATGATTATCACAAAAAAATGTACAATTAAATTTGTTGAAATATTGGGAATGAGAAATAATGTAAAAGAAATGCTATAATGAGAATCATGATCTTTATTCAATTGTTTTTAATGATGTGAATAATAAAATAAATGAAATATGAAATATTGATTTATGTGTGGAGACATCATGAGTCAATGACCCATTCCTATTCTACACGTTAGCTAGTACTAAAGAAATTAAGGTCACATGGGAGGTTGCTCATTATTTTTGACAAGTACCTTTAAGTGATAATTTTCCTTTAATTCTCACCCTTAATATTAAAAATGACAAATTCACTAGGCCTCAATTAGCTGAACACATTGAACCATCTGGCTATAATGGTGTAAGTCTTAAATGGGCAGGGATAAATTAATCTGCTTTTCTGGACAGGATCATAAAAGATAATATCGATGATTTTATTATATGTAGAGAATGAGACACCAAAACCCATAAGATCCTGCCAACATTTATCAAAATAACTTCTGCAAATGCAGACAAACTAAAAACTGGAAATAAGGGCACCAATTAAAAGAAAATTGGGTTGTTTATCATCAATGTATATAGGCAAATTGAAACCTCGAGAAAGCATTACAGATAACACTGAGAGACAAGGAGGGGGAAAAGAATGCAAAGGTCTGACTGCAAGAAAACTGTGTCCAGGAGGAAGAAAGAATTAAGGGCCAGATGTATGACCCTTACATTTTGCGACTCGCAAATTGCGTCGCTTTGCAACTTGCAATTCGAGACTCGCAAAATGCAATGTACAACAGTCTCACAGACACTGTTAGTGATTCCCAATGGGGTCGCAAATTGCATGCCTCATCAATATTCATGAGGCAAGCGCAATTTGCGACCCCATTGGGAATGGCTAGCACTCCCAGGGATGGTGGCATGCTGGGGTTAGCAGACCACCAAGTTTGGGACTGCTTTATAAATAAAGCAATTTTTTTAAATGCTGCCAGGTTTCCTTAAAAGAAAATGGGATGCATTTAAAAAAAGAAAAATGAAACTTTTCAGTTACATTTTTTAAGGGCAGGCAGTGGTCCCTTGGACCACTGCCTGCTCTCCAAAAATATTTTCTCCCACACTCAGAAAGGGGAAATGGTCCCCTGGGGACTCCTTCCTGTTTGTGAGTGGTTTACCACCTACTTGAAGTAGGTGGTAAACTGTGAGTGTTTTGGGGCTGCAAATGCGGTTGCAAAACATGGCAGTGAGTTTCACTATTAGGAAGGGGCTCGCAAAATAGCATTTGTACATGCCATTACCCTTTTTTGCGGTCGCAAACGGGCGGATCTCCCATTTGTGCTCCCATTTGCGAGCACAAAAAATAGTTGTAACCCTAACATTGAGAGGATAAAACCTTATACTAACGATAAATATCCATCCGAGCTATTACCACTAATGCCAGTTAGTATTGAAGAAGTGAGACGTGCAATTGGGAAACATGCTTCGGGAAAAGCCCCTGAACCCGACGGGATACTAGTGGATGTTACAAATCCCTGGCAGTCCTATAGGCCTCAATCTTGACCCAAGTGGGAAATGTCGCAGCTCAAAGGTGTTTCCCTGGAACCTGGTCAGAATGCAATATAGTCCCTATATTCAAGAATGGTGACAGAAGTATGTGAAGTGCTACAACCCAATATATATTCTGGACTCATCTGCCAAACTCATAGGAAGAATCATCTTCAAAAGGCTCAAAACCTGGACAACAGATAACCAGGTGTTGATGGACTCACAGTATGGGTTTAGAAGGGATATTGCCATGGTAGAACAATGTATCAACTTAAACCTTCTAATTGATAACTACACCAAGGTCATATCCCCCTCTGCTTTGCAGATTTGGGTAGTGCTTTAGTCCTTGTAAACCATGTAAAGCAGTGGCTGACTACGGTATAAATGGGTGTTCCTTTAAATCATTTCACAGTTGTTCCAGCTCCATTGTAGCAAGGCTGACATATGGAACAAATGGAGAATGCACTCCTAGGTTCAGAGTTATGAAAGGCATCAGGCAAGGTTATGAACTAGCACCAATTTTGCCCTCCTTGTATATAAATGGGCTAGATATGGCACTTTAACTGGTTAATGCTGATGCCGTGAGAGCCAGAAAGCGTCCGACTCCTGTACTCCTATATGCATATAATGCTGTGCTCTTATTTCGAACAGCGAAGGTTCTCCAATGAGTAATAGGCGGCTTCTTTGCATATATGGAGGAGAAAGATCTGAAGCTCAACCTAGCAAAAATGTTCACAATGGTATGTGGTAATGGGAAACCTAGGAAAAAATTATGAGATGTTAAGGGGGTAGAATAAGCAGAAACAATAAACTTCACATATCTGGGCATTCATTTTTCCCATGGTGGCCAACAGGGCTCACAATCGAGAATTGCGAAACTTACGTTTATAAGGACAACTAAAACACTTTTCAAAAACGCAAAACAAAAAAAGAGTAAATGCATAAAACAAATGTTGCAACTATGTAAAAGTAAATGTCTCCCAGAGGTTACCTATTTGGCTTCACCGTTGGGGATGACTAATAGCATGACACTGCAGATACAGGAAAATCTTTTCTTATGTAAATTCCTGGCAGTGTCACAGTCATTTTCAACCTATATCACCTATAATAAGCTAGTTGTATCCCATTTGGAAGATTCAATTCAGATTAGCCCGATCATAACTTGGCATAGTATTTGGAGCAAGACAGGCACACAGTTTACAGAGAAAATAATAGAAACCTATCTATCATTAGAGCATCATGCAAAAAGTCTCTGGTTAGCGAGTGTCAACATGTTGCTTAACGAGATAGATAACACCTATAGTGTAAAGAATCCTGTTTGTATACTGCAATAAAGTAGAGAAGAATTGAAAAACATCCTTAAAGGGCAGAGAGAAGCAAATAGAGATGTCAAAGAAAAATCCAAATTCACTGTATGCAGATATTGTACTAGAGCGACAACAAGGTATCCAAAGGTATTTGACAACTGTAACCAATACATGACATAGGTTTTATCTGACAAGATGAAGTTTAGATATGATACGCCATCTAGTAGCTTTTCCTAAAATTGGGCTACAGGTTGAGAGATGGCAAAAATGCCAATGTGATGGAAAAACAATCCAATCTATACTACATTTGATTTTTTTTTGTAAATGTTATTAAGATATTAGAAAATGTTTGTTGCAGCCATTGATTTTAATCAATCAAATTTATTTATCATCAGGATGCTTTCAATGTTTTATGTACATTGGAAGATATCCATACAAGTTATGCTGTTTCCTCATTTATTTCATCCTCAATTAGGAGAAGGAAAAGTTTGATTCACCTAGAAAACATAACTTATGAGGAAGCACAATGAATTATGCATGGTTTATGTTGTAATCTTACTGTCATATGTTTTCTACTTTACTCCCTTATGGTACATTCCCCTCCCCCCTCCTCCCTGTCCCCTGTTGGAATGTTCCACTAGAGTTCAGGTTAGAATGTTGGTGATCGTGAGTTGAGGAGAGTGGATGATCAGAATAAAGCAGCTTCCATCTTACCTGCTGTCAAGTATTCTTATTTCATGGAAGTTATTACACTGGCAACGAACTGCGCAGGGGGCAGCTGATCATCTCCCCTTTCAGTACTCTCTCCGTCTCAATCTGCTGTTCTTCAAGTACTGCTGGGGTCCGACGGAAACCACCCCAGTGATCCAGGAGCCTATCCACCCGACCACTCCAAAATCCACGGAGCGAAGAGAAAGTGCTCCACACATTCTAAGGCGTACTACCGTGGGGGCAACACACTAGTCTTTCTGGCTTCAAAGAGCTCTTTTCAAAGAGTTCCACTCTAAAGCAGACACCAAGGTAGTCACCGTTATGCCTCAGCAGTTCCTCAGCACCTGGGTGAGCCTTCTCTGTAGCTCTCTGCTCCCGGCGCCTGCCTATGCAGAGTGCGGAGCAGTGGAGCCCATCTGACGTGCCACCTTTCGACGTGCCAATCCATCTACGCTGCATTCCTCCCACAGCCCTCGAAGCAACTAAACGTCACATCTGTACCCCGGCGTACCTCAACGTGGTATACCCGCCGTTTCCTCTCCTGTCAGAGCATCAGAGTCAATCCGGCGCGCCAGCCTCCTCAGAGCTGTCAGTGACGGAACCTTTCCGGTGCACCACTATCTACAGTGCCAGCCAGAGCGACATGATCCTGGTAAAAAAAACAGCATCCAGAGGTTGGCGTTCAGCGCTCCAGTTCTCCTTTGAGGCTCTACATCTCTCAAGTAAGGAGTATTTTTCGTGATTGTCAGGTCGGGATCTTCAGTCATCTGGCGGTGACACACTCACCACTCCTCTGTTTCACGCTGTGTGTCAACCTCTCTTCGGTGATACACACACCTGCTTTGCTTCCGTGACTTGCTTTGCCTCCGTTATTAACTTTGCGGTGACACACTCACCACTCCTCTGCAATGTTATGTGTGTCAACCTCCCAGTGGTGACACACACTCCCTCCTCTTGTGTTTCTGGGTAAACACACTGCTTCATCTGGGAATTCAGTGTGTCAACCTCCCTGCGGTGAAACACACACCTTCCTTCTTTGATTTGGCCAGCTGATTCCCACCAGTTGTTGCATTTTATCTGTGTCACCTCACTCCATTCTACAACCCATACTATGGGCACTCCTGGGATATGCCAACCACCATCCTTCCTAAATGATTGTGGAGACCCTGAAATTCATTGGAAGGACTGGACCAAATTGTTCGAATCATATCTCATTGTGATGGGGAGAGAAAAATTCTCTGCACTGCGCAAACAGCATATCCTGTTAAATAATTTGGGAGTTCATGGGTGCAAAGTGTATGAAACACTACCTGAGCCAGAGTTGGAGGAGAATGACTATTCAGATGCATATGATATCACTCTCATGAAATTAGAGACACACTTTGGGGATAAACTCAATGTGGTCCTCGAACATCACAAGTTTTTCAGCAGAGTGCAAGGGAAAAATGAACCAGTCAATAATTACATTGCGGCCCTCAGAGGACTCACACAGTTATGTGAATTTGGTGAGCTAAATGATTCCCTCATAAGGGATCAACTTGTCAGGTGCACTAATAGTAGCAGAGTACAGGAGAAACTACTTGCAAAAAACCCTACTCTGAGAGAAGCCATATCTCTAGCGCAATCCATTGAGCATACAGCTAAATGCATAAAAGAGATGAAAATTAAGGAGGAAGTAGTAGCTTCTGTCCAAGCGGTAGCTTCTAACAGTGAAGTACTCAAAGTCACTAACAGGGAACTTGCAAAAGACATTCCTACCTCAAAACCCACGAAGGAAGAGCAGGGTTTCAAATGTTTTAGATGTGGCAGCAGCAACCATTTGGCTAATAGTCCTTTCTGTACAGCGAGGAGTGTTATGTGCAAAAAATGCAACAGAAGAGGGCACCTCGCCAGAGTTTGCAGGGATGGAGCAAATAACACAGTTAAAGTGGTCAACATGGCGGATGAACCACGTGCAAAATTTGTTTTTCAATTAAAAGACAGTGATGAACCCTCCAAGCCCAGTTATCCAAAATGTACTGTACACATTGATAATAAACCTATTGAAATGTATGCAGATTCCTGTTCTCCATTCACCTTGATCAATATTACAGACTTTGAGAATTTTCTCAGTGGAAATAAATCTGAGTTGAGTCCTCCTGATATTTCGCCGGAAGGGTACACCAGGGAACCTATTCCCCTTGTTGGTGTAGTTAAAACACACATAAGACTTCAAAGGGAGCTCTATGGTAGGAAAGGTATATGTAGTTGAGAGTGGGGCCAATCTCCTGGGCTGGCAACATCAAAAAGAGTTGGGAATCATACTTGACCCTAATAACGAAAACCAGGTCATTCTAGTGGAAATTCACAACAGCAACAGCCTCCTGCGGGATTCCTTTCCTAATCTGTTTGCTGACAAGTTAGGAAAGTTGAGAGACTTTCAACATAAAATCAAAGTCAGACAGGGCACCAAACCAATTGTTCATAAAACTCGCCCGATACTCCTTCGGTTGAGAGAAACCCTCAAGACTGAAGTAGATAAGTTATGTGAGATGGGTTTCATCCAACCCATAGATTCCTCTGAGTGGTTGGCACCTTTAGTTTTAGCTTCCAGTGCTAATGGGCAGGGTATCCGCCTCTGCGTGGACCTGCGCAGTCTTAACAAAAACATCTGGGTGGAGAGATTTCCCCTCCCAACATCAACGAGATGTTAAGCACCATGGGGAGGGCGAAGTTTTTTTCTGTCATTGATCTTTCGATGGCCTACCATCAAGTGGAGTTGCACCCAGAGTCCAGACCGTTGACGGCATTCACCTCTTCCTTTGGTGCCTACATGTTTATCAGAATGACGTTCGGCCTGGCCTCGGCGGCATCTACTTTTCAAAAGATAATGCAACACATCCTTAGAGGCATATCAAACACCCTATGCTTCCAGGATGGTATACTCATGTAGGGTTCAACCGAGGAAGAACATGACAATGTGCTTAACGCAGTGTGCCAAAGACTCACGGAAGCAGGGTTAACTGTGAAATTGAACAAGTGCAATATCAAGGTAAACTCAGTAGACTACCTGGGGCATACTATTTCCCATGAAGGTTTTAGACCCAAGTACAGCCTAATACAAGCAGTCAAGGACGCTCCATATCCAACCAACAAAGAAGAACTGAAATCCTTTCTTGGGTTGGTTGAATATATGGGCAAGTATGTAAAGAATATTGCAGATCTGTGTGATGGCTTACGAGACCTCCTAAAAAAAAGCAAAGAATTCACATGGGAGGATAAACACAACAAAATGGTGGACAGTGTGAAGAAACGCATCCTAGATTATCTGGCTTTAGGGTCCTTCGATCCCACAAAAAGAACAATGCTAACCACCAACGCATCCAACAAAGGGTTAGGAGCGACACTGTCTCAAAAAGGAGAGGATGGTGAAACCATAATTGTGTTTGCTTCCCGGTTCCTTAGTCCCTCTGAACGCAACTACTTGTTCATCGAGAGGGAAGCGTTAGCGTGTTTCTGGGCAGTGAATAATTTCAAGTTTTTCCTGTGGGGAATAAAATGTAATATACGCACAGACCACAAGCCTTTAACATTCATGTTCTCGTCCAAACACATCCAAAACAAATCCCCACGCAAAGCCAAATGGGTGCTGGGTTTGGAAAACTACTGTTTCACGGTGGAATGTCTACCTGGTCCAGAAAATGTGGTTGCGGAATACTTAACTCGTTCCCCCCTCAACGTCAGTCAATGTGAGGACCAGCTAGACGTTCCCATCTTAGCCATGCACCTCCCCTCCTTAACTAAAGAAGAATGGGAAGAGAGTGTATTGAAAGACACAGACATGAGTGTCCTCAAAGACTTTATCGTCAATGGCTGGCCTGAGAATCGGTCTGAAGTTCCTGATACCATTAAAGACTTTTGGGAAGTACGATATGAACTGACCCTTGAGGCAGGTAGAAGACATCGCAATAGGAAGGTAGTCCCACCCAAGGACCTTAGGAACAAGATAATTGACCTTGCCCACGAAGGACACTTAGGCAGAAGCCTCACAAAAAACAAAGTCAGGAGTTGCTTCTGGTTCCCTAAAATGGACTCGATGGTAGAACTTAAGGTCAAAGAATGCAATAGCTGTGCTAAAAGCGACAAATGTAAAACCTTACAGAAAGTTCCACTATCTCCAGTCGAAGTCCCAATGGTACCATGGACTAAGCTAGCCATGGACATTATTGGTCCCATTGATGCTTCGGGACACCAAAAGAGATTCATGTTTGTCTCCTTAGACTACACTTCTCATTGGGTTAACTTCAAATGTACATCCTCCACCATAACAAGCAACCTTCTTGAAAAGTGTATTTCTCTACAAAGGTATACCAGCGACTTTGGTGTCTGACAATGGAGTGCAGTTCACTTTCGAGTCGATGAGAGAATTCCTAGAGGAGTTAAATATAAAGCACGAGAAAACTGCACTCTAATGTCCAAAAGCCAACAGACTAGTAGAAAGAGCAATTCGCATGGTGAAAGATCACATCCAACTGGGCATTACCAATGGACTCAAAGTTGAAGACTCTCTAAGAGAATGTATTTGGTCATATCACACTACATTCAACCTTGTCACAGGTGTATCCCCTTTTGTGACCCTAAGAGGGTGGGAACCCAGCACCAAGATGAATCCCCACTGGCTGGAAGGTGGTAGAAGGGTGTTGCCTGATCAAGAGCAGAGCAATTTGAAAATTCAACAACACCAACAAAAATACAAGAGCTGGTATGACCAGAAACATGGAGTCAAATACCATGACTACAAGGTTGATACCCCTGTAATAGTAAAGAAACCCACCCATGTACAAACGGGTTTAAGTAAGTACCTACCTCCTCTATGAGTGGAAAAGGCCAGCAAGAATGTGGTCCGCTTAGAAAATGGACAGACTTGGAGTGGGGATAGAATTGTTGACATATCTTAAATTTTCTATCTCCCCTATGTAAGGAGATGTGTTGTAATCTTACTTTCATAAGTTTTCTACTTTACTCCCTTATGATACATTCCCCTCTCCCCTCCTCACTGTCCCCTGTTGGAACTTTCCACTCGAGTTCAGGTTAGAATGTTGGTGAACGTGAGTTGAGGAGAGTAGATGATCAGAATAAAGCAGCTTCCATATTACCTGCTGTCAAGTATTCTTATTTCATGGAAGTTATTACAGTTTACTTAACATTTTAACACCTCTAGCTTGTAGTGTGAGATATCTCCGATAAGTTGTTGGTTATTTGAACATCAACTGGAAACCCGGATTTCGTATGGTATAATCACTTTGAAATGTACCTTTTGTAAAAGTGACCACTTACCTATACACACAACAAACTTTGGATAGTATATACTTTCAATTGATCACATCAGATGTTGATTGGTTTTACCTATCTGTTATGACCCAGGATAGCCGTTGTTTTTAAATGTTTTAAAAGTATTTTGTTTTTACTAAGAAATACCCCCGAGATTTTGCACAAATGCCTGTTTCACGCAATATGCATTTTGCACATTTTAGAAGGGAATATGATTGATATATATTGAATGTGATTACAAAATGACATAGACCCTGACATGATAAAATATATTTTTCCTTTTAATTATTGTTCTTAATGCGCGCTAAATTGGTATAATCTCAGCTGTTCACTGGGTTAATAAAATCTGCTATACAAGTTTCATCCAGTCAGTTTTCCAATTGCTTATTTCCAATAATCAAATACTGTAAGTGGATCCTGCTGGCTTTGCAGAAATTCAGTGTTAGAGTGCTGGATTCTCGAATATCAATAGGGCAAGTGATTTTGCTTTGTTGAAAAACGCAGAATGGTCTTAAGTTCGGATCATAGGGACAGTTACTCAAGAGCAGCTCATATTAAATTGACAAGGTGTTTTTTTGAGTTTAGGACTTTGGCAAAGTTGAAGATAAACTTTAGTTTTGTTATAGTCTTTATTAGACTATTATTTCAAAACATTTCAGTAATTATCTGCTCAAACAAATGTAAATAAATAATTTTATCGACTATGTGTCCCTATAACTGTTTTGGAGTGGGAAAAGGGTGCGGGAGACAAAATGAATGGTTTGTGTTGTTTTCTGCATTTTGTACTGCTCTTTTCAACCAATTGAAAAGATTTCATGAGTTTCGCAAAGCAAACTGTGTTTACACAAAAATTGTAAGGCATGTACATTACTATGCTGAATATAAGTCGTATTTGCAAATATTGACTCTGCACTGTTCACATAATGCCTAATGCCAAACATCCATCAAACTTGTGGAAATGTCTGTTATGAAATCAGCTAGGTCTTGGAATTGTCAAATAATCATTTTCACTTCTCCACTGTGTTGGGCTGAGTGGTTGGTAGATGTAAGATATACTTCCTAAACACTTCATGAAATTTTCAGAACATCTAATTACCTGCTTATTTGAAGTTGTACTGTTTGAAACAGCTAAAGGTAAAGGTAACATGTGCAATACCACTGAAAACTATCATCACAATACTCTCCAACTATTTTGTCTTCTAGGTATCTACATTGGTTGTCTCAAAAGGTTTGAATGTACAATGCACACTTTTACTAAAAACAAAGTTTTCAATTTCTCAATAGGTCCACCTGACAGAGCACGTGGCCAGTAATTTGCCACTGAAGAGACCTACATTCCAGCCCAGTATCAAGAAGTCCATGAGGACAACACTCCTGGTAATCTGTAGGATGATGAGGAGCCTGGTCCATCTGGTCACCATGGGCAGATGATTCCAGTAACACTCACTGAACCCACATGACACCTCCCACCCCAGCTGTAACATCCCGGTAAACTGAAGACTTTACTTCCGGTGTTCCTACCACTGTGACACCAATTGTGTGTCCCCCAGTCCTTGGTGAGGATGAGACCACAGCACCACCAGCTCCGGCTCACCCAGGAACCAGTCAGATGGGGCACACTGGGAAAAGGGTGCAGTATATTGGGGTTAGGGGTCGTGGAAGGGAGTTTGTAGGTCAGTATTGTGAGGCCACGGGGGTCCCCATCACCCAGACCACCATCAACCAAGTCTTGGGAGCCTATCATCAGTCTTAAGATATGGTGGGCTATGTATTCAATGAGCTCCGGGAGATTAAGCAGTTGCAATACTCAGATGGGCTCTCTGACTGGGGTGTTTCTGGACATTTACACCCATATGTGTAGCACTTCACCAGCACCATCCACCCCTTTCTGTGGACCTATAACATCTGGCCCATCTACATCTGCCACAGCCGCAGGAAGGGAGGCATGCCACCGGAAGAAACACCTGAAGTCATCCCAGGCCTTGCAACTGTGGTTCCCCCTCACCTGCAGGAGGGGATGTCCACCCAGATTACCAGGAGGTGAGGAGGGCAAGACCTCTGCCACCATTATCAAGAAACCCCTGTCCTAATTTGCTCCAGTGTGTGTGCCTAACACTCACTCTGTGTACTAATTCTGAACACATTTGCCTTTCTGATGCGAGTAGTATTTTGGACATTAGACTTCAAACTATTTTGTCTCGCCAACTATGGTTTCATTCAACAACGGCGAACATCTTCACTTTTGCGCTTGATTGCTTTTTTGCCACCCTCTTTAATTGAATCATGTTTAGTACAATATATTTACAAGTCAAACACTCATAGACTGGTGTTGTATATCTCAACTCTATCAATACATTTGTTTTCATCCATCATAGCTTGACAATTAGAAACATTAAAAGATTGTGTAAACAAAGCTAATTTCCAAGTAGGAAATGTTCCCAAACATTACTCTAAAAAATGTCACACCATTCAGTCATCTACTATTAATTTTTTAGTTTTAAAGGAAAGTTTATTGAAATTCAATTACAACAAAATAACAATAGAACATAATATCTAAACACGTCTAAAGTGCAAAAAGAAATGGCATAAATAAGAGGGAGAAATAAAGAGATAAGGGAAAGAAATAGAAGAGAAAGGAAAAGAAAAGATCATTTAATAAGGCAAAACATATGCATTATGAATGTAATCATTGGTATACAAAATTATACAAAAAGTATAAATAGATATACAAACTGTACAGAAACTCCTCTAATAATGATGCATAAAGATAACCATAAGACAGTCAATAAAAATATATACATGAAACCATCAGGAATATTTTCATGGAGGTTTGGGAACTTCTTCCGTACAAGGATTATGTAAAGGTAGGTATCGAGCAGATATATTTAAGAAATTTGTGAGGGGTAGCCATAGTAAGTCGCGCTTAATAGCAAGTGTAATAGGATAAACATAGGCTCTATCTAATCTGTGATGATAACAAACTCCATACCACCAAGCTTGAAAAGAAACATTTGAGGTATCTTTCCAAGATTTAGTGATTTGTTGAAACGCTACGGCTATAAGTAAATCAATAATGGATGTGTTAGTAGTGGAAGAGGACCATATGTCTGAGAGACTGCCTAAGAAAATATGTGAAAAAGTAAGAGGGAAATGGGTGGAAAAAATCTTATTAATCTGATTCCATACATCGGTCCAAAATTTATAAATCACCGGGCATGTAAATAACATATGTTTAAGATCCGCCAGTGAAGCTGAGCAAGACCAGCAAGAGGAGGGAATGGATGGGTCAATTATATGCAGTTTGGCAGGAGTGATCAAAAGTCTATTATATATAAAAAATAACGTTTGAGTTGTATTTGCTGCTCTAGAGGATTTCCTTATCTTGGTCCAGATTTTTTGCCACATTGAGACAAAAAATGTTTCCTCTAAATCTGACTCCCAATCTTTTTCTATTTTAGATTTATCTCGACTGCTAGAAGTATCCCTTAATTTTTTATAGATTTGGGAAGCAGAGGAAGAAGCAAGTAAATAAGGGAGAGAAAGAGGAGAAGAGTTGGTGGAATCCGAAAGGGCATCATAACTGTTTTGCACAACCGTGCGCAATAGATTATATTTGGATTCAAATGCTATTGGCAAAGAAAAGTGGGATTGAAGAATAGAAAAGGGAATACAAGTACCTTCATCAAACAGTTTGCGAATCCAATTAATACCGAGATCTTTCCAGTCCTTCCAAAAAAGCGTCTTGTTTCTAATTTTAATAAGAGGGTTATACCACAAGGGGGATTGCAAAAAACGTGAGCGGTCATCTAAACCTTCTAGGAAAAGAGGGGAAAATACTTTCCGAGAGTTTTTAAGAATAGGGAGAGAGAATTTCTTGGGAATATGGGACAGTGACACAAATTCTTCAAAAGTGAAAGGGTGAAAGAAGGAAGATTCAATATCTACCCACAAAGGCTGTGAAGGGAGATCAGACACTTGTTCAGATAGTAAGGAAACCGAATGTTTAAGGAAAAATGAAGTATGATAAGAAGCAAGATCCGGAAAATTAACTCCACCCAACTGTTTAGGACATTTGAGTTTTGCAAAAGACATCCTAGCTTTCTTATGTTGCCATAGTAATTTTGATAGAGTAGAATATATATGTTTATAACAAGACTTAGGGACATTAACTGGAAGATTAGAAAGATAAAACAAAATTATTGGAACTAACATCATTTTAATAGAATCCAGTCTACCCCACCATGATAAAAACAAGGGATGCCAACGAGTTGTAGAATCTTTTTGCGTTGTTTGTAGATTTTTAATATTTAGTGTTACAGTGTCTTTAATAGAGGACTTGAACCACAAACCTAAGTATTTAATCTTAATCGGACTCCAATGAAAAGAAGAGGCCAAAAAGTCTGCATGAAAACAAAATTTATTCAAAGGGACAATTTCACATTTATCAACGTTAAGTTTGTAACCTGATACTTTCGCAAAATCAGAGACTTCCGTTAAAAGGATGGAATAGAGGATTGTGGGTTAGAGATAAATAAAAAAATATCGTCCGCATATGCAGAAAGTTTCAAATACTTATCCCCATAAGGGAAGCCGGTAATATCCTTATTCATTCGAATTTTTGTCAGGAAAGGTTCTAATGCCAAAATAAAAAGAAGAGGAGAAAGAGGACATCCTTGTCGGACACCTCTGAAGAGAGGAAACGAGGAGGAAACAAGGCCATTAGCTAAGATAAAAGATCTAGGAAAAGAATACAGTAAAGAAATATAAGCAAGACATTTCTGGCCAAAACCAAACCAAACAAGAACTGCGAACATAAATAGTCATCTACTATTATGTTTGTTCCATTTGACCAATAGTTGTCTGTCAATATTTGCACTAACATAACAATTCATACATTATACTACTAATTAGTGCCAACTTCCACATTTCCAGTTCAAGACCGTTCCACCGTGGAAGAAGGGGATATGCCCAAAACAACAAGACAGAATAGGCATATTATCATTGACTGATGCAATCAGCTGGAGCCAGATCTTCTAGCTCACATAAATAATCCCACATCAATAACACCAATAGGCAAAACAAATGGCAGCACAACATTTTGGAGACACCAGAATTATTCCACACCACTGTACCAGTATCTGGTAGAATGTCACAACCAAGTTTCAGTGGTGTGCCATAAGAAGTATGTCCTACAAGGATGAGACACATTAACACCTACATACATTTAACACACAATGAGGATTTTGCCAATGTGAAGGGAGATTAGCAGGATTTAGCTCCACTACCACAGGTGGTTTGAGCAAATTATGGCACACATACTGCTTTTATGCCAATACATGACAGAGAACAAGTCCAATGTAATCTTCAAATCTTCCATTCAATCACTGTGCAAGTTATCTTGGTAAAAGATGTCTGCACTCAAAGTCTGTGTCTGTCGTTTTCATGATCAACCCAGGTTTCTTTTGTACTTGGAAACAGCACTATATACCTACACCTGTCACAACTCTGAAATGGCCAAATGAAGATGGCATGGTAAATCAGATCAAAAACAAAAAGTTTACCAGTCACAGAGAACATAATAGACACATTACAAAGTCAACTTTTGGAGGACACAGTTGTACAAAACAATTAGAGATAAATTATGTAATTAAACACTGTAGTCAATATGTCCAAACTTTGATCAACAAACACCTTTGGCCTGAATTTCCCTGAACTTGCCCTTTCTAAAAAAAATTACCACCACATACTTCTTATTTCATCACATTAATTGTTGGTGTAACAGTGAAAGAGATAACATGTAAAGATTTACTTACACTCATGAGAAGAAGTCAATGACATCTCAATGTAAGTCAACTCCTTCCTCTTCACTACTATCATTTTCATTTGGCATATCAGGATCCTCTCCCGGTGGTCCTGGTCTCCATCTTCTGCGATGTAAGGGATTTTCCATGGCACCATTTTGTCCAGGCAACAAAATCGGCCCTTTATAAGCCCAAAAGGTTGCTTCAAGGACTGTTATGTTCTTCCATGGGCCTCATTGAAGTGGACTTCCCCTGGCATTGTTGAATTCTTCAGCGGATCCAACAACCATGGTTGGTTTGGATAAGCTGAGTCTCCTAGATTATTCAACTAGAAATGTAATAAAACATATATTGAAAGACTGTACTGACCAACAAGCCATGCCCTCTAAGGTCCAAGTTGGAATATTTGCAGGTGTATTGGACTGTCCCGTAGTACAAAGGAATATTGAGCATAGCCGGGAAAACATGCAAAGACACTTGTGATGTACAAATCCTGTAATCAGACAACTTGCATGTTGATTGAATGGAAGTGTTTCAGATTCTGGCAGACCTGTTCTTTGGCATGTGGTGGCACTAAGGCAAAGTGTGTGCCATCAATTGCTCCAACCACCTGTGGTAGGCAACCCAAACCATAAAAGTCACCCTTCATATTTGCTAAAACTGCTGCCATAGAAACTGGATGAGGTTGTTTATCTGTATAATTATTGAAGATAGAACTTCTTGTAGGACACCATTGAAACTTGCTTGTGACATTCCACCAGATATTTCCACAGTGTATTGGACTGATTCTGTGGCCACAAAATGAAGTACTGCCATGTGCTTGACAGCTGGTATAATAGAACTGGGATTTCTTTTGTGAGACTGTAGATCTGGTTCCATCTGATGACATAAATCCAGTATAGTCTGCTTATTCAATCTGAGCTTCTTAACTATATCCCTTTCTTCCATGGTGGCAAGCTCTAGAAATAGGCGGTATACCTGAGGCTATTGTCTCCTTAGTCTTCCCGGGTTCATATGTCTGCATTGCGAGATACATTTGAACATTTGACACCTTTTCCACAGCAACATATTTGGTAATTAACACTACAGTCATGTAGTTCTACAAAGTATATGTAGTTTAACTACATATTTTAAATTAAAATGTCGCTTTTTGGACTTTATGCTTCACACATCACATTTATAGCGTAATAGGACATTTTTAATTTACAAAAATTGTAAATGATACATTTCAAATGTATGATTTACACAATATTAAAAAATATATTTTTTCTCTAAAAAACCAACTAACGGAGGTGTAAACAACACCGCGCTGATATCGACTTCCAGCACAGTAGCGCACTACATATAAATATTTATTCTGAAAAGAATGAGTGCCCATCAAAGTTTGAATATAAACAAACTAGCCCCCATTTTGAGTGGTGGTGATGCACTTAACAGTCACAAATACACACTATTTTAAACTTCTAAAATGGCTGGTGCCTGACCTTGCAGATAGGCCATTTGGAATCAGACAGGTGCAGTGGAAGTACACTGCGTAGTGGTCAGGAAACTCCACGATGGACACAGACATAGGCTAATGTTGGTGAAAGTAAAGTACGAAGGCCAATGGCTGTGTCCGTCTATAGTGACAATCGCGTACGTCACTTACATGTATGCGACGGTTGGATAAAATCTTACTAGCCTTCTAGTAGTGCTGCTGTCAAGACCTCCTCCACTTTTGCTGCTGTTTGACGCCGTTGACAGCAACAATGCCAGGGCGAGTAAGTGAGAGGGTCCCTGTATTTTCACCAAAGGTACTTGATTTGCTGGCACAGGAGGTCCTCTCTCTGTATGGTCAGCTCTATAGCTCCTTAGAGAAACAGGCACATGTCTGAAATGTATATGGGAATCTGTCCAACTGTTTTTCCATCAACACAGGCTAAAATGTCCCTTTGATTTACTGAGTGAAGTGTAATTAGTGATATGAACTGTCATATATTTTGTTCCTTACAGAGGACAATGATGTTGGGGATTTCTAAGCACTTCACAAATCACAATGTTAACAAACAATAACATTAGTATGTGTTGTGTGTTTAAAGCCCTAGATTCCAATTGGTGTGTATGAAGAGATGTATCCATATATATGTTTGAATCACAAGGGATACGTTGAAACTTAACATCATGGAAATTAGGAAACACATGATATACTCTACTCTTTACAACTGTAGATAGAATTGTTTTCTTTACAAACAAAATGGAAATGATGTTAGCTATATGTATGGTCTCACAAATCACTCTGCCTATTTCAGGGCTCTACAAACAGTTGTATGAGAGCTAACAGTAGCTCCCAGACCCCTTCAGAGTAGCAAACAGCTTTGAGGTTATTTATTACAGGGGCACAAGGTCAGTTTTGCATGTAAAGGTTAAGGGAAGTCGGTGTTATTGTGACACCAGGATCATCAGGCTGCAGACAACAGGGCCTGACAATGAGCAGTGCTCAGTCAGGACAGTGGGCTAGGCTGGGGCTGAGTAACAGGGACAAACAACTGAAACACTAAGGTACATCTGTCATTAACATAAATCCTTGCAAAGTCAAAATTTGAGGTGAGATTACAAATATGCCCCTGAATGCTTTTAAATGGATGACAGTTGAAAGGGAGAGTTACCTTACTTATTGAGGTAATACTTCATTTCATTTTTCTCCCATTGCAAAGTGTGTCATGTCCAAGCTGAAGGCCCCTTACTCACAGTGTCCAGTATTCTCTGAGCCATAGCTGTATATGCCTAGCCTTCAGTAGATCACAATCTTTTGTACTGCTTAGAAGTAGGTCACATCATAGAATACGTAGGAGTTCCCTGGGCCATATAATCTGACAGGCCTGGATGGTGAGTTAAGACCATGACATGGGATGAGAGTAGGCAACAGGTCAGTACAGAAGTGTGTATTAAGATATTGTTTTTGGTCAGCATGCAACAATACACACGTTATACGCTAACTTATGTGTTATGCTAGTGATAGATGTAGAAACATTTTAGAAAAATTTTGTTACATAAATACAGACAAACAAAAAGTCACCAAACAATTTCTTTTTCTTTCTTTTCTTGTTTCCATGCAGTTCAATGTCCATCAGAAGCAGGACATATGTAAGGCCATTCCCAGGGAGGTGCGAACTCTGGGGGGGTCTACAAGAGGTTTCTATTGCCTCAAGATGTGGGAGGACCTAAGACCATGGTTCCGAAAGTCAGCTAAAGTTCAGTTCAGGCAATCCTCCCAAAATGTGAGGCACGCATGCCGACTCCCTGACCCCCCTAATGGCCTGCATTCTTGCAGTCGTGTATGCAGTGCTTGATGAGCAGATGAGAGCCCAACAGCAGCAACAAAGAGGTAAGCTCTTATCAGAGTTTCCAATGTTAAATGACACATTTTTTGTTACAGCCAGGATTTGTTCCCATCAACATTAAGAGTGGCCCATGTCCAATGCACAAGAAGAGTTCTTGACGGTGTACGTTTTGCACAATGATGATGTGCAATGGACTGTTCCGAGCAGACACATGGCTGCCTAAATACCAGTTATACATCATATTGCTTGATCTAATGAGAGACAGTTGTACCAAACTGGGGAGAGAATGTAGCCTTGGCTAGGGCAGTCAACCTAAAAAAATCTGGGGAACTGGGTTCGAGTCTCGGCAACGACGCTCAACATCCTGTGATTCTTGGCAAATCACTTAATCTCCTTGTGCTTAACAAAAATGAATATGTCCTTATGTAGCACAACTGGTGCTCTTGTAAAGTGCTCTGATACCTGATACCTTCTGGTCAAGTTCACGCTATATATAAAAAAAAACTCAGAAATAGTGTTTATTGTGTCAGATGTGATGCTCCTTCACATATGACGATGATTTAATAGCAACCTTATTACATGTGACATAGCATACTAAGCACTTATGATACAGTCGATATCCCAAACTTCACATTGGTAAGTTAAGATTCTGCACAAACAAGAGTGAGCATGTGATCCAAAATGTCTACTGACATCAGTATTAATGGCTACCTTTTGGAATCAAAACATCCAAATTGTGTTTTGCATCCACTTTTTGTGGAAACACAGACAGGAATATATACTCATTGGTGAGAGTAACACATACCCTAAAGCATTTCTCAATGTTCTTTGCCATGTCCATATGTTGAAACAATGGTAGGGATAAATGGCAAATTTAAAGGGTTTTTGCAAAATGGAAAGTTCCATCACATATATGTTGGAGTAATCCATCAGGAAAATTCAAAATCAGGCCAAACTCATGACTCATTATCCAACTGTTAAAATGCATCACGGTGTAATATGTTGCTTACTGTGATTTGTATGTGAGTGTTTGAAGTAAGCATTATATAGGAATCAGTGTATATAAAAACAATTGTGATGTTCTAAAGAATTTTGCACCACAGTGAAAGGCAGCATATTTAGTGGGACAATTTCACTACGACACAACAAACGTCAAATAACAATAGATATTTAGGAGTTGTTTTTTCTCTGTAACGAAGTGTATTAGAAATGTATCAAGGGCTATGTATTTACTTATGCTGTAGAAGTCATTTGTCAATGCCAAAACGTTTGTTTCTGACTGTCTTCAAAAGCCTAGGTATGTACATAGTATGTGATATATTGCTAAGCTACTTGAGTACAGCATTCATGCATAATTTTTGACAACTGACATATACATTGTTGACTTGGAGTAAGTGTTATCATTGTGAAATGCCCAAACAAAAGTAACCTGCTTTCGATCATGCTAATATTGGTACAACATTGCAGTATTTGTTGACACACATTTATTAAGATTTTACTTTTTGTGGATAAACAGTATGCAGATTTTAGGGCCTTGTGAACACACTGTTCAAAAGTATTTATAGTTGATATCCTTTTTGGTGACATCAGTTCAATATTCTAACCTGCAAAGGCCAACCAGTCAGAGGTGTGAAACAGTTCCTGGAGATACATAATGATGGATAAGAGAAAAGATCTTACATGATGTAAGAGCTATCATGGGGAAAATACTGCATACGCGCATGAGCTTATGTTAATGTTGAAGCAAAGTTTTAGAACCTTGAAGCAGGTGAAATCTGAAATCTTGGACACTGTTTTGTTATCAAAGGTCATGATCAGTTATGTTTACACATATTCAATAAAACTATTGTGTATATAATTTCAGCATCATCCGGGGCAGGTGAAGGGGAAGGTCCCAACATCAGCAGGGAAGCAGCTGGCCATAGTGGCTCTGGTGGTGACACCACTGACACTGAGAGACCCAGTGGCCAATAGGATGAAAGGAGTGCAATGGAGGCCACCAGCAACTTTATATCTTCATTGGAGGCCTCCTTCAGCCAGCACTTCCTAGTGGTGTCGCGGACCCTACTGCATCTGTTACAACTGCATCCTTGTCCACTATCTCCACCTTCCATCTTACTCGCCTCCAAACTGGTCCCCTAAAAGGCGTGGCATCTCCTTTACTCAAGTTACCACACTGCCTGCCCCTCTCCCAAGGCTGCACCGAGTGAGGAGGCTTATGACTTCCTCAGGAATATCTCTGTAGGCCAAACTGCACTATTCAATGCCAACCAGGGAACTTGGCTACCAATTGCAACAAATGGTAGCCTACTTGGAAGGCATCCACAGTGCTATGTCTGACCTACAGAAGGCTTTTCAAGGTCTTGCCTCCTCTCTGACTGTAGCCTGCCAACCATCCCAACCTTGTGCCGCACCTCTTGCCCCATCCCCATCCAAAATCCCTATTCTCAGACCAGTCCCAAGCACACTCACACTTTTGCCTGTACCCACTCACATAGACACAAGCAGCACATCCACACACAAACACAATAAACACAAAAAACACAGACACACATCCCAACGGGCAAACACCATCCCCAGCACAACCATAGCCACTGCATTCAACACCAGAGACACATCCACCACTACCAGCACACACCCAGACATAGCACCCACCACTACAGACACAACCTCCACCCCAACACCCCCCAGAATCTGCACCCACCATTTTAATCACACCCTCAGACACTGCATCCACCACCACAGACATATCTGCCACCACAGTCACAGCCCCGAGACACTGCACCCAACACCACAGCCACATTCACCACAACCACCCCAGTACCTCCACAGCACACACCCACAAAACAGAAATACCCACACTGACCCATACAACACACACAAAACAAAGCAAGGCACGCCCAAACATTCATGACATTTACCAGACCCACAGACACCTGCACCTCAACAGACACATGCACAACAGACACTTCCACCCCCTGTACCTCCCAATCCAAACTCCCTCCCTACCATTCTACCCATTTTCCCTATGAGAGTCTTCTGTTTGCCCTTGCCCTGAGCCCTGCCACACCCACCACTCACAAATGCAGAACTACCACTTGCACCACCCAACCCTTTCTTTCCACAGCCCAACCCACCCCTCAAAAGACAGGACCCACACCTACAACCCCCATGGTACCCTTTAAAAAAGAAAAAGGCCCCATCCCTAAACCATTCCCTCCTCCCAAACCCAGGACCCCCCTTCTAAACCCACACCCACCCTTCCAAACTCAAGGGTACCCTTCCCAAACCCAAACACCTCCTCTCAAGTAACATCTTTGAGGTGCCTGCTCTGCACACTAGATGCCTATTCCCAGGCAGTTTCCCCTGGTAGTGCAATTGGATTCCAGCTGAGTGCACAGGACTTTTGTGGAAACCATATGGACTGGCATTTGCCTTGTTTACGTTGACAAGTTGAGAGAGTGATCTCATTGTTAATAAATCACATTTTTTCTTTTCACCAAGTTTGTCCTGGCATCAATTTTCCTTTGCAATTATTTGATTCCTAGCATTGTTTCAGTACAAAACGTGAACTACATATTTTCCTTCAGCATGATGGCTGGAACTACTAAACTTTAAAAAAATATCTACTATGTTAAGTGCATACACTGGTTCACATGGTATGTGATGGCTATTTGAATTTAGGTACTCCATCCAACATAGCAGTGGAAACTTGCAGGAGCAAATAAATGTTGAGACATTATTTAAGGATATTTTACTACTGGTGTGTTTGTTTAACTTGATTACTGATGAGTTTCTACACATATGCATTACACCTTGTAATATTATGTGTAAATTGAAATTGTATACAATGCACTACACATGGGGAAATGTTAAATGGATGAATATGTAGAGTGCTTCAAATTTGGGACTGCCATTGACTTTCCTGAAAATCTATGAGGTGATGGTTACAGCTTGTCTAGCGCAATTTCTACTTGATGTTACATTGCATGTATCCTTATGATGTGTGATGCATATGTTTTTATTGTGACCAATTCCATACTTTATTTGCACACACCTGTATGGTGAGTTTTAGTCTTTTGATTTGACATCCTTATTTGAGAAAGTGTCCATTTTTTGGAAGGCAACTGCCAATACATTTATGAATACAATGTGGTTATACAGGTGTGTTACTTTAAATTTCTTGAAAGTCAACATTAGAGATATATGGATTGCAGATTGGTATGCTATTTCATGTGTGAGTAATTTAATAATGTTTGAGTGCTGAACATATGCGAAAAGCCAAGTGAAAAAGGTATGAGGTAATGGAGAAGTTTACCTCCGGTTCCAGCGACGACAGTGTTGATTTGCATCATGATCAGCCAGCAGAGGCAGGATGTGTTATTTAGGGTCCATGGTGGTACAAAAAATAGGAAGGAGAGTAAAGGTGAGTTTCTGCCTTATATACATTCCATTCTGCCAACTCAATGTGGAGGTTTCCCTGCCATAGTTGCGTCGACAGGAAGACATATCGTGATTGGCCTAGCAGAGAAACTGGCAGTTCTCCCTCCAACAGCTGCCATCAACGAGGTCGAGATTTCCTGGCGGTGGCGGTGGGGCCGTGGTGATCTTTATGCAATAGTCAACGTCTAAATAGGGCGGGGGACCGCCAAGTTGAAAAAGCGGCAGTGGGACCCGATCTGCCAAGATCTAAATCAGGCCCTTAAACTAAATTAGCCAATAAAATCAAACTATAAAAAAACTAAACCAATAAAAGCACACAAGCAACTAAATCAATAGTCTAAAAGGCACACAAATTATATCAAGTTCATAACTGCAAAATCGACAAAAGCGGCAAGAGCAGGAAACACTGCCAGATGCCCTGACCAGACCTTACAAAAAGAAAAATATACATCTTGACAACTATCTTTCAAAGTAAGTAAAACTTATATATAAACTACAACTTACTTGCAATTAAAATTGAAATTAGCAACTAATTAACAGCTCACTCTCCAACTTCTATCTCTTTACATGTACATGTACTTACTAAAAGAAAATGCTACAACTTAGTGCTAACCTGCTGAAAAACAACAATCAATCAAAAACATGAAAAAAGATATACAAAAGTAAGCATATGTAACTTACTATGAAATAGAAACTCACTTACAACTGATTAAAATAAAATATAATGACCTCAACTTTAACTAATGACCAACAAATAAACATTTGAAATGAAATATGTTTTTTTGTTCATTCAACAGAAAAGAAAGCCCCTTCTCTACATTATAGCACCCCAATGGAAAAGCTTCAGAAAAGTGTGAAACATCTAGGAATAACATACATGTAAGTATAAATAATAAAAGTAATAGCATCATTTGTTAATGACAAATGTATAAACATTTTAAAATTGTAATTCTTAATAGAATTACACTATTTTCAAACATAATGACAGGAAAAGCACAATACATAACATCACAGAAAGGAATGCAATTACTAAATCATACGCGCTATACCTACAACCAAGAAAGTACATTGATGGAAAATGTAAATTGGAAATGTGCCAAATATTATTCTAATGCATGCTATGGGAGGGCCACCACAAAAGGTGATGTTGTAATTAACGAAAGGGAACACAACCCCCAACCCACCAAATGTGACAGAAATAGAAGTAAGGAAGGTATTGCAGAATATAAGAGAGGCAAACACTAGCTCCCAGGAGCTCACAACAAAAATCCTAATAGATATACTCCCTAAAATCCCCAAACACAGAACGGGCCAACTATCACCTATATCTAATATCTACATTAAAATGTTTATTTGCATGAACTAAAAAATCCACCAGTGATACTCCAATCCCAAGAAGATACCAAGATATAGAAACACCCAAAGAATCCCATATAATGAGGAACCCTTCCTGCTATATGACATCCTAAACATTGATAGGCAAATCCCAATACTTTCTGCAGCAGATAACGTACTAAAACTTAGCCAATGTCAAACCTGGATTATGGAAGGGACCTTCAAAATGTGCCCCAAAACATTCACTCAGGTATATACCATACATTGTGAATATCAAAACACAAACATCCCTTTTATATATGCCCTACTACCAAATAAACACAGTAGCACTTACCACAAACTCTTAAACATATTAAACATAAAACAAATAACTACTACCCACAAACATAATCATAAAATTTGAACAACCAATGATGGAAACCATTTAAAGAATATTTCCCCATTCTGGCATACAAGGCTCTTACTATCATTTCAATCAAAGCATGTGGAGACACGTCAAACAATCTGCAGTCAATTTGCCTTTAAAATAAAAAGCAAGATAACAGTACTATCCTACATACTTGTCGCAGAGGTAGCTAACCAGTACAATTTACTAATAGAAAGTCCTTTCTCCTAACACAACAACAAACAAGTACAAACTAAGCCCCCTAATGGATTATTTAAAAGATACTAGGTTTGGCAGACTACATCACTCCGAACACAGATGCCAACCCAAATTCCAAATACTATGGTGAAATGTCTATGACGGAACCGTGGTGCAGAAAACCAAAACAAACAACACCCTGGTAGGATGGCACAGTGTCTTCCACTCCACACTAGGCAGAAACCAACCTACTCTCTATAAATCTACAGAAACATTACAAAAATAGAAAAGCTACTAACAACCACAAATGTAGCAGCTGTAACCCAAATTGTACCAAAACTTAGCCAACAAACCAAAAGAATGTATGACATGTTACAGTTTAACATAAAACTCTTCCAGCCGTGGCCCGTGCAGGTAAGAGAGGTAGTGCGGGGTGGGAGGTATTTCGGAGAGACGACCACAAGGGAAAATTATTTATATTTCCCCGTGAGGGTCTGTAGGAATCCCCCCTACCAGGCCCCACGGCTCTTAACTGCACAGGCCATGGCTGAACTCTCCATAAACAACAAAGGAGTAGATTACATAGCAATAATAGCCAAAAGCACATTATAAAATAAATACTAACCTGCAAAACTCCACAAAACTATAACATAATCTCAACCAAAATGATAAATATTTTTGGGTATACATAATAAACATAATATTTTATTACATAAGTTGAGATGTTAAATAAAATCTATTCCTAAATATGAATAATATAATCAAATATTTACGTTATTTACATAAAAAATGTAAACTTCACCTACCAAAAAGCTCAAATAACAAACTCACTATTACATACAATAATTACAATACATAAGATACATATTTCCGAATAACAATCACATAGTATATACATAAATAATAAAATATAGCAATATATAATTTCCCATGCAAAACAAATACATTCAATATGTTTTACTATTTTGTAGTTGCAGATCATCCTCTTTATCCATGTAGTAAAAAAATATAATCTACCAAAAAATGGAAGAATATTGTCCAAAAAGCCGCCAAAACAAAATTAAGAAATGAAACTAATCCAGTAGACATCCATCAAAGCAATCGAACGTTTGTAGGAACATAAATAACCTAAAAAAGTGTTTCAAAAATCAAATTTTGGTGTATTATAACCAAAAAGAGATTTCCTTTAAAAAAACGGTAAATCCAAATGCCCATAGGACACGTTCATAGAGAAAAACAGAAAACCCACCCGCAAAAAACATTACATTCACAGAAATACATATACATTACATTTAATCATTAAAAATAGGGGTGGGCGGAATTTGCGAAATCCACTTTCGCAAATTATCGCGAAAATGTTAAAAATTATCGCAAACGCGCGGAAATATCGCGAAGATGCGGAAGTTTTTTTCCTGCATGTTCGCGAGATTTTCTGCATGGTTGCGGCTCGCCAACTTACCCATGTGGTTGCTCGCGGGCTCGTCCATCTTGTTTTCAGTTGTCTCGCGGTGCATGATCTTGAGAAGAAAGACGTGATCGCGCGACGCATGACGTCGCGAGACAGCGCAAATGGCTAAAAACAATACAACATCTCATGGAGAATGCGACCGGATCAAGAAAACTTGTCGGCGAACGCAGGGATTCAGGTAAGGCGATCGCGCGCTCGCGAGAATGTATTATTTTAGAGCGCGAGCAAGAACCAAATTATCGCTAAGCTGCGGAATGCGGAAATTTTGACATTTTCGCGCTTTCCGCGGAACGCGAAAATGTCAAATTATCGCAATTTCCGCGAACGGAACGAAATTTTAGCCCAGGCCTAATTAAAAAGCAAGTAACATAACACAATGTAACATAACATATCAATAATTTACTAAAAGAGTGTACGAAAACCCAAATCAACATACTAGTGAAACAACTACAATTAATGCAACTAAATATACAGAAAACCCACAATCAACACTATGAATAACCTCTAAACCTCCCCCCACATTCGCCTATCCTCAAAACACTTAAGAAAATCCATTAAAAAGGATTTATCTGTTCAGACAAACAGCAGCATCTCACTACAACCTGGATCCCAGAAGATAGATAAAAAATTATATAAAAAAGAAGATAGTCGTAAAAAACACAAAATGGCCACTAAATTAAATACACAAAAAACATATCCTCATAGAAATATAGGTGAAAATAATTAAAGAATGTTGAATAAATATATAAAATATATTAAACATGTAAAACTTGTTAAAAAAATGAAAAAACAATGTTAAAAAATTGCAAAGTATGCATTAAGTAATAGTATAAAAAATATACAATTATTTAATATATACTGAATTTCCTTATATTAAAAATATGTTTAGATAGAATATGTATGTGAAGCAGTTTAATAAATGTTAAAACAATGTTAAACACTAGAAAAAAAATCTGGAAAACATACAATGCTATTTGAAAATTGATTTACGTAATAAAAAAATTGTATTAAATTGTTTTTATTTATCAATGCATAAATGTTCTTAAAAAGAAATATATATATTTTAAAATGTAAAAATATACATCAAATAAACTGAAAGAAACATAAAAATCAAAAAATGTGTCACATCTTTCCTCTATAAAAATTATTTTAGAAATATATAACCAACAACTATCATTTAATTAAATATACTTAACACCATCAATACTAATTAAATGACATAAACTACTCCTACTACATAGAAATATGATTTAACAAAGATATTTCACACAAAAAATGGTTACATAAATATTCACACTCCAACATAAACCATTTTGAAAATAGTGTTGGAGACTAAAGGGGTGTCATTTACTATTCCAACTGTAATCCAAGGGCCTGATTGTGAGTCTCGGGGGTGGCAGACCAGCCACGGCCACATTGGCGGTCAAACCGCCTCATTACAAGTTGGGCGGTCAGACTAGCATTGCACTGATGCAGCCGCCAGGGATCGCAGCGGTCTTGAGGCCGCAGTATGCTTTCCCGCCAAGCATATTATGAGTTTCCTCTCTGCCATGGTTTTCATGGCAGTTCCTCCACCATGAAAACTGTGGCAGAGAGGAAACAAAGGGCTCCCTACAGGGCCCCTGTTGCCTCTCGGCTACGAGGTGCATCCAGGGGGGCACATGTTGTGCCGCCCTGGGTGCATGCACCCCAGTACTTGCAGGGCATGGACTGCACCAGTCCATGCCATGCAGGTACTGCCTTTGATGTTCTCATTGCGGTACCTATTTCATAGGCACCGCCATGGGAATACCAAAGAACTGCCCACCAGTGACTATTAATGTCATAATCTGGTGTGCGATCGCAGACGAGTTTGGCGGTGTGGGAGCGGGCAGCAGCGTTGCGGTACCGCACCACCAAACTGGTAATTAGGCCCTAAACCACTTTGGGGAAGGAGTTGGACACTAAAGGGGTGGCATTTACTATCCCCACTCCAATATAAACCAATTTGGGCAAATTGTTGGTCACTAAAGGGGTGACATATACTATTCCCATTCCAGTCAATACCAATTTGGGGAAGGTGTTGAACACTAAAGGGGCAACATGTACTATTTCCACTCCAATCTATACCAATTTGGGTAAGGTGTTGGACACTGAAAGGGTGACTTTTGCTATTTTCACTCCAATCTAAGCCAATTTGGAGAAGATATTGGAGAATAAAGGGGTGACATTTACTATCCCCACTCCAATCTATACCAATTTGGGAAAGGTGTTGGACACTAAAGGGATGACATTTACTATTTCCACTCCTATGTAAAACAATTTGGAGAAGGTGTTGGACACTGAAAGGGTATGTTTACTATTTCCACTCCATACTAAACCAATTTGGAGAAGGTGTTGGACATTAAAGGGCTGGCATGAATTATCCCCACTCCAAACTATACCACTTTAGGGAAGGTGTTGGACACTAAAGGGGTTACATTTACTATTCCCACTCCAATGTAAAACAATTTGGGAAAGGCTTTGGACACTAAAGTGGTAACATTTACTAGTCCCACTCCAAAATAAACCAATTTGGAGAAGGTGTTGGGCACTAACAGGTTGACATTGACTATTATCGATACCATTTACATTTACGATACCAATTTATCGAAGGCGTAGGAAACTAAAGGAGTGACATTTACTATTATCACTCCAAACTGTACCAATCTTTGGGGAAGATGTTGGACATCTGCTTTGATTCTTTCATATGAGGTGATACCCTTTTTTGGTAAGGATACATGAAAAACTGGATGAATCTTTACTTGTGAAGGGAGTTTAATTTTGTCACTGGGTTTACAGCCTTTTCTACTGCGTATGGGCCTACAGTGCGTGATTGGAATTTCCTATTCCCCTTTAATCTTAGATTTTTTGTACTCAGCCAAACCTTATCTCCCACCTTCAAAATTGGATCTGGTTTTCTTCCTTTGTCAGCATAAACTTTGTAATGTTTTTTGAAGCTGACTCGTGCACTTTCATTAGGTGTGGGACAAAATCTTGCACTGCTGGCACAGCTACTTCTTGAAAATTCACTGTGGAATTTGGGTGTCTCCCATAGTTCAAATAGAATGGGAATTATCCAGTAGAGGAATTCTTTGCATTTTTGTGTGCAAATTCTGCAGTCCTAAGATATCCAGTCAGTCCCCTTCTTGATCTAAAAGGAATAGTTTTAAATTTGTTTCTAACTCTTGATTGGTTCTTTCTGACTGTCCATCTGTTTCAGGATGGAAATTAGTGGAATATTTAGTTTCTATTCCCAATCTGTGGGACAGAAATTGAGATCCCTGGTCAGAAATTATTATTTTAGGGATAGAAGTGAGCCATAATCAAATGCTGATTAAATTGTGTTGCTATTTGTTTTTCAGTGGGAATTCCTTTCATGGTGACAAAATGAGACATCTAAGAAAAGGCATCAACCATTAATAAAATTGTATCATACCCCTGGCTACAAAGCAAATCTACAATCAAATCCATAGTGATGGTGTACCACAGGTAAGAGGTAGTGGGCATCGGCTGCAGAAGTGCCAAAGGGGCTCTTCTATCTGACTTTTTTCGTGCATAAGTCTCACAAGCTTCTACATAACTCTGGACATCTTTTGCGAAGTTAGGCTACCAAAATTCTCTCTTCAACAACTCCTTAGTACAATGGATTCCATGATGTCTAGCTAATGGGTTGTCGTAACAATCAAATAAGGCCTTCAGTTGGGGTTCTTGAGTGGGTAAATATAAAGTCTGTCTATGAAATAGCCATTGTAGTTAAATCTCTCTCACAGGATTTTCTTGAATCCATAATTGTAGTTCGTCCAAAGTCATTGCTTTCCTGATCTTTTCTTCCAGAGTTCCTTTCACTGTGGCTCCAATGATTTTAACTTAAGAAACAATTTTCTGATCATCAATTGATGATTTCTTTCCTTTTGTGTCCATTTGGAAAAGTTCATTGGCCTTTCCATTACTTCTGCCAGGTCCGTAAGTAATCTCAAAATCATAGGCTGCAAAATATAAAGACCATTGCAATTGTCTTGGGGTTAAGGTTCTTGCTGATTTCAACAACTGTAAGTTTCTATGGTCTGTAAACACTGTTACTACATCTTTGGCTAAAAGAAGATAATGTAGTCATTATTGAAATGCTTCCTTAATGGTAATTAATTCTCCGTGATGGTGTAGCTGATTTCTGCTGGATGCAACTTCCTGGACCTGTAAGCCACTGGGTGTAACTGACCAGTTTCCTTGTGCCTATGTGATAACACGTCTCCAATAGCTTGATCTGAGGTGTCTGTCTCCAGATAAAATGGTTCTGTTTGATCCGCATGAAGCAAGATGGGTAATGATGTAAATCTCTTTTTCTAAGATTGAAAGGATTCGTTGGCTTGTTCTGTCCACTGTAAAGAAGTAACTTTCTTTAGCAGCTTGGTAATGGGAATAATTTTCTGAGAGAAGTCCTTAATGAATCTTCAATAGAAATTTGCTACAACTTTTTATTTATTTTACTGAAGTTGGTGAGGGCCAATCGAGCACTGCTCTTATTTTCTTCTCATCCATGGTTAGGCCTTCCACACATCACTAATAAAGTTTTGGAAAGCTGGTGCGGCATTACAGAGACCATGTGGCATCAATTGATACTCAAAATATTCCTGGTATTCTTCCGGAATAACAACTGTTTGCACCACACATACCATCTTCTTATTTTCGCACAGCACTTTAGTGGGGTTCTCTTGTCTACTCCAAGGCTCTTGATGGTAACAGTTTTCCAAATGATAACTGGAATCCAAGACTATAGTTCTTGCTCTAATTCATGGTGGGGCTATGCTCGGTTAACCAAGGTAATCCCAAGATGACTTGGAATTGTGGAGCATCAATTAGGTTGAACTGTATTATTTCTCAGGGACCTTCAGTTGAAAAAAACTGGTTCTGTGTGCCTTACTATTGGGCCAAAGGAGACATTTGTTCCATTCACAGCTCTCACAGCTTCACTCTAGACCTTCTGAATTGCTTCTGGACCCACTTTAAATGCAAATTTAATGTAGCAGAAATTCCCAGTTGCACGCGAACCTAACATCACTGTAACATCTCGGAGGGTCTTTTCTCTAAACTTTACTGTCATAGTCAGGATGAGATGTAAGGCTGAGGATTAGCAATTTGATAATTAGTTGGAGTTGTTCCTTCAGTAGTATCCACCAGTCCAACTCCTTCTACTGGTGGGGCTGCAAGGTTTCCTTCTTAAACAACTTGCCTTTCTTGGGACAAATCTTCAAAAAATGCCCACTAGCTCCGCAATTAAGACAGAAATTATTTTGTCTTTGCTTCTCTTTCTCTTCCTTGGAAAGAGGCACCCTTATCATTCCAATTTGCATTGGTTTGATTCCCTGTTCTTTTTCTGTCGTCTTCCTGGCATCTGTTTAAATGGGATCAACCCTGGGAATGCTTCCTTTTCTCGCCTCTCCTTTTTGTCTGCCGATAGTCAATTTCAAGAACTATATCAATTAATGCAGACACTTCAGTACAACTATTAGGAATTTGTGCCAAAGCTTAAGGTCATCTTTTAACCCACGGTAAAACAATGTGGCTCCTTTGTTTTATGGCCATTCTGTCTTGGCCACGACCTTGTTGAACTGTGCTAGATAGGCCACTAATTATCGATTCCCTTGTCTCAATTTTAGCAGTTCAGTATCCGTGGCTTAGGCCACTTTTCTTTGATTGAAAATTCATACAAAATCCTTCTTAAATTCTTCAATGTCGTATTAAATTGGAGCATTCTGTGTAACCAAAGGCATTGACCGCGAGGCAGCATCTCCACTTAGGTATGAAAGTATGGCGGCTATGCGAGACTGTGCATCAGGAGAGACAGTGGGATGGCACATAAAATGTGGTGAGCACTTTGTTAGGAAAAATTTGGGCTTTTGAGGATCCCCAATAAAACCTTCTGGTGGCGCTAAAGGAATGATGGGAACCAAGGAATGCACTACCTGTGTAGTTACACCTGGACCTAGAATCGAAGTAGAACCAGTAACCCCTGTGTCAGAAGAGGATGGGGTCAACTTAATTCCAGAAACCCCACTTTTTATTTTAACTGCTAACTCTAAGGTTTCTCTTCTTGATGCTTCCATTTCCAACTTAAGGGCCTTATTCGCCTCCCTTACTGCCAATATTCCTTGTTGAATCACTTTAAGAATGTTCCAAAAACTCTTTAAATGGCTGTTTTCTGCCAATCTGCTCTGGTGAACTATTCAACGTGGGTACTTCACTCTGTCATAAACTGTAGCACTCACGATTCACCTCTAACTTTGCAGGAGCAGAATGAATCTATTTTCCCAACTCCCAACCCAGGATTCTGCTCAGACCCCTTAGAATGCATAAAGTCAAGGCGAACCCGGAGGGGGGAAGGGGATGGGGACAGAGAAGAGACTGCCTTGTTTACTTGTTCTTGGGTTCACTGTTAATCCCTCTTGCAGTTATTTCCCTTGTTAGATTGACGTTTTTTTCGGAACTCACAGGTGAACTGCAATACAACAGGAACACAACACTTTGGGGTTGATTCCGATCTCTGTCGGAATTGCTCTAAATCTGATTCGGAATTGCCTAAACCGATCCGGAGCCCTTGTTTCCAACCGAATCATTCACAGTTCCGAATGACAGAGTAGGATGCCTGGAAAGCCTTAACGCTGACCGAATTGGTTCTGGAAGGCATTCGGAGAGATAGAGCCCTCCGGAGCCGATTCGTACAGCTCTATGGACTAGGTTTTCCAAGCGAACAAGTACAATGAACAATTCGGTTCGCCCGGATCAAAAAGGCTTCTGGAATTGGTCTTTGGGGGCTTGTAGCTTTTCCCCCTTCACCCGGGGCCCTCCGAATCAGGCCTGTGAGGCTACCCATGGTCCCCTTTACCCAACCATGCACAGTGTGTTCGGCCCCATGGAGTGCCCGCCACAGGGCGCTTGCTTTTCCCCACCCAATCCTTTTTGCAATGGGAGCCTGTGTACACGTTCAGTACATAGGCTCCCATTGAGTTCAATGGGAGACCCAGCAAACCGAGTCCGTCACTATACGGATACATCGGAATAAGTCGCACGGACTCCCGGAAAGCGTTTCGCTTGGAAAGCTCTCCTGAACCTAGTTGTTTGGAGGGCTTTCCAAACAGGATCGGAATTGGGTCCTATGTTACAACATGTTCCTTAGCCTTTATTTCTAGTCTGTTCTGTATTTGCATTTCATTCTTACTCTTACCCTCTAAACTAGGTATTTTGCTTCTCTTCTATTTTTGTTTTCTTGTAAATTTATTTTATTTAAGGTCAGTTATTTCTTCCTTTTTATTTTACTTATAACACCTTCTCTTCCTTTAAGTTTAAAACGTTTTTATTGAGACAAAACAAACCATGGGGGAGGGGGATAGGAGGGCAGGATACATGGAATACAGTCAAAGAAAAAAGGGTGCAACTCTAGAGGGTTGGCAATAGGTAGCGCGGTGGGTCAGGGGGAAAAACACAGTAAATGAAAGCTAGAAATACAAGCTGTGAAAACCCCGCACGCGTATCCGACACCCCAAATCTAAGCAATAAAACCCCCCCCATCAACACCTCAATAGAACACAATCCCCCCCCTCCCATCCCCCATCCTCCCAGTAACGAAACAACAACACTCCTCCCCACCCCCGTCCTATGGTCCCGCTTCAGAGTAATCCTAACCAGGAAGCCCCGCGCCCCCCTCCCCTCCCCGGGGGGTCCCCGTCTCACATGTAAGCTAGTCCGCCGGGGTCACCGGCGGCGTCAGCCTGAGAAGTCTAAGATACCTCGGGCAGGTGAGCTCCCGGAATTCAGTGGACAGCAGCGCTAGAAAGGGTTGCCATAGCTCTTCAAATTGGTCTATCTCCCCCGCAACCGTAAGCGACAGCTTCTCCATCCCCAGCACATGCCAGAGCCTATGCAACCAACCGGTGATGGAGGGGACGGTGGTTGTGCGCCAGTGGATTAGAATGTTCTGAACCGCAGACCCCAGCGCGATTGCGATCTGCCTACCCCTACGGGACTTCAGTGGGTACATTAGGTCATTGGGGAGGCCCAGCAGGACATACGCCGGGAGTCGCGGCAGCTCTATCCCAAAGTGCTTATCCACCTCGTCCAAGACTTCCTTCCAGTAGGCGGTCAGCACCGGGCAATCCCAAAGAATGTGTGTAAGGGTACCTTCCTGCCCGCAGCTCCGCCAGCACCCCCTGTCAGTGTGTTTATGCATTTCATACAATCTCTCCGGGGTGTAGTACCAGTATGTGGACACCTTAGTAAAGGTCTCCGTAAGGCCCGTGTGATATGCAGAGTGCCGCGCCCGATACGCAATTTTGTCCCATTCCTTGTGGCTGAGTGTCCTACCCAATTCCCTGTGCCAACGCTCCCTCCCCGGGTTGTAATAGTGAAACGGCGGGGGTTGTAGGTATTTGTACAGATCGGTGATCAGTTTAGCGTCGGAGGTCCGAGTAGCCAACCACCTCTCATACGGTGTAATTGGACGGGCGGCGGTGGCACGCACCTGGGGCTGGAGGGCCCAATGCCGAACTTGCATGTAGCGCAATCTGTCCAGCTCTGTCAGGCCGAACTCCTGGCGGAGTTGCTGAAAAGGAACCACTCCTTCCGGGCTATAGATCTGGAAGAGTGCCCTGCAGCCCGCCTGCACCCAGTGGGAGAAAACCCCCGGCTCCATCCCTGGGGAGAAGTCCGGGTTGCCCGCAATGGGCGTGAGCGGCGAAGGGAAGGTGGTAAGGCCCCGGGCCTCACAGACCGCGTCCCACACACGCAGGGGGACCCGCGTAACAAAGGAAGCGTAAAGATTAGGGGGGCGATGCGCGCGGCGCAGGAATGGAACCTCTTGTAAGGTGTGGCCCACCACTGCCTGGTCTTGGAAGAGCCAATGTTTGTCGGACTCCCACCTGCTCCACTCCACCAGATAGCGGAGCTGTGCCGCCTGAAAGTACTTACGGAGGTCCGGAATGCCGAGACCCCCCGCTTCCGGAGCAAGCGTGGAGAGGACCCTCTTCATGCGTGGCCTGCGGCCCTGCCAGACAAAGCGGGAGATGTCAGCCTGCATTTGTCGTATCCAGCCCACCGGGGGTTGGAGCGGAAGGGCCCGGAAAAGATATAGTATCTGGGGCAACACCGTCATCTTGACCGCCGCGATTCGCCCCAGCCAGGACAGCAGGCCTTTGGTCCAGCGGCCAAGCTCGTCCTTGATCTTCCTGCTGAGGGAGGCATAATTGGCCGTAACCATCTCCGGTAATGTAGGCGCCAGCAGAATCCCCAGATACGGCACCGTGGACGAGGACCACTGCATGGGGAAGAGCCGCTGAAGATCCCTCCTGGTTTCCGCAGCCAGGGACACGTCTAATGCCATCGACTTGCTCATATTCATTTTGAAGCCGGCCACCCCCGCAAAGGCGTCCAGCTCTCGGAGGCAGGCAGGCAGCGACCTCCTAGGGTCGTCCAAGGTCAGCAGGACATCGTCCGCGTAGAGACTGACGGTGTGGACGTACTGGCCCATCCGGACCCCGACAGCATCCGGATTATTACGAATCCGCTGAGCAAACGGCTCCATGTAGAGGGCAAACAAGAGCGGCGAGAGAGGGCAGCCCTGCCGCGTGCCGCGCTCGATGGCAAAGCCACCGGAGCTACACCCGTTGACCCGCACCGACGCTGAAGGATGCTTATAGCAGTTAAAGACCATGGTGCGGAACTTATCGCCGATTCCCAGTTTCTTGAGGACCAGCTCAAGATACGGCCAGTGAACTCTGTCGAAGGCCTTCTCCGCATCAACGGACAGCAACATCCGCTCCCCCGAGATCCTTGAGGCCTTCTCCAGAACATGCGTCACCCTCTTGGTGTTGTCAACAGTCTGTCTGCCGGGCACAAAACCAGCCTGGTCCGCCTCCACCAGGTCGGGGAGGTGCGGACTCAGCCTGGACGCGAGAATCCCCGTGTACAACTTGAGGTCGACATTTAAAAGCGAGATGGGTCGGTACGAGCCGCAGAGGGCCCGGTCCTTCCCAGGTTTCGGGATTACCGCGACCGTCGCCCTCAGGAGATCCGGAGGGATGGCTCCCGGTTCGGAGAAAGAGTTAAATAGCCGAGTAAGGACAGGGGCCACGGCCGTGCAAAAAGTCTTGTAAAATAGCGACGTGTACCCGTCCGGGCCCGGGGCCTTGCCATGTTTCAGCCGCGCGATAGCTGAAATCACTTCCTCAACATGGATGTCCCGCTCCAGGTGGTCAGCCTGAGCCGGATCCAGTACCGGGAGGGTCACCGACTCCAAATAGCCGTCGGCATCCCGTGGCGAGGAGGGCTCCTCAGCATACAGCGCCTCGTAGAAGCCGCGGAAAGACTCCGCTACCTCCGCGTCCCCGGAGACAACCCCCCCGTCCGCGCCCACCAATTCTTTCACAACGCTGCGCTGTTGCGCGACCCGGAGCCGGTGTGCTAGGAGCTTGCCACATCTGTCCCCCCCAGTGTAGTAGGCATGTTTCAAGCGTAGGGCGGCGTACTCCGCCCTGTCAAGATCCAGAGCCGACAGGAGCTTCCTCGCTGCCTTCAACTGCCTCCACACCCTCGGCGCCCCGGTACGGCGGTGGACCTGCTCAAGCTCCCGGACCTGAGCTGTCAGCTCATCCCTCTTCAGTTGCCGCTCCTTATTCTCAGCTGCAGAGATAGAGATGAATTCCCCCCGGAGGACGGCCTTCAGTGCCGCCCACTGTGTCGCCTGCGAGGTGTCAGTATTGCTATTGTGGGTGAGATAGTCCTGTATGACCTCCCCGATGCGTTGCACCACCGACTTTTTGTGTAGAAGTGTATCCCGGAGGCGCCACACCCCCCGAGAGGGGGAGGCCGCCGGCCACTGGAAAACGCCGGTGACTGGGGAGTGGTCAGACAGGGTCAGGACCCCGATGTCCGCCGCCGTGGCAGCGGCACGCATCGGTCCACTCACCAGGAGGTAGTCCAGCCGTGAGTAGGTTCGGTGTGCGTGCGAGAAGTAAGAGTAGGCCCTATCCGTGGGGTGCATGAAGCGCCAGAGGTCGTGCAGATCCATTTCCGCAATCCGGGCCCTCCCAGCCTGGGACAGTTCCCCCGTCTGCGGGAAGCGCTGCGCCGATCTGTCTATCACAGAGTCAAAGACAATGTTGAGATCTCCCCCCAAGATAATGTGGCGGTCGGGGGAAGCAGTGACATCCACCAGCGCGGAATCTAGGAAGCGCTCTTGGTGATCGTTTGGGCTATAAACGGAGCCGACCGTAAATGCTATGCCTCCCAGGCGCATGCGATACGCAAGGAGCCTCCCCTTCTGTTCAGCACACTTATGCAACACCTCCCCCCGAAAGGAGCTCGCTAGGAGAATGGCTACCCCCGCCGTCTTGTTCGCTGCCGAGGAAAAGAACTGGGTAGGGAACTTAGCAGAGCGCATCCTATGGCAATCTCGGGGCAATAAGTGTGTCTCCTGCAAAAGGCAAATGTCCGCCTGCGTCCCCTCCAGCAACGACAGGATCGCTCTGCGCTTCACCGGGTTGTTCAGACCCTGAACATTAAGGGTCACTACCTTTAGGCCCGGCATTCCTCGCGGGGGTCGGGAGCGCCATGCAAGGGGCAGGGAATCAGCGGGAGGGGCGCGCGGGGCCGCAGCGCAGGACAAGCCAAAACAAAGCGGGCATAGACAACAGCGGACGGGACCTTCCCAACCCCAAAACAACCCCCTCCCCCACCCAAAACACAACCCTGGCAACTAGCCACCCACAAACTCAAACACCCCATAGTCTCAGTCAAGCCCCAAAACGGGCAAGTCCGTAGAAAAGAGCGAAGTGGACGTCCAGCCATTCACCTCCAACCGCTCCCCCCCAACCCCCCCGCCCCGTACCAAGCATGTAAAGAAGCTAAAGACATCTCCCCCCGGAGTGTGTGTTAGGCCGTCAAGGCCACGCTAGAGGAGCCGGTCGAGTCCCCGGCCGCCGCCCTCAGGGCGTCGGCCATGTCCGCTCTGATGGTAGGGGAGTCCGGGCGCCCCACACTGGTCGCTGAGCGCTGCCTCGTTGACCTCCGCCGGTTCCGTCTCTCCGAGGACCTCCACGACGGCGTAGCTCCCTCCTCCGCCGCCATGAGCCCCAGGACACCACAAATGTCTTGCAAGGAGCGTAGCTGGTGTAACACTCCGTTCCACCGAAAAATCAAGTGGAAGGGGTGACCCCAAGAATACGGCGTCTCATGCTCGCGCAAAAAGTCAGTGGCAATCCTAAAGGACCTGCGTTTCTGCAGAGTGATGGCGGAGAGGTCCTGGTAAAGCGCCACCGGCCGATCCCGGAAAGTCAGGGGCTGTTTCCTGCGGGCTTCAGCCATGATGCGTTCCTTTAGTGGAAAGTCGGGCAGGAAGGCCAGAATGTCCGGTGGAGGTGCCGATGGCTGGCGCTGCCGGCCAACCCTATGCGCCCTGTCAATGCTGATGGGAAAGTCCGCAGCTTCCCCCAGGATCTCTCGGAACAGGGCCCGCAGGTAGCTCCCCAGATCGGACCCCTCGTCCGCAGTCGGCACGCCACGCACTCGGATGTTGTTCCTCCGAGATCTGTTCTCAAGGTCCTCGGAGTGGGCCTGGAGCTCCACACACTGTTCCCGGAGGCGAAGAACGTCCTGCTGGAGGTGGACTATCTCCTCCGCTCGCTGTTGGCCCTCCGTCTCCACCGCTTCCACCCGCTCGCCAAGGCCCTCCACCTCCCTGCGCACTTCTCGGACCTCGCTGGCCACCTCCCGCTTCAGTGTCTGGAAGTCCTCCCTGAGGGAGCTGAACAGTTCCTCCATAAAGGCCCTCGTGACGGGTGGCTCCCCTCCAGTCACATCCGCCGGAGCCCGGGAGGGCCCCGGTGAGGGCTGCGTCCTGTCCCGCAAGTGCTGGGCCCTGCCAAGCATGTCCGGCAGGGTACGGTCCCCTTTCTTCGGGCCTCCTCTTCCAGACATCGCTAGCTCCGCAGTCGGGCACCGATCCAGGCGCTCCAGGGATGCTCAGCCGCCGGCTAGCACTCGACCTGGGTATCCCCCACGAGTGAAGTCGCTGCGTCACAGGTGACAAAATGGCGGCCCAGTCCGGTCACCGTCAGCCGCAAGAGCTTGTGTGAGACAACCAAGGGGGCCGCAGCAGAGGGGTCTCATCAGCACATCCCTCCGGTAATCAGCCCAGCAGCAGCGGGGGTCACTTGCATCCAGCAGCCAGGACTCCGGCGAAGGCTGCCACCACTGCTCCTTCGGGGACAAAATGGCGGCCGGGCTGAGCAGGCCAAAACGACCAGGCCCAATGACACCACCGGGGCCCCCGAGGCACCCCACAGTAAAATAAGTTCCACCACCGGCCCCCGTCTGTCACGCACAGGGGCCCAGATGGTCCAGCCCCATCAGGGAGTCCGCTGTACCTCGGCTAGGGGTTAGGGCCTCCGCAGTGCGAGGTGTCGCC
This sequence comes from Triturus cristatus, assembly GCF_964204655.1. NCBI lineage: Eukaryota > Metazoa > Chordata > Amphibia > Caudata > Salamandridae > Triturus > Triturus cristatus. Next base: position 1,627,162,143 of record NC_140589.1, on the reverse strand, counting down.
GTCACCAGTCTGAGTGCCAGGGCACCCGTCCCAAGCCTTCCACACCGTCGGGTCCCTTCCCGTAAGGCTCCTTCAGTCACCGTCGAACGGCGGGCCAGATCCCCTCCAGATCGCAACTTTCAGCACCAGGCCCAGCCGAGGCGCCCGGACAGCTCTCCAATGCGCTCCGCCCCTCGGGCTCGCCGTCGCCGTTCCTTGGTCTCGATCGAACTTTTGGGGGGGTTCCCCCGAGGCGATCCGAACCAAAACAGCACCAGTGTGCACCCCTGATGCTCCGCCACGCTCCTCTCCAGCGCTGAGCCTCAGCGGGGGGAGAAAAGCATAAGAAAAGGGCTCTAGCTTGGCCGGGCCGGAGGAGCTATGGGAGGAAGCGTCCGCTCACCCCGCCATCTTGGCCACGCCCCCCCTTCTCTTCCTTTAATACTCTATTCTTGTACTTCTTTATTCTATCTTTTATTTCTTACCCCATTTAGAATATAACTTTTATTCATTACATTTTCATTTTTCAGAATGAATACCTGTGGTTCACTGTTCTCTAATTTTGGAATTTGCTCACTGCCAATGAATTTGAAGTCTACAGGTAAGCTTTAGTTCTTCTGTTACATTTATTTGCCGTTGTATTATGTTTTCTCTTGAATTATTCAATGACCAGTACTCCCTATCTATCTAGACCACCGTTCATGGATGACTCTACCCTAAACTAAACTCCACGCACATACACAAAAAGGTTACACTACTTCCCTAAGTGACTAAGTACGCAAGCGCCAAACATTGACACTCTTGGTGAGAGAAAACTGGTGAAGTGCACGGCTTCGAATGATACACGAGCACTTCACTGCTTCTCCTGTCCTCGTGGCTTCTGAAAACCGCAAGAGACTGGACCTGCAACTACCATTGCATGTCCCAGCTGCTTCCAGGTTCCACTGCGAGTCTTAATGCCAACACTGGTTTTAGAAATCTCCTGCAGTAAAATGGGCGTCTCGCACCAAGCTGATATGCCACTGCGGCCACATGCCGGGGGCTCGCTTTGTCCACCAGGGTAACCCTGGCAGTGTTGGACAATACAATCTAAAGCATATTAAATAAGTTGCTGGACACTAAAAATGTTATATACACAAATAATACTCCGAACTCACACTTAGGGGTCCATTACGATGGCGGGCGGACAAAACGGGACCGACTGCCAGAGGTGCGTCAGTCCTGCCATGGCAATTAGGATGCCACCGCCAGGGTGGCATCCCACATATATTGCATTGCGGCGGGCGGTGCTGTAAGCAGCACCCGCCACAATGTAATATATGCATGTTGTGCATTGGCATGCACAACGTGACATGCGTCGCGTGGTGCATGCCACCTTGTGTATGCCAAGTGCAGCCCCCACCCCTCCCCCCCCGGGGGGCCCGCAATGGGCCCCCAAAGAGAACTCTGCATGCCTTTCCGAAAGGCCCTGAAAATGGCACATCCTAATGTGGATGGCGGTACCTGCAAGGCACCGCCACCATATTGAAGGCCTTTTCCGCCCGGCTGGGAATCTGACCGGCGAAAAAGCAGCAGACGGTCTTTCCGTCCGCCGCGGTGCCCTTCGCCATGCTAATATGGCGGGGGTGAAGATGGGTAATGTATCGATCAAACAATAAGGGGCCTATTAGCATAGCGGGTGGATCGCCACCATTAGCATATAAAATAATGTTTATCACTATTAACAATGAATGTATTTTATTTAATAATATTCATAAACTTTGATAGAGAGCATACAAAGAAATCTTAAACCAGAAATGAAAATCATAAAAGTTATTCTATTTTCAACATTTCAAACAAATTTTAAATAAATGTGAATATTTAAATCCAACATTTTTCCCACATTTTATTTGCAATGACATTAGAAATTTCCTAAATTAAAAAAAAAATCAAGGAAAATATTTTGAAGTTAAAAACCTTGGTTTAAAAAATATTGCAAATATTTTATTCTAAGATAAATGTACATTTTCACCAAAATGTTTATAATTTCAATAATTATTATTATTATTTTTTTTTAAAATACCTCATTTATCCAAATTATTCTTTAATTTCCAAAAGAACGTGTATAGACAGAACCATTGGGCAGGTGTTGTTTATCCCCGGTCACTCCACAAGGGAGAGAGAGATAGATTTTATCTCCGGGTCAACACTTGGCCTCTTCGTTTAGGGTAACACCGAATCTTGGAATTTTTCTTTTTTTTAGTGGCCCAACCACCAAAGCAAGCTCCTTAGCATATCAATAATCATTGGACCATATAACAGAAAAACTGAAGACAAGGTGTGAAAAAAATCAAAAAATCAAAATAGTAAATAAACAGAATAGAAGAAGCTCTTTAATGTAAGACCAAAAAAGAATGAGAAAAACCTAAAGTGCAGTATTACGTATGTGATGCTTACTAATGTGTACTCACAGTTGAGTTTTTCTCAACCCAGTCATCCCAGATTTCCCAGTATTTTGTTTTCTTGATCTGTTTGCCTGAGCGATGTAGTAAGGATACCCTCTGAATATAATAAATCCATTTCTCTTCCATTGGGGAACAGAAAAGGATCCATTTAATACACAATTCCAATTGTGTAAGGAGAATCAGTGCAAAGAAAAGAGCTTTATGATTTTTTGTTAAGATTTGGTTATCAGAATCTTCTGATAACACCCCAAAGATTATAGAAGGAATACTTAGCTTTATCTCCTGACCCATAACATTTGATATGGTCTTACTCCCTTTCTGCTAGAAAGCCTGGATAGAGGGGCACCGCCAAAACATATGGATCTCGTTGGCACTATCTTCTCCACACTTCGGGCATTTCTTGATCGCACGACTTCCCATTTTGGATATTTTCTGTGGAGTCCGGTATGCTTTATGTATTGTGAATAGATGGTTCTTCTTTAAGGGTGCAAATTTAACACATGACCATAAAAGAGACATTGATATTTGCCCCGATTTTTCAGGATCGACGTCCGGCAGGTCCCTCTTCCAAATCTCTGTGTAGGCAGCATTCATATCTTCTCCACTATGAATTAGCAGCCAATTCCACTCTGCGACTTCTTTTCACATTGTATGTCATGAAGAGATCTTTAACACCATGGCTGCATCCCCATCTAACTCTTTTCCTAAGGATTTTACCCAGCTGGACAGTTGGAAATATTTAAATTTTGAAACCGAGTGCTCACAAATTAGGGAAAAGTGCTGCCATGAAATTTATTCAGAATCCACTATGAGTTGTCCCCAGGTGTGGATACCACAAAATCTAAGTGGGATGGCGAGGGCATCCTCCAAACAAGCCGGAGTGCCTGGAGAGTCCCAGATTGGTGCTGCGTCACTATAGTATGGAATTTTTAAAAGTCTTCTCACTTGAACCCAGAGTTTGACTGCTGCCCTCAAGATCTTCAGTCTCGCCTTAAAAAATCTTGGGTGTCCAAATTTTAAGAGAAAAACCCTGCCTGATGTAGGAAGCTGGTTGTAAGGGCCTTAAAAAGTGGAGAAAAGATTGAGCTTTCCATCAATAATTGCTGGAAATCTTTCAAATGAAAAGCGCAGTAATACAAATATAAGTCTGGGGTAGCAATTCCTCCATGGGCTTTCTTTCTTGTAATTTTCTTTAGGGCTATTCTTGTGCTTTTATTTTTAGGGGATTAGATTTACACAGAAAAGAAAGAGGAAGGGCACTCCATGATTGGTCTTAGTTACTTTTTCAAAATTAACTTGGGATATTTTATCAATATCATGCACTATTTGAAGCCCGAAATATCTAGTTTCTTTTTTGGTGAGGTCACTCCTGTATTTCATCAATTCTGTCTTTTGTTGATTAATCATGTATCTGTAAACCTTTCCGAAGCTCTCCAATTGATCCCAAATCACCGGCAATGATTGCTCTAAATTTCCTGTTAGTATCAGAAGGTCATCAGCATATAATCCGATTTTCTTTTCCCATCCGTTACATCTAAAAGGGATGATATTCTGATAGGCTCTTAGTTTACATGCCATCGGCATGATATATATATTGAAAAGAAGAGGAGACAGGGGACAGTCCTGCCTGGTACCCCTGATGATTTTTATTGACCTAGTAAGATTGCTGTTATCAAGGATTTTAGCAGATGGATTTTTATAGATAGCTTTAACTGTTGTTAAAAAGGTTTCCCCTAGGTTGAGACGCTGAATCATTTGAAATAGAAATGGCCAACTGGCACGGTCAAATGCCTTAGCAGCATCAAATGTCATTACTGCCAATGGAATTTTATATGTTTGAGCCATGTCTATTGCTCAAATTAGATCATGTGTTAATTCAAAGAGCTGCCTCCCATTCATGAAACCTTTCTGATTGGAATATATTAGTGAACTTATAACCTTGTCCAGGCGCTTGGTTATTATCTGAGTGTATAATTTATGATCTCTATTTAGAAGAGAGATAGGCCTGTAGGATTCACAGGATCTCGGGTTCTTGTCGGGTTTAAGTAAAATAGTTATAGCTGCATCATCCCATGACAGCGGGAGATCTTGACTTTCTGTGAAAAGTGAATTGAACAACTGAGTAAGAAAGGGGGCAAGCTCTTCTTTTAAGATGACCTAAATCTCATTAGGGATTGAATCAGGCCTGGTGGCCTTGCCTTTCTTTAGAGTCCTGATAGTTTGAAGGACCTCCTCCAAAGTTATCGGGCGGTTTAGATACATTTTCTCATTGTTCTGGAGGGATGGTAGATCCACATCTAAAAGATAGTCTTCTATATCTGGTTTGTTTAATGTCAACTCTTCTGTATATAGATTTTGAAAGAATTGGACAAAGGCGTCTTCAATCCCTGAGTCCTCTGAAATAATACCAGTATTCGGGCATCTGAGATCCTTTACCCAATTCCTGGACTGGTCAGCTTTTGTTTTCCAAGCAAGAAGCTTGCCACACCCCTCTCCATACTCATGATGTGACAGCCTGCGAGCTTCCCACCTTTTTTTAACAATAGCTTCCAAGTAGTCCGTGAGCTTATGCTTTGCTGCTGTTAAGCTCCGTAAAATGTCTAAATTACCTGGCATTTTTCTAGCTCCTCTTGGTATGTATATATTTCAGTTTCTAAGATCTTTATCTCCCCCCTCGTGCTCTTAGTTTGGGCAATAGAAAGAGTTGTTAAGATACCTCTTAGAAATGCCTTAAATGAATCCCATACCGTATTAAGATGCGCCAAATTAAGGTTAAATTAAAAAAACTCCTTTGTTGCTATTTTCAATTTTTCAATGACTGTATTCTCCATCAGAAGTGATCGATTTAAGGTCCATCTGCAAGGTGGCTGTCTCTTAACAACCGCAATTTCCAGAAGAACCGCCGAGTGATTGGACAAGTGTTCCGGGACATGACTGACCTTAATGGTGTTTATTTCTGTAGCAGCGTCAACCAGAAAACAAATCGATCCTGGACCAATGTCCACACTTCTTATTATGAAACGTAAAGTTCCCCCCACTTTTCCTTTCTTCGGGCCCATCTTTCTCCAAATATCTGAGAGTGCTATATCTGACATTAGCTGTTTCAGGGCTGCTCTCATATTTTTTGCCATTGCAGTTGCTCTGTTTGAAGTTGAGTCCTGACTAGGATCCAAAACTAGAATAAAGTCTCCACCAATTATAATAGGGTCATTCATTTTGATTAGTTGCAGAAGTAGGGTATATAGTGGGGCCGGGTCACCTAAGTTTGGACCGTAATATCCTACAAACTTCAGCCATTAGCCGTTAATATTAGCTCTAGCTATTGCCCACCTCCCTAAATGATCAACTATGCAATCCCCCAATATTGCTTGGATGTTTTTTTTTAACAAAAGAGCAACCCCTTTTATTGTACAGGTTTGAATAGTACATACGCAATGTTCTATCCAGTTTGGGCTTTTTAAGATTGACTCCCATTCCTCCTTAAGTAAATGTGATTCTTGAATTAAAAACATGTCGCTATCCAAGAATTTTAGGTATTCTTGAATTTTTTTTCTTCTAGATGGGACCCTAAGACCATTTATATTCCATGACATAATTTTCAAACTCTTTATTTGTTCTGTCCTACCTACATCTGTCAATGGAAAAATAGCTGTGTTGGGGAAACGGCTCTGTGTATATTACCTGTGGTTAAGAAGGCTAATAAGGTAGAACTCTTATCCAGATCGGTCTGGAATAATTGGCTAATGATTATAAATGAGGACAATTCTTTTTTAATTTTTTCCACATGCTCCCCCACCTTGTGAAAAAAAGGTAAGTTCTTAGTTTTATTTTCATTTGTGACCCACCCCTCCCCTTTCATCCCATCCTTCCATCCTGGGAAACCCTCCCTTGATAATAGAGGTATGAAATGAAGTGAAATGAAATGAAAATGAAATGAAATGAAATGAAGGGTATGTTTATATAGCGCAACTGTCACTCCGACTGGAGCCTCCTGGCGCTGCAGATAACCAAGCATACTGATACAAAGCAGGCTAAATTAGAGCAAGAGAGCAGGCATCAGATAGACCAAATATCCAGGTCTTAAGGGCACGTTTAAATGGATCTTGCTGTTGTATTGCCCTCAGTTCCTTGGGTAATTGATTCCATGCTTTAGCTCCAAGTATTGAGGCAGATTTTCCTCCCCTAGTTGACAGTTTGAACCTGCCCACTGCCAAAAGATTAGCTGAGCTAGATCGTAAAGTTCTGGCAGTGGCATATGGTTTAAACCTGGCAGAGAGATAGGCGGGGCCGACTCCTCGAACAGCTCTAAAGGTTGTCAGGAGGAGTTTAAAAAGAATTCTTTTAGGAATTGATAGCCAATGTAAAGTCTTCAATGCAGCTGAGGCCGATGATTTACGAGGAAGGCCCAGGGCCAGTCTAGCGGCTGCATGTTGAACAACCTGAAGCCTTCTTAAGGACGATTTATTGGTCCCAACGAGAAGGCTGTTGCAGTAGTCCAACCGTGACAAAATCAGAGCTACTGTAACTGTTTTTCTTCCTGTTGCTGGAATAACATTGAAGAACTTTTTCAAAGTTCGAATGTGGCTAAAACAAATCCCTGTTAATTTTGATATATGCGGCTTAAATGAAAGAGAGGTGTCAAACAAAACTCCCAGATTTCTGGCAACCTCCACAATGGATGGAGGAGCTGCCGTATCCTCTGGCCACCAATCCTTGGGTTGGAATGTGTTGTTTTTGCCAATTGGAAGGATCTCTGTTTTATCGGTGTTACAACAGAGGTGGTTGTTAGTCATCCATTTAATGATCTCTGAGAAACAGGTTTTAAAATTCTCCTCTGCTGATGTTGTTTTATCCTCCAGAGACAAAATGAGTTGAGTGTCGTCAGCGTAGGATGTGGTCTCAATTCCAAAGGAAGAGATCAAAGAGATCAGCGGGGCCATGTATATGTTAAACAGCAGGGGACTGATGGAGGCCCCCTGAGGAACACCCGTAGAGACAGTGCGTTCAGATGATACGCAAGATCCCAAGCAGATGACTTGTTTCCTGTTAGACAGAATGCCAGAGCCAAGTTTGTGATGCCGCATGATCTTAATCTGGCTAACAGGATGTCATGGGAAATGGTATCGAACGCGGCAGACAAGTCTAACAAAATCAAGACTGCCTTCCTGCCACTGTCCAAGATGAATTTAAGGGTGTCCGTGATCTCGAGTAGCGCTGACTCCGTCGAGTGTCTGGGACGAAAACCCGATTGTCGAGGATGGAGGATGGACGCAGATTCAGTAAAGCTTGCCAATTGTTGACACACTATTTTCTCCGTGATCTTACCCAAGATGGGGAGAAGCGAAATGGGCCTGTAGTTGGATAATATTGAGGAATCTACGTTCTGTTTCTTTTTTAGAGGTTTGACAATCGCGAATTTCCAATCTGTGGGCACTTTACCCAAGGCAAGAGAGGAGTTCACTATGCCATTGATTACAGGATTAACCACATCAATAATATGGTGTAAAAACGTCGGAGGGCAGACGTCCAGCGGTGAACCAGATTTGCAAGCTAATATAGCCTCTTTAGTTTGAGTTAAAGTGGCCACTTGAAATGATGCCAGAACTGGAAGATTAGAACTGAGGTCTGGTTCATTTATATCGTTACAATCTTCCGCTTTCCAAGTCCTAAAGTTTCTTTGAATGTTTTTAATTTTGTCCTCGAAAAAACATGCAATTTTATTGCAGAGTTCCACAGATGACGGTATGGTGGTGTGTAGGACCTTGGGATCAGTAAAAGATTTTACAATTTTGAATATTTCTTTAGAATTATTCTTGGCTATAGCGATTTTATTGCAAAAGTATTCCCTTTTTGCAGAATTAATGGCCGCCTTATATTTCTTCCTAAAGGCTTTGAAGATCAGCAGACTGGATACTTCGTATCCCCTCCTCCATTTACGTTCCAGCTGCTTGCTCTGTAAATGGAGCTCCGCTAGCTCCCTGGAGAACCAAGGGTCATTGTGGCTCTTCCTTTTAGATTTTCTAATGGCTCTTCTATGGGGTTCCAGTTTATTCCCGATGGATGTAATCCAATTATTCAGTCTGTCTGAATCCTCTTCAGGTTCCCCTATGAGTTCCGGAGCAGTATTTAAAGCCGTGGCTGTCAAGAGGGGATTAGAGGCCAACAGATGCCACTTCCGCTTACTAGAATAGCTGTGGTCACTGTCGTTTATAACTGCACTAACTTTTTGGGGAATAGGAAAGTCAAAAGGAATACAACTGTGGTCAGTCAATGCCTGTGGTACTGGTTTGCCAGTCTGTAGGGACTCTAGGTTAGAACATACAATGTCCAAAGTATGTCCTCCACAGTGAGAAGGACCTTGGACCAACTGTTTGAGCCCCAGCATAGAGATAGTTTCTAGAAAGGAAGAAACTCCCGGGCTATCCTCGCATTCTAAAAGAAGATTAACATCCCCAAAAAGAGTGAAGTTCGCATATCTGAGTACTGCCTCGCTGAGAGCTTCTCCCAGGGAATTTAAAAAAGTATTGCTATTGCCAGGTGGCCGATACAACAGTACTCCAGCAAAGGAAAAGGAGTTATCCATAGCACAGCAGAATCCCATGTTTTCTGCTCCTGTAAGGCCTTGGAGGGAAAAAGTCTTCACCTGCAAAGATTCTCTGTGTATAATGGCTACACCCCCTCCCCTGCCCTCCTCTCTGTCTAACCTACACATGGTAAACTCTGGTGGCAGAGCGGCTACTATGTCTGGATTGCAGTCCTCCCTCAACCACGTTTCGGTGACAAATAGGAAATCTAATTTGTTCTCCACAATCAACTCCTTAATATCCAGGGCATGCTTTCTTAGAGAACGAGCATTTATTAGGCCTCCCAAGATGGGTACTGGAAGGGAGTGGGTGGTGTAAGAGTCAGACGTTATATCCTGATTAATTACATTGATTTGGGTCCGACATATGCGACAACTTAACGGACCCGAAATGCTATCAACCTCGAGCAAATGACCGCATTGATTACCTATATTTAATGCCTCCAATTGCTGGGCTGTCATGGTCTGGTGTGGAGGTAAACAGGCAGCGTGGCTGGCGCTGGACGCGTCATGGTCGCGGACGGGCGCAGACGGGCTTGCCTTGGGCGCGCCTGCTGCGCTCGTCCGCTGCGCGTCAGCGCCATATCCTGTTTAAGTACTGTGTGCGAGGGAATGGGTCTGAGGACTAGACCGTAATCCTCTAAAGATGCCGGATATCGAGTGTCCCACCGGAAGTGAGGAAGAGAAATGTAGCGTAGGCGTCCCTCCACACAACCAGCAACAGCTGTGGTGGACCGGGGAGCAAACGCAGGATCAAGACAGAAAACACAAATTCCCAAGGTAAAATAACGTTTTTAAAATGATCACAGTGCGTAGAATAACGTTTTTAAAATGATGACAATGCGTTCACAACAACATGCAGTGCAGTGTAGTGAGGCACATATGTATCAGAGATGTTTGCTTTTGCCTCAAAATTAAAGAAAAGTTTCAACAGATTATAAAAAAGTCTTAAGCCCCCAAAACGAGCCTTGATTGCAGCGTTTCACAGCGTTTCACAGTCTACCCAGTTATCAAGTGCGCGTCAGCGCCATATCCTGTTTAAGTACTGTGTGCGAGGGAATGGGTCTGAGGACTAGACCGTAACCCTCTAAAGATGGCGGATATCGAGTGTCCCACCGGAAGTGAGGAAGAGAAATGTAGCGTAGGCGTCCCTCCACACAACCAGCACCAGCTGTGGTGGACCGGGGAGCAAACGCAGGATCAAGACAGATTATAAAAAAGTCTTAAGCCCCCAAAACGAGCCTTGATTGCAGCGTTTCACAGCGTTTCACAGTCTACCCAGTTATCAACTGGACTACCTCTACTTTCGGGCTCTGTCTCCAGCTAGGCAGAATTTTAAATTATTAAACATTTCTCATTTGGATGTACCTTTGATTTGGGTGTTAAGGGAATTAACATCAGAAGGGTCTTTAAAATTAAACATTTTATTGTTCCACATCACCCTTAAAGTAGCTGGAAATCGTAGGTTTGCTGTGGCGCCTAGACCTCTTAGTTCTTGAATAAATGTTCCTAATTCCCACTGTTTATCTTGTGTTGTGCGAGAAATATCTGACCTAACGCGAAGCAACCAGTCCCCTCTGTTGTAAACTCCTTCTTTTAAACCCTCAGCCAAAATGTTTTCCTTTATAAGATAGGTCTTAAAGTTGACTAAAATTCTTCTCGGGGTTTCTTTCCCTGGTCTCTTAGAAAATGGGTTCCGATATACTCTCTGTATATCGTCCTCGAGGGTCAACATTTCAATATCAGGATGCAATTCTTTAAGAAGATTAATAATGAAAGACCTTATGTCTGTTCCCTCAACTTCCTCTGGGACATTCAATATCCTAATATTGTTCCTTCTTGCGTAGTTTTCCATGCTTTCTAGCTTATCTCGCAATTCTTTATCGTAATTTTTTAGCCTTACGATTTCCGAGGAATTATCTTCTACTTGTTTTGTGAGGTCATGCAAAACTGTTTCCATTGCTCCAACTCTCTCTGTTATCTCATTCATTTTTGTCTCCAACGTTTCACAAGCTGCTTGGATTTTTGATTGGTTAACTTCTGAAACCGCAAATTTCTCCCTAATTTCTGTAAGTAGGGTAACTAATAACACCTCTGTAGAGGCTTGAGCCTCTAAGTTGTGGTCTATAGTGGATGTCCTTAGCTCCTCTCTTGGATCTTGTCTGGGTTGACTCCCTTCAATCATGGGATTTTGGCAAGCGCTTGTCGTGTTGTCGCTTTCTGCCTCTGAGGATGCCAGGGGGACAAATCTATTTTTAAGAAGCCCGGGACCCATGTTTATATCCAGTCCCCCAGTATTTGGATTCTTAGTAGAATCTACAGAAATTGTTTGTAGTAAATCACTATCACTGCCGTTGTTCAGGGTAACTGCAATAATTGATACTAGAGTAGGCTGAGTATTCTGAGAGAGCTCATTAGATTGATTAGCTAGAGAAGTTTGTGCTTGAACCTTAAAATACGAGTGCAGTGCTGGAGTAATTCGAAGGTTAGCAGGTTTATTTTTAAGTTGCTTTTTTTTCTCCTTAGTTAAAGGGGTCTTTTCTATCGGCACCTTTTTATTGGTAAGAGCTCTGGAGGGGTTTTGGGGATTAATATGCACCGAGGATAGAGTATTTTCTTTACTATGAGACTCAGTCTCAGACCGACTTTCTCTATTTCTTAAGGTGTATCTATTTATCCTATTTGCCCCTGTGTATGTCTCACCAGCAGCCTCATTAATTTGCTGCTCTTCCCTTGTAATTTCACATTTCACTCTAGGCCTCCAGTACCCCCTTTTCCTCCTTACCGGGGTAATTTGCAGGTGCCATAAGCACTGCTCAGCTTTCTCCCAATGTGCCGGTTCCCTATTTTGATCACCGTCGGCTCTTTCTTGTGCTCCTTCTTGCACCCAACCTGATTGTGACTGTGCCTTAGCCCCCAGTATGGGGGTATACCGAACAGAAAATCCGTCGGACGGCAGCGTTTGCACACAGCTTCCGCTGCCCCGGAAGCCGATCCTAGCGGCAGTGCACCTGCCACGCGCAATCCGCTCTGCCACTTCCGACCAGCGACTCCTCTGTTTCATCTCCTCTGCTCCAGCCGCCACCGTCGGCCCTCGTGTCTCTGCCAACAGCGCACCGGTGGGTTTTTTCCTCAGAGAAACATCCGAAACAGGTAGGAAAACAAGGGGTGAAAAGTAGCTTTAAACTTTTCCTAACACCGCTATTAGTTTTTACCTAAACTACCAACATCGAAACCCCGTATATTGCAGACATTCTGCTGAGTTGAGCGAGAGCCCGCGGCCACTTCTAGCTAGTGGCTGCCATTTTTCCCGCTGCCACCGGCAAAAAAACACTTGCTGGACTTCAATAATTATTTTGATATTTACAATAAAATATTTTTTTTACGTTTCATACAATTTATATATACATTCGAATAAATAAAATATATATTTATTATAATATATTTAGAAAAATTATTAATGTTACAAAGTTAATGTGTACATTTTACAATATTATTTTGCATACCATTAAAATAACTAAGACAAAAGTTATCCTATGCACACGCTGTTAGTGTTCAAAATGAAAGTTCATCATAAGGTTGTTGGCAAACTGAATACAGCTAAAAATATATTTATATCCGCCCCAACAGACTATCGACTCTTAACACTAAGGTTTCATATACAACCTTTGGAATTTCAATTGGAGATATCGAGATTTGATTAATTTACCAGCCGGATCGGAATTACAACCGGCGAAGGGATAATTCTGCACTAGATATGAAGACCTGAACAGCCCTGAAGAAGTCAAGGAGTAATCCCCGTGCGACGAAACACGTGTTGGCAGGATGCTTTTTGTTCGAATAAAGAGACAAAGAAAGGACCTTATGAGACATCACTATCTTTTGTGCTCCAAACTTATGATGAACTTTCATTTTGAACACTAACAGCGTGTGCATAGGATAACTTTTGACTTTTAATTGGAGGATTCCCTGGTCCTTCAATACTTGGGGGTTTCAGGGAGTTTTCCCTTACCTTTGCACCGCACAATTTATCAGATCAGCATATTACACGCAGATTTGTCAGGCGCCAACACTTCCGATACTTCTAAGACCCCCGAATCACTAGTAATTTAAATAATTAACATTACATTTCAATTAAAATATTATTTTCTTAAATGTTTCCCCAGCCTCAGCCCCTACAATACCAACATCCCACAACAAAAACATTATTACTACATTATTTGTAATGATTAATATAACTAACAATACAAATTACAAAAATATCAAGATTAATAAATTATCTTACTAACTTCAGAAAGAAACTAAATCATTAAACATAAAAAAACTACAACAATATACTTCCAAAATACCACTTACAAACCATATTATATACAACAATATTTTCTAAATCAATATTTTTACAGAGATATTAAAATCAACACTTGAAACAATAGTCTTACTTTTAATATTCCTGTTGACGATAATTTTATATCCCAATATTCTTGAAATATTTTTTAATCATATTTTTTATTCAATATTTTGCCCAAGCACCGTCTGACGGACCTCATGTCATTATTTAAAAAAAAAAAATCAGCCATCGACTTTCACGTATTTTGCTTAGTTTGCCACTGCTTCGAGGGGCTGCCTATCAACACCATGTAAGTTTATGGGAGAGTACATTGTGCTATTTCGATTCCCTTTCTGTTTTGGTGGTGCAGTGCAAGTAGTTCTTCTGTTAATCAAGAGCCTGTGTGTGCTGTTTGATAGATTTACATTGCTTATACAGCGACATTTTAATTGCTGTATTGTGGCTTTATTTGTTTATGAGTTACTTGACATTTGGATTATTTTGCCTGTGATAAAAACAGAATGCTATTCACTAATTGGCCTTGTATGTTCACTTATTTTACTTTGCTTTTATGATAGAATGTGGTTGGATAATCGTTTCTTTGATGAAAAAGTAAAGAAGCTTGTGCCACAGGCTTTCTAAAAAATGCATCAGTAATACTTAGCCTTTGCAAAATGATCCCCTATGCAATACTTTCCTGTGAAATCTGTAAGAAATTGGGTTATTGCTAGAGGGGGTTGGAAGCCCCACTCAGCAACAACCACAATCCATGTCATGGGGAACCACAAAAGTCAATTAATTAACAAATTAACTTGTGCTTAACCCTCTAACAGAAGAAAACAGAAGAAAAATCCTAAACCACTTAAGTAAATAGAGTAAATGTTCATAAATAACATGATACCAGAATGTCAAAAATCTAATGAGTAGAACCAGAGATATTCAGTTTTAAAGTTTCAAAGGTTAAATAGCTCCTAAAATCGCAAAGCGCCACTTACGGTAATCTGATTGTGCTAGACCTAGGGAAGAATATATGACTTTACAATGCATACCACTACAATGCATACTTTTACATCGCAGTTTTTACAACGCAACTACCATTACATCGCATGTGTTTACAATGCATACCATTACAACCCATGTTCATTGAGATACATAAAAACTACTATTACAACGCATTCCATTACAATGCATACTAATACCATGCATACCATTACAACACTTATATTTTTTCTTTGTTATGATGGTGGTGGGGGCAAATTTAGTAGGTGTTTACCTTACCTCAGGAAGGGTGTTGAGATACATCAAAACTAGGTGTTGGATGGTGGTGGGGGCAAATTTACTATTCCTACTCCAACAGGTGTTTGCCTCAGGGAAAGTGTTGAATGGTGGTGGGGCCTATTTATTATTCCTACTCTGACGGGTGTTTGCCTCAAGGAAAGTGTTGGATGGTCATGGGGCAAATGTACTATTCCTACTGGCATGCGTTTTAATATCATGCATTGTAATGGCAGGTGTTGTGATGGCATGCGTTGTAATGGCATGTGTTTAATTGGCACATGCGTAGTAATGGCAAGTGATGTACTGGCACATGAGTTGTAATAGTTGTGTTTTAAAGGCATTATGATGTAATGCCTGCATGTAATAGACATTTCCCCTAGGGAAAGTCCCAAGTTCAGACTGACCACGAAAGAGTGTGGGTCAGATACAGGGACCAGGTTAGTCTCGCAGAAAGGGTACTCTCTAAGTCCAGCGCACAAAGTTCTGTTTGTGTTGGAGGAGGCTGGCGAGTAGCAGGCTGAGCATGACTGATGGTCATTATTTAGCAAAAAGAGCAGGTCGGATGTCACAGACGGTCACAGTTGTGGCTCAAAGAGCTGGTAGAGCAGAAGTTTGCATTGGCAGTCATTGCGGGCTGCAATTGTTGTAGCACGAAGTGCAGGTCTCACGTGACCAGCTGCTCCGGGCAATCGCTGTTGGTGCGAAGAGCAGGTTTCACTGGAGGTTTGAATTGGCAGTACTATGGGGTGGCAGACTTGCTGCACAAAGGCCTGTTTGTGGTCATGAGGAGTCCAGACATCAGGATTTTTACCTTTTGTTTAGGGCCAGTACAGTCTGAGGCCGGTCCAGAACATGGAGGCACCTCTTGGGGATCCGGGAACTCACTCCAGCAGAGGCCAGCAGAAGGGCTCAGGCAGGTCCAGTTGCAGCAGGCCAGTTGGGCAGCTGCAGTGAGATTTCTGAAGCTTGTTGTATCCCTGTAGTTCACACAGGTGGTCAGCCAACTGACCCTTGGAGTCAATCTGATTTGCCTGGGATGAAGGAAAGCAGGTAAAGTCTTCCTTCTCAGACAGCAAGACAGTCGTTCAAGCAGCAGGGCAGTCTTTGTTCTATGACTTCCACAGGTCTAGGAATGATCTGATGAGTGGCTTGGGAGGTCTGATATTTATACCTGGTACCAGCCTTTGTGTGTGGAAATTCCTGACCTACTCCCAACAGTGGTTTTAGAAAGATGGTCCTCTTTCCCTGGCCAAGGCTCCAAACTGTGTGGGGTGACAAAAGGCTGGGAAGGCCTGGTGTCAGGTTTATTTGTGTGTGTTGTAAACACAGCCCTTTGAGTGTAAGTGAAGCTGGGTACAGCTCCTCCCCCAGGCATCCTGCCAAAATGGCCCTTACAGTCCACACCTGAGCCCCCTTTGTATTACTGTTTGGAAGAAATAAACATACTCGAGCAGTAGAGCCATTCACAGTCATGTGATCCAGGACACTGGCAAAAAGGCACAGTTGGTTGGCACAACACAAGAAAATGTCAGCTTTCTACAAGTGGCACTTTACCATTAAAGAAATGTATAAAACAAGCATTATAATAGAAGGTTTAGGCCTGGCAAAATGTTTATTTTACCAGGTCGAAATGGCAGTTTAAACTGCACTGCAGGCTGCAGTGGCATGCCTAAGACATGTTTTAATAGGCTTCGTTAGTCGGTCGTACAATGAGTGCTGTAGCCTGCTAGCAGCATTTAATTAACAGACCTTGGTTACATGTAGTACCATATTCTATGGATTTGCAAGTAAATTAAATGCATCAAGCAGTTGTAAGCCAATTTTACCATGCTTTTGAGAGAGACTTTACCTATGATTGCACTGCAGTGAAAAAGAACACAGTGTCCTAAAGCCAAGAAAAATGGGTTCAGCAAAAGAAGATACAACTATGGGTCTGATCCTTCAAAAAGGGACAGGCCCAAAACAATCTTTTTAAGTTTACCACTTAGAATTCATATTTAATTGTATTTCATAACACTCTTCTTAGAGCGTACATCTTAACTATTTTAAGTCTATATGTTCAGAACAACTGTTCATTTTATTGCGGCCCAAGATGTTGCTTCAGTACATGATTATCTTTGCTAAGATAACTGGGGGCAACACACATAAAGCCACCTAAGTATAACCAAACACTTTTACCAAAAATCAATACTTTTTATCTTTGCTGATGCTTGATATTTTTGCTCACTTGAGTTTGCTTCTCTTTCATGGTGGAAGACACTGATAATCTTCACACTGCACTCACTACTTGATGTGCAGTCCTTTATGCTGTCATCCATTTTTCTTCACTTTAATTACAAAACAACCACAACCCTCTATCATTCTCAAGTTTGGTGGTAGAGATTTTTCTGTAGTATTTTCTTGCCACACAAGGCTAAATTTTTGGCTGGAATTTTCAAGTAAAAAATCTTTTCTTTACTTTTACATTAAATTCTTGTTTTCTTCCAATGCTTTTTCCACAACAAGACATATTCCCACGATTTGCAGCTTTTTTTGCTGAATTGCGATCATGATCACTATTGCAGTTTGTCTGGGCTATGCTTAAGGAAATGGATGTTCACCTTCTCAATGCCAGTTAGCTGGGATCCAGTCCTTGTAGAACGCAAATGGATTTGATGATAAGTTTAAGGAGTGAGTCATCATTGTATTGGCACAAGGCTATTCAATTATTAACTTTTGTCTCCCAAAGTGATTCATTGGAATGTTTGAAAAGTTTAGGGCAGAGTCGTCGGAAAACAGAATAGGGATGCTTCGAGGCCTGAGTACTTTTTACATGAATCTTATCCTTTTGTGTTGTCTTTTAGGAATAAGACACATTACTTGTTTAATGTGTCAATTAAGGCAATTCCACTTCCCGAGGAATTAGTGGGACTTGATGTTTTTTGTGCTTAAGGCCAGTGGAAATTCAAATAAGATTGGTAATGTGGACATCCAATAATGTAAAACTCAGATGCTGTGCCAGTCATGATTAAGAGTCATGTGCATGGGGTTGGCGACTTGAACAGACTTTAGGAAGGCATAAGTCAAATACATAGAGCAAGATTAATTTTTATGGTATAAACACATAGACACTCATGACAAAATCCAATCCTCAATAGGAACACTTTCCTATTGAGGAGAATCTGCACTTGAAGACCGTGAAAATCCATCTCTTTATTCCTCACACCATACTGCGATCAAGCAATTCTGAGACACGTTTCGGCTTGGACAGCCTTTTTCCATTAGAGTTAATCGCCATCTTTGTTCACTCGAAATACACGCTTTATATAGAGCTAAATAAAATACTTGCATGTTAATCACTCTCAGCTGTTTATAATTATTTAAATGCTATTCACTTTTGAACACAACATTTTTCAGCAGATTTTGGATTTCAAATAAATCTCAATGTATACATAGGCCAAAGTATGATAGTTGCTCCATTCTATCCAAACCGCAAAAAAAAATTAATTGCATTACATCAACCTATTAAATTAATCCACTAGATTCCTTAGCTGTAGAGTTGACTCAGCAAGTTCAGTGTTACGGGTGAGCAACGCAGTTATTCTTATTTGAGACTCATTACTGCCACTCCACATACACATTTTCTTGCCACTGCAAAATTTCAGTAAAATACTGGTCAACAGCGGGGCAGTGTTGTTCAATACTATAAGTCCAGTATAGTCCAATTAGTGAAAACAAAATAAATAAATAACACAGTCCCCACCGAATAGCGGCTGCCTCTCAGTGCCTTCTAGGTGCCTCCAGTAAGCCCCACACAGTGGGATTGCTGAGAGGTGGTCAAAGGCCATGCCCCTCTTTACAACCCTCTGCAAATGTGCCTCTTGGTGCACTGCTGGTGGGGGGATGAGGTCCCATTGTGTCCTGAGGACCTCAGGACTAAAGTGGACTTCATCCCCCAAGCAACAGTGCACCAAGAGGCGCGTTTGCAGAGTGGTGGAGAAAGGGGGCGTGGCTTTGGACTACCTCTCAGCAATCCAGCTGTGTGGGGCTTACTGGAGGTAACAGGGGGGCTTGTTGGCCCCCAGGGACCCTCAAGAGGCAAGCAGACTTCATCCCCAACCAAGAGTATGCCAGTAGGTGCGTTTGCAGACTGGTTGAGAAAGGGGGCGTAGCCTGCAACCACGTCTCAGCAATGCCACTGTGTGGGGCAAGCTGGAGATAACAGGTAGGCTAGTTGGCCCCTAAGTACCCCTAGCAGCGAAGGGGACTTCATCATCCAACCAAGAGCGCACTAGGAAGTGTGTTTGCAGAGTGGTGGACAAAGGGGGCATGACTTGATATCAGAACTCAGCAATCCTGCTGTGTGCGACTTACTGGAGGTAATAGGAGGGGTAGTGGCCCCCAAGGATGCCAGCCTACTACCTCCAATAAGTCCCACACAGCAGGATTGCTAAGAGGTTTTCAGAGGCCACGCACCCTTTGTCCACCACTCTGCAAACGCACCTCCTGGCACACCACTTGTTGGTGGATAAAGTCCACTTTACTCCAGCGGGACCTTGGGGACCAAGAAGCCCTCCTGGTACCTCCTGTAAGTCCTACGCAACGGAATTCCTGAGAGCTGGTCGGATGCCCAGAACCCTTTCTCTACCACTATGCAGACGTGACTGCTGGTTTGAAAAACGTAGAAATTCCCTGAAAAAAAACACAGGTTTCAGAGACGTTATAGTTAGAAATCATTTAAAAAACCTTAGAAATTCACTTTATAAAACCACAGGTTTTAGGGACATTATATTTAGAAATTAGCATTTAAAAAACTTTTGATATTCACGGAAAAAAACAAAGGTTAGAGGGACATTATCGTTAGTCTGACATTTCAGTCGTACAAAACCAGAGAAATTCGGCTGTTCTAGTTAGTTGAGGTAACTGACTCGCGCCCCCCAATGCAATGCTTATAAACTCATATATTACATTAATCAAGACATGGTCAGTGACATCACGGATGAGATCACTGATGACATCTCAAATGACATCACTGATCACATCAGTGATGACATCATCTACAGCATCTCTGACGCACCCACTCACACCACTGTAGAATTTTTTATACACCCACTGCCACTCCCACACAACCATTCACAAACCCGTTCACAGAGCCATACCAGTACTTACACACCCACTCACTGATTCATTGATAAATACACACATTCACTCGCTCACGCATACTACCACTCATAGACCCACTCACTCACTAATAAAGCTATTGACATATCCACTCCTACAGACATACAGGTGCTGACACACTGAGTGAGTCACCCATAGAACTACTCACCTAGAAACTCACCCATACAGCCACTTACTCACCCAAACAATTACATACCCATCACTTACTTACTCATACAAAAAGGAGCTCATATTCACTGAGCTATACAATCACTAACAGAAGCATGCACTCATCTATATAGCCACTCTCATATTCACTCACTCAAGCATACAGTCACCCTTATACCCGGTCACTCACACATACTGCCTTTCACATACTTAGTTACTCACCCATACTGACACATGCACTCAATCACTGACACAGCCATACAGACACTCACTCTCTCATACAACTTTTCACACATGCAACAGTACCCCATACATTCACTGATTCACCCACTCACTGATCCATACGGCAGTCACACAACTTCTCACCCTCAAACACAGACACCCAGACAACTATAGACATAGTCAATCAACCAATCAATTGCCCATATGGCCATTCATGTACCCACTAACACACTCGTACACCCACGTAGACATTAATTGACAGACAGATACACACATTCACACAACCTGTCACTCACCTATACATTCACAGAGACACCTAATCACTTACTTATACAGTCAGTCATGCACCCACTGAGTCAACCATACAGTCACTCATAAACCCACTGATTCATCAATACACCTTGGTATATATATTGAACACTCAAAAACCTTTAAAAACACTCAAGTCACTGGATGATGTAATCAGTGATGTCATCAGTGATGTCATTTCAGATTTCATCAGTGATGTCACTTACCATGTCATGACGTATGAAATATATGAGGTCATAAGCAGTGCATTGTGGAGGTGTGACCTCAGCTAACTATAACTGCTGAATTTCTCTGGTGTTGTATGAGTGAAATGTCAGACTAACTAAAATATCCCTCTAACCTTTGTTTTTTTCTGTGAATATCTAAGGTTTGTTAAATACTAATTTCTAACTATAGCGTCCATGAAACCTGTGGTTGTATCAATGTGTTTTTTCAGTGAATATATATATATATATATATATATACCCCGCTCACTTTTACATCGAAGCCTTCACGAACTAGGCGGCCATTGGGACACGGGAGCAGACACTGCCCACTGGGGCAAGTACTTACATTGGTGGCTGCTCTGTCTGAACCTGGACTCCTGGGTTCGGCCCCTCCCGGTGGCATGACGTCAGCACTGCATCAACCAATCGAAATGATGCAGGTAGCTTAAAGAGAGGGCGGGAGAACCGTGAATTGTTTGGCAGCATTTGAAAAAGCTATCACAGCGAAACGCGTCATGCGAAGCCATTGGTGATTAAAAGCAGTTTGATCTGAAGTCCTGCGTGTGCTCTGCTTCCTTGTCAAGGGGGAGTTTTGGTGGATGTTGTTGGTGCGAGCCACGAGCACCTTGTGAGTATCAACCCCCAAGTGTCCGGCGAATTTGTGGCTAAACTTTGGTGAAACTACAGACTTTGTGGTAAACGCCGGATCACCGCTTACCTGAACAGTACCTGGCTGTCAACGACGGACCGCGACTTCGCAGGGGACTCACTGCTTACTGAGGCGGTGCGCACAGGAGAACATCGGGATTTAAAGCGGTGGGGTGAAGGGCCCAAGACAAACGCTACCCCGCTCACTTTTACATCGAAGCCTTCACGAACTAGGCGGCCATTGGGACACGGGAGCAGACACTGCCCACTGGGGCAAGTACTTACATTGGTGGCTGCTCTGTCTGAACCTGGACTCCTGGGTTCGGCCCCTCCCGGTGGCATGACGTCAGCACTGCATCAACCAATCGAAATGATGCAGGTAGCTTAAAGAGAGGGCGGGAGAACCGTGAATTGTTTGGCAGCATTTGAAAAAGCTATCACAGCGAAACGCGTCATGCGAAGCCATTGGTGATTAAAAGCAGTTTGATCTGAAGTCCTGCGTGTGCTCTGCTTCCTTGTCAAGGGGGAGTTTTGGTGGATGTTGTTGGTGCGAGCCACGAGCACCTTGTGAGTACCAACCCCCAAGTGTCCAGCGAATTTGTGGCTAAACTTTGGTGAAACTACAGACTTTGTGGTAAACGCCGGATCACCGCTTACCTGAACAGTACCTGGCTGTCAACGACGGACCGCGACTTCGCAGGGGACTCACTGCTTACTGAGGCGGTGCGCACAGGAGAACATCGGGATTTAAAGCGGTGGGGTGAAGGGCCCAAGACAAACGCTACCCCGCTCACTTTTACATCGAAGCCTTCACGAACTAGGCGGCCATTGGGACACGGGAGCAGACACTGCCCACTGGGGCAAGTACTTACATTGGTGGCTGCTCTGTCTGAACCTGGACTCCTGGGTTCGGCCCCTCCCGGTGGCATGACGTCAGCACTGCATCAACCAATCGAAATGATGCAGGTAGCTTAAAGAGAGGGCGGGAGAACCGTGAATTGTTTGGCAGCATTTGAAAAAGCTATCACAGCGAAACGCGTCATGCGAAGCCATTGGTGATTAAAAGCAGTTTGATCTGAAGTCCTGCGTGTGCTCTGCTTCCTTGTGAAGGGGGAGTTTTGGTGGATGTTGTTGGTGCGAGCCACGAGCACCTTGTGAGTACCAACCCCCAAGTGTCCGGCGAATTTGTGGCTAAACTTTGGTGAAACTACAGACTTTGTGGTAAACGCCGGATCACCGCTTACCTGAACAGTACCTGGCTGTCAACGACGGACCGCGACTTCGCAGGGGACTCACTGCTTACTGAGGCGGTGCGCACAGGAGAACATCGGGATTTAAAGCGGTGGGCTGAAGGGCCCAAGACAAACGCTACCCCGCTCACTTTTACATCGAAGCCTTCACGAACTAGGCGGCCATTGGGACACGGGAGCAGACACTGCCCACTGGGGCAAGTACTTACATTGGTGGCTGCTCTGTCTGAACCTGGACTCCTGGGTTCGGCCCCTCCCGGTGGCATGACGTCAGCACTGCATCAACCAATCGAAATGATGCAGGTAGCTTAAAGAGAGGGCGGGAGAACCGTGAATTGTTTGGCAGCATTTGAAAAAGCTATCACAGCGAAACGCGTCATGCGAAGCCATTGGTGATTAAAAGCAGTTTGATCTGAAGTCCTGCGTGTGCTCTGCTTCCTTGTCAAGGGGGAGTTTTGGTGGATGTTGTTGGTGCGAGCCACGAGCACCTTGTGAGTACCAACCCCCAAGTGTCCGGCGAATTTGTGGCTAAACTTTGGTGAAACTACAGACTTTGTGGTAAACGCCGGATCACCGCTTATCTGAACAGTACCTGGCTGTCAACGACGGACCGCGACTTCGCAGGGGACTCACTGCTTACTGAGGCGGTGCGCACAGGAGAACATCGGGATTTAAAGCGGTGGGGTGAAGGGCCCAAGACAAACGCTACCCCGCTCACTTTTACATCGAAGCCTTCACGAACTAGGCGGCCATTGGGACACGGGAGCAGACACTGCCCACTGGGGCAAGTACTTACATTGGTGGCTGCTCTGTCTGAACCTGGACTCCTGGGTTCGGCCCCTCCCGGTGGCATGACGTCAGCACTGCATCAACCAATCGAAATGATGCAGGTAGCTTAAAGAGAGGGCGGGAGAACCGTGAATTGTTTGGCAGCATTTGAAAAAGCTATCACAGCGAAACGCGTCATGCGAAGCCATTGGTGATTAAAAGCAGTTTGATCTGAAGTCCTGCGTGTGCTCTGCTTCCTTGTCAAGGGGGAGTTTTGGTGGATGTTGTTGGTGCGAGCCACGAGCACCTTGTGAGTACCAACCCCCAAGTGTCCGGCGAATTTGTGGCTAAACTTTGGTGAAACTACAGACTTTGTGGTAAACGCCGGATCACCGCTTACCTGAACAGTACCTGGCTGTCAACGACGGACCGCGACTTCGCAGGGGACTCACTGCTTACTGAGGCGGTGCGCACAGGAGAACATCGGGATTTAAAGCGGTGGGGTGAAGGGCCCAAGACAAACGCTACCCCGCTCACTTTTACATCGAAGCCTTCACGAACTAGGCGGCCATTGGGACACGGGAGCAGACACTGCCCACTGGGGCAAGTACTTACATTGTTGGCTGCTCTGTCTGAACCTGGACTCCTGGGTTCGGCCCCTCCCGGTGGCATGACGTCAGCACTGCATCAACCAATCGAAATGATGCAGGTAGCTTAAAGAGAGGGCGGGAGAACCGTGAATTGTTTGGCAGCATTTGAAAAAGCTATCACAGCGAAACGCGTCATGCGAAGCCATTGGTGATTAAAAGCAGTTTGATCTGAAGTCCTGCGTGTGCTCTGCTTCCTTGTCAAGGGGGAGTTTTGGTGGATGTTGTTGGTGCGAGCCACGAGCACCTTGTGAGTACCAACCCCCAAGTGTCCGGCGAATTTGTGGCTAAACTTTGGTGAAACTACAGACTTTGTGGTAAACGCCGGATCACCGCTTACCTGAACAGTACCTGGCTGTCAACGACGGACCGCGACTTCGCAGGGGACTCACTGCTTACTGAGGCGGTGCGCACAGGAGAACATCGGGATTTAAAGCGGTGGGGTGAAGGGCCCAAGACAAACGCTACCCCGCTCACTTTTACATCGAAGCCTTCACGAACTAGGCGGCCATTGGGACACGGGAGCAGACACTGCCCACTGGGGCAAGTACTTACATTGGTGGCTGCTCTGTCTGAACCTGGACTCCTGGGTTCGGCCCCTCCCGGTGGCATGACGTCAGCACTGCATCCACCAATCGAAATGATGCAGGTAGCTTAAAGAGAGGGCGGGAGAACCGTGAATTGTTTGGCAGCATTTGAAAAAGCTATCACAGCGAAACGCGTCATGCGAAGCCATTGGTGATTAAAAGCAGTTTGATCTGAAGTCCTGCGTGTGCTCTGCTTCCTTGTCAAGGGGGAGTTTTGGTGGATGTTGTTGGTGCGAGCCACGAGCAACTTGTGAGTACCAACCCCCAAGTGTCCGGCGAATTTGTGGCTAAACTTTGGTGAAACTACAGACTTTGTGGTAAACGCCGGATCACCGCTTACCTGAACAGTACCTGGCTGTCAACGACGGACCGCGACTTCGCAGGGGACTCACTGCTTACTGAAGCGGTGCGCACAGGAGAACATGGGGATTTAAAGCGGTGGGGTGAAGGGCCCAAGACAAACGCTACCCCGCTCACTTTTACATCGAAGCCTTCACGAACTAGTCGGCCATTGGGACAAGGGAGCAGACACTGCCACTGGGGCAAGTACTTACATTGGTGGCTGCTCTGTCTGAACCTGGACTCCTGGGTTCGGCCCCTCCCGGTGGCATGACGTCAGCACTGCATCAACCAATCGAAATGATGCAGGTAGCTTAAAGAGAGGGCGGGAGAACCGTGAATTGTTTGGCAGCATTTGAAAAAGCTATCACAGCGAAACGCGTCATGCGAAGCCATTGGTGATTAAAAGCAGTTTGATCTGAAGTCCTGCGTGTGCTCTGCTTCCTTGTCAAGGGGGAGTTTTGGTGGATGTTGTTGGTGCGAGCCACGAGCACCTTGTGAGTACCAACCCCCAAGTGTCCGGCGAATTTGTGGCTAAACTTTGGTGAAACTACAGACTTTGTGGTAAACGCCGGATCACCGCTTACCTGAACAGTACCTGGCTGTCAACGACGGACCGCGACTTCGCAGGGGACTCACTGCTTACTGAGGCGGTGCGCACAGGAGAACATCGGGATTTAAAGCGGTGGGGTGAAGGGCCCAAGACAAACGCTACCCCGCTCACTTTTACATCGAAGCCTTCACGAACTAGGCGGCCATTGGGACACGGGAGCAGACACTGCCCACTGGGGCAAGTACTTACATTGGTGGCTGCTCTGTCTGAACCTGGACTCCTGGGTTCGGCCCCTCCCGGTGGCATGACGTCAGCACTGCATCAACCAATCGAAATGATGCAGGTAGCTTAAAGAGAGGGCGGGAGAACCGTGAATTGTTTGGCAGCATTTGAAAAAGCTATCACAGCGAAACGCGTCATGCGAAGCCATTGGTGATTAAAAGCAGTTTGATCTGAAGTCCTGCGTGTGCTCTGCTTCTTTGTCAAGGGGGAGTTTTGGTGGATATATATATATATATATATATCATCAAAAATTGGAGTCCCAAACGCGCTCTCGGAGACAAGAAATCACCAGGGAAACGGGAGGTCACTTGGACACAGGTAGGTTTATTTACGTCATAAACCTGCTGCAACGCGTTTCACCCGCGAACGGGCTTGTTCACACAGCGTGTTCAAAACAAATGCCACATTACATACTGTTTCGTAAAGATTAAGTTGTCATAGAAAGAGGACTTCGTGACTCCCACTCATTGGTACATGTATCAACAAAAAGTAAGTTGCACACAGCGCCATGTTGTACTCTGTTTGTACTACTGTTCAATATTGATTAATAAACATTGAATGCATTTTAGTCTTAGCAAATCGTAACTTTACACAGTGGAAACTGGCATTCTAAATGGTAATGTGATAATGTGACTAGGTAAAGTGGTAAAGTTAAAATTGATATGATAGACACGAACATTTAGATTCGTGGTCGAAAGTCGCGTAATAACTCGTGAGGTTGTGTGTCAATTTGCCCTGCGCTATTTGTCATTTCCCGTGTGAGATTCATTGTGGCACTATGTAATCAGGCAAGGTTTCTTTCACTTTGTACAAATGAACCTTTATGCGGCCTCGTGGTCAGTACACATCACGATCTGTTCGCCTAATAGTGGCAAGAGACTGCCTATAATTAAATCACTTTACCGCCACTTGTAAACGCATGCCCCTAGGACGTATAAAATATATAAACTTATACAAGGGGGGGCTGGCCAATCAATTAAGCAAGTGTGCCAATGCAAGAGTAACATGTAGATCGAGAGGAATGCTATATTCGCCCAATAGTGGTGCAACACAGATTCTATTTCACTTAGTCATGCACGTAAAATGTGTAAAGACGTCTAAGTGTATGCAATTAGTGCATCCAACAGTGTCCATCTAAAGGGATCGCCTTGTGGTGACAGGGGTCAAGACACCTATCTAGGGTCTCTCACAAAAATTATCTGAAGTATGCATGTGGCAAGTTGAGTTGCCCTGTTAAATCTATATTCCTATAAACACCCATCAGTGTAAGCCAAAATTAAAAATTATATAGAAGAATGGAATCATATCATAGAGAGGGAGAAAAGAGTGCATCTTAGTTTTCTAAATGACAAGAGGTCAAGTTAGAGGTTAAAGCATTATCATGACTGATTAGTACATCGTATACAAAATACAAAATTCATAGTTATATACCCGGAACCTCATCTTATAGTAAAGTACTTGATAGTTGTCAAAGGCCCAGTGCCTGGAAGTAAAAGCGAAGAAAAGGGTAGGGACCCCCTTGGTCCTCTAGGCAACAGTCCCTTCCTTTCCTCCTGCAGACAGAAGAACAAGACAAAAGAGAGAAAAGAAGCACAGTGAGAGAAGGCAAACGGAAAGTCGTTGGTCGTTAAAAACACATGGTTAAGTACAAAATAGTTCAGCAAAGGGATACATGTCACCACATTGCATAGTATATTTCTCTAGAATAATCTATGTTACTATCCAAAACGTTAACATTCTAGTTATGCCTCATGGTTATGGTCATGTAGATAAGTCAATTTAAAACACATGGTAAAAACGTATAGGGATCTCTTAGGAAAAGAAGAGGAAGAAGAATAGTACACATTTCGATATTTTCTGCATGTCATTCAATCAGATTGTAAGTGGATTGCCATCTCTTCATCCATATTGTGCCCATTTGGAAATCTGGTACACATCCCAATGATGTGTCTTGATTCCCTTTACCTGAGCCGTAGGGTCCGATCCCCACCTCGTTTGTTAGGTAAGATTTGTTCTATCCCATAGTAGGATAGTTTTTTGAAATCTGAGAAATGGAAACTTTCAAAGTGTCGAGCGAGAGGATATTGTTTGTCTTTGTTCGTAATCGCTCTCATATGTTCCAGAATTCGTTTTTTCGCCGTGTGTTGTGCTTCCCACGTACCTTAATTTACATGGCCATTCTAGTACATAGATTACAAAAGTACTATTACATGTTAGAAATTGGTTAATGCTGATCATTGTGTTGGTACTGGTGTTCCAGAATTCCTTCACCATGCGACTATTGGCACAGGCCTTACAGTGTCCGCAAGGAAAGAAGCCTTGGATGTTAATGCCTCTCGGGACAGTACTTGTTGTTAAGTCACTATGAATCAGTAGGTCTCTAAAAGTGCGGCCCCTCCTATATGTGATTTTCGGTCTGTCCGGTATACTGTCGCCTATTATGGGGTCACTTTTCAGAAGCTTCCAATTTTGTGCCAGAATCTTTTTTATAGGTTCAGAGTTCCCATTGAACGTGAGAATCATACGTGCAGTGTTAGATTCATCATCGTTTCCTATGTGCTCTTTCAATTTATCTTTTAAGAGAGTGTTTCTCTCATCATTGGATATTTTGTCCATTGCCCTTTTGAGTACCCACTGCGGGTACCCTCTTTCTCTGAATCTTTTTACCATTGTTTTTTCTTCATTCTGGTAATCAGTCAGATTGCGGCGCCAAAGTTATTCAAAATAGAATTTTGAGATTTCCTATGGAAACTAGGTTGTAACTATAACTATCTACTGGCGACCGCCAGTAGATAATTTTTTATTTATTCAATTGATCAAAAATATGATTATTCACATTTCAAATACAGTACATTATCATTAAGAACAATAATAAAATGTGCATCAATATAAAAACCATAAAAAAATGTTTACAATACAGTAAAACAGGCTACTAGATTTTTGTTTCTTGTTTTTTTTAGATATATACACACACACATATAAAAAAAACACATATACATTATATATATATATATACACATTATATATATAGATATATACATACATTTATATATATATATATATATTCACTGAAAAAAACTGTCATCAGTGATATCATCAGTGATGTAATTTGAGATGTCATCAGTGATGTCATCAGTGATGTCACTGACCATGTCATGAATGATGTATATGTGACATCATCAGCGGTACATTGTGGGCGCGCGAGTTATAATTAGCAGAACTAACTATAACAGATGAATTTCTATGGTTTTGTACAAGTGAAATGTCCAGCTAACTATAACACCCCTGAAACCTATGGTATTTTCTGTGAATTTCTAAGGTTTTTTAAATGCTAATTTCTAACTATAACGTCTCTGAAACCTATGTTTTTTTCAGTGAATTTCAAAGCTTTTTTTAATGCTAATTTCTAACTATAACGTCTCTGAAAACCTATGGTTTTTTCAGTGAATTTTAAAGGATTTTAAATGCTAATTTTTAAGTGTAATAGTAGTTATACCTATTTTTTTTGTGCTGATTTTCTACAGTTTTTTAATTGTTTATTTATAAATATTTTATTAATTAACATATATTTTTCTGAAAACTGCAAAAAAAAATTAAACTAAAATATTGTTTAATTTTTTTATTTTAATATATTTATATTATTTTCTTCTTAACCTCTTCTATGCCCATGACGAGATAGTCTCGTCATGGAGCACGGTTGCGCTGTGCCCATGACGAGACTATCTCGTCATGAACCCCGCCCGCTAATATAACGCCCGGCACAGGAGGGGGAAAGGGCGGGGCACTGAAGGGGTTAAAAAAGAAAATGTCCCAATTTTTTTCGGAGTCGTGCACTCAAAGCGTACACATCACGGTGGGTGCGCGGATTCTAGCCGCCATTTTAGAAACGTCGTGAAGGAGCCACGTACGGTGTGCGACAGTTGCGTGTTTTTCAGTTACATCACATACATTTAATATTATGTAATGTGCGTGATTGGTATGCGACCAGTCCGTGACTCCTGCGCATTCACGACACATGCGCATTACGGTACGCGACGCTTGCACTGTGGCGGGTCCCGCGTGACATCATATACGTGCTGAGGTGCGCTGGGTGCGTGACCCTCGCAATTTTTTTTATGTTTTAAAATTATATGTATGTGTGTTAAATATACATATTAGGGCAACAGACTATCGAAGCTATTCATAAAAATAATATATTTGTACTTATAATAAACTTATATTATTTTTAAATATATTTTCGTGAAGTCGTGTCGAGTGCGTGCTTGATGAGCGCAGAGTGCGTGGATCCCATGTGACCTAAAAAAAATAAATGTCATTGGTTCATAACATTTCCCACTGTAACTATTGAAGGACCCCACCCATTTTAATCATTCTTGTTGGAGCATCTTTATAGAGACATCTCGTTTCCTACAAGAACCCCTTTTGCTTGTTTTTTTTGGTGTTTTAAAAAAAATATGAAACAAAATGGCATTTGGACAGCATCAGGAGGAAGTATCTTCTGAAGAAAAATTCTTGCAGGAGGCAACACGTCCACAGAGGCCGGAATCTGTCGTGTGGAAATTCTTCACTTTTCCACCTGGAGAGAAGAAAGTAAATACGAGAAAGGTGACGTGCAAAATTTGTGACTGAGTCCTGTCAAGAGACAGTGAAAAAAAATACTCTTGTGGCACTGCTTCTATGTACAAGCATCTCCGGACCACACATCCTCTCAATCTTGCTCTGGAGGAAATGAGGCGAGCTGCTTTGAACCCCTCACCTGCTGTGGCAAGAACATCTGGAGCGTCCTCAGGAACACCTGCAATGGACATTAGGCCAGAATTTGCCTTTCTCGAGCAACACTGAGTGAAGTGTAAGAAACTTATATGCTTCGGTGAGCAGTCGGTGGATGCAGTTTGTGCTGCGCAACGCAACCATCGTTGTTTATTTTTAGTTTTTTTTGTTTTTGGAATGATAAGTAATTCCAAATGTTTCCTGTTTTATTCATTCTTTTTTTTGTTCATTTTTTGAAAAAAGCAAAAAAAAATACAAAATTGTAAAAAAAAAAAATACAACAGAAAAAAGAAGAAAAAAAATGTTCTTATCAGAACTACCTTATCTGGTTAAAGAAAGAACTATAATTGCAAGGTAATATGTGAAAGTTTGGTTGAATATATGTATACAGCATGATTGACTGAAAGAATGCATTAGTAGAGTATGGTGAATTTATATGTGAAGCTTTATGAGGAAGTACTACAGCGTGACCCTGCAAGCTCTTTAGCTGCACTGCACTGTGGCACTTCCGAAGCACAAGGATTTTACATATGTACATGAGTATGTTGCAACTCTGTGCTTTCCTCTGCACTGCTGCACAAACTGCAGCCATGCGGTGACACAGGCACCCTTGCACCATGGTGCAAGGATGTCTGTGTCGTGTGGAGATTGTTTTTATGCAGTAAGGGACACCTTCCTGCACAATAACAATCAGTAAAGCCATTTTCCTCTTTCAATGTATGCTGTGGAATGCAGCATGCATTGAAAGAGTTAAAAGTGAGGAGAAATGAAAACAATTCTCCTCGTTGCGTCTTGCTACACCAACTCTAGGATGGCACAGCATTCACACACATCACCAGATTTACGATTTCTCATAAATCTGGAGATGTGTCTTGTTCTATGGGTGTTGCGTGGGAACACCCACAGCAACACCTATGGGACGCCCCTTCGACGCAAAGTTCTGTGTATGAAGGGGTCGTATTTACAAGGAGAGGAAAAACCACGCAGGGTGGCTTTTCCTCTCCTTGTAAATATGAAGGAGTGCCTGGCGCCATTACTACGTTACAAAGAGTGACGTACTGGTGGCGCAGGGTGCTTGTAAATCTGCCCCATAAGTGCTTAGGTATTGGCAGACTGATACAATAAGAACATAGTGCTGGATGGGTGATTGAAGAATTGCATGAGACTGACAGGAGGTATCCTACGCTGCATGGGTACTACTTCAGTATTTAATGGAGTGGACCAATAGTATGTATCTGCTTAGAGATGTTTAGGGATTATGCACAGAATGTTTTATGTGTACTTGTGTTGGTGCCTAGGTCATTTTATAAGAATACCACTAGTAACTGGAATGATGACAGCGCTGCAAACAGAGTGAACACTTAATTTAAAACTGCTTACGTATTGGTGGAGTGATATGATAAGTAGATAGTGGTAGATAAGTGATTAAAGAAGTGCATGGGACAGACTGGATGATTCCTACACTGCATGAGTACTAACTGGGTATTTAGAAGAGTGTATCAATAGTATGTAGCTAGTTAAAGGTCTGCTTGGATAGTGCACAAAATATTATAGATGTACTTGTGTTAGTAGCTAGGCCATTCCATAAGTTCATGACTAGTAACTAGAATAATTACAGTATTACAAACAGAGTGTATATTGAATGTCTAAGTGCTTAGGTATTGGTGGAGTAATAGGATAAGTAGATAGTGCTGGATGGGTGATTGGAGAAATACATGGGACAGACAGGAGGATTCCTACACTGCATAGGTACTAACTGGGTATTTAGAAGAGCGTATCAATAGTATGTAGCTGGTTAGAGGTCTGCATGCATAGTGTACAAAATATTGTACCTGCACTTGTGTTAGTGTCTAGGCCATTCCTTAAGTATATGACTAATAACTGGAGTAATTTCAGTGCTGCAAAGAGAGTGCATGCTAAATGTATTAGTGCTTAGGTATTGGCAGAGTGATAGGATACGTAGATAGTGCTGGATGGTTGAATGGAGAAGTGCATGGGACAGACAGAAGGATTCCTAGACTGCATAGGTACTAACTGAGTATTTAAAAGACTGTATCAAAGCTATGTAGCAGGTTAGAGGTCTGCATGCATAGTGCACAGAATATTGTAGCTGTACTAGTATTGGTGTGTCTATGGTTTCGAGAATGATAGTCTGTATTTTAGGGTGTGAGGAGGTGCATCAGATGCTCACGTAGCTGATGTAATCAGTGATGTCATTTGAGATGTCATCACTGATGTCATCAGTGATGTCACTGACCATGTCATGAGTGATGTAATATGTGATGTCATCAGCAGTGCATTACTTTAATCCAAAAAGCTGGCGGCCATATTGGTCAGGTCACGATGTGAAAATTCAGGAATTGATACAATAAAGAAAAGAAAACAAGTGTTAATATGCACACAATGTCATTTCAACATATCTTGCCCCATGACCGCCATACCTGTATGTTCGTCAACGTGACGTATTCATAATAAACATACTTAGAATTGCAAACATCAACATAAACAATGGACTACACGTTACTTTAAAATGAAAGGCTATCAGCCGTATTATTCTGGGCACGTTGCGTATTATAATGGTTCTTACACGAAAGAAAAGGAAAAAAAGGAGTGTTAATATACACACACTATCCCTAAATAAAGTTCTAGCAATTATAGTTCCATTCCATTCACAGCTCATTAGAGATGTCATGAGTGATGTCATGAGTGATGTAACTGACCATCCATGTCATGAATAATGTAATGTCTGAGGTCATTAGCAGTACATTGTGGGGGCATAAGTTATAGTTATCTCAGGCAACTATAACTGCTGAATTTCACTGGTTGTGTATAAGTGAAATCTGAGTCTAACTATAATGTCCCTGTAATCTTTGTTTTTTTCAGCAAATTTCTAGCTTTCTTTTAACGTTAAGTAAGATGCATATCACAATGGATGGTGGGGGGTTGGAAGCAGGGCCTGGCATTGTGCTGCCCCCACCCAAGCTTGCTGCTCCTGCCTTCCCTCTTCCTAGGCATCCATTGTCCAAGTCCATGTCCCTGCTCCCTTATTACAGCCCTGTCTGGCTGTTGTTCTGCCACTGGCCTTCCCGCCTTCTCTGAACAGTTAACTTGCTGCCCCATCGACCGCCTCCCTATCCTCTGTTGTCTGAATCAATGGACTAGCCTCCTCCCTCCTGTCATGCATGGTCTGATGTGCTGCCACTGCCCTCCATTTAGCATGATGTACCAGTCCACTCCTCCTGCCCTCCATTGCCCAATTCTATTCTTCATCATTGACCTCCTGCTTAGCCTCTGTGCTTAGCTTGCTGCCCCTATTCTCCTTTCCCCTGCCCTCCGATGTCTTTTTGCATGCCCCTGCTTCATCCTTTTTGCCCACCATGTTCCATGGACCTGCCACTCCTATCTACTCTGAGTGTTCTGTTGAGCTGCCACTCCCCTCCCACCTGCCTAGCATTGTCAGATGACTATAACCTGTCGCTGCCACCTCCACCCTTCCTGTCCACATTCCATGCCCCTATCCCCTTCCTCCTGTCCTCCATGGTCCATTTTACTGCCACACCCTACTGCCCTCCCTGGTCTGTTGTGCTGCAACTGCTCCTCCTGCCTGCCCCACATGGTCTGTTGTGAGGACCCTTCCCCTGAACTCTCTTGTCTGTGCTCAGGTACTGACCCTCCCTTCTATACTCCATGGCCCTTTGTGCATGCCCCTGCACTCTCCTTCTTGCCCATCATAGCCATTGTGCTGCCACTAACCCTCCCGCTTGCCATGCATGGTCTTCTGTGCTGCCATGGCCCCTCCCACCTTCCCTGTGTGGTCAGCTAGCTGCCCCTGACCCCCTCCCACCTTCCCTCCATGGTCTGTGTGTATGCCATCATAGTCTCACTGTTGCTCTCCATGGTGTGTCTTGTTTCTAGTGTCCATCCTGCCTGACCACCATGGTCATCTTGCTGCACCTGCCCTGCCCCCTTGCCCCCAGCCCTCTGTTTCCATGTGCAGACCCCTATTCCCTCCCTCCTGGCTTGTCTGTTCCATTGTAATGCCCCTGATCCGTCCCTCCTGCCCTTCATGGTCTGTTATGCTGCAGCTTTCACTCCTGTCTGTCCATTATGGTCAGCTAGCTACCATTGCCCCTTTCCTCTCTGTTCTCTGTTGTCCATGTGCATGGTGCTGTCCCCTCTCTATTGCTTTCTATGGATTGTTGTGCTGCACTCCCGTCCCGCATGCTCTGTGTGGTGTATTGTGCTGCTGCAAACCCTGATGCCTGCCCTGTAGGGTCAGTTTGGTGCACCTCTCCATGTCCCTTCTGTACTCTGTTATCCGAGTCCATGTCCCTACCCCAATTCCTCCTGCCTACCATGATCCAATGTACCATACTTGCGAACATTTTGAACTTGGTAAGAGGGAGATTTTGAAAAAAAACTGGGGTATTGATTTTCCCCTTTAAGTTACATTGAAAAAGAGGAGATTGTAGACAGGAGACAGATCAAATAAAGCCCATTTGAGCTTAAAAACATTGGACGTTTCCTGGCTGAAACGGGTCTGTTGGCATGTATGGTTGTACAACCACTGCCTCTTCCTTCTGCCCACAATGGTCTATTATATTGCCACAGCCTCTCTTGCCAGTCCTGTATTGTTGGTTTGTTGCCCCTGACCCCCTTTCCACTGCCCAGTGTGATCAAATTGTTGCCTCTGCACTCTCCTACCTGACTTCAATTTTCAGAGTCCGTGCCCCTGGCCTCTGCCTCTCAACAGTATCCCAATGAATAACTAGATTGCTAACATTCTATATTTATTACAAAAGTGTGGAACGCCTGACGTCATCTTGATGTAATCAAAACTGTAAAACCTAGAGCATTTCCTTTAGAAATTACATATATGAGAGGGTCTTATTTGCATCAAAATTATGGCTAGTGCTCTAAAAAATTAAAATGAGGACATATTTTCTGAGTTTTCAAATTGCCACAAAGCACTTTTAAATTATTTGTTATCTTCATGTTTTTTTTATCCAGTTGACCACTTGATTAAATGTTCCACTTAGGGGAGAGGATGAGGTGTTACTTCCAGAGCTGCAGACTTTGCAACTGGGGAACCAGGTTGGAGTTTCTGCTTCAGCTCGACATTCTGTGATTCTGGTCAAATCACTTAATCTCCCCATGTCTACAACCAAAATGAATTTGATCTTGTGTGATGTAACCAATGGTCATGTAAAGCACTCCAATACCTGACAAGTCTGCACTATATAAAACTGCAAATACACAAAAAATAAGTGTTTTGCACTTCTGTCATTGGGCTACATGTGGGTTACATCTGGGTGATATTTGTGCTGCATTTGGGCTCTTTTGTCTCTGGTGGCCATCTTGGGAGATTTATTTGTTATGAAGTTTCCTAATTTCCTCATTTACTGTAGTCTCATCAGTAGGAAATGCTTTCAGTTTTTCCTTTGATTCCATCAAGAAGGTATTCAGATATGTCACACATTTGCCATAAATTCTGAATGTTAGCACTCTAGTTGCTCATTAGATCGCTGTAGTAAAGCTACTGCTCACCACGGAAGTCTGCTGCTGGTATTAAACGTGCATGTGTCAGTCTGCATATCAGAATTTTTTAATGAAATAGAAGAGGATTTGAGAAGTCACTCGAAACGTGCCCCAATTTTTCTTTCTTCAGCACTAATCATAATTTCTATGGCAAAATGAACCCCCTCATTGTGTTCCTTTTTAAATTAAATGTTTTAAGTGTTACCAGTTTATTCCAATCAAGATGGCTTCAGGTGTGCCATACTTTTGTCATAAGTAAGACAGTAAGCGCTCTAGTTGTTCTTAAGAACACTCTGGGACATTCTGTCATCGGGCTATACTTGGGCTACATCTGGGTGATATTTGGGCTACATTTGGGCTCTTTTGTCTCTGGTGGCCATCTTGGGAGATTTATTTGTTATGAAGTTGCCTAATTTCCTCATTTACTGCAGTCTCCTCAGTAGAAAATACTTTCAGTTTTTTACTTTGGTTCCATCAAGAAGGCATTCAGATGTGTCACACATTTGCCATAAATTCTGAATGTTAGCACTCTAGTTGCTCATTAGATCACTGTACTAAAGCTACTGCTCACCAGGGAAGTCTGCTACTGGTATTCAAAGTGCATGTTTCAGTCTGCATGTCAGAATTTTTTTATGAAATAGAAGAGGATTTGAGAAGTCAAAATGTTCCCTAATTTTTCTTTCTGCAGCACTAATCATAATTTCTATGGCAAAATGAACCCCCTCATTTTGTTCCTTTGTTAATTAAATGTTTTAAGTGTTACCACTTTATTCCAATCAAGATGGCTTCAGGTGTGCCATACTTTTGTCATAAGTAAGACTGACCTCCACCCTCGCCCAGAACCCACCGGAGGTCTCTACCGACCCAGACACAGCAGCCCGCAACCTCAGACCGTGGATTGAAGACTGCGCCAACACCCTCACACCACTCATGAAACCCCCATCAACCATGCCAGCAAGAAAGCCACCTGGTTCACCGACGAGTTACAGACCTCCAAACATGCCTGCTGGAAACTGGAGAAGAAATGGCTCCACGATCGCACACCTGACAGTCACGCAGCCCACAAGGACGCCACTCGTAGACACCACCAACTCATCAGAATGGCCAAAAGATCCTCCTTCAAAAACAGACTAGACAAGAACGCACACAACAGCAAAGAGCTCTTCAGCATCATGAAGGAACTCTCCAACCTCAATGCCAACGACGTCCCGCCCTCACAAGAACTGTGCAACACTCTGGCAACCTTCTTCCACCAGAAGATCGCAGACATCCACCACAGCTTCAACATTCCTATCAACCCGACCGCGCCAGACTCCTCCCCCGCGAACACCACCTGGACCAACCACCTGACCCCCTGGACCAATGTCAACGACGAAGAAACACGCAAGGTCATGAACTCCATCCACTCTGGATCACCGTCAGACCCTTGCCCTCACCACATGTTCAACAAAGCCGACGCAACCATCGCACCCCAACTACGGAGGGTCATCAATGCCTCCTTCGAGACAGCCACATTCCCGGACAGCTGGAAGCACGCCGAAATCAACGCCCTCCTCAAGAAGCCCAAGGCAGACCCCAAGGACCTCAAGAACTTCCGACCCATCTCCCTCCTCCCATTCCCGACAAAGGTCATCGAGAAAATCATCAACACGCAACTAACCCGCCACCTCGAAGACAACAACATCCTGGACCCGTCCTAGTCCGGGTTCAGACAAAACCACAGCACGGAAACAGCCCTCATCGCCACCACAGATGACATCAGGCGACAACTCGACAACGGCGAATCTTCAGCCCTCATCCTCCTGGACCTTTCGGCCACCTTCAAAATGGTCTGCCATCGCACCCTAAAAACACGCCTTCAAGAAGCCGGGATCCATGAGAAAGCCCTCAGCTGGACCACATCCTTCCTCTCTGACAGAACCCAGAGAGTCCGACTCTCTGGGTTAGCACTCTAGTTGCTCATTAGATCACTGTGGTAAAGCTACTGCTCACCAAGGAAGTCTGCTGCTGGTAATCAAAGTGCATGTTTCAGTCTGCATGTCAGAATTTTTTTATGAAATAGAAGAGGATTTGAGAAGTCAAAATGTGCCCTAATGTTTCTTTCTGCAGCACTAATCATAATTTATATGGCAAAATTAACCCCCTCATTTTGTTCCTTTGTAAATTAAATGTTTTAAATGTTACCACTTTATTCCAATCAAGATGGCTTCAGGTGTGCCATACTTTTGCCATAAGTAAGACTGGTAGCGCTCTAGTTGTTCGTTAGAACACTCTGGGACATTCTGTCATTGGGCTATACTTGGGCTACATCTGGGTGATATTTGTGCTACATTTGGGCTCTTTTGGCTCTGGTGGCCATCTTGGGAGATTTATTCGTTATGAAGTTTCCTAATTTCCTCATTTACTGCAGTCTCCTCAGTAGGAAATACTTTCAGTTTTTTACTTTGGTTCCATCAAGAAGGCATTCAGATGTGTCACACATTTGCCATTAATTCTGAATGTTAGCACTCTAGTTGCTCATTAGATCACTGTAGTAAAGCTACTGCTCACCAGGGAAGTCTGCTGCTGGTTTTCAAAGTGCATGTTTCAGAGTGCATGTCAGAATTATTTTATGAAATAGAAGAGGATTTGAGAAGTCACTCACAATGTGCCCTAATTTTTCTTTCTGCAGCACTAATCCTACATTCTATGGCAAAATGAACACCCTCATTGTGTTCCTTGTTAAATTAAATGTTTTAAGAGTTACCACTTTATTCCAATCAAGATGGCTTCAGGTGTGCAATACGTTTGTCATAAGTAGGACTGTTAGCGCTCTAGTTGTTCTTTAGAACACTCTGGGAAGCTGCAGTAGAACACAAAGGAATCAACTGACCGTCTCTGCCCTTGTTGGATGTACATGTTTTACTGAGAATGTCAGACTTCATTCTCACATGACTGAGAAAGATAATGTGAATTTACAGAAAATATGCTCTCAGTTTAGCTTATAGATCACCTTCCAAACCGCTGTGGGAAAAGCATGAGAAAATAGTTTTCTCTCAAACATGATTCATGATATCACAGCAGAAGGCTTTTTCACATGGTAAAATCATCTTAGAACACACCACAATTCCTAAAATGAGTTTGGTACCATCAACAAATGATTTATAATGTAACTAAAGTCTTAAAACCTTCTATTAACTGCAATGCTTTTTAATGAGGTGCTATCATGTATATTGGTCCCAAGATGGCTGCCAACACTTCTTGGATGAAGTACTGACAGCCAATCAGATCTCACGATGAGATGTGTGGTTAGGCTCCACCCAGATATATCTATCTTTTTAATTCAAATTTTCTCAGGAACCACTGAACGGATTTACACCATTTAAGCAAAAGGCAAGAGTCTGAACTGAGGACTACCTCTTTGCCAAATTTGGTGTAATTCCGTTCAGCAGTTCGGGCTGTAACTGTGTCAACAGGTCCTATGGGAAAATGCATGGGGAAAACGTGTTTTGGGATCCCCCTTTTTTCTCGGCCCCTGCTTGACGAATCACCGTGAAAGTTTCAGGATAGGAGCGGACCGAAGCTGGCCAAAAGTTTGGAAAATATGGCGAAGATTCGTCAATCGGCGCCAAAGTTATTCCAAATAGAATGTTGCAGATTTCCTATGGAAAATAGGTCCTAACTATAACTACCTACTGGCAGATATATATATATATATATATATATATATATGTATATTAGCTACTGGTGGTCACCAGTAGATAGTTCTAGTTAAGCCCTAGTTTCTTTAGGTAAAGCCTTTTATGTCTTGCCAATAAGTTTGGTGCCGTTTGACAAATGTTTACAAAATGTTCAAAACTTGTTTCCCACTTACTTCACCTGCTGTATTGAAAACTTTCAGGGTTACTCGTCAAGTGGGTTTGAGAAAAATTTCCAATAGGGATTTTGAACACAACTACAGCCAGAACCGCTAGACGGAGTTACACCAAATTTTTCAAAAAAGTAGCTCTGGGTCCAGAAGGAGTCCTTTTTGTTATTTAGTGTAAATCCAGTCAGTAGTTATTAGAGATATTAACTGAAATCCAAATTGTCATATCTAGGAACATGGACCCTCTGCAGATCCAATGGCAGTGAATCCACGGTGCTACAGCAAGACCCTGATTGGCTGGCTGCAACCTGAGCGAAAAGTTTCAGCCACCATTTTATATCTCAGGAAACTATCCCGGGACTGAAAAGTTGTTTGCATACTCTTTGAAGGGTTTGGGTGAGAGCTTTCCTGACCCATTGTGTATGTTATAAATGAAGTGAAAGCATGTTTAATGGACAATGCCTGAAAATGGTTTTTAGGGTCACTAGCGAGATTCACAGAGCCGGCGTGGGGCACAGCGCGTCCCCACTCTGTAAACCCATACAGGTACTCATTCATGTACCCACACAGCTATACAGTTATTTGCACAGGTACAGTAGGAGGGAAAATTGACCCATCTAACACATTTTACAGCAGCAAACATGTGGCATTTTTCACAGTGAGTAACCACCTCACTCAAATATTCACAGGCTGCTGGTTTTGTGATGACTGCAGCTGATGGACATTCTCCCAAGAGTTATCTATATTGTGACCCTTCCATTAATTGCTTCCAATTGGAACTTGTTCCATGTGAATACTTCTTGATGGTGCTGCTGAGTAACTGTATGCCACAAATATTACACAGCACATATTTATCTGTAATCTTTTCCCCTGAAGGTATTTTAAAGTGTTTCCAGACATCACTTTCTTAGGTGCTGGTGGAAAGATATACATGCATGTGTTTAAAGTGGTTGTGCACAAAATTGTATTTGGAAATAGCTAAATAAGTTTTGTTATTTTTATTTGTAATGAGTGTAATGCACAGTGTTCCTTAATTGCAATAAGAGAGTGTGCAGATTTTTTCCTACAATTATTTTCCCCTCTGGTCTAAGATGAATGCTAAAAAAGTACTTTGTAACAGAGCTTAGAACAGACAAAAAGGGAACATGAAATACTTATTTATATTAATTTATACATTTACAGCATGAGAAATGACTAATTCTTTCTTAGAATTATGTCTTTATGCACTGTTGCAATTGTAACTTACTTTTGTAATTGTATTAATTGCAAAACAAACAAATATTTCAGTTTTTTTCTACATATCAATGACACCATCTTTGAGGTAATGCACTCTACCAATTAGGTCTTGCAATGTTGTTGCCGAACTTTAGATTTTGAGGATGCACACCCAAGGACAGATAACTATAATTACTAACACACTTATGCACACATCAGAACAGCAGCTCACATACCTAGCTAAACAGAGAGAGAGGTACTCACATATGCAGGTTCACACTGATACAGCCACTGACACACTTAGACACACATCCATACAGTCACTGGAACACC
This sequence comes from Triturus cristatus, assembly GCF_964204655.1. Classification (NCBI taxonomy): domain Eukaryota; kingdom Metazoa; phylum Chordata; class Amphibia; order Caudata; family Salamandridae; genus Triturus; species Triturus cristatus. The sequence goes on along the minus strand of NC_140589.1, from coordinate 1,627,120,711 downwards.
CAACTACACACCGATACAGCCACGGCCACATCCAGTAAAACACAAATGCATCGAAAAACACACAGATAAACAGTGACACACAGAGAGACTCACAAATACAGACACTCACACACCCAGGCATACATCAGTGCAGACACTGACACAGCCACGCAATCACTAATACAACCAACAAGATACCCCCTCCACACACTGACACACAAATTGATTCACCCACAGACGTACCAATGCAGACACTGACACAGCCATCCAAACATCACTGCATCCAATTACACACCCAGAGACACACTGACATATAGACACCTCCAGGCACACACACCGATGTATACACTGACACACCCAGGGACACCCCAATCCACACACTGACACATGCAGCCATTCAGCAAAGCAGACACAGACACACCCAGCCAAACACTAATGCATCAAAAAGACACCAAGGTACACACTGATGCACACACTGACACAGCCAGAGACTTATCAGTACAGGCACTGACACACCGAGAAATATAGCAATGCAGACCCTGACACACCCAGCTAAACAGTAGTGCATCCAATCACACACTCAGGCACACACTGACATACCCAGGCTCACACTGATGCATATGCTAACACGAGCAGGTACATACTGATGCATATACTAACACACACAGGCAGTCACTAATGCTCACACTAACACACCCAATCATACTCTCATGCACACACTGACACACCCACTCTCACACCCACTCTCACACTGGTACAGTTAGTGACAAATTAAAAACACTGAGTTATCTGTTTGTTTGAGTAGATGGTGGTTCTAACAAAACCCTTTTTTTCTAGAGGGGTGTTTAAAAGATTTTTTTTTTTAACAAAAAGTGAACAGGGAAGTAAAAAAGGTCAGGATGGGGAAATGCAAAGAAGCAACTGGCTTCACTATTCAACAATCATTACTGGAAGCAAAAAAAAACTAACAGCGATGCTTTTTCACTGTATCCAAGAATACACCTACAGAAGACATTTTTACAAGCATGTGAAATTCTATACAGTGAATTACCTTATCGCTCGATTCCTTACAGGCAGCTGGTATTGTAATGACTGCTGGTAAAGATGGTTCTCCCAAGGCTGCTGTAGTGGTCAACTGTTCTGTTACACCTGCTTTCAATCACATCATCTGGTTGTAGACCCTCTCATGAACTGTTTTTAGGTGCATCCACATAAAACTTGTCCCAATGCGAATGCTTCTTTGCAGTGCCTCTGGATAACTGCTTGCCACAAATTGTGCACTTGAAATATATGCTGTTACCTTCTTTTCCCCAGAAAGTATAGTAAAGTGCTTCCACATATCACTTTATTTTCTGTGAGGTGGTGTGTCTTCCTCCTCATCCTCAACAGGTTGTGGATGGATAATGTAATTTCAGCCATTGGGAAAAAGCAAGGCATTGTAGGTTCTCAATCCTCCTTCTAGAGACTTCAATGGAGAAGTAACTGCTTTTAGGTGTGGTTTTCCATGTTCAATGGTGGGGTCTAATGTATCCAATCATAAGGCAAGGTTTGGGTGTGTTTTTGATTAAATTCACAAATCCAGCCTGTGAATTTGTGGATCCGCAAAACTGGTAGGAAATGTTATAGTTAGCTGTACATTTTACTGATAAAAAACCAATGAAATTCCCCCGTTATAGTTACTGTAGGCAACTATAACTCACGCGACCGCAATCCTCTGCTGATGCTAATACTGTATTTAGACACTTATTTTCCCATGTCTTCTTCCATTAAATTGGCGATTTTTAGAAAAAAAAAAAAAACATTTTTTTTTGGCCTTGTGGGTTGTTTGGGGGCCCGTATATCATTGCTGGGTGATTATTATTTCAATATACTGCCCCTTTACCCATTTTTGGGCTTCATTTATGCTGCCCTACTCAGAGTGCGAGAGAGAAAATGGCGGCCGCCGCTTCCTGGTTTCGGCCGATTCGAATGTTTACTAAGATCTAAGAGCCAATCAGAATCGCGCTCGCGCACGTCACCGTACGCGTACGGTAAGCGCACCGTAAGCGCACCGTAAGCTGGCTCAGATATATATATTGATTTAAAGGCTATTTTCTCAGAATCTACTGAACAGATTTACACCAAACCTACAAAAGGCACTTCCTTGACCTGAGGACTACCTCTCTGCCAAATTTCAAGTAATTCTGTTCAGCCGTTCGGGCTGTAGCTATGTCTAAAGGTCCTATGGAAAAATGCATGGGAAAAACGCATTTTGGGACCCCCCTTTTATCTCAGCCCCCGCTTGAAGAAACCCCCCGAGACTTTCAGGGTAGGAGCGGAGCGTAGCGCCCCACCTATTTTGAAAAATTCGCGAGGATTCGTCGACCGGCGCAAAAGTTATTCAAAATAGAATGTTGCGGATTTCCTATGGAAACAGGGTCCTAACTATAACTACCTACTGGCGACCGCCAGTAGGTAATATATATATATATATATATATATATATATATATATATATATATATATATATATATATATATATAGATTCACTGAAAAAACCATAGGTTTCACACATGTTATAGTTAGCTGGACATTTTACTCATAAAAAACCAATGAAATTCCCCCGTTATAGTTAGTGCAGGCAACTATAACTCACGCGACCGCAATCCTCTGCTGATGCTAATACTGTATTTAGACACTTATTTTCCCATGTCTTCTTCCATTAAATTTTAGCTATACATATATTACAAATATTTTTTTTTCATAAAGACACATATGTCATCAGCAGAGGATTGCGGTCGCGTGCGTTATAGTTGCCTGCACTAACTATAACGGGGGAATTTCATTGGTTTTTTATGAGTAAAATGTCCAGCTAACTATAACATGTGTGAACCTATGGTTTTTTCAGTGAATATATATATATATATATATATATATATATATATATATATATATATATATATATATATATATATATATATCTTGCCCAATACCTTTTGCTAAGAGAAAGAAGGCCCACAAGGAAATGCTTGTCTTTATTTATTTCAAAAATAAAAATGCTAACACATTTTTACTGCTAGGCATTTTTCTTTCAAAGAATCTTTTATTTACTTTTTCAACATATAACATGCAGTGCACCAATACTGGAGGACACAAGACCAGCAAGCCAGAAGTTATACTCCAATGAAGAACTCTCCTTCAATGAGCCCCAACCAACCCTCCTCACCAAAGTTTTGCCCAGCCAGTCAGCTCTGTGTAGGACAAAGATATATCAGGCTTAGGAATCTATACACATCACCCTCTTTGTCTACAGTAATCAAATCACAAATATTGGTACATGTCCCGAGGCTGACAATCTTCCACCGTGACCAAAACAGGAAAGTCCCCCTCCCACCTGAACCTTGATAGTCCACCTGCACACCTCCCAAGATCACTTCATCAGTGGGTGGAAGCCCTCAGCCTCAAGCCTCCCCAGCTCTCCAGGGATGCCAGACACTTTCAAACTTATGGGGACAGCCCCAGGATTTATACTGTCACCCGTCTTCAAATTCTTATCCATACAGGATTCTCCGCTCCTGTAATTAGAGCCTGCCCTGCAGAGTCGGTGGCCCCCAGCAAAATGGAGGATGGTTTTGGCAATTTTCGGAGGGGGCGTGACACGCTCGAGAGGCGCACCAACCATTGGATTTCCACAAAGTATTGGTAGCGCGAATTGAAAAAGGGAATGGGGGAGACGCTTCTCCTCCTGTAAACTCCGCAGTGCAAGCACTTATCATGGATTGGGGCAGCATCATTGTGCACTTGCGATGGATTATGTTGTGTGCACCTGAGATTGGGACATTATAGTGACATTCCAAATAACACTATTTACAGCAAATTATAAACAAGGAGATAATGCCATGGTGACAAATTACAATGCTGGCGCATGCTGGGGCCTGGAGTCTCACTAAAGGCCTCGTGACCACATGGACTACTATTAAACTCACCTGTGAAAAAGGCGTGGTGACGCCGAAACCGGTCAGGATTGATGAGTTTTAATGCTGCCTGAAATGAAACGAATAAAGTTTCCTGCTTACACAGAAGTCGGAGTGGGGCTCTGTTTCTTCGAATTCGTATCCATACAGGATTCTCCGCTCCTGTAATTAGAGCCTGCCCGGCAGAGTCGGTGGCCCCCAGCAAAATGGAGGATGGTTTTGGCAATATTCGGAGGGGGCATGACACGCTCGAGAGGCGCACCAACCATTGGATTTCCACACAGTATTGGTAGTGCAAATTGAGAAAGGAAATGGGGGAGACGCTTCTCCTCCTGTAAACTCCGCAGTGCAAGCACTTATCATGGATTGGGGCAGCATCATTGTTCACTTGCGATGGATTATGTTGTGTGCACCTGAGATTGGGACATTGTAGTGACATTACAAAATAACGCTATTTACAGCAAATTATAAACAATGTGTAATGCCATGGTGACAAATTACAATGCTGGTGCATGCTGGGGCCTGCAGTTTCACTACAGGCCTCGTGACCACATTGACTACTATTAAACTCACCTGTGAAAAAGGCGTGGTGACGCTGAAACCGGTCAGGATTGATGAGTTTTAATGCTGCCTGAAATGAAACGAATAAAGTTCCCTGCTTACACAGAAGTCGGAGTGGGGCTCTGTTTCTTCGAATTCGTATCCATACAGGATTCTCCGCTCCTGTAATTAGAGCCTGCCCTGCAGAGTCGGTGGCCCCCAGCAAAACGGAGGATGGTTTTGGCAATATTCGAAGGGGGCATGACACGCTCGAGAGGCGCACCAACCATTGGATTTCCACACAGTATTGGTAGCGCGAATTGAGAAAGGAAATGGGGGAGACGCTTCTCCTCCTGTAAACTCCGCAGTGCAAGCACTTATCATGGATTAGGGCAGCATCATTATTCACTTGCGATGGATTATGTTGTGTGCACCTGAGATTTGGACATTGTAGTGACATTACAAAATAACGCTATTTACAGCAAATTATAAACAATGTGTAATGCCATGGTGACAAATTACAATGCTGGTGCATGCTGGGACCTGCAGTTTCACTAGAGGCCTCGTGACCACATTGACTACTATTAAACTCACCTGTGAAAAAGGCGTGGTGACGCTGAAACCGGTCAGGATTGATGAGTTTTAATGCTGCCTGAAATGAAACGAATAAAGTTTCCTGCTTACACAGAAGTCGGAGTGGGGCTCTGTTTCTTCGAATTCTTATCCATACAGGATTCTCCGCTCCTGTATTTAGAGCCTGCCCTGCAGAGTCGGTGGCCCCCAGCAAAACGGAGGATGGTTTTGGCAATTTTCGGAGGGAGCATGACACGCTCGAGAGGCGCACCAACCATTGGATTTCCAAAAAGTATTGGTAGCGCGAATTGAGAAAGGAAATGGGGGAGACGCTTCTCCTCCTGTAAACTCCGCAGTGCAAGCACTTATCATGGATTGGGGCAGCATCATTGTGCACTTGCGATGGATTATGTTGTGTGCACCTGAGATTGGGACATTGTAGTGACATTACAAAATAACGCTATTTACAACAAATTATAAACAATGTGTAATGCCATGGTGACAAATTACAATGCTGGTGCATGCTGGGGCCTGCAGTTTCACTAGAGACCTCGTGACCACATGGACTACTATTAAACTTACCTGTGAAAAAGGCATGGTGACGCCGAAACCGGTCAGGATTAATGAGTTTTAATGCTGCCTGAAATGAAACGAATAAAGTTTCCTGCTTACACAGAAGTCGGAGTGGGGCTCTGTTTCTTTGAATTCTTATCCATACAGGATTCTCCGCTCCTGTAATTAGAGCCTGCCCTGCAGAGTCGGTGGCCCCCAGCAAAACGGAGGATGGTTTTGGCAATTTTCGGAGGGAGCATGACACACTCGAGAGGCGCACCAACCATTGGATTTCCACAAAGTATTGGTAGCGCGAATTGAGAAAGGGAATGGGGGAGACGCTTCTCCTCCTGTAAACTCCGCAGTGCAAGCACGTATCATGGATTGGGGCAGCATCATTGTGCACTTGCGATGGATTATGTTGTGTGCACCTGAGATTGGGACATTGTAGTGACATTACAAAATAATGCTATTTACAGCAAATTATAAACAATGTGTAATGCCATGGTGACAAATTACAATGCTGGTGCATGCTGGGGCCTGCAGTTTCACTAGAGGCCTCGTGACCACATGGACTACTATTAAACTCACCTGTGAAAAAGGCGTGGTGATGCCGAAACCGGTCAGGATTGATGAGTTTTAATACTGCCTGAAATGAAACGAACAAAGTTTCCTGCTTACACAGAAGTCGGAGTGGGGCTCCGTTTCTTCTAATTCTTATCCATACAGCCCCCAGCAAAATGGAGGATGGTTTTGGCATATATATATATATATATATATATATATATATATATATATATTCACTGAAAAAACCATAGGTTTCACACACGTTATAGTTAGGAATTAGCATTTAAAAAACCTTGCAAATTTACTTAAAAAACCATAGGTTTCACACATGTTATAGTTAGCTGGGCATTTTCCTCATGAAAAACCAATGAAATTCCCCCGTTATAGTTAGTGCAGGCAACTATAACTCACGCGACCGTAATCCGCTGCTGATGACGTCAGATATTACATCACTGATGACATATGTGTCTTTCTGAAAATAAATAAATAAATATATGTATAGCTAAAAAAAAAAGGAAGAAGACATGGGTATATAAATGTGTAAATACAGTGATGTAATATCTGACGTCATCAGCAGCGGATTACGGTCGCGTGAGTTATAGTTGCCTGCACTAACTATAACGGGGGAATTTCATTGGTTTTTCATGAGGAAAATGCCCAGCTAACTATAACATGTGTGAAACCTATGGTTTTTTAAGTGAATATATATATATATATATATATATATATATATATATATATTCACAGAAAAAACCATAGGTTTCAGGCACGTTATAGTTAGGAATTAGCATTTAAAAAACCTCAGAAATTCACTGAAAAAACCATAGGTTTCAGGGGTGTTATAGTTAGCTGGACTTTTCACTTGTACAAAACCATTGAAATTCCCCCGTTATAGTTAGTTCAGCTAACTATAACTCGCGCGCCCGCAATGCACTGCTGATGACGTCACATATTACATCACTCATGACATGGTCAGTGACATCACTCATGACATCACTGATGACATCTCAAATGACATCACTGATGACATCACTGATGACATCATCCAGTGAATGTGTGTGTTTCTGAAAATTAAATATGTTTTATATATGTATATCTCAAGGTCGATGGAAGAATAAATGGGTATATAAGTGTCTAAATGGATGATTTGTTTTTGAAAAATTGATTGTGTAACTGACTGATTAAGTGTTTCATAGTGAATACATGGCTTAGTGAGTAATGTTTAAATATGTAAATATCTGTATCAGTCTCTCACTTTGTGTATAAGTGGCTGCATGGGTTGGTGAGTAGCTACATGGGTGTTTATATAGGTTATTAGTTGGTTTTATGAGTATCAGTCTGAGTGTCTGCATGGTTCGGTGGGGGTATTACGTAGTGCATAGGTGCATGAATGAATGACTCACTCTTTGTATGTGTTGAAGACAGCATGTGTGCAGGACTCTATGGGTGGATGAGTGAGTGTATGGGTGTGTTAGTGAGTGAATGACTGTCTCAATAGTGTCTTTATGAGTAACTACATATGTTTTAAACTAGTATATGTGACTATTGGTGTATATAAGCGAGTATATGTGACAGTGAGAGATTGAAAGAGTTCCTATATGAATAAGTATGTGTTTCTATAAGTGATTGTTTAAAAGACTAAGTATGTGTAAGTTTCCGTAGAAGTAAGTGTGGTGGTGTGTGTATAACTGTATATGCAAGTAAATGTATGTTTGATTCTTTATTAGCATGAGTGACTATGTGTGTGAGTACCTCTATGGATGAGTGGCATTGTGTAACAGGATGTATAGGTGTATGAGTACATATGATGAGTGAGTACATGTATGAGTGACTGTATAGGACTGTTGGTGAATGAGTGGATGTGTATGTGGATCTTAGAATTACTGTATAGGTTGTTGTAACTGGTATTGGTATGTCCATTGTTTTTAAAATTTTAATTTCTATTTTTGAATGTGTGTATCAAAGGTTATATTAGGGGAAGAGGAGGTCTGCCACTCTATCACAAGGATGATGTCATCAGTGATGTCATCAGTGATGTCATTTGAGATGTCATCAGTGATGTCATGAGTGATGTCACTGACCAAGTCATGAGTGATGTAATATGTGACGTCATCAGCAGTGCATTGCGGGCGCGCGAGTTATAGTTAGCTGAACTAACTATAACGGGGGAATTTCAATGGTTTTGTACAAGTGAAAAGTCCAGCTAACTATAACACCCCTGAAACCTATGGTTTTTTCAGTGAATTTCTGAGGTTTTTAAATGCTAATTCCTAACTATAACGTGCCTGAAACCTATGGTTTTTTCTGTGAATTTCAAAGGTTTTTTAAATGCTAATTTCTAACTATGCCTACAGAGATAGGACATGTGAAGAAAGAAGAAAAAATGCACAGAAAGAAACAAAAGAAGTGCAGAAAGAAGCAACAGAAGTCCTCAAATATGAAGATAAGTGCAGGAAGAAGGATAACGTGCAGAAAGAACAAAAAGAAGAGCAGAAAGAAGCCTTGTTGCAAAATCATCCTGTACCCTCAACTTTTTCAGACGGATACTGGTGGTAACTGAGTCTGACTAACCAGTCCTAGAGCCAGTGCTATGTTAAAAGACACTTAGAATACAGTGAAAACACCTACATACACTAGGGAACATTATGCGTTGGGGTCCCCCTGTGATTAGCATGACCTCCTCTGTAAGCCCCTAGTGTATAATAGGGCATGGGGATTAAAACTACCTCTTAAAACAGGCCACAGGGCGTTTTTGCGCACGTTAACTCAGGCCTCGTCCCCTCCCTTCACCACTGTGTAAACACGCCCTGTGTCCATTTTTAGTTGGGAGATTAAGTTCATTTGAATCCTGAGGGTCCCTAGGGTCCAACTAGCCCACTAGGTACCTCCAGTAAGTGCCACAGAGCTGCGTTGCAGAGAGGTGTAAAAAGTGGCACGGCCTGGACCACCTCTCTGCAATGCAGCTCAGTGGCGCTTACTGGAAGCACTTGGTGGGCTAGTTAGCCCCCAGGGGCCCTCAGTATTGAAGGGAAATTATATCCCCAATTTAAAACGTGCCATAGTGCGTGTTTGCACACGTCACCTCAGGCCCCGTCCCCTCCCTTCACCACTGTGTAAACGCGCCCTGTGGCTGTTCTAAGTTGAGAGATTAAGTCCCCCTGAATCCTAAGGGTCCCTAGGGTCAAACTAGACCACTAGGTACCTCCAGTAAGCGCCACAGAGCTGCGTTGCAGAGAGGTGTAAAAAGGGGCTTGGCCTCAGAACACCTGGCTGCAGCGCAGCTCCCTGGCGCATACTGGAGATGCCTGTTGGGGGCGCGTTTGCAGAGTGCTGCACGGAGGGGGCATGGCCTCCGGCACGATGCCAATCTTTTATTTATTTTAGTTTTTTAAGAAGGGGGGCTGTTTGGTTCCCCTTCTTATTCTAATTTATTGGCCCTGATGACCCCATCCCCCAGGGCCAGTCTCCTAATTATATTTTTTTGACCCCAATCCCCAGGGCCGGCCACTGTTTTTTATTATTTTAAAAAAATATATATTTATAGACACACCTAGGACATGCTGGACAAACCGTACATACCTATCACCATGACGATTTGCGTGATATTCATTAAAAGGTGACTATGCATGCAATGAATCCACGTGGAATGTATTTACACCACTAGTGAAGCTCTGACATGTCTGATGCCCTACCGTGCCTAATCCTGGTAGACACCCTTGTCGTTTATTTATACAAACATGGGTAGCTATTGACGGGCACATTTAATACACATGCACACCAAGCCATTCAAAGGGGATTCGACAAAAATTCGACCAAAACTATGCAAGAAACCCCCCTCACGGTTAATAAAACACACATCCACTGCCGGATGTGTAATACTTTTTATTTTACTCTCTGGAAAGGGGACGAACATCACTTGAGAGTCACAGCGTGCTCCTGACAGAGCCCAATGCTGTGTTACACCCACCATTGCCTGCCGAGTGCCACACACCCCTGTGTTGTATTCCACTAGCTAGTGCATATGCTATGACACTCTCTAGCCCATGTGCACTGTAACACCACCCCGTGAATATGTCATGCCACACTTGTCTTCGCACGGGTTATATTGCCCCATCTAACGTGCCTTTCTCGATGCCTATGTTATAACGCACAGTGCTATGCCATACATATTACAATCTGGGATCCATATCTTTGTCACAGTGCATATGCAACGTTACACTCCCCAGCACATATTTTATATTACAACTTTAGAGACTAGTTAGGTTACACAACACTGCCCTGTGCATATTACACTCCAAGGCGCATATCGCATAGCACGCGCTAGTGCCTGTGCTATCTCGCGCTCTCCCATGAATCTGTCATTGCGCACAATGTATTGCATATTATATTTCACGCCCGGTTCATCTTATATCACACTTTTTGGTGCATAGTTTATACCATACACTATATCTAGTTTTCATTTTCAATCGTGCTCTCAGGACTATGTTCTATATAACACTGTGTTCACCTACCCTTTTCACGGGCATTACATTTTGCGATAGGGGGTGGAGGGTCAGGGGGTGTTTCTGCCAAGTGAGCCCGGAGTCACAGTCACAAACGTCCTCTTCTTCCTGAATAAAAGTGAGATTATGCTGCATACTTGTTCATATTTTAAGTAGTTCGCACAGACACAATGTTTTAAAAACAATAAAGTTCCTAATACCTGCCTTCTCTGAACAGTTAGCTTGCTGCCCCATCCCCTTCCTCCCTATCCTCTGTTGTGTGAATCCATGGACTAGCCTCCTCCCTCCTGCCATGCATGGTATGATGTGCTGCCACTGCCCTCAATTTAGTATGATGTACCAGTCCACTCCTCCTGCCCTCCATTGCCCAATTCTATGCCCCATCATTGACCTCCTGCTTAAACTCTGTGCTTAGCTTGCTGCCCCTATTCTCCTTCCCCCTGCCCTCCGATGTCTTTGTGCATGCCCCTGCTCCATCCTTTTTGCCCACCATGTCCCATGGACCTGCCACTCCTATCTACTCTGAGTGTTCTGTTGAGCTGCCACTCCCCTCCCACCTGCCTAGCATTGTCAGATGACTGTAACCTGTCCCTGCCACCTCCACCCTGCCTGTCCACATGCCATGCCCCTATCCTCTTCCTCCTGTCCTACATGGTCCATTGTACTGCCACACCCTTCTGCCCTCCCTGGTCTGTTGTGCTGCAACTGCTCCTCCTGCCTGCCCCGTGTGGTCTGTTGTGAGGTCCCTTCCCCTGAACTTTCTTGTCTGTGCACAGGTCCTGACCCTTCCTTCTATCCTCCATCGTCCTTTGTGCATGCCCCTCCACCCTCCTTCTTGCCCATCATAGCCATTGTGCTGCCACTAACCCTCCCACTTGCCATGCATGGTCTTCTGTGCTGCCATGGCCCCTCCCACCTTCCCTGTGTGGTCAGTTAGCTGCCCCTGACCCCCTCCCACCTTCCCTCCATGGTCTGTGTGTATGCCATCACAGTCTCACTGTTGCTCTTCATGGTGTGTCTTGCTTCTAGTGCCCATCCTGCCTGACCTCCATGGCTATCTTGCTGCTCCTGCCCTGCCCCCTTGCCCCCAGCCCTACTCCCTCCCTCCTGGCTTGTCTGTTCCATTGTAATGCCCCTGATCCGTCCCTCCTGCCCTTTATGGTCTGTTATACTGCAGCTTTCTCTCCTGTCTGTCCATTATGGTCAGCTAGCTACCATTGCCTCTTGCCCCTCTGTTCTCTGTTGTCCATGTGCATGGTCCTGTCCCCTCCCTCTTGCTTTCTATGGATTGTTGTGCTGCACTCCCGTCCTGCATGCCCTGTGTGGTGTATTGTGCTGCTGCAAACCCTGATGCCTGCCCTGCAGGGTCAGTTTGGTGCACCTCTCCATGTCCCTCCTGTCCTCTGTTATCCAAGTCCATGTCCCTATCCCATTTCCTTCCATGATCCAATGTACCATACTTGCGAACATTTTGAACTTGGTAAGAGGGAGATTTTGAAAAAAAACTGGGGTATTGATTTTCCCCTTTGAGTTACATTGAAAAAGAGGATATTGTAGACAGGAGACAGATCAAATAAAGCCCATTTGAGCTTAAAAACATTGGACGTTTCCTGGCTGAATCGGGTCTGTTGGCATGTATGGTTGTACTACCATTGCCTCTTCCTTCTGCCCACAATGGTCTATTACATTGCCACAGCCTTGAAGGAGGGTAGATTTTGTATCACAGGGGGCCCCTGGCCCGTTCTGTCCACACCTGAAGTATGAGACCCTTGTCCTTGCCCTGCCAGCTGCATTTGTAGGCCGTATTAAATTGACCAGCGGGTCCTGTGTTGCTATATAATTATCCTGAGACATCCTTACCACTCAGCCAGCATAAAACCCCTGTGTAGGCCCTTCTGTTCAATATGTAGGCCTCTTTGTTAAATTGACCATAGCTCTGCAATTTTAGTGTATAGCAGTCTGAAGGCAGGTCTGCGAGGCCTTCTGATCCAAACTAGTAGCCCCCACCCTACCCGAGTGCTCCGTGCTCGGTATCAAAGTTCAACATCCCCCTGAAGCTGTCGACATACAGTAGGCTGCATCCTGGACTGGTACTTGCTTCCTGGGCAGGTTTCCCGCTTTTAAGGAAGTGGCAACCGCAGAGCATCAAGTTAGGAGAACTGAGGAGATTTTATACATGAATATATTGAATTCCCGTACAATACCCATTATTTTCTGCTTGCTCTATGGAACTTACGATAAGCGATTGGCCTGAGAGACTGACCTTTTCACCCAGTCCATTGTCAGCATTAAGTGGGTAAATGACGAAATGTCTGGTAAAATCTGCAGACGAAGCTTTTGGGTAGCATACGTAGGTAGATGTAGCATGCAAAGGAGCCCACAAAATGATATAAAAAGGGAGCACCCACAGATATCGACGGACTACCTCGCCGTCTGTATGTAGGTTAACAGGCAGTGCAGGTTTTCCCCAAGAGCTGGGAGCTCTTGTCTTCCTTTGCTTAAAATGTCTTGCTCTGCTTTGCTTGAAGTATCTTATTCTATTTTACCTATATGAAATGTCATGTTATGTTTAACCATTGTTCTCTTTACTTTTGCATTTAAAAGATTTTGTATTGTAATTGCAGGAATGCTTGCTCTAAGAGTAAACGTGAGTGTTCCTAGGTAACATTTTCCTTGGTGTAACTTGTTTCTCATGATGCATTTATAGATGTGTTTTCTCTCTCTCTCTGTCAGTACATTAATTGAGATACAGAGAATATTATGACAGCTGTATGATTATCTGGATTCTGTATTTTGTACTTTATGTCTCTATTCTGCGGTTTCTTTGAAGTTGCATCTTCTCATTAAACTGCCATTGTATTCTGCCTCCAATTCCATGTCTCATATGTCTGTTTTCTTCATTTTTGGAGCAAGCGTTCCTAGGCACCCCGGCTCAAATTAAGGTGCCCCTTTTGTCCCTGACTCACTCTCCTGCTCAGTTCTGTGGTGGCTCCCGGGGATCTGGGGACCGCCCCTAGCTTCCTTGACCCGTAATAGATCTTCCCTCCAACAGCCTCTCTTGCAAGTCCTGTATTGTTGGTTTGTTGCCCCTGCCCCCCTTTCCACTGCCCTCCATAGTCTGTTGTGCTTCCACGACCCTTCCTGCCTGCTCAGTGTGGTTAAATTGTTGCCTTTGCACCCTCCTACCTGCCTTCAATTTTCAGAGTCCGTGCCCCTGGCCTCTGCCTCTCAACAGTATCCTAATGAAAAACTAGATTGCTAACATTCTATATTTATTACAAAAGTGTGGAACGCCTGACATCATCTTGATGTAATCAAAACTGTAATACCTAGAGCATTTCCTTTAGAAATTACATATATGAGAGGGTCTTATTGGCATCAAAATTATGGTTAGTGCTCTAAAAGACTAAAATAAGGACATATTTTCTGAGTTTTCAAATAGCGACAAAGCACTTTTAAATTATTTGTTATCTTTATGTTTTTTTATCCAGTTGACCACTTGATTAAATGTTGCACTTAGGGGAGAGGATGTGGTGTTACTTCCAGAACTGCAGACTTTGCAACTGGGGAACCAGGTTGAAGTTTCTGCTTCAGCTCGACATTCTGTGATTCTGGTCAAATCACTTAGTCTCCCCATGTCTACAACCAAAATGAATTTGTTCTTGTGTGATGTAACCAATGCTCATGTAAAGCACTCCAATACCTGACAAGTCTGCACTATATAACACTGCAAAAACACAAAATAATAAGTGTTTTGCACACTTCTGTCATTGGGCTATATTTGGGCTACATCTGGGTGATTTTGGGCTACATTTGGGCTCTTTTGTCTCCGGTGGCCATCTTGGGAGATTTATTTGTTATGAAGTTTCCTAATTTCCTCATGTACTGCAGTCTCCTCAGTAGGAAATGCTTTCAGTTTTTTACTTTGATTCCATCATGAAGGTACTCAGATATGTCACACATTTGCCATAAATTCTGAATGTTAGCACTCTAGTTGCTCATTAGATCACTGTAGTAAAACTACTGCACCATGGAAGTCTGCTCCTGGTATTAAAAGTGCATGTTTCAGTCTGCATGTCAGAAGTTTTTAATGAAATAGAAGAGGATTTGAGAAGTCACTCAAAATGTGCCCTCATTTTCTTTCTTCAGCATTAATCATAATTTCTATGGCAAAATGAACCTCCTCATTGTGTTCCTTTTTAAATTAAATGTTTTAAGTGTTACCAGTTTATTCCAATCAAGATGGCTTCAGGTGTGCCTTACTTTTGTCATAATGAAGACAGTAAGCGCTCTAGTTGTTTTTAAGAACATTCTGGGACATTCTGTCATTGGGCTATACTTGGGCTACATCTGGGTGATATTTGGGCTACATTTGGGCTCTTTTGTCTCTGGTGGCCATCTTGGGAGACTTATTTGTTATGAAGTTTCCTAATTTCCTCATTTACTGCAGTCTCCTCAGTAGGAAATACTTTCAGTTTTTTACTTTGATTCCATCAAGAAGGCATTCAGATGTGTCACACATTTGCCATAAATTCAGAATGTTAGCACTCTTTTTGCTCATTAGATCACTGTAGTAAAGCTACTGCTCACCAGGGAAAACTGCTGCTGGTATTGAAAGTGCATGTTTCAGTCTGCATGTCAGAATTTTTTAATGAAATAGAAGAGGATTTGAGAAGTCACTCAAAATGTGCCCTAATTTTTCTTTCTGCAGCACTAATCATACTTTTTATGGAAAAATGAACCCCCTCATTTTGTTCCTTTTTAAATTAAATGTTTTAAGAGTTACCACTTTAATCCAAGCAAGATGGCTTAAGGTGTGCCATACGTTTATCATAAGTAGGACTGTTAGCACTCTAGTAGTTCTTTGGAACACTCTGGGAAGCTGCAGTAGAACACAAAGGAATCAACTGACAGTCTCTGCCCTTGTTGGATGTACATGTTTTACTGAGAATGTCAGACTTCATTCTCACATGACTGAGAAAGATAATGTGAATTTACAGAAAATAAGCTCTCAGTTTAGCCTATAGATCACCTTCCAAACCTCTGTGGTAAAAGCATGAGAAAATATTTTTCTCTCAATCATGATATCCCAGCAGAAGGCTTTTTCACATGGTGAAATCACCTTAGAACATACCACAATTCCTAAAATGAGTATGGTACCATCAACAAATGATTTATAATGTAACTAAAGTCTTAAAACCTTCTATTAACTGCAATGCTTTTTAATGAGGTGCTATCATGTATATTGGTCCCAAGATGGCTGCCAACACTTCTTGGATGAAGTGCTGACAGCCAATCAGATCTCAGGATGAGATGTGTGGTTAGGCTCCGCCCACATATATATATATGCTTTTAAATGCTATTTTCTCAGGAAATACTGAACAGATTTACACCAGACCTGCAAAAGGCACTTCCTTGACCTTATGGCTACCTCTCTGCCAAATTTCAAGTAATTCTGTTCAGCCGTTCGGGCTGTAGCTGTGTCTAAAGGTCCTATGGAAAAATGCATGGGGAAAACGCGTTTTGGGACCCCCCTTTTTTCTCGGCCCCTGCTTGACGAATCCCCCCGAGACTTTCAGGGTAGGAGCGGAGCGTAGCGCCCCACCTATTTTGAAAATTTCGCGAGGATTCGTCGACCGGCGCCAAAGTTATTCCAAATAGAATGTTGCGGATTTCCTATGGAAACAGGGTCCTAACTATATCTACCTACTGGCGACCGCCAGTAGGTAATATATATACATATATATATATATATATTCACTGAAAAAACCATAGGTTTCACACATGTTATAGTTAGCTGTACATTTCACTCATAAAAAACCAATGAAATTCCCCCGTTATAGTTAGTGCAGGCAACTATAACTCACGCGACCGCAATCCTCTGCTGATGCTAATACTGTATTTAGACACTTATTTGCCCATGTCTTCTTCCATTAAATTTTAGCTATACATATATTACAAATATTTTTTTTTCATAAAGACACATATGTCATCAGCAGAAGATTGCGGTCGCGTGAGTTATAGTTGCCTGCACTAACTATAACGGGGGAATTTCATAGATTTTTTACGAGTGAAATGTACAGCTAACTATAACATGTGTGAAACCTATGGTTTTTTCAGTGAATTTGCAAGGTTTTTTAAATGCTAATTCCTAACTATAACGTGTGTGAAACCTATGGTTTTTTCAGTGAATTTGTACGGTTTTTTAAATGCTAAGTTACTTTACGCCATTCGTGGCGTTGCGCACCCAGTTAACGCAGTTCGTTCCGTGCGCGCACGGTGCGCTTCGCGCACCGTGCGCGCACAGTGAGCACGCGGTGCGCTTCGCGCACCGCGCGCCCACTTTACGCAGTTAGTGCCGTGCACACACGGTGGTAACGCGGTGCGCTGCGCGCACCGCGTGCCCACATTATGCGGGATGGGCCATGTACGCACGATGCGCTTCGCGCACCGTGCGCACATGGGGGACATATTATGCGCATCTTTTTGAAATGTATTCTTTGTTAATTTTATAGCTGTTATCTGCCATGCACAAATGGTGCCCTTCGGGCACCATTTGCACACGGGGTGGCACCGTGCGCACATGGGGGACATATTATGCGCATCTTTTTGAATTGTATCCTTTGTTAATTTGATAGCTTTCATATGCCGTGCACAAATGGTGCCCTTCGGGCACCATTTGCACACGGGGTGGGGATAATGTGGATAATTTTATTTTTTTTAATTTTTTTACCGTACGCGTACGGTAAGCGTGATCGGCGAATTTCCGAAAAAACGAAACCATTTTATTTTGGGCTTGAGGGTTGTTTGGGGACCCCTAGATCAATGCTGGGTGGTTAGGATGTGACGAAACTGCCTCTTTAGCCATTTTTTGGCTTCGTTTTTGCTGCCCAACTCAGAGAGCGAGAGAGAAAATGGCGGCCGCCGCTTCCTGGTTTCGACCGATTCGAATGTTTACTAAGATCTAAGAGCCAATCAGAATCGCGCTCGCGCACGCCACCGTACGCGTACGGTAAGCGCACCGTAAGCGCACCGTACGCTGGCTCAGATATATATATTGATTTAAAGGCAATTTTCTCAGAATCTACTGAACAGATTTACACCAAACCTACAAAAGGCACTTCCTTGACCTGAGGACTAGCTCTCTGCCAAATTTCAAGTAATTCTGTTCAGCCGTTCGGGCTGTAGCTGTGTCTAAAGGTCCTATGGAAAAATGCATGGGAAAAACGCGTTTTGGGACCCCCCTTTTATCTCAGCCCCCGCTTGACGAATCCCCCCGAGACTTTCAGGGTAGGAGCGGAGCGGAGCGGAGCGCCCCACCTATTTTGAAAAATTCGCGAGGATTCGTCGACCGGCGCCAAAGTTATTCAAAATAGAATGTTGCGGATTTCCTATGGAAACGTGGTCCTAACTATAACTACCTACTGGCGACCGCCAGTAGGTAATATATATATATACACATATATATATATTAATATATACTTATGATTTAGCATACAGTTACATACATTTTCATACTATTTTAGTGAGCAGATTCACAAATCAATGCAATATCTTGAAAAATGAATGTAATGTTTAATAGCACTGTAAAATGTCAGCGAATTGAGGAGTCTTGCGAAAAAAATATATTTTACACGAGCTAGAAGGTAGAAACTATCAAGAATGTGCCTTAACAACCTTGCCATTCAAAAGTGCTCTTCATTTCTTAACCATTGCTATCCATGAATATACTAAAATTCAAGGCAGTTTTTAAAGAACAAAACGTATAAAGATATCCTCTATGCAAATTATATGTTGATCCTATTATCAAACACACAAAGCACTGCTGCTAGAATTATTGAATGCAATTGAACAATATGGTTGCATCTCTGGCTATGGTTATGAATTGGACAAAAACTGCCGCTATGCCACTCTCCAGGGGATGTTTTCATTCAGAAGTCCACAATTGGAGCATTAAGTGGTCTAAAGAAAACACCACTTACTTAGACATGTAAATCACTTGTAACACAGGCAATATTTTCAAGGCAATCTGTAACCTTCCATTACAAAAAATTGAAAACTGATTGTGCTGCAATTGAGTAAAACCCTCATTGTGGGTTCAGATTAACATCATGAAAAATGAATAGCCTTGCAGGAAAAATGTACATATTTTGCAGTCTACCTTTAAAAACGAATGACTCATATATTAAGAAAATATATACTAAGTACCAGGCCGTTTTACTTTAAGTGGGGAAATCTGAGAGCTTCGCTTTTTATTTTGCATCTCATTTTTAGTCCACATTCCTCGTCTTAATTTAGAAGGCACTCTAATTAGCTACAAAACAGCTCTAGTATATTCCTAATTATCGAGTTTAATATATGCAGTATCAATTCAATTTAGCTTTCTTAATAATACTGTATTTCTGGTTTATTTTTGTAGCCTATGGGCTTCTGTTTTACTAATAGTGGGGAAGTCATAATGTGTCGTCTAGCATTTCTGGTCACTGGTTCCAAGAATAGACTTTTAATATTCTGCACTGAAAAGAGACAAGACAAAGTAGAAACAGAGAACATGTTATGAAGAGTGGTTTTGAAAACGGCAGACAACCAGGTTGGTTATATATGATACAGACAAAACAAAACAATGACGGGCGCAATGCTTGATTTAATCACAATCACTGATAATCAGTGGGGGCTGCATTACAGTCTATTGCTTTTTTGCTCATCTTAGCACTACAGGCAGGGACTCACCCATCTTCAAATTAGACTTGGCTTTGGTCCAGTAGGAAACTTCCAGTATGATTCAGTAGGTCTCATTTGTAACACAAGTATCTCCATACCGGTTTCAGCCTTGTAAGGACCTATCACTGAGGTGTAGTTTTGGTCCAATCAGGAAGTGAGTACTGAATTCTAATATACTCATAGGGCCTCATTTGCAATGAATTGGCATAGTGCTGCAAGTCTTTTTGCAGTGCTGCTCTATGGCAATTTGAAAGGGCAAGAATCACAGTATTAACAAGATACAGTGAATTCCTGTCCTTTCTGCCTGCGCACCATTTGGTGCCTAGCCCCAATGCAGGCACCCTTGCACCATGGTGCTAGGATGCCTGCATTGGTGGCAGGATTGTTTTTGTGCAGGAAGGCATACCTTCCTGCACAAAAACAATACATGGAAGCTTTTTCCCCTTTCCATGTGTTCTGCAATGCAGCACACAATTAGAAAGAGGAAAAATAGAGATATTTCTCCTAGTTACGCCGCCCCTGAGGAGACATGCAGTTTTGATGCATTCCCAGGTTTACAGATGCTTGTAAATCTGGAAATGTGTCAAAACCCAATGGGTTTTGTGTGGGAAACCCACCAGAACACCTATGGAATTCCCCCTAATGCAGTGTACGGTAATGCATCGACTTGCGCTGCGTTGCCTTACACTGTATTTATGAGGCATGAAAAGGCATGCAAAGTGGCTTTGCATGGCCTTGTAGATATGGGTCTGCACTCTGCGTCACCGGTGCATCATAAAAAGTGATGCATCGGCGGCTTTTTCTACCTGAGGTTTTGCAATGATTATTTGTCAGTGTTGAGCGATCAACAAAATATTTCATTTTTAACTTCTTGAATGCAAGCAGCAAGGTGTGCAAAGTAAAAGGGAACATATTCCCACTGCCAACCAATCTGAACTGAAAGAAGCCTCTATTCTGCCTTTGGTTCCCAGATTTTTGGATGCCTTTTCATTGAAGTAATGATATCTGAGATATTATATATTACAATGAGAGTCATCAGATACCCAGGAACTGGCAGATAAGAGGATGAGGGCATTTGATCCCCCCTTTAACTTTGGGGGCTTAGGTAGCAGACATGCACCACTGTGGAAAAAATAATATATTCTTATCTGATATAAGGAACCACTGTAGGGGGAGTAGATAAGGAAGGAAGATGGGTAAATTCTTTGATTAAGTTAAATCTCACCCCTGAATAAACGTCACATGATGGAGTCTTCAGGCTAATGGGATTGTGGTATCTGCGGATGCAGTATTGCCAGTAGGGGCAGAAGACATCTTGCAACCAGACTTCTGGGCTTGATATTTTTAGCCTGGTAAGTCGTTTAAAGGAGTGGACCCAGCATACAAAAAAGATTATTTCTTAAAAAGGGGTTAATATTTTGTTTCTAAATATTGTATAGAAAATACTATATGCCTGATTACAAGTTTGGCGGTCTGACCACCCCAACACCTCGTCTGCCAGTAGACCACAGCGCTGGTGGTCTTCCAACCGCTGTATTACGAGTTTACCATGGTGGCCGAGGTGTGGCTGTCAGGATTTTGCAGCAGTGGTGATTATTTCTCTATATGTATCGATACCTGTGTGAACATTTCAACTGCATGTGTGTCAAATGCACACATATGCATGATACATGTGGTAAAGTACCATCTACCCATTGCCGGTGTCTGGCCCCTATGTAGCATTCCAGGCAATGGGTATATGGCACAAAAAAGGACTCACATGCATATCATCACAAAGAGGGTAGTAATTCTCAGGTTGAAAATGCTACTGTTAGGGAGGAACCTGAAGAAAGGAATCTACATTGAACTCTGATGGGAAGAAAAGGAAAGGGGTGAGAACAGACCTCAAATTCTTTGTTTCTGACAACTTACAGATGACAGTCCCACTGCCAGAGTCAGCTTGTGGGAAAGCCAACTCATAATATAGCAGGTATTTAAACTCCTCTGTGCTGCACTATGGAAGCTGCTGTTCCCCGACCACTCAGTCTGCAGTGTACTGGTGGTTCATCTGCAGTCCTTGCAATAGCAATCCACTCAACGGCAGTTGGAACACCAAGCTCAGGCAATTGGACCGTGGGTATGTCACTCCACGGACCGCCCAACTCGTGATAAGGGCCTATTATTGGATCATGGGGGATCCAAAATCCCTAAAAATCAGTGAGTCAAGGCAAAAGATGTTATGTTAGGCTATTGTTACATAGGTACAAGAGATGTATGAGAGGCACCAGCTTGTTTGAGCTCCTGTAATAGAAAGCAATATGTCTTTGTGTCTAGAGCATAGCAAGATGTCACTCCTCTTAATTCAGAATTTCCATGGTAGTGGTCACTCAGTGGGATGTTCTGGGGCCTGCGAGGAGTATCAGTTACTGAGATTGGCAGACAGGACATGTGATCTTGTAGGATGAGAAGAGTATCAAACAGAGAGTTCATTACATGCTTCAAAAACACCATTTCTTGGAAGCAGTCGGCTTGCCTAGCCTTAGGTTTACTGCTCCCCAAGACGGTGTTAACCTTTTTCCTTTGATGTCGTCTACTTTCTTGACCATCTTTAAAGAGGTTAGGCCCTGTCACGGGGTCTCTCACCTCTCCCAGAACAGTGACCCCAAGGATATGGAGGACTACCCATTCCCCGCTCATGCCGTGCCTTCTCTTCTCTTGCAGCCATCTCATCCCTTTATGGTTTCTACCATCCAAGAAAAGGGGGGGAAGCGGTCCCTTTAACCCTGACAACTTCCTGGAATTACCTCCCGCCCAAAGAGATTACGCCATTCTAGTTTTTCCACCAATCACGGCTAAGGATGAGGAAACGGGGAGTTTAAATTCCTAAATCAGACGTAGACTGGGCGTAATTGCTACGGTGGAGTCAGCACTTGAGGAGATGCCAACAGATTTAGTGGAGAACGACGACCCCATTTTAGCCACCTGATGTCGATCTTTGAGGACCACCTATGTTTCCAGCGACGTGTGGACTCACAGAGCCGACCCGACTCCAGAGGAAATGAGCACACCATCCGAGATAGACGGGAGGACAGGAAAGACCAAGCAAAGACACCCCGCGCAGAAGCCAGCAACATTCCAGGAGGAGTGTGGCTCACACTGGTACGAAATTGCCTAAGGGGCCTTGGAGGGAAGTGGGTGTCTGGCACCAGTTAAAGCAACTTCTTATAGGGGAGGGAAGGGTGACTAGCGTGGCCCTGAGAAAACCCCCTTACACTGGGGAAGGCTTTAGTAAGGTGCAAGTATCCCATCACTCCCCATCCCATCGCCTCATAAGCCCCCGAAAGGGTCTATCATTCCAGTCTTTCTTTATCTGAGGTACTCCTGAAGAGAGACGGAAAGAAGCTGGAGAATCCGCAATGCCAGTCAAAAGGAAAGTACAAGAGAATCAATATCTTGTGCATAAGCATTCCTTAACAACTACTATGAAATAAAATAGTGGAAGAAAGGAAAGTAACTACCACCTCTCATTATTTCGCTAATTTCCTACAGGCCTTGAGATGGATGTACTACAACACATATATTCCTCTATTTCCCGGTAAATTACTCTCCAATATATTATTCTGTTGTCCAAAATTGTTAGTCTACTTTTCAGCTGAATTTTTTCTTATTATGCAAGATTTATGCTGGGCTCTTTTTTTTACTCTGATTTTCAATCAATAATTTTCCATATTTCCCCCCAAAAAAATTGTTGGCTCTTTTTGGCTTTTTCCTCGTAACAACAAAGCAGCTTAGCTTCAAGTGATTTCTTGAAATTATTACAGAAATACAACACATCTCCTATTTAGAAAACAATACAAAATAATTTTCTTCTTAGATATAAACATTAAACCCATAAATTCACAAACGTAAACAAAACACTAACAACACCTTGCATTCCAAAATGCAGAAAAATTGGTACAAAATATGTCAAATAAACTAAAGTACTCACATTTCAGCCGCAGAATAAAATTTAGACAGAAAATTCATCCACAGCAGATAATTCACAGCGTGTTGCCCAAACAAATGCAACATTTCATCCGATCAACAATGCAAAATAAAGAACCCATACCAAATCCATAGATTGTCTACAAAACTCAAACTTTATTAAAAAAAAGAAGGAAAATGATAAAAACATTCAGAAAATAATTTTTTTTAACAAAGTTTCCTTCCAAAGAAAAACTGATGGAAGAGTAATATAAACAATTCCAAATGGGAAGATCTTTGTTACCTGCAACATAAAAATGTGTCCACCCACCCCAAAAAGCAATAATTGTAACTTCTACAAAGATACAATGTCTTACTCCATATCAAATCCCCAAATACACGTTATGAAACAATCATGCCTATAATCAACCAATACTAATACGCTAAGCACATAATTATTGACTACTAATATACACTGATCTAAACACCTTCAAAATAGGAATTAAGTAACTAAATCTGAATGCAGCCACTGTATTTAATCCAAATACACCACAATTAAACTTATCAAAGGACCAACTAAATTAAAACCTGAAACACATCTCTTGATGTCCACATGTCAATTACATCAAAAAGGAACTTTTAACAGTGGTATTTGGAAAAATGGTGCTATACGGAACATGAGGCTACAAATAAAGAGCAGTGAATATATAAATATACATACATATAAAGATTTTAAAAATGTAAAAAAGTCATATTTTCAGTAAAATGTATCCATTTGTTGAGGTATAAAAAGTATTTGAAAATATTTACAAGTAATAAGCTGTAAACATATTCAAAAATGTTATTCAATTTTATAACAAAAGCTTACAGTTACTTGATATATTTAAAAATATAAAATATCTTCTATCAAGAAAACTTGGCAAATGTACTTCTATATGTATTGTTATTACTTTTGATGTGAATAACCAATTTTATTTAGTTCCTTTACTTGGAAGTGTATCTAATAGTGTTATCATATTTTTATGACAGGTAATTTTGAATAAATACCATAGTTGCATTTGTATCTGTTCCAATTAAACAATTCTCTAATGTTATTTAATATTTTTGAAATGATCCAATGTAGACATCTTTATTTTGTTTCAAAATTATAATTTTTAATCTTACATGTTAACATTTGTGTTTTTTGCTGTTTTTCAGGAAACTCCAATTTAAATAAAGTGATCTACTTGTTATTTCTTCTTATTCTTTCAAGTTAGCACACTAAAATATTATTGTTTAGGTTGCAAAAATATATATATAATAAAAATATTATTTAATTTGCAAAAATATGTTTATAATAATATATATAATAAGTGTGCTATTTTAACTCAAGTACCTCAACCATTGGGACAGTTCAAAATTTGAAGGACGTTAACATTTACTTTTGTAAATCCAATCCCACAAACATTGATGAAAGTGCAAAGATGGGTTGATGATAAATATGCTATTTTACATCCAGTCCCAATAAACATTGGGTAAAATGCTTAAAATGTGGGAATAAGATTTACTATTTTAACTCCAATTCCATTGCAAACACAAAATGAGGAAGTGTAAAATATACTTTTCTAACTCTAGTGCCACACACATGGGGCAAAGAGCAAAAATTAGAGAGTAAGATGTACTGTTCTAACTCCAG
Source organism: Triturus cristatus (assembly GCF_964204655.1). Lineage (NCBI taxonomy): Eukaryota > Metazoa > Chordata > Amphibia > Caudata > Salamandridae > Triturus > Triturus cristatus. The sequence continues at coordinate 1,627,095,707 of NC_140589.1, read as the reverse complement.
TGCCGTAAACATTGGGGAAAGTCCAAAAGTTGGAAAAGGGACATTAAGATTTAGTAGTCTAACACCAGTCTCGCAAACACTGGGTTTAGTGCATAAAAACGAAGGGTAATATTTAGTGTTGTAACTCCAGTTTCACAACCATTAGGAAAAGTGCAAAAATTAAGGGAGGGGAGTTTTTCTATTCTAGCTTAACTCCCCCAAGCATTGGGGAAAGATTTATGAAGGATAACATTTAGGCCTAGATATACTAACACTTTGTGCCATCGTAAAGTGAGGCAAACCAGCAAAAAGTAAAGCCTTTGTAAATGACTTCGAAAGCAAAAGCTATATTGCACTGCAAATGTGCCTTTTTCCAGTCCAAAAAGCGCTTTGTGCTGCTTTGCTTTGTTTTGTGGCAATGGGGTATTATCGGGGTAGTAGAGTGCAAATGCCCATAGTTTTTGATGCAAAGCCCAATCTACTAGGATAGCCAGACCAGGCCAGTCAAAAACTCACGCCTCCTTGAAGCAGGAGCTAACAAGGAGAAATGTTTTCATTTATTCTAAAAACCGATTATAAGAAAATGCCTCCCTTTTTGTGGTCACCCCCATAACCCTCTTCAGAACACTTTTGAACTTGTTGAAGACAGAAGAAGGCTGCACCTGCTGGTGTGACCTGGGGACAGAGCCCTCAGGCTGACCTGCCCCCCTTGTACCCCTAGGCCAAGAAGTGGTCTCAATTAACTGACCTGTTAACCTCAAGGACAAAATAGCTGCACAAAGTCTATTTACCTGAAGAGCCCAGCTGACCAGTTCCAAGTGGACCTTCCCTGGACCCTGCTAGTTGGTTCCACAGGAGTGAGGTCCTGACATCTACATGGTGCTCCTGCAGTCCTGGGGCCCCTCGATAGGTGTCAGAAGCACTCTTCCTGCCTAACACTAAAAGCTGGAACTTAGAAACTTTTTCCAGGATTTTTTACTGCTGGACAACAGAAGAATGGGACCAACTTGCTAAGGTATTCTGACAAGTGTGCATTGCTGCTGGACTAAAGATTCAGGTTGCACCAAAACACAGCCCTTCTCAGCTATAGTTTGCAGTGCTGCCCTGTTGGAGAAATCTGAGCATCAAAAAAGTGACCAGAGGTAGAAATCTTCACTGGGCAAAGGTGGCAAAAATATCCATCCAGCGAGGGACTATCCTTGGGTGCAGATCTTGAATTTCTCTCACTCTGAGCTTTCTGCCAAAAGTCAACCTCACTGGGACTTTGTCCAACAGATATCTAGCCTCATGGAAACCATCTTGGCCTGAGCCTGCTGACTTGCCCCACTGAGAATTTTTTATTTCCATATCAGAGATTAAGACAGAAAGCAAAAACTTCCGACTGGACAAACCTGGTTTCTGTATCCAAAACATACTACATCATGATCAGCTTTAAACCTTACCCTTGGCCTAGCCTAGCAAGACCAGTTGCTCGTAGTCGGTCCTTTGCAATTTCGTATCTCCGGTTACCCTCATCGGATTTTTGTCATTTTCATATAATTTTTCTATAATCATAAAGTGGAGGGGGAATCTTATTCAGCTGTGTATTTGAGTTTTATCTGTTATTTTCTTTACAATCTACCCATGCATTATCTGAATGTTTACAATCTCAAGAAATATATGTTTTTTAGGATACTTTTATGTTTATCTAGACTAGGGGTGGGAATAACTTGCACAGTCCTGTGTAGCGTAAACACGTACAATTAAGTAGGATTTCCATCTGATTATCTTGGAGCATGCAAGAATAATCCTGCTGTTAGCACTATTTCTTACTGCAAAATGCCCCTTCATGTCCCAAATAGACGCGGGGATGCATCTTGCGTTAAGAAATAGAGCTAAATGCAACAGAATACGAATAGTGCGAGTGAGAGGCCGCACGCACTTTCTAAACGTGCTCTACGGGTATGATTTTTCCCTAACTATCTACCAGCACTGAGAACTATTTTCTTAGTACAAAATGTATCCTGAGGCATTTTGCACTACGAAATAGCACTGGATGTAACAGAAAATGAATATCAAATGCAAAATAGCTGTTCACCTTCACTGAATATGCTCTTGCAGTCGGATGCTATCCACCAAATTACTGTTAATTCTACGAGGAGGAGTGATAAACATATTTATTGGTAATTTTTCATCAGAGAATAACACAGATTTAAAAAACTTACTCTGATTACTCCATCGCAATTGAAATTCCACCCAAATCCAGTCTAGATATAGAAATGTATACTTGATGGGTATGCTTTCAGTGCAAATAATTAAACAGCATACACTCACCTCTGCGTGTCTGTGAATTGTACAAGGTGAGCCTTTAACAGTGCCAGAAAAGGGGCAATATCAGCTTCAGGCCATTTTTAATAAATATGGCTCAGAATGTTTTTCCCAATTGCTCATCGCGGCACAGCAACTTTGGTTGCTGCATTGTGTTGCAGCTAAACATAATAAATCTGGCCCTCACTATTCCAATTTCAGTCCCATGTACATTGGGGGACGTGCAAAATTAGAACAGGGAGTAAAATGTACCACAATAACTCTAGTTCCACTATAAATTGAGGATACACAAAGGAAAGTGTAAAATTTTGAGAGGGAGTAAGAAATACTGTTTTAACCTCTTCTATGCCCATGACGAGATAGTCTCGTCATGGAGCACGGTTGCGCTGTGCCCATGACAAGACTATCTCGTCATGGACCCCGCCCGCTAATGAAAGGCCCGGCACAGGAGGGGGAAAGGGCGGGGCACTGAAGGGGTTAACTACAGTGTCACAAATGGGTTAGAAAGTTTACAAATGTGGGGGCAGGGATAAGACTTACTATATTTACAGCATTTTCCACAAATATTAGGGAAAGTGATAAAATGAGGGGTAAGATTTACTGTTCTAACTCCAGTCTCTTAAACATTGCAGGAAGTGCAAAATTTATAATGGTGTAAGATTTACAACTCATCAATCAATCAATCACTCAGGGGGTTTGTAAAGCGCACTACTCACCCGTGAGGGTCTCTAGGTGCTGGTGGGTGAGTAAGCAGCTCTGTTCAGTTGAAGAGCCAAGTCTTGAGTGCCTTCCTGAAGGTGTTCAGGGAGGGGGTGTGTCTGATGTCGATCAGGAGCTCGTTCCAGGTCTTGCCCACGATGTAGGAGAAGGGTCTTTCACCTGTTGTGGCTCTGCGGTTATGCGAGGTTAGTGGATCAGGTTTCTCTTGGGTACGTGGAAGGAAATTCTCTCATTGAGGTATTGGGGTCCGGTGCTGTGGAGGCATTTGTAGGCGTGGGACCATATCTTGAAAGTTACTTGCTTGTCAATGGGGAGCAAGTGGAGGTTCTGCAGGTGTTGGGTGATGTGTTTGTGTCAGGGGACGCCGAGGACAAGTCTGACTGCGGTGTTCTGAATGCTACTGGAGTTTGCAGAGCAGAGACTTGTTGATCCCGGCGTAGAGGGCGTTTCTGTAGTCCAGTCTGCTGGTTATGAGTGCGTGGGTCTTCCTAGATTCAGGGGGATCCATTTGAAGGTTTTTCGGAGGATGAGGAGGGTGTTGAAGCAGCTGGAGGCGACGGCATTGACCTGTCGGGTCATGGAGAGGGAGGAGTTGAGTATGATGCCGAGGTTTCAGGTGTGGTCCGAGTGGGTGGGGGGGCTGCAGAGGGCGGTGGGCCCACTAGGTGTTGTCCCATACAGAGGGGGAGGGTCCGTGGACCTCTGTCTTCTCTGAGTTGAGCTTCAGGCAGTTGTTGCTCATTCAGGATGCGACGTCCTTCAGCCCTTGCTGGAAATTTAGTCTGGTGGGTTGAGAGGATGAGCTGGGTGTCATTGACATAGGATACTATGCTGAGTCTGCACTGTCTGACAATGGCGGCGAGGGGGGCCATGGAGATGTTGAAGAGCGTGGGGCTAAGCAATGATCCTTGTGGTAGCTGCAGTTGATTTCCATGGGTTTAGAGAGGAAGGGTGGCAGTCTGATTCTTTGGGTTCTGCCAGCAAGGAAGGCGCGGAACCAGTCAAGGGCGGTACCCTGTATGCTGGTGTTGTGGAGTCTGGTGGTGAGTGTTCGGTGGGAGATGGTGTTGAACGCTGCCAAGAGGTCAAGTAGGATCAGGGCCATGGTGTGGCCTTGGTTGAGGAGGGTGCCGATGTCATCTGTGGTGGCGAGTAGAGCGGTCTCGGTGCAATGGTTGCTGCGGAATTCGGATTGTGAGGGGTGGAGGATGGCGTTTTCTTTGATGAATTCTGTTAGTTGGGCGTTGATGGTAACCCTGGGCGTAGTTCGCAAAGTAGCACTTCGCGAAGCTACGCAAAGTGCACTTCGCACTACGCGAGCTACGCGTAGCACTTCGCGAACTGCGTAGTACCTTGTTCGCACTGTGCCAGATGCCGTTTTCAATGATTGCACCGTGCGGACAAGCAACCGGCACTGTGCAATCATTGAAAATGGCATCTTGCACAGTGCGAGCTGTAGTTTTCTGCTGCTCGAGTAGATTTTTACTCGAGCAGGAGCTTTCTCAATGCGAACTGGTAGTTTCTCATCGCGAGCGGTCGCGAGCATACGCGACCACTCGCAATGAGAAACCTGACCTCCTCGCGTTGGGAATCTCACCGGGAGGTTTATTTTCCATGCTCGCGATCGACAACTTGATGTTGCTGATCGCGAACAAGGAAAAAGTCTCACCGGGAAGTCATTTTGCTCTCTCGCGGTCGCCAACGTGACGTTGAGTACCGCGAGCAAGCAAAAAATGACCGCATCACTAAGCAACACTACGCTACGCGTGTTCGCACTGTGCTACGTGCAATTCGCGTAGTGTGAAGTAGCGTGAACTTCGCAAACTACGCAAGCGTAGCGTAGTGCTTTGCCCAGGCTTAGTTGACGGTCTTCTTGGTTACTTTGGCCACAAAGGGGAGGAGGGAGATTTGTCAGTATTTCTTGAAATCCGTGGGATCCGCTGAGAGCTTCTTGAGCAGGGGTCTGACATGTACACGTTTCCAGTCGTCAGGAAAAATCTCGGTCTTGAAGGAGGCGTTGATGGTGTGCTGTAGTTTCAGAGCAATGGTGGTGGTGGATCTTTGGAAGATGTGCAGGGGCAGGGATCAGTGGGGGCTCCTGAGTGAATGCCTTTCATGGTTGAGGAGGTATCTTCGGTGGTGACTGGGGTCCAGGAGGAGATGGTGGGCTGGCTGGCATTGCTGGAGTAGAAGGCGGTTTCGGAGTCAGGTGTCTGGTCATTGAAATTGTTGAAGAGGCCATTGATTTTCGGATGGAAGTAGGAGCCAAGCTTGTTGCAGAGGTCCTGGGATGGGGTGATGTCCGTGGTTTCGCTGGAGGACTTGGTGAATTCCTGGATGGCGCTGAAGAGTTCCTTGGAGTTGTTGGAGTTGGCGAGGATCTTGTTCTGGATGAAGGTCCTTTTTCTGATGTGCAGGTGGTATCCATCATGGCATTCTTGTAGGTGGTGCAATCTTCTGACATTTTGCTGTTTCTCCAGTTCTTCTTGAGACTTTTGCAGGTGTGTCTGGATTCTTGGAGGTTGGTGCTGAACCAGGTGGCCTTCTTAGGCGCTATCTTTTGGGGTTATGTAGGGATTCGAGATCCAACTGTGGAGTTTTTTGGCTGCAAGGTTGGCATAGGTTGAGGAGGTGGGGGCATCGCAGTTGAGGGTGGAGTTGAGCTGCTCCTCAGTGACTTTGATCCAGTTTCTTCGAGGAGGGGGGGTGCAGGTTTGGGCGGTGTGGGTTTGTTGAAGAGGAAGTGTATGCAGTGGTGGTCTGTCCATGCGGGTTGCGTGTTGGCTGAAGCGTATGTTGGTCCTTCCTGTGAAGATGGGGTCGAGGATGTGTCCGGTCTTGTGGGTGGGAGTGGTGATGAGCTGTGTCAGTCTGATGTTGGTGAGTTTGTCCAGGCGTGTGGTGGAATTGGGGTCGCTGGAGTTGTTGAGGTGGAAGTTCAGGTCTCCGATGAGTACGTAGTCCATGGCGGTGATGACTTGGGGTGCGATGAGGTCAGTGATGGTAGTAGCGAATGAAGCACGGTGTTTGGGGGGTCTATAGGCAAGGGTGCCATGAAGTGTGTTCTAAGGCTGGTCTGGACCTGGAAGTGAAGGTATTCAGTGGTAGAGAAAGAGTCACTCGTGGTGGAGTTGGAGAGTTGGAGGGCACTCTTTTGTGCAATGGCGAGTCCTCCCCCTTAGTGGTTGGGGTAGTCCTTCCTCTGGATGTTGTATCCGTCTGGGATGGCAGTGGCGATGTCGGGGGTGGAGGAGGCGTTGGTCCAGGTTTCCGTAAAGATGGCGACATCTGGCGAGAGGGTGTCGAGGAGGTCCCAGATCTCTACAGCATGTGTGTGCATAACTCATAACTCCTGTACCTTAAACATTAGGGGAAGTCCAAACATTAAGGTGGTAGGATTGATTATTCTAACTCCAGTACCATAAATAGAGTGGGAGCAAATATATTATTCTAAATCAAATTTCACAATCATTTGGGGCAAATATACTTCTAACTCTAGTCCTGAAAATATTTGGGAAAGTGCAAAAATTGGCAAGTGAAAATTTACTATTCTAACTTAAGTTCCAGTTCCAGAAATATTTTGGACAGTGCAAAAATTAAAGATGGAATAGATTTATGATTTTTACTCTACTTCTAAAACATTGAGGAAAGTGCAAAATTGTGGGGATAAGATTTACTAGTCTATTTCATTGGCCAAAGTACATTGCTAGGTTGGGGGCAAATATCCTTTTCTTATTCAAACTCGTCATGTTTTGGCAAAAATGCATTGTAAGAAATTAGGTTATGAGTTGAGAGGGATGAGAGCCCTACTCAAAAAATAAACACAATCCTTGTTAGGGTGAAAACACAAAAGTCACTAAATAAACCTATGCTTAGCCCACTGGTAGCTTGGCACATAAGAAATCAGGCTTATATTAGAGGCAATATGCAGAATATCTATGCAGTAACATGGTGAAAACACAAAAATCAAAAAAATCCCAAACCAATTTAGAAAATAGTAGATTTTATTATATATAATGACACCAAAATTTAAAAAATCTAATAAGTAGAACTGAAGTTATGACTAGCAGAAAGAAGCTCAAAGTGGCAATCATATTTATCTGGTCGTGCTGGTCTGGGTCATAGTCCAAAGTTCTGTCTGACCACAATGGAGTGCAGGTTGGGTACGCGGCCTATATTTGTTCAGATAGAGCTTACCTTCTCGCTCAATGCAGGTCCACAGGAGGAGCCTCAGATGGAGATCGTTGTCGGCTCGAATAGCAGGGCGCCATTGGACCTTTGCATTAGCAGGAAATGCGGGTGATCATTGCTGATGCAAAGAGCACAGAACCTGTGTATTTTTAGCTGGATTTCAGTTCTTGCAACTCATACACCAGCAAAGGGTCCAGGACCTGGGAAAGCACCTCTTTGGTGTCAAAACAGCAGGGTCCAGGCAAGTCCATTTGATGGTGGTTGGCTGGGTAGTTGCAGGAAAGCCCTCTGGAGGCTTGTTGTGTCCTTATAGCTCAAACATGAGGTCAGCCAACTGCTCCTTGGTGTTACTTCTGGGACCCTAGGTTCAAGGCAAGCATGTCCAGTCTTCCTTCTTCAGACAGCCGGGCAGTCCGTCTTCTGAATCTTCCACAGGTCTTAGAGTTTTCTGATTCTAGGTTCTGAGTGTGCCAATTTTATACATCGTTCCTGCCTGTATGTCAGGTCACCCTTTTTGTCTACCCTTAAACTCCTTTTCTGAGTTTGGTTCCAATCTAGCTAAGGATACAAAGGCAAAGGCAGGTCTGGTGTCAGGTTCCTTTGTGTGTGTTGTAGACCGGTTCCTTTGATGTGTAATCAGGACAGGGATCAACTCCTCCCCAGCCATTCTGTCATGAAGACCCACTTCCTCTATGCAAAGGTCCCTCTTGTCCCCTGTTGTGAAGGAATACCCATCACACCACAGGAGAGCCATTAACAGTCATGTGACCCTGGGCACAGGCTGAAATGTGCTTTTGGTTTAGGCAGAACAATTCCAACTTTTAATAAGTGGCATTTTCAGAAGAGTAACTTAAAATGACTTTACCATTCAGGAGGATTTTAAATTGCATTTCAAATAAAGGCCCTGATTACAAGTTTGGCACAGCAGAGACAGTGCAACCCCACCTCCACAGCGCCAAATCTGTGCAAAACCACCCAAGGACTGCCAACTCTATTACGAGTTGGAAATGCACAACTCGTTATATGGTTGCCGGTTCTCTGCTATTCCCATGGTGGTGCCTGGAAAACAGGCACTGCAATAGGAACAGCAAAAGGTTCCAGTACGGAATTAACAAGAGCGTCCATGCTGTGCAGGAACTTTGTGAGGGTACAGACATGGAGGCACATGTTGTGCCCCCCCTGAATGTGTCCCCATGGCGGGGTGGCCATCTACATGGCCAGCTTTTCATGGCGGGGATCCACCATGAAAAGGCTGGCAGTCCAGGAACATGTAATATGGCAAGCGGGACTGCACCAGTCCCCGCTCAGCATATTGCGTTGTGGCACTCCTGCGCCACCAGTTCCCTGGGGCAGCCGATGGTAAACAGCCGCAACAACTTTAGAAGTCATAATAGAGCAGACGGTGGACTGCCACTGCTGTGCCACTGTGATTATGGTGGTCAGAAGACCGCCAGACTCGTGATCAGGCCCAAATAGGAGACCTATTTTTCTGTCTGCTCTCAAACTGAATTTATCACTTATTGAGAGCAATAAGGTAAAGCAGAGATCGCATATGGGAGATTTAGGGACTGGAAACAGCAACCAGCCCTGGCAATCTCCTTGACCGGCCCGAGTAGCTACTACTTTTGTTACAGGGGGCCAATATTGCAGCACTGCTGCTAAACTGGCCCCAGTAACAAAACCGGCCCCAACAGGTACAAAACCTGCCCCCACCCTTCCGGTCCACCAGGAAAATGCCCATTGTCCACTACGGTCAGTCCGGACCTGGTCAATACATGCAAAACTGAAGCACGCATGTCCTACCTTTTAAATACCATGCACCCTGACCTATTAGCCTTTACTGTATTAGTAGTGACATATAAATATTAAAAATCAAGGTTTAGACTGTTGAATGGGTAGTTTTGACAAGCCGAAATGGACATTTAAAACAGTTGTACAAGTTGCAATGGCAGGTCTGGGACATGTTTTAAGGTGCTACTTTAGTAGGGTCCCACAATAAGTGCTGCAGCCCGCTAGTAGCATTTGATTACAGGCATTGGAGTACAAATGCTACCAATATATCCAAAGGACTTCTAAGTAAATTAAATATACAGCTTAGATGTATGCCAATTGTACCACATTTAGAAGGGAGAGCACAAGCCCTTTACCACTTGTTAGGAGAAGTAAAGTGCATAGAGGCCTCAAAGCAAAGATAAAGGAGTTGAAAAAAGAAAGCAAAAATCCAAGGTGATCCTTCAGAAAGGGCAAAATCCAACATGAATACATTTGGGGTGATGTGGGTTACTATTCTAACTGCAGTCCCATAAAGAATGGAGAAACTGCAAAATTGATGGAGTTAGATTTACTGTTCTAAGATCAATTCCCCAAACACTGTGAAATGTATACAATAGGGGAGTGCTAAATAAACCATCCTAACTTCATTTTTGCAAACTTTTGTAAAATGTATATTTTATGGAGTACTAAAATACTATCCTAATTTTAAATGAAATTGTTTTCTGAGGTTTGTAGATCCCTCCCTCGTCATTCTTTAGAAATTAATTTTCTGATACAAGACCGTAATTTAGATATTCTGTTTTTGACGGAAACCTGGATTACGTCTTGTGCAGGAGTGGATATAGTTCGAGCCCTCCCCCCAGGCTTTCTAATTTACCATCTTGATAGACCTGTGGGGCGAGGGGGCGGCATTGCCATTATCTATAGAGATACTTTCGTGTGCAGGGCTCAGCTCGGAGGGGTGTTAGACTGTGAGAGCTGTCAGTTTTCCCTACGGATCTCACCTACGCTGTCGGTGTCAGGCCTATTGGTCTACCGCCCTCTAGGTTGTGTGGGAGATTTTGTTAGTTCACTTGTGGAGGCAATCATGCCTTTGGCCACCTCCACGGCCAACTTCTTAGTGTTAGGAGATTTTAATCTACATTTTAATGATTCGGCAGATCTTATAGCGGCAGACTTGATGGGTGATCTTAAAGCCTATGAGCTGAGTTTAGCTAACACGGGAGCCACGCATATCAAGGGTTATTTGTTGGACCCCATTTTTTCAAACATGCCCCATCTCAGATCTATGCCCCCTCTTCCATGGTCGGATCACTTCCTGGTGCTTTCATCTGGCAAGTGGAGCGAATGGCGATCTCCCTCCCAAAGGTTCATACTCTGGAGAGAGTCTGGTCTAGGCTTTCGGTGGACAGCTGGACCACTATTCTTGAAGGTATGTGTCCTTCTCCAGTTGCGGACCCGGTATGCGCAGACGCAAATATCAACCAGTGGCTGACTAACTCTCTCGATGCTATCATTCCAAAAAAGAGGATGTTAATAAGGGAGAAGAGGTCGGTTTCCGCTCCATGGTATACTCCTGATTTAAGATCGCTCAGGAGGGGTTATAAGAGGTTGGAGAGGGCATGGAGAAAGGAAGGGGCAGAGGCTAGGCGTGAGGAGTATCGCGCGGCAATCAGGGCATACAAATCTGCTCTTCGCCATGCCAAGGCCCAATTCTTTGAGGAGAGAATAGAGAGATCTGTGAATTCCTCTAGAGAAACTTTTAGAGTGGTAAAGGAACTTCTTAAAGTCCCCGAGCCTCTGGTTACCCATGACAACCCAGGTGAGAAATGTAAGGAGCTGGCAAACTATTTTAATATGAAAATAGTCAATATTCTCAGCGCCTTACCACAGGTTGGCCAGAGTATTGATATAGGTAATCAATCTCGAGGAGCCTCTGTTCATTTAGATACTTTTGGACTAGTCTTAGTTGAGGAGGTCCGGAAGGAACTGGTCTTGTTGAAAAGGGGTTCCCCTAGGGACCCGGTCCCTATGAGGTTTTTGAAACAGGTAGCAACCACTGTTGCGGCGCCAGTGGCGGACCTCATTAATGCATCTTTTCTCAGGGTACGGTTCCACCGAGTTGGAAGAGAGCAGTGGTGAAGTTCTCTTTTGAAAAAACCAAATTTAGATCCTTCTGATATGGCAAATTTCAGGCCTATTTCCCTGCTTCCCTGTCTCGGTAAGATTGCTGAAAGGCTGGTGAATCGGCAGTTGTCACACTTCCTGGAGTCCAATGGCTTGTTGCGAGGCTCCCAAACCGGATTTCGGCCAGGTCAGGGCACTGACACCGCTCTTATGGCAGTCGTTGAGGAGGCTAGGAGCATTTTGGATTCAGGAGGGTCAGTGGCAGTGATCCTCCTGGACCTCAGTGCGGCGTTCGACACGGTGAACCATCAAGTGTTGATCCAACGGCTGGTAGATATAGGTGTTGCAGGTGTGGCTCTGACATGGCTTAGGTCATTTATTTGTGATCGGACGTATCAGGTTTGGGAAGGTAGTGAACGGTCGGTGTCTATCCCCCTCCAGTGTGGGGTGCCACAGGGCTCTTCCCTGAGCCCCACATTGTTTAACATATATATGGCCCCCCTGGAGGATGTGGTGGCCCCATTTGGTATTAAAATCGTCAGCTATGCGGACGATACACAGCTGGTGGTCACCCTATCCCAACTTGTGGACAACCCCGACTCGCTTCACTCCTGCATGTCCAAAGCTCACACCTGGATGTGCGAACCAGCGTTAAAGCTGAACGGTTTAAAGACCGAACTGATACTGATAGGACACAAAACTCCTTCTCTTCCTCTGACTAGCCGGCCCACTTGTCTGGGAGCTTTGCCGAGCCCTAAAGAGGAGATCAAAAACCTGGGGATCTGGCTTGAACAAGATCTTTCTTTCAGAACCCAAGCAAAAAAAACGGCAGGAGTATGTTTTGGTCTTCTTCGTTCAGTTCGGAAAGTTCTCCCCTTGCTACCTTGGACATCTAGGAAGCTACTTATTCAGGGGCTTATTGTATCTAGATTAGATTACAGTAATATTATTTTCCTAGGTGCCCCTGAAACCACGTTGAATAAACTCCAACGAGTTCAAAACGCCGCCGCTAGGCTGCTTATGAACACACCAAGGAGGCAGTCAGCCAGACCGGCACTGAAGGCCCTGCACTGGCTTCCGGTGCGGGAAAGGGTCAAAATAAAGGCCCTTTGCACTGCACACAAGATTCCACAGGGGAAGGGCCCCCGATCCTGCGGAATCTAGTTGTACCTTACAAAGCTACTAGGGCCTTGCGATCTGACCAAAAACATCTTCTTTTTGTCCCTAGGGTCAAAAGGGCGAGGGCGGGTGGGCGAAGATATTCGGTCAACAGAGCCACCTTGTGGAATAGACTCCCCCTGAGTTTGCACTCATAAAGGTGCATCTTACGTTTCCGTAAATTTTTGAAAACGTATCTCTTTCCTGCCTGATGCTGTTGAAACTGTCCACTCCTTACGGTTGTCACCCTGGATAAAGCGCCGGGATGCCCGAGGGTAACTATGCGCTATATAAATCTCTATTCATTCATTCATTCATTTGTAATAAATTGGGGGTTCCGACAGAATTCCTCTACAGAAAAAAGATGCTCCAAAAATATGATGAGAAGTAAAATACCAAACAAAGCTTAAAAACCCTAATTTTCACAAGCAAGTAAATTAAAAGCAATTAACTTTTTTAATTAGATTGTAAACTGCTTGCCCAAATAAACAAAATTGAAGTAAGAAACCCATCTATTTAATTTAAAACTACTTAAAAATAATATTACCCTAACACTAAAGCACTACCCATTGAATCCACCAAACAATATCTGCAGTCCAACAACTAAAAAGAGAACACCTAATAAAATGAATAAAATTGAATTTAATTAAAATTAATCTATACACCTAAAAGCAAATATTACGCATTTTCTGTTCCACATTACTCGTTTGCAGAATTGGGGTATTTGCAACCTCAAAAAGACCTTTTGGTATGTATAAATTGTGATTCAGTAACATGTTACCGAATCACAACTTGGTTTGCAACTCAAGTACAAATCAGTATTCGGAACAGTTTGTTCAGGGTATCCCTTTCAAATAAAAATTTGCAGAGGTATGCATTAATGATTTGTGAACAAATTCCAGTTGTAAAACATTAATCTTTTACTGACTACTCAAACGTAGTGGTAAGGCATTTGCAAACAGGACCAGCAAGCAACTATTTTCCCTTTTATAATGTTGAAAACAATATTTTCAAGTGCAGGCTGTGGTCCATGGACCACTGCTTGTGGTTAAAAAATGATAGTTACAAGTTTTTTTTAATGCATTATGCTTACCTAGGAAAATGGGTGCATTACAAAAATGCTTTATTTTAAAGCAATCACAGACATGATGTTCTGTTGACCTCAGCAGGCCACCATCCCTGTGATGGCTGAGAATCATAGTGGGTCCCAATTTGTGATCTACCTCATTAATATTTATGAGATAGGGTTGAAATGGGACCAACTACAAATAGGATTTTTGTAAACGGACATATTAGTACATAGTTCAGTATGCAAAAATAAAATAGATTCGATGCACAATTTGCGACCCCTTTTACAAATTCCATTCTTCGTACATCTGACCCAAAGTCTGCACTTTTGAAAAACTTGTAATCATTACAAAAAACATTACCGATATGACCACTAAAATAATTCACGACTTGCACACCTAAATTACATAAAAGGTTTTGTTTTAAATCTTACACAATACATGTATATAGAAATGTAGTAATAAACATACAAGTTACGATATTAATACAAGCTGCAATAAATACAATATTTTAGTGTTATATAATTTTATCAACAATATTAACGTCCAAAATAAGTACTTACCTTTGATATTATGCCATAATATTTTTATAGCAATATTCTAGTGCAACATTGTCTAGGACTCGATGTTCAGGTATCACACCATATTAGTTATCACCTGGCAGTGGAAGAAAAAGTCAAGTTTGTAACCTTGAGTGCTAGGGCTTTTTCAATCACCACTGCAAAACTGTGGAACTTTATGTCTTTAATTCCTCATGCTCAGACACATTAAAAACATGCCCCAAACCTGGCTTTTTAATTAATAATCCTTTTTGGGACTGGCCCTCTCTGCAGTGTCCTCCCCAAAACGTTTTGCCTTTTCCCTCCATTTTGCTGAACTTATTTTTGCTTGGCCTTAGCACTATGCTAACCAGTGCTAAAATGATTGTGCTAACTCACCTAAAACATGGTTTGATTGGCTTACACCTGTATCACAGACTTAGTTTATGTATAAGTCCCTTGTAAAGTGGTATACCATATACCTAGAGCCTGTAACTTAAATGCTACCAGTGGGCCTGCAGCACTTATTGTGCCATCCACTTAACTAGCACCTTAAAACAATTCCCAGGCCTGCCACTGCAGCCTGCATGCAGTTTTACACTGCAACATCTATGTGGCCTTTAAACCCCTTACCAAGCCATAAACTCCCCATTCATTATATATGCCAGTCCTAAGGTAGGCCCTAGGTAGCCCATAGGGTAGGGTGCTATGTATTTTGAAGGTTTTACATGTCCTGGTAGTTAAAAACTCCTAAATGTATTTTTCACTACTGTGAGGCCTACCCCTCCCTTATGATAACATTGGAGATTCCTTATTACATTTACTAAGCAGTAATTTTCAACTGGGAGCAGGTGGGTATGTCATGTTTGGTGTCTTTGGAATTGTACTGAAAACCCCATTTAATGATAAAGCCAGGTTTTTGATTTTCAATTTAGAAAATGCCTCTTTTAGAAAGTTGGCATTTTTCTGCCCTTATCCCATGTGTACCTGTAGCCTGGCCTGTGTCACGTGGCTAGATGCAGTAGTTAGATTTTGTTAATTCTTCCAGGCAGTCACGCAATAGAGGGATTAGGTATGCTTGTATGGGGAATCTTCTGACAGGGTAGGAGCAGAGCTGAGTACAGTCCTACCTGCAACTAAATAGCCTGTGCTCTACCTTCACCCGAAGGGCATAACAACATCACAATGTCACTGCAGCCAGCTTGGAGCCAGCACATGGAGTCGGGAAAATCCATTTACTACAAAGCCACTGTCTAGAAGCTTCTTTCACCTTCCAGAAGAAGAGCACCAGGGTATAAAAAGGGGACCCCAGACACCACCCCTTCAGTACACTTCTGGACCTGTGGATACTGTGTCAGGAAGAAGGACTACTGTGCCGCTGTAAGGACTGCCACTCTGCTGGACTGCTGCTCTAAAGACCTGTTGCCCAACTGGATTCCTGCCCTGTTGTCTTGCTGCTCTGCTATCTTCTGGGTACAAGGACTGGATCTTCAACTCTCCAAGGACTTTCCAGAGAGATTCACAAAGACTAGTTTGCTGGCCTCCTATTCAGAGCCCCAGGGACACAAAGGGCTTCCTCCATCTTGAACCCACACCTGGACCCAGCCTGAGTGAGTCTTGACCGTCCAAGTGGTCCTCCTCCAGTCCTGGACTTGTGGGAGCGGGGCTAAGGGTGCCCAGATAGCCAAAATCTAACATTTGGGCTAAAGACAACTCTGAGAAGCAGGAGGAGACCAGGACCAACCTGCTCCCCTATCTGCCAGAGGTGCATCAGCAATCAGATTGAATTTTCAGCTTTTCACACTACGTTCTTCTCCGCAGCAGCAAATCTTTTTCAGCGGCCCTTCCCAAATGGGTTATCCGGCCTTGTGGACCTATCTTCGGCTATATACCTTTGCCTCTTCCCGCTGGAGATTTTCAACTTCCCTTTCAGAGACTGAGTTCGAACGCTGATACCTTCACTGCGGCTTTGACCCAAGGCTATCCGAGGACGACGCTCCCTTTTTAGACACCTCCTGTAGCCTTGCCCGGCTGAATGTGTCCTTCTCAGTATAATCCAAAAGTAAGCATTGACCAGGCCCAATCCCAGTCTCATGTGCCTGAATGTCCGCTATTGGCGCTCAGAAATTTTAGGTCCCATTTTTTTACTAAAAACTTTTAAAATCCATAACTAGGGTTCTACTGGTTGGAGTTTTGCTGTTTTGGTGTCAAATTATTTATTAAAGTTCACTCTATTGTTCTTCTGTTGTGTATTCACTTTATTACTGTGTGTGTGCTGCATAAATACTTTACGCATTGCTTCTAAGTTAAGCCTGACTGCTTTTTGTGGCTTGCTACACAGGGTTCCACACTGCTTAATTTAGTGACTTTATGTGGTTCACCCTGTAAGGGTTGTGGCTATTGTTTGAACAGGGCTCAAACCACAGTGAACCAATAACCCAATTCCTCACAATACTCCCATCCTTATCCTTACTCTTAACTGTATCCAATACATTCCATATATGCATTTTTGCCTCTTAAATTCTGTTTGGCAACATATACAATTTTGTTTTCTATTTAGAGAGCCAAGAAGGTCTCTGAACATGTGCTCTACAAATAAGCATAACTTATCAATACAGCCAGGCGCGGTGGCACGCGCCCTGTGTCCCTGCCGCTGGCGTTGGCTGGGCTAGTGACCGCCATAGGTAGGCGGGTGTTCGAGTCCCCTACAGACCTACGTTGGTGTCACAACAGAAAAAAAAACGTATCAATACACAATGTAACAAGCTCTACCCCTTGAAAGGCAATATTGGAAGTCTTTGGCAATACTCAAAGAACAAAAAGGAGTTGAGTCGAAAATGATTAGGTGAAAACTCGATTTCCATGAAAGCAGATGAGGATGAAGAGAGATGCAACACAGAGAGGTGAAATGGAAGAACCTTTCATAAGAGGTGGAGGAAGCTTTTGAGCTTCAAGTCTCCAATTTGACCTGATAGATGCATTTTTAGTGGAACAGTCTAAAGCAACTAAGAGCCATTCCAGTGCTAACAATACTTGTTTCCTGAAATCGGACAATAAAAACATATGCACAACAGTGTCAGATGCAGCTTGTAGATCTAATTTGAACAGGATACTGCCACATTTGACTTTGGCAGCCAGGCAGAGATCAGCCACAGCTTCTACTATGGCAACTTAAGTGCTATGGTCTGGATGAAAACTCAATTGGTTTAGGCAAAAATGAAATTAATCTACAGGTAGGCATGGACTGCATTATTGTGTTGGCAGGGCGATGGCTATTCTTTTTAATAGTGCCTTTTTAAATGCACTTGAACTGAGCTATGCAGGGAGAGGTGTATTTCTAACCCAAGAGGTGCATTGTTATAAAGTTGGATGAGAGCATATAGTTCAGGGTTTTTTGTTGGGTGCTAAGCTCTGCAAGGGATTAGATATGATGGTGAGACTGTCCAGGCCTTTTCGTAGAGCAAATATGGAGACGTTTGTGAGGGATTAACACGTGATCCTAAAGAAATAACTGCAAAATATTGTTGATTTGGTATAGAATTTGCCTGCACCATGTAATTGATGCAGGGGGGTATTCTCATTTTTGCATGGTATCCACAATTGTTTTGCTTTAATTGGACTAGATTTACTGGCACCTTTCGACTCTGTTGACTCTGAGTGGGGGAGACTGGTAAAGAGTTTATGTGTTCTAACGACGCAGACATAATGAAAGATTAGCTTATCTCATATGGCATAATTATTTAATTATGGCCACAGTTTAGTGGCACAGCAAGCACACCAGTGACATAAAAGTTAAATGTCACATGTAGACTAGAGTATACATTTACGCCACATGAGGGTGAGGTAAACGTATACTCTAGTCTACATCTAATTGATTGAAATTTTTTGACTCCAGGAATGCCTTTTGCAGGGAAATCTGAAGCCTGCACAGTCAAAAGAAACCATTTTTGATCAGTGAAAATGCCTTCTTTAACATTGCCTTAGTCACCTTGGAGCACAGAAGGCCTGAGTGCATAATGTAAACAGGAGCTAAGCATAAATGTGGGACTTGCATGTCCCTCCAATGAAAAGATGAAAAGTGCTAATGGTGAAGTGTAGGGCCTCATGGAGCTCACCCCTCAACCATTCGTATGAAGGAATTTGAGATTTATAACCTCTTCTAAGCTAAAGGTAAGCTTTGAGAGTGCAAAAAGTGGTGCAGTCATACCAGTGGCAAATTAATTAACATTGGTGACTATTTTTTCACGTGTATCTTACTCAGTGCTTTTGGCACCAAAGCGCAAAGCTTCAGTGTGATTTCACAATGTATATGACTTTGTGGCACCCTCAGCAAGTACATCTTCTTGCTATACTGGACCATCTAACGTTCATTCAATCTACGCATGTAGAACTGCTGACCTGGGTGACCTACTGCACAGTATCTGATCCATTCTCCATTACTGTCAGTCTAAAACTATGTATAGGACCCAGTCATATATGCCCATCGACTTATATTGGTGCTGTGTGTTTTCTTGGTGCTTTTGAATTTGAAACTTTAAATTTAAAAATAAATCATATCTCTGGTTCCTTAAAACTAATTTGAACCAATAGTGTGAAAAAGTAAGTATTAGATTTGCCTTCTGTTTCCTGAATATGTTTGGGATTTTATTGATGGGTTACTTGACTGTAATACCGTTTTGGATTTGCTTAAATATTGTACTCATTTCTGAGAAGAAACCCGCTGCTATCCGGCATTGCTATTGAGGTGCCCTAACTGGTGCACCGAGACCCATGGAACCCTGGTTGGTTCATTACAACTAAAGTCGCATATGTATGTGCCTGTTGCTGGCCGGTAGAAGTACTTACCTCTTTCTGTCTCTCAACGTTGATCTTCTCCAGCATTCCATGCTCAGTCATGGCCTCTGTTTTTACCCTCCATGCCACAGGCACAGTACTCCCTGAGAATGAGTCAGTGCTGTCTCTGTCTTTCCAATCCTCAACCTGGCTGGGATTGACCATTAATTATTCAGTTATCCTCACTCATCCCTCTGCCAGTGTGCACTTTATGTCTTATATTCGATGTATCCAGTTTAATAATACAATCCAAAGCTGTGTTGCATCAAATCACTTTCTTTGTAGAAGGTGCTCTGTGGAGCTTTACTTTAGTCAGGAAGGAGCCAAAGATGTTGCACTCAAATCGCAGGCACAGCTGCCCAGGGCACAATATTCTGGATCAAAGCTGTGTGCAATATTCATGCAATGTTCAAAAGCTGTTTGCAATGTTTATGCAATGTTGAAGGGCTGAAAACAATGTTCATGCAAAGTTTTTAGACAATGCACACTTCATGGAAGATCACAGCCTACATACAAAGTCCTGCCAAGTGAAAGGTTATGCACTTATTTTGCAAATCATCAAAGTTGTATGTTGATCAGATCAGGTCTACTGCTTCATGTTGATTGTGGTGGTCAAAGGAAATTCTCATATGTTCAAAGAATAAACTGCTGATTTTCCATTGAACTGCACCTCAATATGTCTTCTTCACTCTCTAAGTCCTGCAGGCTGCTTCAAAAGTTGGCACGATGCAGTGTGAGCATTAGGTGGAGTCTTATTGACACACAGTGTCCAAGATGGCAATCTTCTTCTTATAAAGCTCAAGCTCTTATGTGAGCCATGACAGGTTGAACACAAAGTCTCACAGGAAGATCTCCTGTTGCTGCAGCTCAGCCAATTGTGTGCCAGCACTGGGAAAGAGGATGCAGCACATTCCTAACCTTTTCTTTTGACGTAGGGCAGCGCAGCAAAAAGATTTGCGATGCTGCTCTACACCAAAGGTTTGTAAAGGAGGCCCCATGTGAGCACTGGTGGGGATTGGGGATTCCGTTATAGCCTAGTGTATGAGCTGGTGTTCCAAATCGTCAATGGCGGTCACTCCTGGAGTAATCTCTATGTGCAGCCAGGGCCGGCTTCTTGTAGCACACAATCAGCTCATAGTCAAAGAGATTTCCTGCTGCACAGCAGAGTGAAGGACTATACAACAATGGCTGACACCCACCATTCCTCAAAGGCATTACCAGTCCATCCAGTCATCACTGTCAAATCTTTCCTTCTGGTCCTGGCAAAATCACAAATGTTTTGACAACTTTCTAAATCACTTTGACACATTATACCACAGATAAACCAACTATACAGAACTAAAGCCCTTGGACAAAACATCCCACATAGTGATTTCTCTGGAGAACGTTCAAACCTGGATGAGTTTTCAACACGTAAAAGCCAGTCTTCATAAAACTAAGCTACTTCTCACTTCCCCCTCTCACTCCACTATCCCTGTTTGTCACTAATTTGAGTTGTCTAATATCCTAGACTGTTAACCTAATTTCGTTTCTGAGTTTCTTTGTTGACAAGCAATTCAACATACACAAACACATTAACAATATGATCAAAAATTCGAATCATTGTGACTTATCAGACTCATTTGAAGGATAAAGTATTTAATTCCTGAAATGTATAATCCCTGGAACTTTCAAGATTCACTTATAAAAATATCTACTTTGCTCCCTTAAAGCAAGTGTACCCAACACAGCCTGGCTTCTTTTTGGGAGGAAATGACTCAACCACTTCACCCTATTGTTCACTTCTTTGCGATGACAATCAACATAAGGTCATTGCATTTTTAAAGCAGACTATTTCACAAGCTCCTACACTCTGACCCTTCCCACTACCTGACTAACCAATGGAACACTTCAGGGATGTGTCACTCACTATAAAGCTATGAAATAGTTCTCTTGGGAATTTAAACTATAAAAAAGAAACAAACCCAAAATCAATCATTCTTTTTATGTGCATCTCAAATTTAAACTCAATCCCTGCCTTAAACTGTACTGCCTTTTTTCCAAGATTCTAAAAAGAGATAAAAATCCCTACTACTCAATCAAAACTACCTTTCGTTTGCCTCTTAGTTTTGTGTCTACCTTAGATCTTCTATAAATTAATTCTTTCTTAATCCATCTTCTATTTAAGGAGTGGAGGCCTGTTGGCTGCATTGCATATTTTCATATACTATAACATTGTGACCCTTTCTGCACCAAAACAATACTGCCTGTAAAGCAGGCACAGTAGCACCATGGCACAAGGGTGCCTGCATGACCGCTAGGTTGCACTGAGAGCGCTGGCACAAGGAGAGGACAAGAATGTTGCATATCTTGATAATTATGGCACATTCCTGCCCTCTCCCTGTCACGCAATGCAGAGAAGCAAGTTGCCTTGCTGTGTTGCATGACATAATGATAAGTCTTGTCCCAAGTGTCAAGCTCATAAGGAGTATTGACAGCATTTACAGAGGAAAATGGAAAGTCGACCCCGATCTGTCAAGACTAAGGGTTTTTATACACAATTTCTAAATGGTAATGAATAAAGCTGCAACTTCAGCATGACATGATGAAGGTTAGGTCACACTGGCCAATCAAAAATATTTTTGTAATTCTGAAAGGTTCTTAGCACTAATCAATTTCTTAAGTTAAAATAAATCTTCCGCTTGCTTCTTCAGCAACTGCACTCCAGAAATGTACAACAAATTATGAAACATTTTCTTAACAATAGCTCATAGAATTATGTTCTTCTGCATGTCTGCAATGGAACTAGTAGCAGACGTCCTTCAAAATGATACATTAGGTTCACAATGGTTGCTTTCTAACACTACAATCTATTTGCGTCAAAGCGCTCTGTGTTCCGTGTAAACTGTGGGAAGAGATGACTCACAGCAAATTGCTGACTGGGAGAAGGAATGAGTAGGAGCAAGTTGAGTAGTACATCAGAAACTGCATCCATTTTAAAATAATGGTGTTTCGCATGAAAATGTGACATAACTGTACTATATATTTAATTACACTTCTAAATGAGATAATTGTACATCATTTCAAGTGCAAAGTCAATAATTCATCAGTTATGGTCATAAGCATCATTAAAATTACTACTTTTCACAAATAATTTGTCACACAAAATTACATATCTGAAAAAGCATCAACAACCTCCCCCCTCTGATTACTTTTTAACAATCTGAAACACTTCATTATTAAACTTTATTAATCAGCCATTTGTTTGCTGAAACCTTAACCATCAGCTCTTCTAAGTCCATGTTCTGGCTTATTGTGCATATTTTGCTGTACATGCTAGTATAGCTGTTACTGCAGGATGCAGGGACGTTTCTGGTGCTAGGTGGAGGAGTTTCACCCTTTCAATTCTGCCAGCCATGTGCATGGTAATTGTAAAAAACAATTACCATCCACATTTCTTTTAGAAAACACTA
Organism: Triturus cristatus; assembly: GCF_964204655.1. Taxonomy (NCBI): domain Eukaryota; kingdom Metazoa; phylum Chordata; class Amphibia; order Caudata; family Salamandridae; genus Triturus; species Triturus cristatus. Next base: position 1,627,073,561 of record NC_140589.1, on the reverse strand, counting down.
ACGCAGTGCCTTGGACTGCCTGCTTGATGTGATGCGATTAGGGTCGCCCGGGTCAATAGCGAGCACCTCGCAGCCTTCCATACAAATGAAGAGTTGGTCAGACAGTAGAGAATACAAACCAAATATATTTATTCAGATACACTCGTGCGGAGCCCAGTCTGCCCAGTCTCTCAGGATTGCTGCAGAGGGACTGACCTCAGAAAACATGGAGATACATTATGTACAATTCAGAAACAATGAAGGCACACCCATAATGGAATTTCCAAGGCAGATGCTGTTAAACAAAGAAATACAGAAGGGTAGGTTTTGATTCTGAGGCCAGACACACACTATCTCCTACCCAAGGTCACACTGTCCATGCCCGCCACTAGACCAGTGGGAGAAGGCCTCTATCTAGTGGGAAAGGTATGCACTAATAAGAACAGTGTATACATTATCAAAGCAAGGCCCAAACTTGGAGAAATGAAACTTTCCACAACCCGTTTTCTCGAAGAGGCAAGAAGCAGTCTTGAGCATGGTTCAAAATGGAGGCCAAACATAAAATGGTGCCGCAAATGCTAACTTACATAGAATAATACACAGACAAAAAATACTGAGAACATTTTCATTCCAACAGACCCTCCTTTTAGCAGAGCTAGCAATTTTATAAGATAATCAAAGAAAATATAACGTTTTCAAGGACAAAGGAACATCAGTATTAGGAGCAGGTCATATAGTCAGTATCAGGGATGCAAGGAAAGACGTAGTCTCAAAATTCCTTTGTCAATCTGCATCAAATCGTCAATGTCTTTTTGTATCATAATTGCAGCATTAGTATCATAAATTGACATTTTCTGTTTGGCAGCGAGGATATTGACACAATAAGAGCAACAACCTGGGAGACATTGTATTCAAAGGCAACATGTAAAGATGATACCGGTAACCACAGCCAAGAAAATGAGGATCTTCCAACCCCAGGATGTTAGCTTATTCCAAAACCACCCCGACAAGGTCCAAGTACCTGTCTCTTGGTGTAACTCAGCTGATATTCTATGTAATTGTTAAATAGCTGAATAAACATTAGGAGCTTTATCAGGTATATAAACACAACAGCTAATTCCAATGACGCGACAGGCCCCTCCTCTATCTGCAAGTATAACGTCTAATACTATTCTGTTCTGCACAGTGACAAATCTCGTAGCCTGGAGCTCAGCAGTGATATTTGTCACTGTCCCAGAAGTTTTATTGATAGCTTCTTCAACGAATCTTGTTAACTGAAAAATTTGAAGGCTATTAGCCATGGGACCCCAATAAAGTAGTAGGCCCTTCACAGCATCCCCAAATTGCTGTGCGGTGGTGTCAGTCTGATCTATATCTTTTGTATCAACAACCCTTTTGACTCGGGACAGGAATGGACTTCTATGTTGCAGTCGATGAGTTTGGTGATAATTAGATGGGGCAACATATACTGGGGGAAGAAGGAAAGAGATAACATGTGCCAGACCATCCCCTCAGGAGCCAGACGTGAGCTCGTGTTCCACAGACAAAATAGATATTATGGGGTAGGATCAAAGGCGGACTGTTAGTCATATTCAATCTGTAGGTAAAATTGCATTTACTGTCCCCCCACCTTTATCTCCCCAGTCCCCTGGTCACAAAAACTACCTGTCGTATTAACCACTGACACAGGTACCGGCTTATCCTTGGTAAAATTGCGACCTTGGGAGGATTGAAAATACTCAGATGTGTTAAACTGTTGGAAATCAGTCATTTCCATTTGAAACCAGGCATTATTCTTTCATTAACAATACATTTTAAAACATGACTTTGAGGACAATGTCCCTAAAGTCCCTTGTCCTGCCGGTCCTATGGGGGTAAACCCTTAGTAGAAGTGTAAATATTTCAATCGCAGTGTGAGAATCAGAGGATGTCATACCCAAGGTAGAAAGATGAAATTGGAAATACACCAGTCGAAATAATTGGTACCAACCATTGTAGCTGCCAGTATACGACAGAGGCATTGGCAGCATATTGTTGCTCTTATGAGTGACCGAAGAAAGTAACCCACAAACCCAACAATTAGTTGTATTGGACACATTATGAGCCTGATGCAACATTTGTATAAATACATTGTCTGTGTAGGACTTTCTATGTGCTTCTTTGTGAGGGGCTAGAGTAACAAAAATGTGTTCAGGGGAAGTGGGAGTTGTACCAATCAAGGAATGTACAGGGAATTACTCCTCTAAAAACCAGGATAGTCCAAGTATTGTTGCTAGTGCAATCACAACTATTAATATGCCAATTATTTTACTCTTTATCAACCAACCCCTCATTGAAGGTGGTGGTGCAAATTGCTGCTCCTCCTCATCAATAGGCTGGCCAAAGGGATGCAGTCAAACAAGGAGCGAAATGCAACAGAAATGATAGTAAAGGTTAGTGTTCCCAGTGTCCTTCAAAGCCTCACTGGTACAGGCTCCTATTGTTCATCAAACGTTGGCGCTCTTGAGCACCGGCGGTGAAGCTTGCTCAGCCCTAAGCTTGTGATGTATCCCACATCGATCAGGATAATGTACCCCCCTCTAAGGGAATACGTTCAATTTATCCTGTCCAATGTCAAAAACAGTGCACAAATCTCACTTCACCCTAAACTAACTCCGTTGGTACTATAGCAAAGTACATCCTAACTTTCACAGTCCATCCCTGTCTAATCTGACTTCTCCTTTTGTGCACTATTCCCCAGTCGAGACACAAATTGTACCAGGCACCATAGGATAAAAAAAAAGTGGCTCGTTAATAGTTCCTATTTCTGGGGAGACCGCTGCATACGGCACTCCTCATTCTCCTTTTCCGTTTGGGTCCAAGTCAGCCTTGCATCACTGAAGGGGACAAACTGGGGCACCTTCTCGCATTCAGAATCCCTTCCTTTACCCACTGGTCATAGGGCAAGGCCAAAGGGATTCTGCAGCAGTGGGTGGCGTGCACCTATGTCTTCCTGCTGGCAACCTTCACAGTGGTGCGCATGGATAGGAGAACCTGTTCCGGTCCCTTCCACCACGGCTCCAAACTCTTCTTCCGCTGGAAGTTGCGCACAAGGGTCCAATCACCAAGCTGGATATCGTGTCCGGGCCCCTCTGGCAGGGTTTCCCAGACCTGTTGGTGAATAGAACGCAAATTTTCAGTTAACTGGCAAAGGTAATTGATCAATAATGGATACCTACGAGGGTGCCTACCAGGTTGCAGGATGCCCCAGACATTTGCCGGGTGTCCAAACCTGACCTCGTATGGTGACAATCCTGTCCTAGAATGTGCTGCTGTTCTTGTCGACAAAAGTGCTAATAGTAATGCATCAGGCCACTGTAACCCAGTTGTCTCCTGAATCGTTGCCAATTTCAGTTTGAGAGTACCATTGTACTTCTCAACCAAACCTGCTGACTGTGGGTGGTTTGCAGCATGAAACTTCTGTTTTATGTGTAAACCATCGCAAATTAGCTGAATTACCTTGGCATTAAAATGATTTCAGTTATCACTCCAAATCAAGTGGGGCAAGATGAAACAAGGAAAGAACTCCTTCAGGAGTACCTTTGCAGTCGTAACAGCTGTATTGTCTTTAGTGGGGTAAGCCTCAACCCATTTACTAAATGCACAGACAACCACCAATAAATACTTCAAATTATTACACCTGTCTAGCTCTATGTAGTCCATCTGAAGGACCTTGAAGGGGAAAGTAGGTGGTGCAAAATTACCGGGTGGTGTAGGGGTACCCTTTATAGGATTTTGCATCATACACACTATACAATTTTTCACCGAATGTGCAGCTGTTTTTGGGATGTTGTCATTCTGCCATACAGGGTCTAACAACTTGAAAATACCTTTAGCACTGATATGGGCCGGGCCATGGGCCATCGTAACCACAGGGAGAACATATGCATCTGGCAACATCCATCTCTGTTTCCCTGACTTGTCAATCCAACATCTCTCATTGTTCAATTGTGCAGTGCTTACTTGCCATATTGCTAATTCTTCTATTGTAGCCTCGCTTTGTATTTCCTTCACATTCTCAAGCGTATCCTCAAACATAGTGACTTCAGGCACCCACCTAGCAGGACCTGCTACAAACATTTTCTTCATTTTAGTCTTTGCCGTTTCCTTAGCTGTCTGGTCAGCAAAAGCATTCCCCCTACCTACATCATCAGTAATTTTCCTATGGGCGCAACACTTCACTATTGCCAACTTCTTAGGGAGCGTCAAAGCAGACAAAAGCCTCAATATAAGGTAACCATTTTGGATCTTTGCACCATGGGAAGTAAGAAACCCTCTCTCAACCCAGAGTCACACAAAGTTGTGGGTGACCCAGAAGGCATACTGGCTCTCAGTATCAATATTGATAACTAGTTCCTCGCTCAATTCACAAGCTCGAATAAGGGCGGCTAACTCAGCTGCTTGGGCTGACTGATAAGGGACTCGTGATGTCTCTCCGACTGTACACAATGTGGTGATAGCATAGGCAGCAGTTGAAGTGCCATCTGGTAATTTGAAACAAGAGCCATCGACATATAGTTCCCCTTGTAGGTCAGATAAGGGAACATCAGTCAAGTCTACCTGTCCTTTCGTCTCCTTCCGTACGGAAGATACAATCATGTTTCTCATTTTCATCATTTACAGAAGGGAGGGGCAGTAACGTGTCCAGATTCAGAGTGCTACATCGTTTGATCGTGATGTGTTTCACAAACAGGGTTAATTCATAGCCAGTTAGACAAGCACTGGTGAGGGGCTGTGACTTTGTTTTGTTCAAAAGTGTATCTAGAGCATGGGGTACCATGACCATGAGATCAGTATCAAGTACGGGTCCAGCTGATCGCCTTATTGAGACAGCCGTGACCGCTCTTATATAACTCGGTGCTCATGAAACAGGGTCAAGCACACCAGAGAAATAAGCACATGGCCATTGCTTATCTTCAGATTTTTGTGTTAAAACAGAAAGCGCAAAACCAGCCATCTCATGGATGTACAACACATGCGGCTTGCCACAGTTGGATGTGCCAAGCACAGGAGCCGAACAAAGCGCAGCTTTTAATTGCTCAAAAGACTGCTGGCATTCAGGCATCCAAGGCAGGGGCTCATGCACATCTTTAGTGATTAGCGTGAGCAAGCGTTTGGTTAGTAAGAAGTAGTTAGGTATCCACTGACGACAGTAAGAAGTGACACCTATGAAAGCATGCATTTCTTTCTGAGTTCATGGAACAGGCATTTTAACAATGGTACTGATGCACTCAGGAATCAGAAGCGATGATGAGATCCTCAACGTACTGAACCAATAAATTACCTTTAGGAAGAATCCAATCAATCTTGACTATAGATACTGAGACTCTCAGTATAGTCCTGAGGAGCTCGAGAGAATCTAAAACATCTGCCTGCTAGTGTAAAACTGAACAAATACCTGCTATCAGGATGGATAGGAGCACTGAAGAATGCATTTTTCAAGTCAATGACAGAAAAGAATTTAGCAGTGGAAGGAATCATTGTCAAAAGAGTGGTAATGTCATGCGCCCCAGGAAACTGGGGAACTACTATTTGATTAACTTTGCTGAAATCAATCACAAAACAATAAACATCTGCCTGATCATCAGAGGAACCCGAAGGTGTCCATTTTACAATGGAAAGAATAGGGCTATTACAAATATTAGCAGTTGTCTCCTTGACCACACCTTTCTCAATCAAATCCTGTACAATTTGCAATAAAGCTCACTCACCTACCTTCGGTATTTTATACTGAGGGATACGAGGCAAAATATCATTGTCTTTAACTTGGATAAAAATCGGCGGTATCCGTAACAGTCCCACATATGTGTCCCCTGTTGCCCACAAAGTGGGTGGCACATGCTTAAACTCAGCAGGAAGAGAAGCATCTTTGGACAGACACTGTTTAGCGTGCACCACATCCAGACCCATTGTCATGTAAACACCTGCCTGGGAGCAGTAAATCGTAGCATTTTTTTCAACAAATCCAAAGCTATCACATTTTCTCCACAATTAGATGGAAAAAAAGATGGAAAATCCACAGAGAAAGGACCAATAGTCAAAGCAAGAGGTTTTGAAATGTGGTTGACAACCGGTACACCTGAGAAACCTACTAAAACATTACTATGGCCAGACAGAGCCGCCCCAGGAACCAAAGAGCGAGAAATAAAACTGTTCATTGCACCTGTTTCCACCAAAAATTCCTTAGCTGAGCCTTGCAAGTCCGCAGTAACATAAGGATCGTGTTGATCTACAGGTATCGGAACTGGTCCCTCACTCTGTCCCTGGCTGTCCTAGCTGTAAGACATTCCTGTCACCTCATCTGTGTCATAGTCATCATGATAATATTGTCTGCCCCAAGGGTTATCAATGTAATCATTATCCGAACGACCCTGTGCGGCTGCAGTATTCTGAACCCTGTCCGCTCTTCCAGCTCCACAACCCCGTCGACGAGAACCTCGTCCTCTAGGGACCGCCACCTTCTGCAACAACACAGGACACTCGCTATGCCAGTGTCCCTCCTCCTTACAATACGCACACTGATTCGGCCCTAAAGGCGTAGTATTAGGCTGCCTGCTAGTGTGTGAAAGCTGTCGGGTCAAACCACCATGTCCTCCACCATTTCTTCTAGAAGCCTGCTGCAACAACACCTTTGTCTTCAAATCCTTATGCTTCTTCTCTGTCCTCTCCTTATCCTCATTTTCCCTGTGTTCATAATACTGCACCATATTCAAAATACCAGAAGGGGAAGAGGTGGACCAAGTGCTCTCGGAAGCCTGCCATCGAGTCGCTATTTTAGGAAGAAAATTAGAAACAAATCTATTAAGAAACAACTGAACACCTCCCTCAATAGACAAATCCTGCCCAGTATAATCCAGAACACACATCTTCAAGCAGAGTGAAAAAATCAGACACACTCTCATCTTTCTTCTGGCGACAAGCCGTGAACTTGTCCCAATCGACCTTTCTCGGTGGAATAAGGGAATGCATATACGTGATAATGCGGCCTGGCAAAGCAAATATCTCTGCTTTAGGCTTCTCACCGGGCTTCCTTTTCAGGTCCCATACTTTAATTTGATCCCACGGACCACCCAATTCCACCACATGATCTTGTGTGTGGACTTGTCTCCAAATATAAACCGGAACCAGTAAACCAAAGAACATTTCAATATCTGCGAGTGCCATTACTCTTGAAGAGGCAGATTCAGTAAATTCTTTATAATATGCAGTAGTATTTTTCCTAGGATCAGGTAACTGAGTCTTAAGAGACAAAACTTCACTCCTTTTCCATGGCGTATACATCCATTGTTCTTGAAAACGAGCTGCCACACCTGGTCAAGTGACAATTCTGTGCTCAGTTAACTTTGGTATTTCGGGGTGATATATAGTATAAACCTCCCGCATCGGAAACTGAGATACTGGGGTAGGGCTCTTCTCAATTAGCCTACCCCCGTAAGCAATCAAGGTTGTGATAGTGCCAAAAACTTGATCTGGCCCCATATTAGTGACATATACATGATCTTTAATTTCATATACAATCTGTGGGGCTAAATCTTTAAAACACTGCTCCCAAAGTCTAATCAGAGTAGCAGACATATACGTAAGGGCATGCTGTTTTACAAAGGGCTCATAATCTTTCATCACATTCCACACATCTTCCACACTGTAAATCGGGTTTCAGGCCCACTGCACAGCCTGATTTGGCACTACCCTTTTCTCTGCATCTCCCACTTCAGATCGCACATACGAACCCATGTGCTCTTTAAATTTTGTCCAATCGCTGTCTCCAAACCCGCGCACAGGTGTCCCATCACCCAAGGAAACCGGAGGATGAAAATCCATGGAGGGAGAGGCAACCACTGTGACAGGTATCAACGATGCTGAGGGCTGCGTCACAGGAGGAAAAACTGTCGAGAAAGACGTTGAAACAATGGGCCTGAGGAGGGGTGCTAACAGTCACAGTTGCTGCAGACAGCAAGGAGACAGAAGTAAGAGAAAGAGAGAAGGAGCTGATGCCACAGCCGTTGAAAAAGCAGCAGTAGATACAGGAATAGAGACAGTAGAAGCCACAGTAACAGGTGGTTGTGAGGGCAATAGAATAGTGGGAACACATTCTTTGTGGGGCATATGGGGGTGGGGGCCTATTATCTAATAACTCCTCCACGAAAGTGTCTTTTTCTTCTTGGGCCACATAAGATATATCAATATTCAATCGAAACCTCATATCTTCACATTCTATCCCTACTTCCTATTTCTCTCTATCATGTGCTACAGCTTTCTGAGTCAATGTTTGCGTTTTCTCCTTTCGTGCCTCTTTTCCATCTTTAATCATCTCTGCTTAGCCTCCTTTTGCCACATTCGAAGAGAATTAAACATAGACTGCCTACTTCATTTTGCAAACAATTTTTCCTGTAAAAAAACAATTTTCTGTTCATAAAAAGTGCCCGTCAATGGCCAATGCAACTCAGCATTGCCCCTCCTATATTTGTGCCATAATGCACTAAACATAATAGGGCCAAGACCATGTTTCACATACATATCAAAATTAGGAGTGCCTTCTGGAGGCGCCGGCTGAGTTTCTTCTTCCAATCGAGCATCTGCAGAGCAGCAACAACAACAAGAAACCAAGAATCGACTAATCCCAGGCAATTTCAAAAGGGACCCAAATTCGTTATGTTGCTTGGCAAAGCAATTGCAAGTGCTTTGATACCAAAGATGGTCCTCAGACCATACCAATCCACAAAGAACCAAAACAGACTCACCTGATTTATGCAAGTCGAAACAAATGTATTCTCCACTGTCGACTCTTCAGACCAAACGGTCAGATCCAAGCGTTTCGCTTTTCAGGACCCCAGTTGGGATGACCACTGGGCAAGGTGCCGTCCGGCTGGACAGAAGGGGCAGCTGCGAGTACAGAAACTCTCTTGTGCAGGGATCCATGATCTGTCCATCCGACCAGAAGATGGCTCCGACCTCCAACCCCGTCCGTGGGAGGAGATGGATCACTCATCCGAAGCGGTCCCTGTTCGTGTGCCAACGGAAGGAAGTGACCCGATTAGGGTCACCCGGGTCACTCACGATCACCTCTCAGCCTTCCATACAAATGAAGAGTCGGTCAGACAGTAGAGAATATAAACTAAATATATGTATTCAGATACACTCCAGTGAAGCCCAGTCTGCCCAGTCTCTTAGGATTGCTGCAGAGGAACTGCCCTCAGATACATTATTTACAATTCAGACCCAATAAAGACACGCCCAAATAATGGACTTTTCCAGGCAGAAGCAGTTAAACAAAGAAGTACAGAAGGATAGGTTTCGATTCTGAGGCCAGGCACACACTATCTCCTACCCAAGGTCACTCTGTCCATGCCCGCCACTAAACCAGTGGGAGAAGGACTCTATCTAGTGGAAAAGGTATGCGCTAATAAGAACAGTTTATTTATTAGCAAAGCAAGGCCCAACCTTGGAGAAATTAAACTTTCCACAACCCGTTTTCTATAAGACGCAAGAAGCAGTCTCGAGCATGATTCAAAATGGAGGCCAAACATAAAATGGTGCAGCAAATGCTAACTTACATAGAATAATACGCAGACAAAATAACAAGACCATTTTTATTCCAACACACGGGCATCAGGCAGTCAGGTTTTTGAGACACACCCACTAGTGTGCATGTGCCATGTTTTAGTTTCAATATTTTTAAGCAACCCCTATGGGCTGACATGGAGCCAGCCCTGTCCTACATATCAGGAGGTCCTCAAAGGCCGCCCACAAATGGTGCGAGGCCGCACCATGTTTTTATGCAACCCCGGGTGGATCAGGCTGCTTGTCGTCCTAACTAAAGACTAAATAATTGTTATGTATATGCCCTTTTCTGTTTCCTTGTAAAAGATGAGGTGGGGCATACATTTTTTTAACTTGTAAATATCATGTTTTTTATTGTATTTATGTATTTAGGTCCGGTATTTTTATTGTATGTTTTTATGTATGATCATTTTATTGTATGCTTTTATGATTTGCAACCAAAATCGAAATAAAGCAAGAATTGAATTGAATTGAATTGAGAGGCTGAGGGACTGCATGCCAGTCTGTGACACGCCCTTTTCACAGAGTCAGTGATTCAAATTGTGACTCTGCGATGTACGGTCACGTGTTGCATGCTCTTAAAAGATACACTGCACATGCTTCTCTACCTCATGTATCAGTTTAAAGCATTTCAGACAGAGAGCTCGGTTTCAGCTCTGTGGTGTGGTGGAATCAATTGATCGGACTGATACACCTCCATGCAGCACCAACCTAAACGCAGCCTCCAAGCAGATGGACAAACAAAAATGACTTCTTATTGGGTAAGGACAGTATCTGAGGGTAACGACAAGAAAACACCACGGATAATTATTACATCATCCCAAAAAAATGTATACGTTAGTGCTCATATTGGGTGCCTTTCTCTGAGCACTAGTTGGAATTTGTACAGCTTGTTTTATTGAGAAAAAAGATTCCTGTGTTATTCTCGCTGGCTGTACTGAATTTAGCATATGCCGCAGATCTGTATACCATATGTGCTCTCAGTCATCAAGATTGTATTTCATTGAGTGCATCTTGCACTTATCCAATGAAAAAAGCCTCCTGTGTCGAGAACAAAACATGTGTTTCTGTCTCAGGCGCAAACCTCTGTTCCCCTCGGGTGAGTCAAATGAAGGTAGCACTGCAGTCCTGTCTGAAATGAAATTCTAGGGTCAGGGGTTGAAAATGAAACTGAGCGTTACCTCAGACATTCAGCACAGGAACACAAATTATTTCAAATTGGAGTATTATTTCGTGAGGTGCAAATAATAAATCCCTGCTGTGGTTTTTAGGACACCTAGGGACAGAGGCGGCTCCAGTCTAGAACATGTCTCATTGTACACCTGTTATCTTCAAATGCAGTGACTTGGTTCTATTAAAGCTAAACAGAACAGTCACTACATTTGAAGGGAACAGACTTGCAATGAGACATGTAAGGTCACACAGGAAATGGTCATTTTGACCCGGAGTCCTCAGATGTAAAACTCTCCAGAGCAATGCATCCGAGTCATCTCCATCATTATATTTATTAAACAGTGGATTGATTCTTATCAGATCGGCTGAAGGAGTCAACCAGAAAAGTATGCATAGGCCAAGCTAGGAGTGATCCATACAATGGGGCCTATTCACAGAACTAATCTGAGACAAAATCCTAAATTTACTACTTTTGGTATTCACAGAAGGCATTTAGTAGTAGTAAAGTTAGGGTTTTGTCTTAAGTGTGACTTAAGACAAACTTAAGACAAACTTAGGACAGACTTAAGACAGACTTAAGACAGACTCAAGACAGACTTAAGACAAAATCCTAACGTTACTACTACTAAATGCCTTCTGTGAATACCAAAAGTAGTAAGTTTAGGATTTTGACTCAGATTACTTCTGTGAATCGGGCCCAATGGTTTGTGTCAAGTTTGATTCTGATAGAGAACTGAGCACCAGAGCAGAGAGAGCATGCCACATACTGTGCGCGGATTATGAGTTGAGATGTAGGAACAACATTTCAAGTCTCTTAGTGGACGTTTATTATCCTAAATTATGAGTTTTGCATTGTAAAGGGGTGATCCCAAGCTCTCTTGCCTGGTACCGATCCCTTCTCAGAGGTCAGACCAGAAATTCAATGAACTATTTTGAGTTTCTCTTTATAAATACCTATAAGAACTACATTTTTGGTCCACTTGTCACAGAAATAGTGCCAAAAATGTCAACAGTATACACCAATTTCTTAAAATTCTTTGGGTGGAAAACCTGCTTTCATCACACATGTGAAAAAATGTGTTAATTTGCTGCTACGGCTCACTACTTTATAATTACACCAGCTGCCACTGGCATGATGTCATGTTGTTCCCATTGGCTATATGATTGTTTTTTTTTCTGCACTTGTATTTATGTTATAGCATTGTTATCTGTAAAGAACTGTGCTGTCCCTGGAAATTTAACTCAGTATAAAACTTCATAAGATAAATAGCAAAACACATTCCAAATCTTTGACTGTTGGTTATTTTCATTATGGCTGTATAAAGGAATAGCATTGTTTTTTCTACATGAACTTCACAGAGCATACTAATCTTATTACGAGTCTGTTCGATTTGGGTAACCATCTAAATGTTCTGATTACACTCACCTTCATATAAGTCGAAAACATATTCACTCACATTAAATGTGATTCTCTATAGGCAGTGCTGAGGAAACCAAGCTCTATCACTCCTTCATCAATGCTAATCAGAAGTTTCACCTTGAAACCTTACCTATTGTCTTATTCTGCATAAATGGTGGAACCTAAGAAGTTTTTTCCAATCTTTAATGTTCGAGTTTCTTCTAGAACCTATACTACAAACTTTTAAAAACCAATTGTTAATATCTCCTTATAGTTTTTCCCAATGATAATGTCTTCTCCATGATCAATCTTGACACCACGCAGATTGTCTATCTGTTCTTTTCTTTAGGCTGTGGGCAATCAGTGGCAAATAAAATGTTTAATTACTCATTTAGAATATGGCTATTGATTGACAGAATAGGAAACTTCTATAATTTCTCATTTCAAATAACTTGAGAATATCTTCATTGTTATATTTTAAGAGAAAAATTAGCACAACTATGCAACCATGTATACCACCTTAATAATAACGAAGCCATGCAAACATATACCCTACTTTGCCACTGCAGAATCTCATACCTACATCAATACAAAAATGGATTGAAATCTATGTGTTGGTGTTTTCCTGTTGACTAGAAAGTATGCATCTGGTGTTCCAGCATTAAAAGTGAATGAAGCGCATATGTTCATTTATACTATTTAATTTGCAATAGAACATTTGTAATTAAGCTTATTAAACTGGCAAAACTCATATAATATAATTTCTTTTGAAGTCTCTTTGTTCAATGGGTATATATTGTTTTGATGACACTTGAATATGTTTGCATAGCTCAGTGCTATGTTTGAGCCCATTGTCATTACAGAAGTAATTGCAATATTAGATGAAAGCCAATGATTATAGTGGAAATGTTTTATTTGCTTTTAGATCCCTCTGTTACAACAATGTTCACTCAACAGCTTCCTTCTTTTCATTGTGTGGTAGTGACACATACAATTTACTCTACATCAAGTGTAAATGCTTCCAATTAGGAACTGAAATTCCTGATTTTTTTTACAAAGGCTACTCTATTCTTTTGAAAAACATAATATTTGATTTGACAATGTGTTCAACATGTGTTGCTAAAGTTTGTAGAATGGAATTATTACGACATATGAATAGACTTACTGGTCGTTTCAACAATGATTTATGTGTTCTGGGGTAAAAATATAATACTACGATTCTTAGGTTTTTATTTTGTAGAAATGTCCTTGTCTAGTGAAATGAAACACTCTCAGGGCCATTAAAAATAAATCAATACAGTTTTCTACAGTTGTGCCTCTGAGCACAAAACATTTAGTGCAAATAGCTCAAGACCTGGCTCTTCGGCTAAACAGTTCTGCGGACCCCAGCCTCCACCTCAGCGCCTTGAGACCCTCACGGGTGAGTAGCGTGCTTGCAATTCCCCGATTGATTGGTTGATTGATAGCTCTTTTTCTCCTAAATTGTGCAATCATATTTACCTCAAAAGGATAACTGGTGGTAAATTAGACCACAAAAATGACTAAAACTATGTGCAAAAAGTATTGTGCTCTCTATAACTTACTTTTTCCCCACACAACACAACACTTACTTGTTTTTAAAAACACCAGAAGGAAACTGGCACTAAGGGGAATACTGAGAAAGTTTGCGCTTGCTATAGCATTCAGATGTCCAAAATTCGCCCAGAATTGTCGTTTCCATGCCATATTTAGAGCAAATCCACATTAAATGCAATTACATACTGAGGGCCTATTCATAACTGTATTTGTAGTATGTGACCAAGAACTTTTCTTCCTTTGCAATCAGATCGCTCACCCTCTTAGAACATAGCATCCAGAATAGGGGAATATATTCACAACTACTCTACCTCCTGTATGAAATGCACACTCCAAAAGGACAGAGAACCATATCTTTTAAGAGCTACACAAGAGCTCAAGGACAGTTCCAATCAAAAACAGATTCTCCCCTACACCTCTGATCCCTCAGCATCATCATCATCAACCATGTCCCGCACCCTCGCTACAATAACAACTCAGCAATGTTCAGGAACCTCATCCAATTGCTGATTCAATCCCCCAGCATCTCCAAAACTGAATTTTCCCATCTCAAATGCCAATTTCACAACTGTAGATCAGCATCTAAACACAACGTGAAAATTGGGGATGTTATCAGCTCACAGAATCTGGACCTAATCTTCCTCATGGAAACTTGACTCTCAAACTCATTATACCCTGACCTGAGCCTCCTAATCACACATGAGTATGAGATTGCGTGTATGGATCAATAGGAAAGACTTAGAGGTGGAGCTTCTGTTATTCACAAAACCTCTATCCCGTGCACCACCCTAAAAACCTCTCAACACTCAACTTTTCAATGCCTCTAAATTGAGATCAAAACCCTAGAGCCAATACCCATAAAAATGCCCCTCACTGTCTATCATCCTCACTCTATTGTTAAATAAATTATTTAATTATTTACAGAAAACACCACCCCCACCACAACCCACAACTTTCTTGGAGATTTCACTTGGTACTACTTTGAACAGCATTAGGAGGTGTTCCAACCGGTCAAAGGGGATGGGAAGGTCAATTCTGATTTTTTTGTATTGTCGAAATTAGTCAGTGGAGTACATTTCCTTTTGCATGGGTGGTGCTGGAGCATGTTTGTTCTGGATCATTATTGGTTAGCAATTCTTCAATTTTAGAGACAGCGGGTTTGAGCAAAATTACAGAAACTACCCTAATCACTCTAGTGTAGTTGTGATTTTGCCCAGGCCTACCTGGGAACTGTGTTGAAGGATCTTCATGCATGGATGACCTAATACCACCTCAAATGTAACCCACAGAAAGTGGAATTCCTCCGGATATCACCTCCTCACCGTAACACTCATATACAAACGTTGCTGATCTCCTCAATTATTCTTGACAGTAGGCCCCAATTGAAACTGCAAAATCTGTGGTCATCATCCTGGACAGGAACCTAAATCTTCACAGCCACATTAATCTCAATAGCAAGGGCACTAAACTCTAAGTCAGACTCCTTTGAAAAGTCAAACCATTCCCAACCGATGACTTCAAAACCATAGTCCAATTCCTAGTGCTCTCTGAACTAGACTGTGGAAAGGCCCTCTAAACTAGAATCCCCAACAATTACCGGACCCCTCTAAAAGCAGCACTGAACTCTGTGGTGTGGTTGGTTTCAGGCGCAAATAGACAAGATTGCACCATCCCGCTGCAAGTCAATTAACTGCCAAAGCCAGCAACCTTCTCAAACTAGCTTGCATCCTTTAAAAAGCCATACACTTTGGAACACCTATCTACCTGGCCTGCAAACGAAATATTTCATGTGGACCCCGAATGCTCAGAAGCACCGACTCTCTGCATTCCCCAAAAAATCCACACTATGAAGAAATCCTTCTCAGGCAGTGCCCCTAAGAACTAGAAATCCATCACATCGACCATAAGAACCAATCCTTCTAAAGCCTCATTCAGAAAAGAACTCAAACATTTCCTTACTAATCAGTTCATACAGCATGATCTACTGAATCTCGTCCTCCGTTAATGACTGAGATATATCATGTAGGCATCTTCAGAAGCTTTCCAAAGCTTCATCTTCCCTCCCTACCCCAACTGACAATGTTTTATCAATTGTTCCAGCATGTATGGACCTTATTTTATTTTGTTAAGCTCTCTGACATCAAACTGCAAATGAATACATATAAATTAATAGATGTTAATACTACAATAGTGCCAATAACATGCTATAAAATGACTAACCTACGTGTGGTGGTCAGTGTCTCTTCCTAAACTATCTTTTTTGTGCAATGATCTCCTCCTGAATAAATAGAGCTCCACATACATAGATATGGGTTTTAGTAGTAACGTGGGAGGGACAGAGGAGAGTGGCTGCAAAATTGGGCCTATTTACAACAAAAGATGAGGCTTAGAAGATGGGGCATAAGGAGGGGTTAAGGAAGGGAACTGCAGGGATTAATGGATCGACATGCACCCACCCACATAAGAGTAAACACTTTCCTAGTCACAAACTAAACTTCTATGGTTACAACGGCCACAAAAGACCCACAAACACATGCTCAGTGCTGGAGTATGTCCAACCACTAATTCCCTCCCATAGAAAAGAAATGGAGGTAGGGAATTAAAATGCAACACTGTAGAAAGTCTTTAAAGAAATTCATTTATTTTACCTTTTCAAAAAATGTGTATATATTTTTTTTAATATTAAAAAATAATTATCAATAAATAGTATTTGATTTGAAAACTATGTAAATGTGTTTATTTAAAAAGTACCTTTTAATACATAGTAAACAAAAATAAAAGTGCACATCTTAAAAAAATATTTTAATTTAAAATACCTACATTCATTACATTTCAAATTTAAAATTAGAAGTGCTGTAGTGTTTCTTGAATTAGTCCTACTTCTAAAATAAATATTTAATATAACATTAACATTTCACTTAAATTTTGTTTTTACCTTTAATAAACTTTTACAGATTTTTCTAGACTTTACCTGAGGGAGAATGCCACCCCAACAGCTGAGGTCTCCACCAAAGGTGTGGAACATTGAACACAATCATAAAGTCAATACTAGTAGTAACTTTACAAACAGGAAGGGGTGGGAGCACACTGCTTCACCTCCCAGCAGAGTTTGCTGACGAGCTTTGGAGATGCACCTGTGTGCCTGTGAGTGGTACTGTGACCTGAGAGGAACTTTGCAGCATTTCCAGCAACCCCAGATGATTTTTCTTTGCTCTCTAATACTGCTGTTCTTTACTGATGATGGGCTCAACCTAGAGATATACAGCAATGTCTGCACCAAATTTGGTGAAAATCTCCAGCTAATTTTGAAGTAAGTTTGAACTGTGTACTGCATTTACCAGGATGCAAAGGGGCGAACCGTGCTGGGACTGTGAGGCAGTGTGCTCCCAACCCCCATTCTAGTAGCAACTTTAAGTTCATATGTGAAGTTTTTCTGCCTGTTTCTTGAGGGGGGCATGTAAGTCTACAATTTTGAGGTTCTTTGCGTTCTTAAGTGATGAATAGCCAAAAGTAGTAAAGTTAGTCAAACGTGTATGAGTAAACTTATACATATAAATTTACTCACGTGCATGTTTACCTTTTGTGTAGCCCCCAGAGATTCTATGAGAAAGTAATTTACAGTTGGTGATTACCCAAAAATTCTGACATTTATCTAGTACAATGTACATTTATCAGAACACTGCATTATTATGACCTGTGTACACATGCAGAACTAAACAAACAGTGGTGCAACAATCTAACGACCTCAGGTTACTGTTGAGACAGTGCATAGATGCTATAAAAAAGATTATGTTCTTTTCAATCAGCGATCATTCACATAAACAGGCTCCTCCACGACTGAGCTCTACATGATCTGTTAATGCTGGAAAGGCAAATCTTTATTCAAAAGTTAGCTGCAGCCCCCCGAGGCCAAAGGACAATTGTTATGTTATGTAAAGTTATGTTAAAGAGTCCTATAGAGTGCACAACTAACCGAAAATGGGCTAAGTTAAACTGAAAAACAGGGTTATCTTAAAGAATGTAATCTGAAAATTATCAGAAGAGCCTGGGTTTTAGTTGCTTCCTAAAACTTAACAAATTATTGCTTGATCTGAGCTGCACAGGAAAAGTGTTCCATAATTTAACAGTGAGGTAGGCAAATGAGAAACCTCCTCCTCTTGCTCTCTTGATTCTGGGGATGTCAAGAAGGGAGAAGTCATTTGATCGCAGTGCTCTGGGGGCTGTGTGAGGGGTAATGAGATGCTGAATGACAGGCGTCCCCAAAAGCACTCCATTGTTGCCCCTTAAGTATGATTTAGGCAGAAGAGCCATCTTAGATTTGGCTCAAATTCGTCCGATTTTGTATTGGCGTAGGTTATGGACAACTCCTGCGCTTTTTCACTATGCTGAAGGTTTTTTAGACATCATAAGAACCGATGTTCATCACAAAATTGGATGGTTAAAATCGCTTAGGATGTCCCTGTCTGAGCTCGGTCTGAGCCCACTCTGGGATGATCCGGTGAGTTCTACTTTTCCATCTAAAAGTACTCTAAAGATCATTTACTGGGAGATGGTCGCCCGCCGGCATTGGAGCAACACCAGTGCTGGCACCATGACCGGAGAGTTCCTAGTGGCCAAGATGTATCCCTATTTAGAACCATATTGGGACATTATAACAAGGCCCAGAGATAGGAAGCTCCTTTTTCAACTGAGAGCAGGTGCACTTCCCCTCAAATTTCTGACATCCAAGTGGGAAGTGGGATCCGGTGATGGCTGTCCTGTTTGGGGTACTAATAAAGAAACTATCGGACATTTTTTATTTGCTTGCAAACTCTATGCGGCACCAAGGCGTACCTGGCTGTCTACGATGTGTAAAAATCTAGGAACAACTAGCAGTACTGTAGCTCTGCGCATCATATGCACCAGTACATTGACTTGGATTTCTGTAGCCACTGCAAAATATTTAGGATGGGCGTGGACGATCAGACAGAGACTGCTAGTCGTTTGACTATTCTCTTGATTAAGGAGAGACTGCTAGTCTTTTGACTATTCTCTCCCATGCTATTTTTTTGTATTTTACTCCTTGTACTTTGTTTTTACTTATTTCTACTTTTCTTTTTTTCCTGTTTTAAACAAACAACATCCACTGTTAATAGAACGGAATGTTTTACCTAGGGTTTTTTATTAAGTCAGAAATTTGTTGAAGTAAACAAACAACATCCATTTTCAATAGACCAGAATGTTTTACTTAGGGTCATTATTAAGTCAGAATTTGCTGATGTATGTTTTGTATCGATCCCTTGATTGAAATTTAATCTTTTTATTATTTATTGTATGTAATTGACTACTGTAATTGTATTCTGCTTTTATGAATGAAATTCGAATAAAGCATACTCTGAACTGAACTGAACTGATATGTGTGCCTGGTGAATTTTTTAACCTATGAACAATGCATAGGGATTTGAATTCTATTCTTTTTTGATTGGTAATCAGTGAAATTGTGAGAGCACCAGGCGTGCATTATTGATTTGTGGTGCACCTAGTAAGGCTCGTGCTGCTGCGTTTTGAGTGACATGCAATTTTTTATGACAAAAACTGGGCTACCCAGATACAAGGATGTGCAATAGTCCAGGCGTGAAAGAATTAGGTCTTGGACCACCACCCTCCGATACTGCAGAGGAAGCCATTTAAGCATTTTCCAAAGGGATCTTAGCAGCCCAAAGATTTGCCACCCACCTTCTTTGCCCAGGAAACGAAGGTCAGATCTTTATCCAAAGTGATGCCAAGGCTCTTAACTTCAAGTTTAGGAATAGGGGGCTCGCTCAAACAACAGGGCCATTGAAGTTCGTCCCAGAGTGAAAGGTTGTTTCCAACCACCAACACCTCTGTTTGTCCACATTCATTTTTAGATGGCTTGCCACCATCCAGCTAGCCACCTGTTCCATGCATGTAGTAAGCTTCTTAAAGGTGGAATTGGTATAAGGAGACAAAGAGATGACAATCTGCTTAGGATAACATTGTGAAGCCATAGGAGCAAATAATGTCAGAGAGAGGACGAATATATTTGTTGTATTGTATTGTATTGTATTGACATTTTTAAAGCGCAAAAAATAAACTGCGACCCTACGGGTATCCAGGCGCTCTGACAAAACAGGATCACTTAATGTTGAGGGAGGTAGGTCTGGGGACATCATACTGCTGGAAAGAGCCAGGTCTTAAGGTTCTTTCTGAATTCCATCAGCGACTGCGTCTGTCTAAGCTCATGTGGGAGCTCGTTCCAAATCCGAGCTCCAGCCACACTGAAAACCCTCCCGCCCAACCTTGCGCGTTTAAACCTGGGCTGTGACAACAGGCTGGCATTAGAAGATCGCTGCTGCCTTACGGGGGAGTACCGTAGGAATCTTTCCTGGAGAGGGACCGGTCCCCTCCCATGAATTGCTTTATGAACCAAGCAGAGGGACTTGAAGAGAACCCTTTCTCTAACAGGCAACCAATGTAGTTCTCGTAGTGCCTGGGTAGAGGAAGAGTCGTACTTACGATTGAGTGCCAACTTCGCTGCAGCTGACTGAACTCTCTGTAGCCCCTGAAGAATGTATTGGGGGGCTCCTAGATGCAGCGAGTTACAATAATCCATTCTGCTTAGCACCGTACTCCTAATGACCATACTACGGAAGTCAGCAGGCAGCAATGGAAGAATACGGCGTAAAAGTCGCAATAGTCCAAAGCACATGCTAGATGTTTTGTTCGCCTGCGAATCCAACTGGAGATTGCTGTCAAATAAGACCCCTAGATTCTGTACTGTGCTAACTGGGACCAGTGGAGCCTCATCCGGAGCAAGCCTGATGTCCACTGGTAGGTGTTGAATCTGCCTTAACGGCGCGTAGCACAGCAACTCGGTTTTATCTCCATTGAACTGCAGACAATTTCTCTGTAGCCAGTCAGTAGTCAGCCTCATGCAGCTCTGGAATTGTTCCAGGGGAACTGCCTGTTTACCTTCCAAGGAGAAGGCCAGTTGTGTGTCGTCTGCATAATTAATTAGCTCCACCCCGAACCCCTTGATGATTGGGAATAGCGGCTGCAGATATATATTGAATTGAATGGGGCTGATACTGGAGCCTTGTGGTACTCCAAAATCTACGGGGGTATTGTCTGAGGAGAAGGGACCCAAAGTCACCATTTGGTGTCTCCCCGCTAAATAAGAGCGGAGCCACTGTAATGCCTGACCCCCTACCCCAAACTCCTTCAGCTGCCCCAGCAGGATTGTGTGACTCACGGTATCGAATGCGGCTGACAAATCCAGTAGCACCAAGACAGCGGTGCTCCCGGTGTCAGCCCGCATACGCATCGAGTCCAGCATGGTGACTAAAGCTGACTCCGTTCCGTTCCGTGTTGAAGAGCATAGGGCTCCAAGAAGAGCCTTGTGGTACTCCACATTCCAGCTCATGTCTTTCCGACAAGAAGGACCTTCACTTACGTCTGTTGGTTAGACATAACGTTAGCCATTTTAATGCTGTCCCAGAGATCCCAATTACTTCCAACTTGGCACTTTGGACTGAGTGTGAGACGGTATCAAAAGCTGCTCTCAAATTAAGAAGAAGGAGTGCAGTGGACCTTCCATGGTCTAGAGGTCCTCAGAGGCCAACAGAAAGCTGTCTCATTACTGCAGCCTTGGTGAAAGCCTTTTTGTGTATGATGCAAAAGATTATTGGTTTCTAGAAAGTTCGAGAGAAAGCCATTTAAATGTTTCTCTAAGATTTTGCTTATCCCCGGAGGCAGTGAAATAGGACTATAGTTTTCTGATTTATCAGGTTCCAATAAGGCTTTCTTTAACAAAGACCAGATCATTATATGCCTCCTTGCATTGTAATCGCAGCCTGCCTCCAGTGAGGAGTCCTATAAGGCCAGTAGAGCTGAAGATATGGCCTCTCTTCCATTCAGCAGAATTTTTATTGGGGAGGGATCAAGAGGTGATCCTGATTTTACTATGCTTGCTGCCCCTAGAATATTGGGTTCACTCAACCTCGGGAATTATGACAAATCTACTGCAGGCTTCCTGACTGTGGCGCTAACTTTCAATGTTTTCAGGGAGTCTGGTTTCACTTCTACGGAGTCATAAATCTGTCTGACTTTACCCAAGAAGTAATTTGCCAGGAGCTCGCATCGCTCCTTGGAAGAAGGAGGATCCTTCCCTTCAACTTCAGGTTTTAGGAATGAATTAGCAATCGCATATACTTCTTTGGAAGAGTGTGTCACATGGTTGATCTTGTCAGCAAAATCACTCAATCTGGCCCTTCGAATTGCAAGGGGATACTTTTTTACTTTATCTTGTAAACATTTTTATTTTCCTCGTCATATTGGTGTCTCCATTCTCACTTCTGTTTTTTACATTCCTTCTTTAGTTTTCTTAATTTATGCGAAAACCAACTGGTGCTTATTCTGAGGAGGGGAGGTCTACTGATACTTGTGTGGACCAAAGTCTCAGCTGTAGAGTCTATCCAGTCTCTATATGCACAATAGGTTGCGTAAATCTCCCCATATAATTTTGGGAAGGACTTGCTCAGGGCTGTTTGCCAACTCAATATATCTAGTTTTGACCATTGCCTTCTGGGTTTTGCGACGACTATGTCGGCTTTGGGTGTTGTCATTTTTAATGGTAGAGAACTGTATTAACAGGTGATTAGAGCAAAAAATGGCAAATGGGTAGATGTCTTGATGGACTTGATATTTGAAAAGATGGGGTCCAAAATATGACCCTTAGAGTGAGTGGGATGTACCACCAGCTGTGTAAACCTTAATGCAGATAGATCTTGTTTAAGATCATTATCCAGTGTGCACAAATTGCTTTTGAAGTGGATATTTAAATCCCCTATTAGTGTGAAATTGGCTGACACAAGATTGTGCGCTGCTACAATTTCAGGTAGATCCTATGTGAATTTTGCTGCAGGCCCTGGAGGTTGGTATAGAAGCAAACCTGAGAAGGTAAATGTGTGTGAGAGTTTTAATGGGAAAACCTGACTTTCACAGTCTGCAATGAGGATGGAAGCCGACTTACACTGGAGGTGCTCTTTGAAAATAATGTCTACACCACCCCCTTTCTTCCTGTGTCGGTCATTTCTGCCGATTGTGTAGCTAGGAGGGACAGATAGACAAATATCTTGCCAGCTATCCTCTCACAGGTTTCAGATAGGATAAATGCATCTGGGCCTTTTTCTTCCAAAAGGGGAATCGCTCAAACTTGTGTTTAGAGAGAGACCGACAATTAACAAGGAAAACTTGCCATTCCTGCAAAGGCTGTTTGGGAGCTGCCGGATTTGCAAATTCCCTGCGATATGAACTTCATGAGGTATTTCATCGAGGATGCGATCAAATGAGTGGTTACAGTATAATTACTTACTTGGTAGGGATGCTGGAGGCACAGAATGATGGCACACTTCCTTGGATGGCTGCATTAGGTTTTTTAGTTCCCCATAGGTATAATATAGCCAATTCCTGTGGGGAGGACCAGGGTTTCTGGCCCCGGCGGGCTGCGGATAGGCGCAGAGGGCTTGCTTTTGACGTGCCAGCGGCACAGTTGTGCACCAGACCTCATTGGGGAAGAGGGGAGCAGCGCAAACCACTGACACCAGGTTTGTGTGAAAAAGGCTGCTTTATTGAAACAGGTGCACATCACAAAACAACATTGGCCTTTGCCTTGCAAAACTACAACCTCACTATACAAAGTTAATCACCTACGTTAAGCTACCCCACCCCGAAAATGTCCCCCCACCACAACTTAATTCATCAATATCGTACATGCTCCAGCTGGTCAACTGCAACTGAGACCTTTAAACTCTCTTCCCTCTTTACTACATCTATTAACCTCTCAACCAATTAAACTTTCTACAGGACCTTAAACTTCCTGGCTCGTCTAGGCGTGAACTTGCCTACCCATTCCCTTTCAGCCTGAATTGCCACTGACAACAACAATAAACTTCGGTAAACCATGGCAACTTCTCTGCCAACTGCCTAGACACCTGCTTCAAGCGACAACCTTTACAACATAACTCCTTTTGCACACCTGTTGCAACAAAACTTGCACAGTGAGGATGATGCACTGGAAGATGAAGGGGACCCCTCCTGAAAAGCCGAAGTATAGGGATGGGAGGGTGGGACGAAATTGTCCCCTACCAGGTATCAGCCACGTGTCACCAAATTAAAATGGTGGCTGGTACCGTAACATGGCAGCATATATAACCCTTGGGCTATATAAGTAGCCCAAAAAATGCCCAAACCCCGAGCAGTCGTCAGACTGATCCACTTCCGCAAAATCACGGTGGGCAGGCCTCCCTGTGGTCGACTGCCCCCCAAATCCACCTTGGGAAAGAGGGGAGCAGCGCAGACCACTGACACCATGTTTGTGTGAAAAAGACCACTTTCTTGAAACAGGTGCACATCATAAAACAACCTTGGCCTTTGCCTTACAAAACTACAACCTCACTATACAACGTTAATTACCTATTTTAAGCTACCCCCACCCCTAAAATGTCCCCCCACCACAACTAAATTCATCAATATCATACATGTTCCATTTGGTCAACTGCAACTGAGACCTTTAAACTCCCTTCCCTCTTTACTACACCTATTAACCTCTTAACCAATGAAACTTCCTACTGGACCTTGAACTTCCTGGTTCGTCCAGGCGTGAACTTGCCTACCCACTTCCTTTCAGCCTGAATTTCCGCTGACAACAATAAACTTCAGTAAACCATGGCAACTTCTCTGCCAGCTGCCACCCAGAAAAAGGGGGCCCTCTAGTGCGTCCTTTTTCTGCCTCCTTGGTCTGTACCAATAAAACATGACCATGTTGGGTCCCACTGCATCCTTCTGCTGCCAATGTTAAACCCCGATCACCTGTGAGCTCCAAAGACTTACCAGCCTGCGCTGGCAGTACACAGCACTGGATTTCCCTGTTTCCAGTATGTCATCCAAGTGATGTGTTATGCACCTGTGCACCATGACGGACCTCATTCTAAGAACATGCTAAAGCACCCTGAGAGAGGACCCAAAAAGGAGCATCCTATTAAATGAGGTTTTCCGCCCTAGAATCTTTCCTGCAACTGGATTCTTATATGGCTGAAAGTCGACAGGGTGTACTGGCAACAAACAGCAGGCTGACTTAATGCCGCACTTCACCATAAGCGCCCCCCTGTCCTACTCTTTCCCCTTAAATCAATGCCCCATCCACTGATGTGTGTATCACAGAAACACCTTCCTCATATCTAAATTAATTGACTGACTAACCGTCTGACCACAAAAGGTACTAAAGAAACCTAACTGCTCCTGTTTCTCTTCAGAACACCTCTGAAAAGGGGGGACAGCTAACTAATTTCTTGCCCCCCTCAAGGAACCCCACCATCCTACCTTATGAAATCTTTTTGCCCACTTTGTCCCTCACTCCCTGCCTGTGATTACAAGGTAGCCACCCAGCGCTGCACTCTCTGGCCATCTTCCAAGACTGAAACTCCATGGGAAACCTTGCAACCACAGCCTGTTGTCATCCTTACATTCATTTTAGAACAGCCCAAATTCCAATCTGACCAAAGTGTGGGATAAGAGCTTGTACCTCCGGACCCTGTCCACCCCTCCCCGCCTGTGGAAAACTAAAGCCGCCCTTGCTTTGCTGGACCACTGGACCGACCCTGGCCCCCAGCCATGTGCCCATACTTGTTTGTCTGCAAATGTGTTACGCTAATATCAAACTTACAATGCTTAATTCTGTAGAGCCCTTCATTGCAATCCCAATGAGCCCAAAGTGGCCACCCCCTCCTTAGCCGCACCCCCTAACCCTCCCGGGATTAGGCCCCCCTGAAATGACTGGTATATAAACGGTGTACTTCCAGCCATAAACTAGTTGTACTCAACTTAGCTGGTCCCATATTATGGTACATTGACCCCCGGTCAATGTCACCCAAATGTCCCACTGAATAACAGGCCATACATGCCCTGAGTTTGACGCCCTGTCCCGCCCAAGCGTAACTTCCCTAATTTATTTGGGCTTTCGGATTATGTCTACCTGTGAAGTTAGCGTGGCTGTCCGAGGAATTTAAAGACCACCAGCGTGTAGAATATTTCGCGGTTCATGTCTTTATAACCGCCGGCACATTCCTGTTTGTCCAGCTCAAATTCTTCCTCTTCCGGCCTCTTCTAGGACCTTAGCTCCATAGTTAATTGTTTCAGAATCTCCCCTAACTCCCATATCCTGGTATTCCCCTTAATAGCAAAAGTGTGGTTAGCAACACCTTTGGATGTCCCATAAGTGGAGATAACTTCCTACTCTGGTTTGCCTCTCCTCTGACACTACCGCCTGGTCCCCTGTGCTCCACCCCCAATCTCTTAACTTGCGCTCCTGTCTGCCACCTGAATGAGGACCCAGATAGTTCTGAAACTGACCCCACCTACCCCACTGTCTGTATATTGTGCCCATCGAACCAAAACTCGTGCCATCCCCTATAGATACCTTTCTTGAGACAGGCCTCCCCGCTCATACCAATGCTAGCTTTAGTGGGCCTTCCCACTCATACCATTTGGGCAGGACTCCCTATACTGATACCAGCTAAGCGGGCATCCCATTGTGTACCGCTCTGGTGTGCTCACATAAGTCTCTTTCGTCACCCATAGCATAGGTGAGCCTCCTCTCTAGCACCGTTTAGGTGGGCCTCCCCGCTCCCAGGAAGCTCCTTCACTGCCTCTAATAAATACCGTTTGTGGTGTCTGCCCCGCGTCGGCTTACCTGGCGCCAAAGCAGGTGACAGCCACCAGGGCCCGCTTCTGTGCCATGCCTTGGTGCGACAACGTTCCACTACTTCTGCCTTGAGGGTGCCAAGACCCTGCATCCTGCAAAATATTAGTTGGCAACAACTTGGCACCTCCTATGGCAGCTCATTGTCCCTCTCAATTCCTCTACCTCATCTTCAAGCACTCGCATGCATATATCATGTATCACCACCAGAAACTGTTGTAACAAACATATATTGGGGGCCCTAACCTGCCCTCCAAACATATCTAATGATGCGGGATGACTCATCCTGTACACCGGTCTGCTGGGACTGTATTAAGCCCACCAGCGTGCTGCATCGCCGAGGCCACTCCAGACCTTCTTGGGGATGCTCTTGATGTCCACCGTCGCTGTCCAGCTGACTGCACAGGCCGCACCTTCTCTTCCCCTCGGGGCATTAAGCTGCTCTAAGCTCTCTGTAGCCTGCCACTCTAGTTACCTATTGAACTGTGCAAAGCCATTACAGGCCCAGTGTGCTCAATAGTCCTGCAAAACCCACCTTCTTTATGAGCCCACTACCCCCACCCTTGTACCCCCACCCGCAACGCCACAACCGGTCCCTCCCTGTCTACTACGTAAAACCCCATCAATGCGGTCCTTCTGCTCCCTGCTTTACCCCGGGGGCCCTGAACCCAGCTGACCCTCCTTCAAGTCCACTATCCCTGACCCAGTAAAGGGTGTTCCACAAGCTGCCTATACCACCCACCCCATATCAATACCCCATAAGATGAGGGGCCCTGCTGTGATTCCCTGGGTTTTAGAGGTGCCACAAGCTGGGGGACACCCAAAGGTGGCATGGCCGATGCAATTAAGGGGCACAGCAGCAATCATGTACACTGAACTTCTGTGCTTAGCATTGCGTGCCGCCAGACTGGTATTTTGCTGCTGATGGCACTGCATCCAGATATGTATTACAACAAGGAGCATGACGCCTACAAAAAAATAGGGATACTTGATGGTAAAATTGGAGAGCCTAGAGGGGACTTGGCTTGGCACCTGCCTTGAACGTTCTCTCCCTCCTCCCTGCCCTTTCCCAGGGCTGCGTGCACTCCTACTGAGGCCCTGCCAACACTACACCCTGCGAGGCCTCATCAACTAGCAAGAGGCCTCGCATTCGCCCAGTGCAGCCCCCACGGTCTTGCTACCACTGGAGTTGAAGGCCTCGTCCACACACTGGAGCTGAGCTGGAGGCCTAGCTCTCCACCCAGACCGCACTAATACTGGTGCGCCTCTACAGGCCGGCCCAAATCCAAGATGGGAGCCCCACAGGCCCTTGGATGCCCCACAGGGCTGATCTCCAAGTGCGGGAGCGGACCCGCCCTCACACCTAAAACGCTGCCTACCAGGGGGCCTGGTGCAGTCGGCTGGTGTTTGTTTACTGTTGCCCCCCAAACAACCATGCGGGGCACTACCAACAGCCACAGCGCCGGGGCCAGCTTGCCCTCACTGGCAACACCAGCATCACCCCACAGGTAATGTATTCTTCAACCTAGCTCTACTTAAACCTGACTAAAGAACGCTATCCATAACTAAAATGTTATGCTCCCTTAAATTAGAAAAATTGTTCCCTACCAGGTACCAGCCACGTGTCACCAAATTAAAATGGTGGCTGATACCGTAACATGGCTGCATATATATCCCTTGAAAAGCCCAAATCCGGAGCAGTTGTCGGACTGCTCCACTTCCCCAAAATCCCTGGGGGGGCAGACCTCCCTATGGTCGGCTGCCCCCCAAAACCCCTCAAGTAGAGCTGGCCGGGTTGACGAAAAACAGCTGGACCGCCAACCAAGATGGCATCCGCTCAAATGCTGTCGAGATGTGAACTGGTTCTGAATACGGCCAGGGAGTGCCTGTCTCTGAAACGCCTGTAATGTAGTGGCCAAGGCCTGGGCAGTGGGCAATGATGACACTTGGAGGCCTGTTAACGTTAGTGGCCAGCTCCAAACTGAGCCACACCCAGAGCCCTGGGCTATTTATTAGCTATCACAAGTTGTCTCGGCGTACGCCGAGCCAAACTATTGAGGTACGCTCACGGGGGCGGTGGTCTAGCAGGACCACCCCCAACACAGTAGGAGACATGGACTGTTCCACTGTCTCCACAACATTACAACGCCCTCGAGCACTGGATTAGGATTAACAATGCCCTGGTGAGTCTGTCTGTAAATGACCCACACAGGTCGGAACAGTGCTCCCCTTATTTCCCTCCACTCGTTCTTCCGTTGAGCTAATACACTCACTCAGAGGCGGCTAAACACTGCAAATGACGCAGTGCAAACAATTTAAAAAATATGTGTAGAACAAAATGAAAAGCTACTCAGTTAGAGTTCAGTACCAATTAAATAAAAAGCAAGTCTGAGTAAAGTCAGTTACTCACTTCTGTCTAACTAGGGCCGTGCACTAGGCCAGTTCATTTATTTGTTTTACTAGCCTAATAAATGTATGGAGACGGGTTAGCATATCCTACAAACAGTAGCACTCGGGGTGGGGATATGAGCCGATTCAGTGAAAAGGAGACAAATACTGATTTGCCTTTCTGGAGGTTTCGGACATGTGGGAGTGTCCTTTTCTAAGTTCATTTAGCCATCCATAAATAAGTTTAGTTTCACTTTCAATTGCTGCACTAGAAATCGAAATGCCAAAAACGAGGGTATTTTGCTAAACTGTGAGAAGAGAGAATCCACGGAAGGTATGAATCTGGGAAAACCAATAAAAGAGACAGTAATAGATTGATATAATTGGCTTTCTAGCAAAGCTTCTAGAGGTCTAAACGTTTTGCATATTCTAGACATAACAATGGGAGTAAGAGATATGACTGACGAACATACCTACACATGGGAAATGATTGAAGTGGTCGTGGGGGTAGGGTTTGCCAGCATCCCAGCAACACTGAAACTTCTTCTTAAGCACATAGTAAAGGATTGAATCTTCCTTCCAGATATTGTGACATAGTTATCAATACATTTCAAAAAGATCTTGAATAAAAGTAAAAGAAAAAATTAATATTTGCGCTACGAATATATTTTATGGTGTTACAGTAAGCAGAAATATGAAAGATGAGTGTTTTAAGTGATTTCAAATAAGACATTAAACTTGCATAAAAGACGCCTAAAGCAACATGTTATTTTTTTAAATCTATCCACTTCAATTTTCAGAAACAATAGAAAGAAAATTACAATCACAGCCCCACTTTAGAAAAAAAACTTTTAATTTGTTGAAGCAAAATATTCAATTTGGCATCTTCAATAACAACATGTGTGCTACCTAGCAACCGTTTATCTTTCCAATTCCTCCTGGAATCTAAGTTTAATTTGTAAAATGCAACATTTCTAGATTTGTAAGCAAACCACTTAAAAACCAAGAGATGAGTTACTTTAGTGTTCAATTGTGGTCAAATAACAGTAAACAAATTGCTTTTCAAATCCACAGCAAACTAACTTGCGTGGCATTAGCAATAGAAGTGGGTCATGCACTTGAAACTAAACGAGGCACATTGTGTTTGCATCATGAAATAGCCCGTAGACTTTTATGTTCACAAAAATCACTACAGTGATGACAACTTATGGTAAACTAAGATTTATACAAAGCCCTTTGTGAACGAAAGAGGATGTGGGAACGTACAAGAGAATAATAGAGTGCTCTTGAACAAATATTCACATGAGAATTTAAAGCAATTTGAGGACGTCTGCCTAGATGCAGATGATAGGAGCTAAAGCCAATTTCAAAAGATGAAGAGGGGAAATCTATAGTGAAAGGTCTTGCCATGAAGTGGAGAAGAAACCTACTTATTATAATTAAGCAAAATATTACCGAAAAGAACATTTACAAATAAGCATTCAGTTTAATGAAAGCATTATATATATGACTGTTTAAAAGGTGTAATACTTTCAGACCGCAGCACTCGATTTGCGATATCTACAGTATAAAATACTTATATTGCTTGTAACATCAAAAGGACCCTAGGATTTTAGTAGTTTCAGCAAACATATGACTATTCAGTTAATGAAAATGTAAACGTTTAGATCAAGGCGATAATGGTGAATGTCTGTATTTATGCCACTTGCTAATAACATTTATCGTCTGTTTGTTAGCAGGGCATTTTTTACGAGATTGGTGTAGATTTTCAGGACACTATGTATACTAGATGTTAGTTCACAGCAGCAAGAAATGCAATACTAATAAGTTATCTTATTGTATTTTGTTTGGGGAAATTAGTCTCATTCTGAAGGATTGTTCAGAGTAAATACAAACTGAGCTAGGGTGCTGCATAGACGGGAATAAGTAATAAAGAGTGGTAATATTACATATTCTCATTCACACTACATTTACATTTTAGCATTTGGGATGTTAGCACACATAGCAGCGATGACTTTGCCATACCTGACTAGCTCAGCATTTCAAATATTATGCTGGAATCATGGGAAAATATAGCATCTACCAAATAATGATGATGGGTCACATGCACAATCACGTTTGTGCTGAAATGTCCCCCAAAATGAACCGATGCTCTAAATGCAGATGCTAAACACAGTGCACTCACCCACATCTGCATGGAATCGAATCAAATGCACAGTAATTTATGCAAACGAAATTGCAATCGTATCCAAACAATAAATAATCAGGTGCTGTTAATGACATTGCGTATAAGCATGCAAGGTCTGTAGGACCAGTTTCAGGGCCAGATGATGTAATCTAAACAAAGCCCTGTAACACATATATAACTAAAAGGACAGCAAAACTACTAGCATACTATTTACAACCTCCCACTACACATCAGACTCAAATGCCTACAAACACTGTCAACCTATCATCAGCTTTACCAGACAATCTGCACACTGCTGCCTAATGTTTCCCTTGTGCTATTACAGATACCAAAAGAACTAGAAAATCCTTTGCAGCACGAGGAGGAAAAGCCTTATGAATTATTTCTAATGACTGATAGCTAGTACATATTGACTTAACATTCCTCCATTTTCCTCAAAACTATGAATGTGTCGCTCTCAAAAACCCTGTCTTCTCACTAACCTTAACATTCTGGCATTATCCCTGAAGACTTCTTCACTCTTACCAGGCCCAAAAGCCTTAATCATCAAATTTCTATCCACCTCCTAACCCCAAGATACAGCATGGATCATCAAAATCCTATTTCTTCCCTAATCTTAAATCGATTTATGAATCATTCCCCTCAATAAAATCTTACCCATCCCTAACTTTACAACACACTATGAATAGCATCCATACTCACAAAACTACCCTATTCCCAAAATGAACACATTCAGGAATGATACCATTAATCGCTATCATACCCTCTTCGATACACTCATCAATGATGCTGAAGGATGCCATCAACAAATATTATCCTCTCCTTAACTCCAAGAAACCCCCCACAAAATACAACCACCCTCATATATGAATTCTTTGGTTGCCCCCTTCTACACAAACCTTATACCTTTCTAGTCCCTCCATGCTCTGTGAATCTTCAGCACATCCATTCTCCCTCCCAATCTCCAACACACAGCCTATCATCATAATGTCATCCTCTGATCTCCAGGCACTGCACTCTTTTTGCAAATACATAATTTTTACTACATGGCTCCTCAGACTGTTAGGAATACCAGGTTTAACAGCCCTGGAAGTGAGTGCTTCCTGGACACGAGAGGGTGCTGTTGAGAGGAATGAGCGTGGAAAGTTTATGGCAAATCAGATAGTGTAGCGCAGTGCTGAGAACATAACAAGTCCACATGAAATATTAACAAAGAAACACACAAAGCTAGCGGTATCCCTCTAGGGCAGCACTGGATTTAACAGTAACTCAACGTATCTGATGGTGATGTATTCCATTCACCACAAGTGTGCAATCTTGGTTAGCACCCGCCAGCACAATGCCATTCCAGTTTCTGGAGTGTACATAAAAAAACAGCACCAAATGCACCACTCAACTTGTACAATGTAAATTAAATAAGTCCATATCCTTAGAGTTTTTTCTTTTTCAAAAAGTTCTTCTTTATTATTCAGTTTGTCATGCAAATATTAAAACTTCCAAAACAGCCAAAGCAGCTGACGCGTTTCGTCCACCTCTGGACTTCTTCAGGGCTGCAACAAATTTATACAAAAGGAAAAATACAATATAAATGACACACATAAGGACTGAGCACAAACAATTATGTCAACACAATGGAGGACATTATAGACATTATGAACACAATCAAATACAATTGGACACAAATATCAATACAATTACATATGACATAAAAAAGACAACTATAAATCAACATAAAATGTTGCAAAAATGATCAATATTTCGTAAAATAACTATTTATTATTTACCACATCGTATTCGTGACATTTTGACTGGTTGTAATGGCAGGTAAGTGTGTGATATGTATATGAACACTCCTCTCAATATGTCATACTAAAAAGCCTTACAGGACTGATCAACCAGAAATGTGATACCAATGTCAGGCAATAGGTGGCAAACTAAAAAGCCTATTCTGAAGTGAGTTTTTAACAGGAAATAAGAGTAAATCTCTAACAGGTGAGCGAAGTCCTTTACTAAGTGGGGGCAACACTAGTTTTCCCCAATCTCAATCTAATACGAAACGGGGGGAGCCAGAAGAGATCAAATGCTAAGGAAAAAAGGAGGATGTATACCCACCAAAAGCAAAATTTTATTTTGGGAAAGATGTCACCGTCTTTATGTTCTTTCTTACTTTCTTCTCCCTCACTACTTCAATTTGTAGTGTTGCAGGGAATGAAAATCAGTGTCACTAGGGGGGAGAACAAACACATAGGGTGCTCCAGTATAATGAAGGGTTAAGCACATAGAACCTCTGAATTAATGGTCATAAAATGTTAAAATTAATTTACTCACTTTTTAACATTTACAATCCGATGGAGAAAGGTTGTCTGCTAAGTAGCTCAAATAAAGCATGTCAATATAATGGCGGTCCAATAGAAAAAGTCATCCAGTGATGAGAGCAGCTATATCACTCTCCAAGATACCTATGGGGAAAAAATGTATAGAAACGTCCAATCAATAATAGGTCAAAGTTCAGGTAATTATAATACATCAAAGTTAAGAAGGAAGAGCATCATCCTTTGGGGAAGCCTAAAGATATGTAGGGAAGAAGCCGTACAAAACCGAGAAATATGTAAGCGGAAAACAATGCCCTCATGACCTAAGCATGTCCTCTTGTCGTGCCCTTCTCGGCACCTAAGCATCGAGTGTATTGGTTCTACAGAGCCAAACCAAAGGGTGTGTGCACGAGAAAAACGCCATCATAACCTCAGAAAATTCCCCTGTCGTGCCCATCTCAGTGCCCAATCATCAAGGGAATTAAATCCACAGAGTTAAAGGCAATCAGAACGAAAGAAAAAAATATATATAAATATGAAGAGCCCCGGAAATGTCTAAATGTAAAGTCACCATAAAGCAATATCTAAGAGAAGGCGGGAGGCTGTACTGTAAAAATATGGACTGCCCCATGTCATCTCATAGGTGTAATCCCAAACCGTATACTGAACCTCGGAAATCAAGTGTTGAGAAAGCCAGACGAATCAACTTACCCGATTCCGTATCATTGTCCAAATGAAAAAAGGCACCAACCCTGTTAGGTAGTAGCAGGACCTGTGATTGGAGGCTCATGCTTATATAGTATCCATAATAAGTGAGAATGGTAACACCTGAGTTCTAGATCCCGGAGCGCGGGAGTTTCAAACCTAGACCGGGTATGACCGAGATAAGTAAACAGCTGGCCGCCATCTTTGAAAGGTGTTGTGTACCTATGTGGCGGTTTGAAAAGAACCAGAAGAATGAATGATTATATTTTTAACAATAATTGAAATCCAATAATATAATAAAATGCTGAGTTTGTTAAAGCAAAAATATATATATATATATAAATGAAGGCGCTATATAGATAATACCAAAAAATAACGTTACTAAGAGATCGAAAATAAATAATAATAATAATAATAAAGAAGAACTTTTTGAAAAAGAAAAAACTCTAAGGATATGGACTTATTTAAACTACATTGTACAAGTTGAGTGGTGCATTTGGTGCTGTTTTTCCACATGAAATATTGTCCGCCACTCAAGGAGCACAGTCAGTGTTTTCAGTAACATGTAGATCACATCGTTTGATTTGGTAATCTACTGCTATTCAATTCTCTGGTGGTTGATAGATGGTTTGAGGGCCCTTCCCAGCATGCAGCCCCCGCATGTTGTCAGTTGCAGATTTTACCTCCTTCCTCCCCATCTATATGATCATTGCGATGATGAAACCCATGTGCCTCTAATCTCGAACAGTATCAAGCATGGCCTGATGCCCTCCAATGCATAGATGTGGGGCATCATCATGGACACTGTTGTATTAGTCATTGATTTTGGGGGCTTGATGGGCGTCACCAATGGGTGCCACCAAAGCATGCTAACTGTATGTCCTCTCTGTTTGTCTCTGATTTTCCCCCGGGGCAAATAAAATGACAAATAACCCAGGCTAAGGAAGGTTAAATATTCTGCTACAGACTATCTTTTGCGGTGAGATTGTGCTGTGGAAAAAGAAAAGGACGGCACAAATAAGGATACAGCTGGCAAGGTTGTATCCAGAGTTGAGTTTGAGATCATGAGTTTTGAAAAGAGCACTGCAGCCTCTCATTGTTTCCTAGAGCTTAGCCAATGAGAAGCATTGAGGCTATTTATGTATTTCAATGTTAAAGTGACTTAAAGACTTATTTAGTGTTTGAGGGTTGGTCCGCTTGCCCGACAGGTCAGTGGAGGGTTGGTCAAAGGTTTCAATTGACAGAGCCAGCGGAGGCTCTACCACTGCAAACTTGGCAATTCCTCAGAATCTAAATAGGGCGGGGGAACTACAAGTTTGATGGGGTTTCCACTGCTTTTTAGTGGATGTCCAACATCCACTGCACTCTAAATATGCCCCTTAGTCCTTATTACAATACATCCCAGTTTGAATTTTCTTTCTGAAAGTGAATTGGACCACTGTGCTTTGCAGGTACTGAATAGGTCCTTTCCATACATTTGAAATCAAATAGGAGAATGATCTGCCTCCTGCCCTAGACCTATTGATTCCAGGCAACCACAGGAGGTTGTTTGAGGCTGAGCTAAAAAGGCACTATTGGACCAACCAATATTAGCATCTAGGAACAGGTGGTCTAGATGTAGTTTAGAATGATTTATACTGCATAAAATGTAAAAGACTATCCTTCCTGCCAGTGGAAGCCAGTGGGACATATCCAGATGTTGGGTGATGTGCTGTCTGACCTCACATGACAAAAGCAAGCAGTCTGCCATGTTTTGAACAATTAGAAGGAGGTATATGAGATATTTGGGGATATTTTTCAATATATTTCATCAGATATTTTCCATGATCCATGCAAGACTGGTAATGAGCAAAATTGATTGATAACTTGATGGTACGTTACAGACCAGTCAGAGCATCTTTAATAGGGAATGGACAGCTGCTTGTTTCAAAGTTTGAGGAGCCATGCCCAAGGCCTTTGTCCAGTTAATGATAGCATATGGAGGTCTGCACACCGGATTGGTTATGTTTTCTTGGGCACTGCACAGCACAAACATCAAACAGAAACCCGGTTTTCAAGGAGAGGAGATTGTTCTGAGGAAAACTGAGAGAATTCCCTTATATTACTCAGTAGGGCACAACAATAGGTGGAATTATTCTTACAAATATGTGATGATGACAATGTTTTCATGAAAGTTGTCTCATGTCCTGGATCCTAGTATAAATAACATCAATAAAGCATAGCAAAATAATTGGTTTGTAGCAATTTTATTTTCCAGTGCTATAGGGATTTAGGCTCTCTAACATTTTAAAAACCTCTTTCCTGGCATCGTCATTGAGTGCTCTTGAGAGGCAATTCTAAGTTTTATGCTCTATGTATCTTGTAGCATTTTAGCAAATAAATATATTTAAGCTTGGCTGCTGTGTGCGTGCTGGTGCTATATTTACTAATCTATTTTTTTATACAATTTTATATGTCATGAGCGTAACACATGACATTAAAACTATATGGGTACAAAGGAGAGCATAGGAGGATAATAACACCAAGGGCCCATTATGAGTTTTTGCGGTGCTGGAATGTGCAGTACGCCACTGCCGCACACCCGCGTCACTAAGTCTCACGGCCACCTGCCAGATTCTAACTTTTAAGTGGTCTGGCAGGTGGGCAGCGTGGCAGACTTGTGGCAGTGCCTCTTTCAAAGGTGACAGTGCCTTTGAAAAAGGTACTGCAATGGGACCACAAAACAAGGTTCCTGCATGGCATGGACTCGAAAGTCGATGCCGTGCAGGAACTAATGTGCATGCACACAGGGGGGCATATGTTATGCCCCCCTATGTGCATCCACATACAGAGGAGGCACAGGGGGCACTGTATGGCCCCCTTTGTTTCCTCTCCACCATGGTGTACATGGACGAAGAACCTCCATGACACCGCCGGTGGAGAGGAAACTCGTAATATGCTTGACAGGACTGTGGTAGTCCTGCCAAGCATATTGTGGCCTGTGACTGCTGCGCCACCTCCAGGGAACAGCAGATCCCTGACAGTGTCAGCGGTCCTAGGGCAGTCTGACTGCACAACTTGTAATGGAGCAGTCGGACCGCCAGTGCAGTGATGGCTGGACTGCCATCGCCACGCACCCGCATGTCTGGTGGTCCTTTGACCACCAGATTCGTAATCGGGCCTCAAGGGGTTCCATATAGAGACTGAGTAGCAAGGGGGACAGTATGGAGCCTTGTGGGAAGTCTAAGCTGCTAGGATTTGAGACCACTTGTGACCGGTTTGAATGTTAGGGAGTGAACCAGTTCAAAACTATACCGAGATACAGATTCAGTCTTTCAGAGTGTTGATCAGATAGGGATGATTGACAGCATCAAAGGCAGCAGTTATGTTTAGAACCACAAGGAGGCAAGAGTTTCCCACATCGGACACTATATTGCATCATCAACATAATCCACAATCGGTATGACAGGAATCTCAGTGCTGCAAGCCTGATGAAGCTCGACTGAAAATGATCTAGGAATCCATCATTTTTATAGAGACTGCTCATTAAAAACATAATTTTGTATCACTTTCTCTGAGGAGGCAAGTTCTGCTACAGGATGGAAGTTGTTAAGATCACAAACGTTTCTTCAAAAGTCTTGTGACTTGGCCATCTTCACTGTTTAAAGATGCCATATTGTGGTAGAGACAATGAACTGCACCCTGACTCTTTGTAGCGGGATGGTTCTTTCAGTGTGCAATTAAATCAAGCACTGCAGTAACACATGATGAAAAATTGTTACCACAAGGAGCTGTCTCCATATCCAGATACAGAATTTGGCAGCTAATAGCTGCCTTCCCTTGACATGAAGCTATTCTAACCTTCTTGTAACCAAGGTGTCCTCTCCTGACAGGAGAGGGGATGTGGTGTCACGGCTAAAGCTGCTGACTTTGGAACTGAGGGACCAGGTCTGAGTCTCAGAGTTGGATCAACATCCTGTGATTCTGGGCAAATAACTTTATCTGCCCATGCCTAAAAAACAAAAGTGAAACTGATCTTGTGTAATGCAAGAGGTGCTCATTTAAATACCTTCAGATTAAGTTTGTGCTGTATGAAACTCCCAGAAAATGGAATGGCCAGGTGATCTGAGCATGCTAGAGTGCAAGAACCTTTAAACTAAATACAGCACAGGACCCAGCTTGAGTGTGAAGGTTTGCCATTTAGTGCAGTGCTCCACTTTCTCTATGAGTAACATTTACCGTCCAGTTAATGGTGAAGATCTTCATGTACGTAAATGACTATATTTGACCTGATTATTAATATACCAACGTTCAGATAGATTGGGTGATCAGCTTGATAACTGCTTTGAGGATTTTCTTTGTAGGATGATTTTGATTAATAGTTAAGCTTGTGGTAGTCTTATATAATCAGAGTATGGAGTTATGCATGCTTATTACATGACTGGAGTGGATGTAATCCAGTTCCTCTGCTCTCAACCAATGGCCGTCAGGCCTGGAAGAAATTCTGGCTACAACCATTGCCCATATTATGTGGTCTAGGGAAAACTGAACTGTAGTCTGGTTTATTGGGTCCCATGCTTTCCAAAATTGAAAGATCTTCGAAATGTGACTGCCTTTAATAACAATCTGCATAATTATATGTTCATCTAATATGAGGTGTAATGTAAATATGAATATGTGTTGGTTACATTTAGCTGAGCGGGATAGTTAATGCAGAACAGGATCCACTAATATTGAACATGGATATGAGTAAGAGTGGAACACAGACAGATCAATGGTAGGAGGGGTGTATTGCTCATGGCAAAATTGCACAGTGGTCACTATAATGCACAGGCGATATACAAATAAACCAGGATGATGATATCTTAGATTACAAGGTAAGGAATTGACAAGGGCCATCAATCTGAGCATTCCTGAACAATACCATGCTGCAGCTTTCAAGGCATGGTATGAATATGTTCCATGTTCGTCTACATTATAGGTGTGCAGGGGCAAACGAACAAAATGTGCAATGTGCGCAGAAGTTGAAAAGAGATTATGAGTCTCATAAAGTGAGAGATTCACCATAAAAGTCCTGTGAGACTTTAATGGCCTCAAGCAGGGAGAATGTCCACCTTTTGTTCTCTACCCTCCCTCCCAAGGTTGCCATGAAACCAGGCATATAAATGTGTAGAGACTAAAGGCCTGATTACCAGTGTCCAGAGGGTTAGTCTGAATGTATTGTACCTGATAAAATCCAACAGCCCAGGATACAGAATTTATCAGGGGTAATATATTGAACTTGTTCCGACTTTTTGTGAGATTGCATGAAGATTTTAGTGTGTACGCCACGAAAATGTGCATGTACTAGTAACCACGCCTTTTTCTGCTGTCTAATTCTGACAGAATTGGCCTGTAGAAAAAGAAACCTGGTTTTATGCACCCAGTGTATTTTTAATTGTGATCACGGCACAAACAGATGTTTGTGCAGTGATTTTAATTGTATGGGCCAGTTATAATCAACCCCCTGAGTTACATGTTTAGGTTACTCTGACTAGGATTGTTGGGTGTAGGCAAAAATTGCAAATAATCATGTCTGCTGCAAAATTGAATCAACAGAGTGTTGTCTTGCCCCATGACAACCAGGGGCCATATTACTCACAGGGCACACTTTCCCTGTTTGTGTCACAGTGCACCTTTCAAAAAGGTGCATCAGGCACAGACAGGGAAAGTGCGCCATGATGCTCAATGTGATTCCCTCAGAGCAAATGCGAACGCTCGCTGCCCTGGGGGCAGCACATTCCATTGAAATACAGAGCAGCTGTTTAAAAGCCTCTCTGTGTTTCTCTGCGCAGGTCGCAACACACCTGCATTTTCAAGAGAAGAGAGAGATTAACTTGCAGGCAGGTGTGTTGAGTGAATGCATCCACCTGTAGGGGGATGTCTGGGGGGTCCATAGGACCCCCTTGTCCCCTCCAGAGGATGCCCTCAAGTGGCACATTGACAGTGAACCACTTTTTTTGGGTGCAATGACAGTGCGCAAGTCTGCATCCATAATACATCACGGATGCAATAGCAAAGAGATTCCCTCATTTGCATGGCCCTATGCAAATGAGGGAATGCTCTCTCAAGATAGCGCTGGCACTACATGTGCACCAGCGCTATCAGTATTTATATAAGTGGCTGCACAACTGTCTGCTGCTTCTTCTGTAATATCAAAGTGCCCTGGGGGTAAACAAACAAAGCAGATGCACATGCCCGCTACACCCCCAGGGCACTGTGTGTAGAACAGCCCCAGGGTGGGTAGCAAGCTAACAAATGGTAGAACCATCAATGTTAGGTGTTTAAAGCTGACCAGGGGAATGGGGTTGTTATTAAACAAATTGATGAGTCGCAACAGTCTTACAAAATGCTATATGCTTTCTCACATACCCCCCAGGAAACACAGTCTCTCTGCTATGTGACAGTGTCACAGCAACAAAAGCCTTCCCATCATCAACCGACAGCAGAGAAGCAGTCACAAACAATTCCATTGTTCTGTATCACCACTGAGTAGATGCAAAGCATTTTGGTAAATGCAATTTCAAGGTTGAATGCTACATTAACCAGCTAGCTCCATTCAATGTGGTCCTCAAAAGAATCAGCATGTTGGGAACACACACACACTCACTCTTCATCCATTTCATCTCACTTCCATTCTAGAAAATGCCTAAAAGTCTGTCTCTTTTCATCTTAACTCACTGCCCCTGATGCTGCTTCTTCTACCTACTGTGAGAGACCTTTGGTGATTTGTTCACACTCTATAACTCCCTAACATAACACGCATACACATATGCAGACCTGCAGGCGCGGGCACACACACACACACATCCCCTACCACCACTGTGAATCTAGGTCCAATGGGAGCAGGAACAGAATTCCCGGCCCCATTGGGAATTACATGGTCTGAGGTAAATATGCTTCTCTGTCAACCCTCTAACAGCTGTAAGCGGATTACTGACATATTATCGATGCATACAATATTGAAACACAAAAATATCAGAAATAAATATTGATAGATACCAAAAATATCGACCTCCTATACTTTTTTTTTTAAGTTTAAAGAAAGTTTATTGGATATAGGCAGAAGATAAAACAGTAATACATTACAGTATATAATAATAAAAAATGAAACCATGTTGTATACAGTAAATAAAAAAGAAAAAAGAGGGAGGAGGAATAAGGGAAGGAGGGGGAAGGGAAGCATAAGAATATATATACCTTACATGAATACAGCTGAAGCATCCCTCAACAATATAACATAACTGTCATACTAGCTCATTACTACAAACTTAATTATGTGTTGCAAAATAAAAGCATAATATAATAATGGTTAACTAACAGTAGCTTAAGGAGACTTGGGAACTTCTTCTATGATTGGAGTATGTGATGGCAATGATTGAGCAGACATATTTAAGAAATTGGTAACGGGCAGCCATAATAAGTCACGCTTAATAGCAAGTGTAATCGGGTGTACATAGGCTCTATCTACTCTGTGGTTATAACAAACACCATACCACCAGGCTTGAAAATAAACATTTGAAGCATTTTTCCACGATTTCGTAATTTGTTGAAAAGCAACAGCGAGAAGTAAGTCAATGATGAGGGTATTAAGAGAGGTGGAAGAGGACCAAATTTCAGCAACACTACCTAGGAAAATATGAGAAATAGAAAAAGGGATATGTGTGTGAAATATTTTGTTAACTTGTTACCATACCCTAATCCAGAATTGGTGAATAACTGGGCATGTAAACAACATATGTTTAAGATCTGCTACAGGAGTTGGACAGGACCAACATGTAGAGGGAATGAGAGGATTAATCTGATGTAATTTGGCTGGAGTAATTAGGAGTCAATTATATATGAAAAATAGCGTTTGTGTAGTATTTGCTGCCCGTGAAGATTTCCTTATTTTAGTCCAAATTTTATCCCATACTGAAGAAGGAAAGGAAGAATTTAAATCAGATTCCCAACTAGATTCCACTGCAGACCTGTCACGAGTGTGACCAATATGCCTCAGTTTATTATAAATTTGAGAAGCGGAAGTGCCTATCTTCAAGAACGAAATTTGTAGAGAAGAAGAACTGGTCTGTACGGACGAAGTCAGAAGGTTATCGTAAGAACTTTGAGCAGCTGGGATTAATAATAAATAATTAGAGTGAGAGGAAGAAGGAAGGGAATAACACGACTGTAAGATAGAGAAGGTCAAACAGTTATCACCTTGAAAAAGCTGGTGAGTCCATTTAAGACCCAGGTCAAACCAGTCCTTCCAAAAAAGAGTCCTATTTTTAATCTTAATGTAACTGTTATACCAAATCGGAGATTGCAAAAAACGCTTTCGGTCGTCCAAACCTTCTACCATCAGAGGATGAAGGAGTTGACGAGTATGCTTAAGAATGGGGAGAGAAAATGTATGGGGAGTGCTAGGTAAGGATAAAAACTCATCAAATGAGAGAGGGGAAATAAAATGAGATTCAATTTCTACCCATAAAGGTAAAGATAACACCTCAGTCGCATTTTGTGATAATAACGAAGAGGAATTCTTAAGGAAGAAAGAAGCGTGATAAGATGCAAAGTCAGGAAAGTTAACTCCACCTAAATGTTTAGGTTGTTTAAGCTTGGAGAAAGATATCCTAGGCATTTTGTTCTGCCACAGAAATGTTGATAAAATAGCATATATTTGTTTGTACCAGGATTTAGGAATGTTAACTGGAAGTTTAGATAAGAAAAACAAAATTATAGGGACCAACATCATCTTTATAGAATCTAGTCGACCCCACCAAGATAAATACAAAGGATGCCATCGCGATGTGGAATTAGTTAAAGTAGACTGGAGATTCTTAAGATTGAGCGACACAGTATCCTTAATAGAAGGGGTAAACCATAGACCCAAGTATTTAATTTTAGTAGTACTCCAGTGGAAAGAAGAAGCTACAAAATCAGCATGAAAGCAATATTTATTTAACGGAAGAATTTCACATTTGTCTACATTGAGTTTATAGCCTGAAACTGAAGAAAAAATAGAGACTTCTGAAAGAAAAGCCGACAAGGAGGTCTGAGGATTAGAAATAAATAAAAGAATATCATCAACATATGCCGAGAGCTTTAGATGCTTATTGCCATAAGGAAAACCAGTAATATTTTTGTTCATCAGGATTTTAGATAAGAAGGGCTCTAGAGCTAAAATAAATAAAAGGGGAGAGAGAGGACAACCGTGCCTGACACCTCTGAGAAGTGGGAAAGAAGCGGAAACAAGTCCATTAGCTAAAATAAATGATCTTGGAAAAGAATAAAGTAAGGAAACATAAGAAAGAAATTTAGGGCCAAACCCAAACCAAGTAAGAGTTGAAAAGATAAACTGCCAATTAACCCTATCAAAGGCTTTCTCCGCATCCAAGGCCACAGCTGCTAACGAAGAATGATGAGAATGAGATTTACTAAGTACATTAAAAAAGAGACGGGTATTATCAGAGAGGTGACAACCTTTAATAAATCCACATTGTTCTTTACCTATTAAATGTGGTAAAATGTTATCGAGTCGAAGAGCAAGAATTTTCGCAAAGATCTTATAATCCAAATTGATTAAAGAAATGGGTCTGTAATTTTTGCAGAATTTATGGTCTTTACCTTCTTTAGGAAGGAGACAAATCAAAGCCTCTTGAAATGATCCTTCAGATCTCTGGGAAGTGATAAAAAACAAAAATAAGTTAAGTAATTTGGGAATAAGGAGATTTGAAAAATGGGTATAAAATTCTATAGTAAAACCATCAGGTCCTGGAGCTTTCCCCTTTTTAAGCGATTGGATAGCCTTGAGGATGTCTTTAGCATGTATATCAGATTCCAGAAAGGAGAAATCCACATCCAAAGAGGTAGGTGGAGGAAGAGAGGCTAAGTATTGATCAATATCCGATAAAAGAGGCGAAGATTGAGGTGTGTAAAGAGATTTGTAAAAGTTGGAAAATTCTAAAAGAATGTCTTCGTCCTTATAGAGTATGGTATTAGATGAAGATATGATAGAATCAATTTTAGTACGCTTTTTCTTGACTTTAAGATAATTAGCAAGAAGATTACCTGATTTGTTTTGTGCACTGTAAAATTTCGTGCCAGACTTAAGCAAATATAGATTTGCAGAATTAGTAGAAAGTTTATTAAAAGAGAGTTTGGCATTAATAAGTTCCTCTAAGGTAGATTGACTGTTTGTGAGATAATAGCGGTGTTCCAATTTTTTAATTTGTAAATTAAGTGCCTGAGATGAAAGAGAAGCTGCCCGCCGCTTCTGAGCAACAAATGAAATGATAAAATCCCTAGAGGCAGCTTTAAAAGAATCCCAGACAAGTTGGGGAGACAGCTGGGGAGATTCGTTTTCATCAAAAAATAAGGTGGCAAAATCGAGAAAAGCTGGTGTGAACTTAGGGTCTAATAGAAGAGAGTTATTAAATCTCCATCGTCTAGTACCTTTAATGGGGGGAGTAGATCTAAACTTAAGGAAACTGGGGCATGATCAGAAATTAAAATAGACCCTATGTCTGAATGAGAAATGTGTTGAATTAAGGCCTTGGAAATAAAGAGGTAATCTATTCGGGATTGTGAAGAATGAGCAGGTGAATAATAAGTGTATTCTCGTAGTGTGGGGTGACAAAGTCTCCAAGAGTCTACAAGGGATCTTTGAGAAATAGCGGAGGTAAATTGTGAATGTGTAAAGGAAGGGATGAATCTGGAGTTGGAATTCCTATCAATAAAGGGGTCTACAATCATATTACAGTCTCCACCAAAAATCAAATAATCATCACTGCATTGCATTAAAAGGGAGAGAATTTGGGGCCAAAACAAT
Source organism: Triturus cristatus (assembly GCF_964204655.1). Taxonomy (NCBI): domain Eukaryota; kingdom Metazoa; phylum Chordata; class Amphibia; order Caudata; family Salamandridae; genus Triturus; species Triturus cristatus. The sequence continues at coordinate 1,627,028,657 of NC_140589.1, read as the reverse complement.
TTATCCTGAGGAGTGGGAGCATAAATATTAAAAATAGAAAGGGGAATCTTGTTCATCAATAAGGAAATCACAACCCACCTACCCTCAGAATCATTGTCTTGTCTTATAAGCTGGACATCCAAACGTTTATGGCAGAGAATAGCTACACCATTGCGTTTTCCTGAGCCAGGTGATGCAAAAACATGGCCTACCCAATTATGTCGTAATTTAATTATTTCAGTATCTGGTACATGAATTTCCTGTAAAAGAGCAATGTCTCCCTTCAAATTCGCAATATGCGACAAAACTCGTTGGCGTTTGATAGGAGAACCCAAACCTTTAACATTCCAAGATATAATATTTAACGACATTTAAATCCTATATAAAATTAATCAAAACAATGAAAACAGTTCTTGAAAAAGTATGCCATATATAAAAGCACACACCATGCGAATTATGCAACAAAAGACAGGAAAGAAACATTATTGTAGAGAGATAATAGTGAAAGATACAAAAATTCATGGGATAGAAGAAAAAATGAAAATGAGAAAAAAGATGATAGAAAAAAGGAGCATAAAAGAAAAATTGAAAGTAGAGATCGAACAGAGGAAGGAGTAGAAAAAAGAGGGAAATGGAATTGCTCAAAATGAATTTGAACAATTATCAGACAGACAATTAGGAAACTAAGCATGGTACTAAATACCTGGTAAAAAAGGGAACAAAACAGTGACCAGTTAGAATAAATTCGAGCAATTATCCTGTAACCAATAATACAAAAGCTAAATATATTACCAAGAAGATAATAAGGATACAAAGAACTGGAGAATAGATAAGGAATGAATATTAGACAAAGAGGAGAGATAGGAATGATAAGACTGTTATCAAAATTGAGAGGAAAAAAGAAATAAGAAAAAAGAGGAAGGGGAGGAAAAAAGAAAAAGGAAAAAAAGATGGAAGAACAGAGCAGGAAAAAACATGAAATAAGAATGCAAAACAAAACCAACGATAATTGATGATAAAAGAAAATGTCAAAAAGACATACCACAAAAAGACAATGAGAATGGGGATGGAGGAACCACATGAGGAAGGTAGCACACCGAACGGAGGACACCAAGAGGACGCAGCAAGGGGAGACTCAACCTCCGGGCATGATACGAAGAGGAACAAGAATCAAAAGGATCGCAGAACCGCACCTGGGAGAAGAAAAGGAACAAAAAACATTAGAAGGGTATCTCAGGACGTAACAGGGTGTATCTGGAAGGAAGGTAAAACAATAGAAAACAAACACATAACAGCAGATAGACTTTAATTAGGCAATAACATTAATTATTGTCGAGAGGAGTCCATGGAGTTATCTCTGCAGGAGTCAAGGAACCGCTGAAGGAGCGTGGGATCTTTGTAATTTGTTGTTTTATTATTATAAGTCACTGTGAAGAGACAAGGATGGAACAGTCCATAACGAGCATTCAGGGCACGAAGAGTAGGTCTCATGTCTCAAAACTTTTTGCGTCGATCCGCAGTGCTTTTAGCGTAATCTTGAGCAAAGAAAAGAGTAGAACCATTCCAAGTAATTCTCCTCTTCTGTTTGGCAGCCTGAAGGACTTTAATCAGATCCGTATATTCCAAAAAATACAGGATAACACCCCTAGGTTTCACTGGAGAGGACGAGGCGCTGACAGAACGAGAGATTTGACCTAGACGGTGGGCTCGCTGAATATTCAATGGAGGAGAGCTTGGGAGTCCAAGAAGTGTTGGCAGAAAGGATTGAAAGAAAGATATGGGGTTGGTGCCTTCAAGATTTTCCGCAGGACCATAAATGCGTAGATTATTACGCCTATTACGGTTTTCCAAATTCTCAATCTGTTGCCTGAGAGATTGTACTTCTCTATGTATTCCTGGAACCTGGGCGGAGATCGCTTGTATTGAAAACACCTTTTCCTCAAGCTCTGCCTCTTGCTGCTTAGTATGAGACCAATTATCCTCAAGGCTCTGAAGACGGGCATTTGTTTCAGCCATATACGGTTTGAGCGAGCGTATTTCTTCAAGAAGCAACTCCATGGAGAGAGAGGAGGAGGCGCTGGTAGGAGAAGGCGGGTTCGCCTTCACTCGCTTTCCTGGAGTGGAAGGAATTTTAGATTTAGGCTTGGAGCCCGTACGAGAAGAACCAGGAGAGGAACTTCCCATTTCAATAGAGTCATTAGACATGTCAGTGACGCCGTCCTGTAACACACTAAAAGGATTGTTGGTCTCTAAAGGTACGCAACTGGTATTGACGTGCTGTGTGGTACTGCGATTTGAGAGAGCCATTTTGCCCAAAAATGCTGGTGCACACAGGACACTAAAATGATGCTTCAGATAGTGCTGAAAAATGTTGAGAAAAATGAAAAACCAATAAAGTGCATTGAAATTACAAACTCATCCATAAATGCCCATTTATGCTCTTTGGCTAAAGGAAAGAAGCACTGCAGTCAGTTAAACCTCCAATGGCATAGTGGAAAGGTAGAAGCCACAGAGCTAAAATGGCGTCCAGGGAGACAAAGATCAACACTGAGGAGATGTAAGACGACTGAGCATGGAAAACACAACCAACCAGGTTGCTTTAGAATCCAAAGGAAGTTGACACAAAATAAAATGACTTCTTAAAAATCTCTAAAAAAAACGTTGTGAGTCGTCTTTAAACAAAAGGAAAAGATATAAGAGCGGCACAGGACATGCAGCAGGCAGCGAGCGTTTATATGCACAAAATGGCGGCCGTGCTCCAGCTTCCAGTCACGGCCGATAAAAACCGTCAGGTAAAGCATTATGCGCGCTCACCAAACAGCTCCATTACTCCCACAGTCCATGCAGGAGGGCTTCCGCCACTTATACAAGCAGTCCCGGGATACACAGGAGTGCGGTGGGCACCCGGAGGATCTCCGGCGCACTACGCTCTCCCGGAGCCCCGAACAGCCATTCCTGACGGCGCCTAAGCCACGCCCCGACCTCCTATTCTTAACCAGTAAAAACACAAATATCGACAACACAAATATCATTGTTAAACATATCGATTTTTACCTATATCAAAAACAGAAATATCAGAAACAAAAATATCTTCTTTAAATAAATATATAATTTATCAGAAGTATCGATTCTCACATTATTGACTGCAATATTATTGGAAAAATAATTAAATATTAATTAATAAATATTTATTTACTTATTACATTAAACACGTATTGTAAATAAACCCAACATATTTTATACGCATGTTTAAAATAATATAAATATATTACATTAACAAAATCTTTATAATTCACCCCAATAAATTATATACCGAAAACCATAACAATACAACCCCAAAAACATTTACAGTCAGCTACAGACATTTAAACAACAGCCTAAATAATAATAAATATATCTATAAATACATTTATTTAAAAAACTATCAAACTAAACATCATACATTATAAATGAAACCTAAATTAGCGTTTACTGTAGAAGGACATAACTGATAAAAAAAATTCCAAGTAAAACTAAACTATCCATTAAAATAAAATTATACACAACTTTAACCAATAAAATCAAATAAACAATTATATAAAAAATATAAAATGTGCACTAATTTAAACAACTAAATACTTAAAAAATGCAGAACGCTGTAAGACACATAAAATGCTCTGCTGGATTCTCTCACTAGAACATTAAAGAAGAAATATATGCATCTCAGCAACTAATTAAAACGTACATTTAAAATATTCTCTTTTTTTTACGGGTAATTCTTTATTAGTGATTAAGCATGTGCATCGGACAGATTGAGCAACCATTACAAAAGCAACATTACGAACATATGGTAACTACAAGATAGTCGTGAGCCTGTGTCAATTAGAAGTGCTGACCAGTATTCCATATTATTAGAACACACACCTGATGTCCACTGCCAGTGAGTGCCATGTTGTCCTAGTGGTTGTAGTGACTCTATATTGCTTGGCAGAAGCCCAGCATCACTAGTCTATAAGCTTGCTCAACAGGGGCTAAAGCAACTTAACATGTGAAACTGAAGAGCTAATATGTTACTTGTGCGGCGGGGGTAGCAGACATCCCCGTGTGTATCAACTGACTAGCTGCAGGGAGAAGCCATAATGGTGTGGGGAATTATGTTACTGATCCTCCTGGGCAACCATGAGAGGGGGGGGCTAGGGTCATGTGGCGCGGTCATGTTAACTCTATTACAAGAAGAGACAACGTGTGCATCTTCCACATAACTTGCCATGGGGGGGGGGTGCATCATGAGCTTCTCCAAATCAGACCCCGAAGTTGGGGGGTGGTGTATTAGAGTGGCCTGACATCAGATTTAGCCACTAGTGCCCTTTGTAACCTTGTCAGCGGATACTGGCCTGCCGGCGGGTCAGTTCCTCCTGCACACAGCCATCATACGGACATTAACACAGACATGGGGAGACTTGACTATTGAGCCACAAACACATCAGCTGCTGCAATACCTGCATGTGATGGGGGAGGGAACGCATGTGATTCACTGGCTAGTGCAGGCTCTACTCATACACGTGTTAAAGCCACCACAGAGGCTCCGGACACGATGGGCTGAGGACAGTGGTCAGCCCTGGACAGATAAAGAATGGGAGCGAGTTCTGGCCAGTGACACGAACATCCGGCACAACTCACGTTTCAAACTCATACAAACGTATATAATGCAGAGGGCGTATCTCTCGCCAGACAAGATAATAAATATTTTAACGTAGCCACCACTGCTTACCCAAGATGCCGTCTACTAGACGCTGACCTACTACACATGCTGTGGTTCTACCCCTACTTCACTCCTATTGGCGCACAATAACGACAACTCTCACCAGTAGCACTAAAGCCAAAGTGCCACACACATGGGAGGTTTGCATCCTAGGGTTATATAAGCGTACGAAAGCCAACAAAGTGAGCTCTAGATTCTGTGACCTAGGTTTAATTACTGCAAAACGGCTAATAACCAAGAGGTGGAAACACAAAGACCCTTCGGAGGCACCCCATTGGCTAAAATCTTTAGAACACTGGGCACAGGCGGAGAGCACCATTCTTCATAGAGAAGAAATGGCCGGGCTACGTAAGTTTCCCATCGCGTAGGCTTGGGACGACATCCTGAAAACTCTAGCACAAAATAGCACAGCGTTATGTGCTCCCCCCACACAACGATTGGGAGATGATGCCTGAAATACTGCCTGGGTGGAGTGGATGGGCTGAGTACACGAGACACCCGTGGACATGACCGCTAAACTGGGCAATGTCCCCGCATTCCCTCAAGATGTTACATAGACACGGTCCCAGACGCATGATGCCCTGGCACCCACACAACTACGTACTGACCAGAAACAGCAACTAAAGTCAACCACACTGCACGCGACCCCCGACATGACTACACTCAAAAAGCATGTGTCGCACTATGTCCTTATGTACTCAATATTTCCTTTTCTTTTGCACTTCTTTTCAGTTTCCTAGGTATGGTTCAAGAGTTGTAGAATGAGGATATCTTGCAATCTACGAACTGGTTCACTTCCTATTATTTGTACTTTATTGTTTATTGGTATTTAATGATTGTATTGAACACAAGTTGTATGACATGGGGTTACCAGACACGTTTATATCGGACCAATTATTGTAGGAAGAAGACCCATATGATAGACATGTCCTGCCTCTCAATTAGAGGCGACGGTATAAGTAGGTATCGTATACCAATATTGATCTGCCAATGCATGTCACCCTTAGAGAGTTGGAGGCAAATCACGCTGTGCTCACTAAGTGGTACTACCTGGAACTTCATATATAATGACACAGTGATATTGATTATGCATGTAAGTGCATTATACCCATGCTTGATTTGACTGTCTCGAGAAAATAATAAAAATGTAATAAAGATTTCCCAAAAAAAAAGAATCAGATTTAGCCGCTTGTTTATTCAGATATGAGTCACAAGCATCTAAATGTGGTGCATCCCTCTGATATGACACCTGTGTGTGCCAAGCCGTGATCTCCGCCTTCATCCATTTATGCAGGTCTTGCAATCAGAGTAGTTGAGGGGGTGCCTCCAGAGATTTCTAAGCCTAAGCCACAGCAATGCACCTTTTTACTAAGACATACGCCATGTCAATGAATTGCTTAACATACTTTTTTTGCGTATGCATGCTGTAACTCATAAGTGTCGATGTCACAGCCCCCCAGATTTGTCCAGTGATGGGGGCACAACGATACCATGTAGAGGAAATTTGCCTCCAGAAGTGCAGTAGGGGCAGGCAGGTGCCATGGCAGGGAAAATCCAATGAATGCATGCAGGAGTGAGGTATGTCCAGTGTAGGTAGTTAAATTACGTGTATTTCAACCTGGGAGTCCTGGACACCCCATGCACCTTCTTAAGTGCAGCATCCCTGTGTTCATCTGTAAGGTCCAGGCCCAGCGAAGAAGCTCATTGATGTATCAGGGTCGGAAAGTTTGTAACACAGGTGTCCATTAGTGCTCTGTATAGTGCTATAGTCGAATGCCTATCATGGCCATGGGTGAGCAGGGTGTGTAGTGAAGGAAAGGGGTTGGGCTCTGGCCTGTCGGGTCCCCAAAGCGCACTCAGCACAGCAGACAGTGCTTTGTAAGATAGAAACTGGCTCTCCTCTAGGCCATACTGCTCATTAAGTTCCTGAAAGGTCAGCTAGGTCTTATGTGTGTATATGTCTCTTAACGCTGTAATACAGGCCTCTCGCCTTGCTTTCATGTTGTGCAGTATGGTCACCCAACGTAAAGCCGGTAGCGGCCACAATGGTAGTTTCAGCGAGTAAGCAGGTGGGTGACATTTTAGCTGAACATAAGTATTTCAGCATTGGGTAGCCGTCTTGATCAGGCGGCTGGACAGTAAGTACTTGCAGAGGTCTGTATTTGCATCCTGGAGGTACACTTGTGCGTCATCTGCATATAGAGATTATAGCTTCCCAAGTTTGACCCCTCAGGATACCCATTGTGGGTCCTATAGACAAAATAAGCCAGCAAGCTGTTCCAGAGCCACAGAGAAAATAATCAGAGATAGCGGGCATCCTTGCCTAATACCGGTATAGAGCATGGGTATTCAGTGCAGTATCTCAGGGCCCAACCCCAGAGTCCCGCCACGCATCTTGCGGCCTCAAGGCCCGACCACCCTAGTTGAATAACCGGCTGGAAGACAGCCACTGCCGCACCCCAACGAGTATGGCAGTCAATGGTCCGGCAGACTCGTAATTAGCCCCTTATTCCCCTGTCCTGAATGTGTGTTAACAAAATGATATAAGGGTCCAGAGTAGGGATACCAATGCCCCTAGGTCCTATTGGGGGACGCAGACAACCCATCCCTGAGGCCAACATTAAAATAAATTGGCAATTTTTGCCGCCATCCCAGGTGACTCCCGTGGGATCATGGAAAAACAAAAAACAAAATGGCGGCCTGGGGCCGCAATGTATGATTAGGGAAGGGGGCGCACAGCTCCCCTTCCTGAGCTATATTCAGCCCCATGGACCCCATCCCCTAGGTCCCAAAGTATTGATTAAGGGGCAGGAGGCCACCTGGCCTCCAGACCACGAGCCTTTAATAACCCCATCCCCTGTAGCTGGCTCACTTGCTATGTCCTGGAGACACCACCCTCGGGACAGAGCAGTTTCCTTGCCCACACTGGCGTGGGCAGGGAATACTGTGTTTTCTCCCATCTTGCAGGAGCATTTTTAAAACTCTCACCAAACGGGTGCAAATACGAAGTAAATAATGCGGGCCCAGGAGGATGTGGTCACTGGGGCCAAAAGAGGCTCAGGAAAGGGGCCATGTGACATCATTTTATCACATTATGATGTTAATGTTGTCACTGACATATTCACTTAACTATAACGTTACTTTAAACTTTGTTTTTTTCAGTGAATGTATATATTAAAATTGCCCCGTGGCAGTGGCCACTGAGTAGGTGTAGGTAGGTCAGCTGTTCCATAGGAAAAGCATTTTTTTGTGTTGCTAATAACTTTGTCCCCATTTGAATACATTTTCTAAAAAAGTGCTACTTTTTATCTAGTTTGGAAAGTTTTGCTGTGATCTGTCAAGCTGGGCTGCGAGACAAGGGGGGTCCCAAAATGTGAAATCTACATGCATTTTCCATAGACTTACTTAAGAAGGGCTACATCAAAAACTGCTGAACGGAATTACACCAAATTTGTCAGGATGCTAGATCTTGGTCCTCAGATTGCGCTTTTTGTTTTTTGATGTAAATCCGTTAGGAAGCTTTTTCATAAATTGAGGGTCAAATGTATTTGTCTATCTGGACGGTTAGGTCAGCAAAATACTCAAGAGAATCTCACAGGAGCGGCAATTAAAAAATGTAGCATTCTGATTGGCCCAGGGAGATTTATTTACCTTAGGCCAATTCGTCCCAGCTTTAGTCAGAGTCCTGTGGGAGCCAGCTCTCTGAATGGCTGCCAGTAACACCAGAAAATTTGAGCTGGGAGCTATTTCAGAACTAAGGACAGGGGCAGGATAGGGCTACACTGCCCCCTCTAGGCCCCAAAAGAAGGAGGGACCCCTCGGGCCCAAAATAAAGACATACATCTGCAATTTCTGCTGCAATCCCATTGGACTCCCGCAGGATTAGAAAAAAAGGCCGGTCGGGCCACATTAGTCAATTATAGGTCCGGGGAGCTCACTCCCAGGACCGGTTTCTTTAAATAAGGGGAGAGGGGCTGTGAGGCCCCCTCTCTGGGCTGCGAAGAGCAGAAAAGTGTAGGGGGCCACATAGCCCACGAGCCTCAGAGGCCTCAGGAATCCTATCCTTTTGGGATGATTTTATTAATTAAGGGTAGGGGAGCCGTAGAGTCCTCCTTCCTGACCTACTATAGGCCCCAGGGAGCCCACCCCAGGCTGAAATTTCTCAAAAAGAGAGGTAGGCATGCAGCTCCCCTCCCTGAGGCTTCAAAGACCCTGGGGACCTTTTGACCCTGTGCTGATTATTTATTTTAAGTCATCGAAGGGCGTGCATGGTTAGAGGGCTAGCTTTATGTATGAATGAATTGGTTTTATAAAGCGTGCAATACCCGAAGGTGTTTTAACGCTGAGAGGAGCAAGACGGGAAAAGGGGCAGGGACCCAGGAAGTGGGACACCAAACACTAGAGCTCAGTCGGCGGAAACAGCCAGGTCTTTAGCTGCTTTCTGAACAGCTGCAGGTTGTGTTGGGAGCGGAGGGCCAGAGGGAGGGAATTCCATAACTTTCGCCCCGGAATGTCAACGTCCTCCCGCCCCATGTTAATCGCTTGATTCTCGGAATCTGAACCTTATGCTCCGTGCTAGATCTCAACGTTCTGCTAGGTGTATACCATGTGAATAGCTCCTGAGAATAGAGGGGGCCGGTTCCATGAAGTGCCTTATGCATTAGGCAGAGAGTTTTGAAAGAAATTCTCCTCTCCACTGGGAGCCAGTGCAGGCCATGCAGTAAATGCGACACCGGTTTGAACTTAAGGTTGTTCAAAAGTGTTCTGGCCACCGCATTTTGGAGAGACTGCAATTTTTTATCAAGTATTTCGGAATATCTGGATAGAGTGTATTGCAGTAATCTAGCTTCGACCCAACGAGGGCCAACATTATGGTCTTCTGAAGTTCTGCTGGAATAAACGGGAATATTCTTTTTAGAATCCGTAGCAGAAAATAGCCCCCGGAGGTTCACAAGCTGCTCAACGTATGGTTGTTAAATATACTTTATGTTAAACAAAAACTAGAAAATCACTGAACAAACAAAGGTTAAAGTACCTTTATAGTTAGGTGTAAATAAAAGATCTGATGTTGAAGTACAAAATAACTCAGAATAATATAAAGCATCATTAATGCCATCACAGATACAATTCTCCTCGGTGTAGCAAGCATGGGTAAAGTACAACATTGACCTTATACCACACACTTCACGGGTAGTCTAGTTTACATGAACAATCAACCATAGATATATGGGAAACCTTCATTCCACATGGTGTTCAATCTGTATACAACTGTTCACAAGCTACTCAACGCCTCTTCAAAAATGAATGCCCTACTACAGACAGCTTTTATTGTATCAAACCCCTCACAGTCAGTGAACCTACATTGAGAAATTAAGTTGATGTGAGTAGAAAAATAGATACTATAAACATTGTTAACCCTATGGAGAGAGTTTACTTTGTACTATGCTGTTTGAAGACAGTAAAACTCTCATGGGAAATACTCCAAAAAGTATTAGAAAGTATCTACTAAGAACAGTGTACACTCTACTGGTCAAAAAGGTCACTATTCACTTAGATAACCAAGGCACGAAGGTGCTAAAACTATACTCAATCCAGCCTCCATAGTGTGGTGTAAACTTTACATTTAATTCATCTTCTGAGCTAAACAAGCATATGTGCATTGGTTACTACTTGGTGCAAACAGTCTCCTACCTTATGTAGAAATTGTTATGCTAAGACAATTCTATCTAATAATTCAAAGGTGTTTGCAATATTTAACATCCACTATGTAGAATCTTTGCCCTGTTGACAATTTTTCTGTAGAAGCAAAAAACGTGTGTGGAACATGTTGGACACAAGTTGTCACATAAGTTTACTCCTCAATACAAAAATTTATAACATGCTCAATACCTCTACACACCTATGACGCATTAGAAGCACATGCGTTTTGTAAACACACCCATTTGCCGGACACAGGCTGTATGTGCAATTAGGTGAAAAAGTAATATGGTAGCTACCTGCCACTATGTAAACTATAAAAACAAACTAGCACACTCATTGGAAGATGTCATCAGTGATGTCATCAATGATTTCATTTAAGATGTCATCAATGATGTCATAGAACATGTCATGAGTGATGTAATATGTGAGGTCATAATCAGTGCTGCATTCTTTAATTAAGGGGATGGGGATGTGTTGCCCCCATCCCCATGTCATTATAGTCCCTAAGGAGCCACCCCTGGTCTAAAAGGTGCAGAAAAGGGGAGGGAGGCTGCACGGCCCCCCTCCCAGAGCCACTAAAGGTTCCATAGACCCTATCCTCCAGGGTCAATTTTATAAATTAAGGGGAGGGATGACGGATGCAAGTTATAGTTAGCTCTGCTAACTATAACTGGTGAATTTCTGTGTTTTTCTTAGTTCAAAACGTTAAAGTTTTTACTGACATAATAACCTAACTGTAGCATTACTTTAGGGCATTGCACTCCGCCTTTCTCCAGCTTGTTTGACAGTGCCCGGACGTGTCATCTTTCTGGGGGGAGGTGCTTACACATATGCAAGTGATCACTGGTCACAGGGTCCTTCATTCTTCTCTGGTAGGACTATTGGGCTATGTTAATGATACCCCTAATACAAACCGCCATCTTACTGCCTTGCTGCTCCTGCTGACCAAGCACAGAATCACCATACACTAGGCCAGGAAAACAGCTTCTACTATTAAAGCATTGTTGCACAATGTTACATACTGCCAAGAGCGACTGACTAACTTTTGGGAACTCATGCCGATCCTCTCCTGTCTGAGAGGCATTTGGGAGCCGTTTACATCTTGGCTTTGACAGAGAGACTATGACTCATCTTCACCTGCCTCATTTGGGAGCCGTTTACATCTTGGCTCTGACGGAGAGACTTTGACTCATCTGTCCCTGCCTCAATGCCATGAGAGCCCTGCATGGACGAGGCTTTGTCTGTCCCCCCTACGGTCGGAGAGGATGTCTCCTGGCCCCCTGCGCTGTCCTTATAAACTACTACCCAGTAGCCTTTCAATGTGATATATAGCCTTACTATTGCCATTCTTAACTCTGTGTCTGGAACAGGTTTAATATATTGGCATGTAAGCAATTGATAATGTACGATGCTTTACTTAGGGCTGTTTGCACGTGGCGATGTCTTTTTGGACCTACATTTGGAATCTTCCCTACTTCCCCCCTTTCTTTTTTTCCCCATCCACCTGAATACCCTCTCATGTTTAGCTGACGTTGTTGTGCTGTACTGTTTATAATGAAAATGCCAATAAAAAAAGTAAAAAAATAAAATCATAGCATTACTTTAACCTTTGTTTTTTTCACTGAATATCTATATTTTTATATGTATATATATTTACATACATATATCCCCCTGGTGTCAGTGAGTTTCCTTCCGGCTGCCTGAACGCCGGTGTTGCCAAGTATGCAGTGCTTCACCGTGCACTGCTCAAAATGTTTTCAATACGCCTGCTGCGTGGTAACAGAAAACCTCGGCACTCCCGAGTCGTTGCACAGTAGTTTTAATCAAAAGCAGAGTCACATAACGCCAACGCATTTCGGTGCTTCCTAGCACCTTTGTCACGATATATATGAATTATCAAGGGGCAAAATATCTAAAGGTAAGTTTGTGTAGATTTTGTATACCTAACTACGCATAAACATACCTTGGTGACATATATATGTACGTCACTATGGTATGTTTATGCATAGTTAGGTATAGAAAATCTATACATACTTACCTTTTGATATTTTGACCTTCGATATTCTGAACAAGATATTGTGACCCTTCGATACTCCCCACCCAAGTCCTATTATCAGGCACCAGAGAAGTTACTGGGATACACATATCCATAATACAAATGCTATCCTTCAGATAATTTCATTGCATCTCCAGCATTGATCATGCTCTACCAGTCCTTCTTTGAATAGTTCTGTGTTGCCTTGTGCCCACTAGCAATAGCATAACTGTTCAATTCCAATCTTGAGTCTTTATTTCTCTCCTTCAGGGCATTCACATTTTTTGCTCGGACCTTCCCCTAAAACTATCTTTCAAATAAAGAGCCTCACTTGTTTTTGAGGGTCTTGGAAACTGTATTGCCCAAGAAAATGTCATGTTGCATGGATTTTAATGTGGTCTACAGACTACTTTACATTCCTCAGTTTTTCAGAGCATTGACTCCCTGTGAGTATTCCCATAAAGCTGTCCCCTTGGCCCTTGAATGTCTTAAGCAATGTCTGTGATGGACTTGTATTCAGGTTTGAGACTCATGCAGGGGAAATTTGAATTGTAGCTATTTTAAATCTTGCCATTTTTTTTTGTTTCTAGATCCTTGGACCTATTACTGCCTCTTTCAGTTTTGCTCATCAATTTGTGTATGGTCCTTTCATTACATCATGTGCTTATCCCTAGGGGCGCGATTACGAGTCTGGCCATCGACGGATCACCAGACTCGCGTGGTGCAATTGTGGCAGACTTCTGACTGCCCTAATACAATAAGAGCGGTCAGACCACAATTGCCCGCCACTGCCATGAGGGAACCACCGTTCCCTGGTTGTGGTTGTGTGGTGGTGTAGAGGCAGGAATATGCTTGCTGGGGCTGCTGCAGTCCCACCAAGTATATTACAAGATTCCTCTCCACCATGGTTTTCATGGGGGTTCCTCCTCCATGGAAACCGTGGAACAGAGTACAAAGGGGGGCCTCTGGGCCACGGGGTACATGCAGGCAGACACAACATGTGCCCCCCTGTGTGCATGCACCCCAGTTCCTGTACGGCATGGACATGGACTTTACAGTCCATGCTGTGCAGGAAATGTTTTTGGGGTTTCCATTGCAGTGCCTATTTTCTGACGCACTCCTGTGGGAGCGTAAAAAAACAACTCACCAGACACCAGAAACACTTGTAATCTGGTGGACGGCCCGCCCACGGGTTTGACGGTGCTGCGGCGGGGCGAACCGGTGTCGCACCGCCAAACTGTTAATCTTGTCCTCTCCACATTTCTGGAATCCCAAAATCTTCTCCACCCCTCACAGACTGGCTTTCGACCCCAACAGCGTACAGAAACGGCTCTCTTAACAGTAGTCAAAGAGTCCAGGAAAAAAATCAAGGAGGCCCTGCAGCTATTATTATTCTGGATCTCAGTGCAGCCTTTGACACTGTTAACAGGGGGGGGGGGGTTGCGTGGCTGCAATCTTTCCTGGAAGACAGGTTTTTCCAGGTTTTTGAAGGAGCTATCAGCTCAAAATAGATGCCTTCCAGCTGCAGTGTTCCACAGGGATCATCTTTGAGCCCTACCCTTTTTAATGTATATACAAGCCCGTTAGCTGAGATAGTTCTCCCATTTGGTTTTAAGATTGTCTCCTACGCCGACGATACATTAATTGTTGTGGCCCTAATCCACTCCGATAACTTCTTTCTCGGTCTTGGCCCATGCTTGGAGAAGGTGGCCAAGTGGATGGAGCTTTCATTTTTTAAATTAATTGGAGACAAGACAGGGTTGATGCTCCTAGGCAATTCTCCTATTTGTAAGACAGGGTTGCTGTGGTCAGTTTGTCTCGGCCCTGCTCCTGACCCCAAAAACCAGATTAAAAGTCTGCTTTTTTGGCTTGATCGCGAGTTGAATTTCAAGCATCAGGCTTTGAAATTGGCGACCACCTGTTATGGAAAGTTCTTCCTCTTCTACCTTTCCTGTCAAGGAGACTCATGGTCTAGGCTCTAATTCTTTCTTCTCTGGACTATAGGAATGCTCTCTATCTTGGAGCTCCTCTTGCCATTACCGCGAAGTTAAAGACTGTACAAAACTGTGCAGCGCATGTGCTTCTCCGAATTCCTAGCCACCCATCTGCTAAACCAGCACTTCATACCCTTCACTGGCTTCCTATACAGAAGAGAGTTAAATTTAAGGCTCTCTGTATTGTTCACAAGTGATTAGCAGGGAAGGGTCCATATTTTAATCGGTCCATTGTCTCACTCTAACAGGTGCTTGCGCTCGGACAATCTCCACCTTAGTTCCCAGAAAAAAAAAGGCGAGAAGCGGTGGCCGTCTGTTCTCCTATAATGCAGCCAGAATGTGGAACTCCCTTCCACCCCACATGCGTCACAAGTCTAATCATTTGGCCTTTCGTAAACTCCTCAAAACTTGGCTTTTCCTTAATCTTGCTTGCTAGTTTTGGTATTGTCTGTGCATAACTGCTATTAGCGCAGGAATGCCCTTGGGTAGCTACATGCTCAATAAATGTTTCTTCATTCATTTATTCCCCCAGCACCACTAAGATACAGTAGCCCTTACATTTTGTGTTGTTTCTCCTGTGAACCTTATGGATTTAGTCCTCAATGTGGGACTACTTCGGGGCTAATCATAGCTGTTTTTATCCGAGGTAGCACAGTTTCATCTGGGTTATCCTAATCCCTAATTCCACACTCCTTGAAACACATAAACCATCACCAGTTTAGGACAATGTGTGCCCTGAGCGCCAGATAAAATGGTTGATATAACTTGATTCACCATTATTTTCTGTTTTAGTTGATTAATCCAATATAGCACCACAATAATCCTTGCTGTTCATGTTACCAAAGCGAGACATTGTATGAAAGTCGCCCTTTTTGGCCTGATTACCCTAATTTTTTTAATTGATGCTGATGGTTTCTGACTCTGAAAGTGCCCTGGGCTCTACTCACCAAGTCCAGGACCAGTGCTTTATCCTCTAAAGGTAAATGCTGATTGGTATAATTCTAATTGGTAAGGACAGCGTATCCCTAGTACATGGCAGGGCATGTAGCTGTAGATATCCCAGTGGCCTTAATGTACTTAAGGGTGCACTGCTTTGGTGTCTGATGTCATTTAAAGGCAGGTCTGCCTCGCAGTCTGGTTTTAAAATAAAACTGTGTCCACATGTGACTTTGGAATTAAATGTGCTTCCAAAGTCCAAGCCTACCTTTTTATTACTGAAAAGTCACCTCTAAGGCCTGCTGTAGGTGCCCTTATGGTAAGGGGTGCATAGATATAAAAATCAGGGGCAATATAAAAGATCTTTCTTTTATACCATGGTAGGGAAAACCAACCAACGTCGTTTTTCCCCATTGTAGTGTTGCTAGCGCCATAGGTCAGTATGGGGAAGTCTTTATTAAATATAATGAAGTCTAGCTTTGGATTGGAGCTAGCTACACATATCAAAGTATCAAATTAACCATAACATTAAACCCCAAAGCTTGCCAAGGTTGGATTTAATATACCTATACCATGAAACTAGTTTAAGAACGTACTATCCTGATGTTATCTAAAGCAGCCCTGCAGCAGCCTCTTCTGATTGTTCAGGCTTTGTCAGCCTGAGCCAAGCTGCTCCCTGAGTTGGTGTGAAGAGCCAGGGCTGCAACATTATAGCCATTTGGTGAGAGGAGATCCCCTTCCTGGAGCACCCAGGGAGAAGAAAGGAGTTAGATAGATAAGCTAGACTTAAAAGGTGGGTTCCTTTGCAGAAAACAGATCCCACCGGATACAGGCTGCCCCCATTTCCTTCATTTCAAGACAGATGGGAGCTCCTCTAATTAGATTAGGAGAGGGGCTGGAAGGGGAGTGTAGTCAGTTGTAAGCCATATATCTGACTTTGGTTACACAGGCACACGCTCCAAGGAGATATTTTCTCCAATTTGAGTTTTGGGACAATGGTGTATCCTGGGCTAGATGTTTACCATACTTGAGAGGAAGTGGTCACACTAGAGGAAGGTAGGTTAGTGCTTATTGTTTAGGGTGCCCCACTCCCTCAAGTCCATAAACGAAGGAGAAATAAATAAATATAAATAAATAAGGCAGCCCTGCAGAGGTCAACTGATGACTGCTTGGAAAAGAAGAAGAGAAGTAGGACTGTTGTGCTGCACCCCAACTGCACCAAAGAGAGGATTGCCCTCTGAAAGATTGCACTCGCTGCACTCACCAGTCTCCACAAAGAAAGTACATTGCTTGACTCAAAAAGGAAAGGAGTGAACTCCCTGACAGGCACAAAAGAGCTGAAGAAGTCACCAGCCAAGCAAAAGAAAGGGGACCCCAGTTGACCATTTTTAACTGGACTTGTCCTGGACTGTGCAAGTGCATTGTGTGAGATTTAGTTTTAGCCCTGAGTGGCAACCCTGAGCCTCTAAACCCTTGGACAGTGTTAGAGGACACTTATCACCGTAAAGGAACCAAGAAACAGCTGGCACCTTGATCAGAACAGATGTAACACAATGCAACTTGACACAGAACCTCTCATTGCAGCCCTCGGAGTTTCAACAGACGACTCAAGTCAACGAGAAACTTTACAATGCCTCACAACTTCATTGGAACCGATGCAGCACAATGCAAGTCGACACGAATCCTCGCAAAGTCTTGCTGCACAGTTCGTCAGAACCGACTGTAAGAAATGTGGTTACTGGTTAAGGCAAGGGAAACCCTACTTAAGCAGCAGCCACAATACTTGTCAGGGTGAGGCACAAGCAAACCCCAAATTAATCTACACTCATCCCTCTGGTGGCTTGACACAGAGCAGTCAGGCTTAACTTAGAGGCAATGTGTAAATGTTTATACAGCACTTCAAACAGTGAAAAATTCCACATCAATTTAGAATAATTGAAATAAATGTAATAGATTAATCAAAACCAAAATGACGAAATATAAACAGTGGAACCGGAGATATGCAATTTCAAAGATTCAAGTGAAGATAGCACCAAAAACCTCATGGCGTAATGCGCGGCAATATGGTTATGCGAGACTCAGAGAAAGTTCAGGACGACTGCGATGGTCAGATACAGGAATCAGGTTAGCCTCCCTGAAAAGTTACCTTCTCATTCTACCGCAAAGAGTCCTGTTCATGGTGGAAGGGGCCGCAAGGTGCAGGGAAGCGTCGCAGATGGCTGTCGGTGTAGCGCAAAGAGTAGACTTGTCGTTGTGGGCAGTTACCGCTGTAGCACAAAGATCGTGTTGTCATCCCGGGCCTGAGGTTCGTGGTGGCGCACCCCATGATCGGTCGATGCTGTAGCAAAAAGAGTTGGGTTGATTGAACTTCGTGTTGGGAGCAGTGCAAGTGACAAGGCTTTGGAGACAGATGGCCATTCACGGTCACAAAGAGCCCAAAAACTTACTTTCAGCTCCACTGAGGCAACTCCAAGGGTCGAAGACCTGAGGGGCACCACTTTGGGGTCAGGGGCTGGCTCCAGCTGGAAATGGGTGCTGCCTCAAGTGCTTCAGAGACTGTTATGTCCCTGTGGCTCAGAGCAGGAGGCCAGCAGACTAGCCCTTGGAGTCACTATGGGAGTCCTGGCTTCAGGTGTAGGTTTAATCCCTCTGACTCAAGCAGGAGTGCAGCAGGTCAGCAATCCAGAAAAGCAGCACCCAGCAAAGCAGTAGTACAGCAGTGCAGCAGTCCAGCAGAGAGGTAGTCCTTTCAGCAGCACAGCAGTTCTTCTTTCTGGCAGTCTCCACAGGTCCAGAAGTATACTGAAGAGTAGGTGTCTGAGGTCAAATATTTATACTTGGTGCATCCTTTGAAGTGGGGGAAGCTTGTAGACGTTTTCCTTTGACATGTACAGGTTTCCTACCTCCCCTGGCTCCAGATTAACTACAGGGGTTATGCAATACTTTGTGTGGAGGCAGGACACAGCCTATTCAGGTATAAGTGGTGCTGTGCTTAACCCCGCCCTGCCATCCGGCCAGTGGTGGCCCATCCAGGCACACCTAAGCTTTCTATTCTGTGTTGCTGTCTTGGAGGAACACACAAAAGGCCAACTGTCAACTAGATTCAAACATGTAACCTAGAGACAGGTTGCAGGCACTACATGGCTAAGGCAGGAAAAGGCAAACCATATAAAAGTGGCATTTTGAAAATTGTAATAAGAAATCTGACTATACCATAAGAGAGGATTTTTCACTACAGTTCCAAAGACCCCAAACATGAACTGTTTACCTGTTCCCATTTGGAAGTTACATCGTATTAAATGTAAATAAGGTAACTCCAATGTTATCCTATGGGAGAGCTGGGCCTTGCAATCGTGAAAAATAAATGTAAGAGATTTTCACTATCAGGACATGAAAAACTTAAATGTACATGTCCTACCTTTCAAATACATTGCACCCTACCCTCTGGGCCTGTGTAGGGTCTACCCTAGGGGTGACGTATATGTATTAAAAAGGAAATTGTTGGACTGGTGACAGGTTTAATTTGCCAGGTTTAAATGGCAGCTCCAAACTGCACGTTTAGGCTGAAGTGGCAGGCGTGAGACATGTTTAAAGGGCTACTTAAGAGGGTGGCACAATCAGTGTTGCATGCCCTCTAGTAGTATTTAATTTACAGGCTCTGGGTACATGTAGTACAACTTTACTTGGAACTTAGAAGTATTTTAAATATGTCAATTGGGTGTAAGCCAATTATACCATGTTTAGAGGAGAAAGTAAAAGCACTTTAGCACTGGTTATCAGTGGTAAAGTGCACAGAGTCCTAAAAGGCAACAAAAATGGGTTCAGAAAACAGGCGGGTTAAGGCAAAATGTTTGGGGATGACCAGTGCTTAATTGCCAGGTCTCTCATCAGGAAGACACAGCAGC
This sequence comes from Triturus cristatus, assembly GCF_964204655.1. NCBI lineage: Eukaryota > Metazoa > Chordata > Amphibia > Caudata > Salamandridae > Triturus > Triturus cristatus. Next base: position 1,627,009,367 of record NC_140589.1, on the reverse strand, counting down.
TTGCACCACATATTGCCCCTGCCATGCTGCAAATTATAGTAACAACAAAACTATGAACCATCACAATCCTACAAGTGTGACATTTCAGGTTATTCAGGCCCCAAACCTATAATAATGGCTTGGGCAGCAAGAAAAAATTATTTTTAATGTATAGTGAATTAATAATTGTCCCTTGTTGTGATCATCTCTAGATTAGCCAGACAGCACCACATTGTGGCAGACTGCACAAGTGCAGGTGTTGACAATTAAGGGCTGGTGCCGAGCACTGGAAACCACCGGCTCAAATAATGACCCGGCAGAAAGGGCCAAGTCCAACACCAACAAAACGTGATGCAACTTGATGCAGGACCTTTTATCACAGCCCTTGCAGCTCTCTGTAACTGACGCCAGACGACGAGAAGCCTCTCAAAGCGATGCCGTGCAGACCGCTCACCAAAGATATAAGGTACACGACTCAGCAGACCTAACTTAGTCCTGTGCCCAGACTGCACCCCCTCATGGTTGTCCTGAACTTGAGACTTTGCCCCAGTCCAGTACAACCAGATACTCTCAGTTGGCGCTTTGCTCCTTTTGGTACTAATTTTACCTAAACATTTTTAAATTCAATCTCTCTGTTTCCCTAAATCGTATTTTTTTCGTTTTTGCATCATTTTAAAGATAAAAATATTCCTTGTTTTAGTAAACTGGTTTTGGATTTTTATTGTGTTGTGTCTTTTACTTATTTACTATTTTGGTGGTATTAAATGCTTTACACAAATGCCTATCTCCTAAGTTACGTCTAACTGCTCATTGGCCAAGCTACCAAGGGTTGAGCAAGGATTCATTTACTGAGACTTGACTGAATCTATTAGTGATTGTTGTAATATTACTAGCTGAGGGTGAATATCCCCACCTAGTAATAACTCACTTTCCTAGAGGCATGATCACATCATATGATAGGCAATAGTTAAATAGTTTGTTTCCTATTTCATAGCATAGTTGTTTTCTTTCCAACATAGCACCAAAGTAGTATGCGGCTGATCTCGGAAGAAGCAGCCTGAACTTAAAAGATGACAAATGAGTGTAAGTCACAGGTTAATCAAGAAGAGAAGGTTGCATAATTCATATGTTTGGCGATAAGTTCTGTATAACTAATTGAAATATGCTTCGGCGTGGTAAGTATGTTTGAATTTTAAAGGGTCACAGTGTGACAAAGATGCATTGATTTCATAAGTGTAAGGGCTTTTAATCAGTCATGTTTCACTTGGGAGAGATTATGTAGTCATAAAACTCAGGTGGACAAAATGCATTCACAGTTTAGAACCGGGATACTTAGGCAGCTTTGAGGTCGTGCCTTGGAAAACTGCACCACACCAAAAGCTGTGATAATCGTTGGAACTGGACATTTGCTGTGGATGATTCCCTTCCCTTGGACAAGACAGAGGGAAGGTGATGAATGATCCACTGCCTTGATGCAATGGGGGCAGCAAGATGAAGCAGTAGATTGTTGCCCATTTCGGCTTGTTGTGTTTTATTTGGCCCCTACGTTTGTCATGACAGGGCAGTTTGATGAACTGACTCTACCTAGGCCCCTTCTCCTGAGAATATGGATTGCCCATATATTTTATTTTTACAATTACCCCGGCATTTGGGCAAGGTGAGGGAGACATCAATGAAATAGCCCTAAACCAACTCTTGGCCTTGACGGGGATCAGAAAGGAGTGAGCAGCTATGATCTTCCCCATCTTATTTCTGATTACAATTCTTCTCCCCTTTCCCTTTTTTCGAGAGGGAAGCAACACTCCCTGCCCCCTTTGCCTCGGCTGTGGAAGTGTATAAATGAACTACCTACGCTTCTGCAAGGTGGGTGGGCTTTTCTGAAAGGGGGTAGAACACACTATATCTCCAGTGCCACCTGGCAATGAGGGGAAGACTTCTTTTTGTTTAGCCTAGGCTCCTGACACTATTGTGTTATTGCTAAGGGCCTGATCCTAGTCCTGCAAGGCCAGGGGTTGTGGGTGTGAAATCCAGTTTTTTCCCTTCCCAACTTGTACTACAGGCCGAAGAGGGATCCGTATAATTGGGCAGGCCCTAGAACAATCAATCCACTAATGCATCTTGCTGCATCGCTCTCCCCTGATGCTGCTTCTGTTATTTTATTTCCTTGCAATAATTGTGAACATTGTAAGGGTGTGAGTGATGAGTTCCCATTGTGCATGCGCCTAAGCAGCTCTCCACAGTTTAGTTTACATTCTTTATGATTAATTATCCATTTGTTTTCGGTGATCTTATATAAATATATAGCGCACGGCACATGCATAATTGACAGTCACAAATAAGCTTATATCTCTGAAATGGCTGGACGGCATTTCATCAAACCTACGAAGGACACTGAAAGATCAAAAGGCAGTCATGCAGTTCAAGTTTGGTGAAGTTTAATTTAGCTGCTCATATATATTTGCAGAGAAAATCACCATGGGAATCCACATTTTGTTAGGAAAACTAGCATTTTTTGGGAAACACATATAATTTAACCAATCTTCGCCCTATTTGGCCTGTAAATGGTCTGGATTTTGAAGACAGTATCCCAAAGATTTGGCACGAGTTGATCAGGGGTGGTTAAATTATTAATGTGGTAAAAATTACATTGCCCATGTATTTTTATAAAGGTGTTCTTAAACTATTCCTCATTTTAAGTTCAAATAATAACCCTGGTTAAAAATATCATCGGTATTGTGATTTGTATACCTGTGTAAACTGGATCTATGGTTAATTTTCACCCCATCTTCTTTGAAGTAGGCCGTGGCTGCTTTACCAAGGCACCCTGAGGTATCAAGCAGGCTTTCAAAGCCATCTTTCCAGTGCTAAATTTGAGCCGGTGGGGGGCACTGGCACTTAGTTTTAGAGGTCAGCGCTTATTTTTCTGCATCAAATATTTTCCAAGAGAGGAAAAAGCACACACATCAGGAAGATTCCGGAAGAAAAAGGATGAGATTGCAGGAACCTACACGAGTTATATAAAAGAGAAGGAAGTGTCAGGTGGTGGATTAAAGAGGCATGAGGTGGATTTAAGCCATGGCATTTGGTGCATTGGCAGAGGGTTTTTCTGAGGAGAACTTCAGGCAGTGGCACTCTTTCCTTTACAAATTAAGCACTGCACCTTTCCATTGCAGGCCAAGCACTCCGCATCCTGGTTGGTAGGGAACACCAGCAGTCTCACTTTAATATTGCTAAGCTGACCCGTTAAATGCACAAATTCGGCAAAAAAAGACTGAAACAAGTGACACCATTCTTACATCAATACCCATAGACTCCTAATGGTTCATGTGTGATTTTGTAATTTTACTGTTTACCTGTTGCACAGTTCACTGTGGGTCAGTGAGCTAAACACTAGCCGCTGGGCAGTGCAAGTCACAAGTTCGAATCCTAACAGAGCCGCCTCTGCATTCCATCCTTCTGAGGTCAGTATACTGAGGGTAATTAAACTGGTAACTGTAACACCTGCCATTTCTGCACTTGGCTAACACAAAGTTGGTCTACAGTAAAAAAGGCGGGCACAACCACTTCCGACAGGAATATAGGCGCCTGAGGCCCTTCTCATAAGCAGCTGAAGAGGATTCATGGTAGGATATTAAACAATAGCTCCTCTTGGGGGCTTCTTCAGGTGTAGGCCTTTTAAGGATTCCTGTAGGGTTCCAGAACCCTGCTCTTCCCGTTCATCTCGAATCATCTTCCAAATTCTCACACAAAATAAGTCCCACAGCAGCCTCTCACTGGACGTCATAAACATTACATCATCAAGTCGATGTCACCAGGATAGTGCAGATCCAAACGGACACATTCACTCACACTCCAACACTTCCAGGAGAAATTCAGGCCTCAACAAACGGAAGAATAAAAGTTCACAATAGCAGAACTAGTGCAATACTAGCAGTGAATAGGCATTTGATCTTGCCTTGGTACTACTAAAATGCATACATATCGATAGATTCTGTACCAAATATTCATAGGGCTGCAGGTATTTTGGAAGCTTGTACCAAAGAAGAGAGTATTTGCTGGTGCCATTCAGTTGGAGATAACTATTGGCAGTGTCACTGTTAAAGTGCCATCATCCGCAAGCATCCTAAAGCACTCTAGGCGACCTGTCTCGATCATACATTATTTACAAGTGATGACATCTGAACAGTTTTATCTTTATCAGATGATCATTTACCTAAACCAGCCAACAAAGAAACAAAGGGCCCGATTCACAAAAGTAGTCTGAAACAAAATCCAAACTTTGCGACTTTTGGTATTCACAAAGGGCATTGAGGAGTAGTAAAGTTAGGATTTTTTCTTGGTTACACTTAAGTTTTGATCTTAAGCTTACCTTAAGAAAAACGTAAGTTTAACTGATACAAAATCCTAACTTTACTGCTCCTAAATGCCCTTTGTGAATACCGAAAGTCATAAAGTTAGAATTTTGTATCAGTTAAACTTAGGTTTTGTTCTTAAGTTTAACTTAAGACCAAAACCTAAGTTTAACTGAGAAAAAATCCTAACTTTACTACTTCTAAATGCCCTTTGTGAATACCGAAAGTTGTAAAGTTAGGATTTTGTCTCAGTTAAACTTAAGTTTTGGTCTTAAGTTCAACTTAAGTAAAACTTAAGTTTAACTGATAAAAAATCCTAACTTTACGACTTTCGGTATTCACAAAGGGCATTTAGGAGTAGTAAAGTTAGGATTTTGTATCAGTTAAACTTAAGTTTTGGTCTTAAGTTCAACTTAAGTAAAACTTAAGTTTAACTGATGCAAAATCCTAACTTTACTACTCCTAAATGCCCTTTGTGAATACCGAAAGTCGTAAAGTTAGGATTTTGTCTCAGTTAAGCTTAAGTTTTGGTCTTAAGTTTAAGTTTAACTGAGACAAAATCCTAACTTTACTACTTCTAAATGCCCTTTGTGAATACAAAAAGTCGTAAAGTTATGATTTTGTTCAGATTACTTTTGTGAATCGGGCCCAAAGTTAGGCAATAGAAGCTGACTGGACAAACAGTATACTTCCTTACACATTGGGAAAGTGAATCAAGTCTGTCCTAACCCAGTGATGTTCTCTGAAGGTCAAATATTATTTTCATTTGAGAAAGAGGTTTTATTCAAGGCAGTTAGTAATCATGCTATAACATTGTGTAGTCCTATCTCATTTTCTTTACTGTTGCAGTATACTTTCTGTGCAAGTATCAATGAAACTGCCATAGTTCTCCACAGTGATTCATGTTCAAGGCAGCGTGTCAGACAACGAACTTTGGGTAACCTTGTGAACATTGTTAGTCAGATATGTACCTTTCATTTAGAAAAGAAAATCTACTTTACTTCTCCCTGCGCTCTTCTCATCTACTCCAGATATGAGTTTCACGTGTATACAGAGTGTAGTCAGTATATACACAAAATTTGCCTCTAAGTACTTGATTAGGAGTTCCCCAATGAGCAGTCGGTAATTATAGCACTCAATAAAATTCAGCACCCCAAGGATTGGAATTGATCAGGTGTGATAAATAGCACCTAGTCTAAGTTTTTTCGCTGTAATGGGGAATAACATACTTATTTTACTGCTTATGGCACCAAAATAGCCACGTCCTGTTAATTGGCTGAGTTTTTCCACAGTCAATTCTAGAAGGTTTCACCTGTTGAAATTTTGGAGGGGTTGTCTACTTTATCTCACCTGGCAATTACTGGGTAAGGAAAACATTGCACCAGGTATGACTGAAATCCCTGCTTAAACAGGTGTTTGCCTAGGGATGGCAATTTAAGAGAGCACTTGTAGTAGATTCAATGCTGAATTCTGATGCACTGCCAATTTTTGTCTGTTTTTTCCTGATTCCCTTGCAGGACTGTTCTTTTTTGTAGTTAATAGGAGTCAAGGTATCTTTAGATATGTTGGAACAAGTGATAATCTGCTGCAATTTCTCTTCGTGAGGCGTTTCATGAAGGAATGCCATTGTAAGAGGAAAATATTAATATAGTTTTACTGTACCCACCAAAAGACCTTTGTAATTTTTCAGCATTGTTTGTGAAGGGTATTGCTCTCACCAAACACACTACTGCTCCCTTTATGCGCCCTTGGGAAGGTAGGGTGAAACATCCCACTAGGGTTTTAACCTATGGCTCGCAGTATGCTCCCGACGAACAGACAATCAATCAATCAGGGTTTTTATAAAGTGCAACAAATCACCGGTTAGAGTCTCAAGGCGGGGGGGGGATCTGCAGTTCAGTCGAATAGCCAATTCTTGAGGTCCTTCCTGAATTGAGACAGTGATTGGCTAAGATGCAGAGGCTTTATGGCGAGGTAGGAAAAGGATCTCCCTCCGGCTGAGGTCTTGCGGATCCGTGGGACAGTGGCCAGTGCCAGTTTGGCGGAGTGGAGATGAGGAGATGTCTGGTGAGTGTGTAGAAGTAGAGGTGGTGTTTGAGGTATGCAGGTCTGGTGTTGTGGAGGACCAATCTATTTGAAGAAGAGGGAGTCCATAATAAGCCTTACAAGGAAATGTAAAGGATGAGATGACTTCTTCACACCAGATTAATGTGTGTTCTTGACTATAGGCACCATGAAGGCATCAGTGGGATGTGAAAAAGATGTGTAGTTACTAAAAATAACAATGGTCAAACTTTAACAATGGTGCAGTACTGTGAAGCAACTTTTCATACCTAAAAACCAGCATAGTACGCTTCTTAAGAGCAACAGTCTTTTCCAGCTGCCTTAAAACTCAATACAAGGATTTACACGAGCAGAACGGCCTAAACCACCTCCTTCTTTGGGGAAGGCGAACCAGTCAATGCTGCCCCAAACTCAAGTACAGTAAATGCTGCAATGTGATCTCAGCCACTCAAAGCGCCAATGAATAAGGGTGAGATATGGGATACTCAGGGGCCTCTCATCGCATCCTATAGGGGGACCCCCGTCCTTTTGCGTTACATCACTGATCCCTTGGCGCAGCAAAGGTGCCATAGACCACAATGCAAGCAAGGAACATGGGCTGCTCGTCCCCTGTTTTTAAAATAAAAAAACAGCTCAATTTAGGATCTGCTGTGCCCCTCACATTTCTGGACCCCGGTGCCACTGCACCTCCTCCACCATCGATAGCTATGCCCCTGAATTCCAAGCGATGCATATCTGCAAATGCCAGATATGTCCAGGATGACTGAGCCCAATATCAAATTTTAAGAAGTGCTCACATCATTCGGGGGGAGAGGGGAGGGATGGCAGTTAAAACAAGACAAACAGGCAAGACCCGCCATATTGGAACTCAGCAGCTGACGGAAGTCTAGGCGTGGGGCGCGGGGTGTATATATACTTGAACAAAGCGTGGGCTGTAAATGTGAGACGTTTGGCACTCCGAGAGCTAGTGTCACTATACAGCTTCAGGTGACGATTAAGTGCAGGAATGTTGTCCGTGTAATCCTGTACTTAACCTCACAGGGCACTGGTAGACCAAGGCTGCTTATTGGATTGCTGAAATATTTACTATAATTGCACTTGCACATGCCGGCCTGACGTTTCCTTTGTGGAAACATGTCAAAAACATTTTCTTGTATTCTTATAAAACAGTGAGTTAAGCCCTATTTTTGTAATTCCATACCAAACACGGTGGTAATTGGAGCGAGGCTATTAAAAGAATGCTTAAGTATCTGTTTGTATGCAGTCACAAGGTTGTCTCGCCTCCCTATTCAACAGAGCGTCTCTCAGTGTTTTTGTATTTGTGCAGCGAGGTTAAATCACAACACAAAAGTAGAACCAGTATTTGCAGAAAACACAGCTGATATGCTGTGTGTGCCAGGAAATGAAGACACCCTAAACTTAATGGCGTAATCCCGAAATAATTCAAAATGTAGGACGTTTCCAAGTGCCCCGTGATACAGGGGTTAACTCGTCGGTTGGTAAATACCAACACCACAAGGTGAGGTATTTACTGGGAGAGGCATTACTCATTCTAAGTTCTGCAGGTTGGAATGAGACATATCAGAGTATGTGCATATTATTACTACTTGGTTTGTCTCTTGCCGGCCATTTTTCGTTTAAGCAATTTTGCCAGGTTTTTTGTTGTGCTATGTGTCTGAGAGAAGTTATAAATGTGTGATAATTACTGCAAACAACTCGGAATCCTGCTTGCAATGCAAACTCATGTCCGTGTCCGAATTTGAGATTATACACCACCAGATTTATATTTTTAGGATTTGATTTGGGGTTCTCACACCAATGCATACTTTGCTTGATTCCTTAAAGCACTAAAATACATGAGCAAGATGTTCCAAGTGCAGATTGTCAGGCACACTAATGAATTTTACACATTTTTGAAAATTCGCGAACATTTCCATGGACATTGTGGCCAAACGCACATTTCACTTGTTGCACGCTGAAATATATGAGAAGCAGCAAAAATGCTCAGACCAATGCCAAGAAAATCTTGCTAGCAGCCAACTTGCTCATGGGCGTGCAGCCATATGAAGGAAATTATCTAGATCATCCTGAAAAAAAGTAACAACACATACAACATAGTAGTGTTCCCCCTCATGGGCTTTTCTTGCAAAATCATTACAGTAGATGAGAATTCCTTAGGGGTGTCATTGCAAATAGATTCCCCCTGTACCCCTATGCCTTCTTGCACGACAGGAACCATTTGCATGGTGAATATCTTGTCTGGCACCTGCTTGGAACTAGAGCTAATGAGGAAATATGGCATTTGGTACAGACTAATAGGTCTTTATTCTGAATCACTAAAGTTGGATGTGGTCTTGTCGACCTTTCTGTGTGGACCATACTCGTTTGCACTGCGTGTGTGTGGTTATTTTGGGAACTCCCAGTTTACCTTAGTAAAAGGGAAACGTGTCTTTTCCATTTCATTACACCCTTTGGGTCGCTTTTGCACTTTGTGCTTTTCAACCGTTGTGGATTGCGCACTTTGCACTTGCGAACCATTCCCCATTTTTCTGGGGCCTAATTGACTTATATATAACATCTTTTTGAATTATCTTGGTGCAATCCCATAATGCCTCTCTGACACACTCTTATTGCGATGGATTTCATGCACTAGGGCATGAGAAGATCAATATTGAATGTCATTATACTTAAATCTAGGACAGAATCAAGAGAGATCCAACATATATTAATGGTAGGATTTAACAACTCCTTATAGCTGTTTATTGGTGCAGAGTGACCCATTAGACCAACATTCTAAAATCATACCTCCCTGCTGCAATACACAATTCTCACTTTAAGGATGATGAATGGTGTGCACATTCAGAAAATAACTCTAATTGCCTGTCCCCCTCTCACTGCCTGCTTGTGTTGATTAAATATTAATGATTATTCTGCACTTCCTGTTAATCCTAATAATAATGAGCATGGCTGCTAGTGTTACATCTATGTGGCTTTAAAAAGAGTTTGCGATTTATGGAATGCACGTGTTATTTTGGCAGTAAGAAGGTTATATGTGCAAAGATGGCCCAATTTTCTCTGGAGATTATGCCTGGCTCTTCTAGAAGGACTGGCTTTTACCTAGCATGCTGGCACTTGTAGTTCTGGAGCGTAGGCGTTGTGTTTGAGAGCCTGAACTGTGGATGAACTCCACAGGCATAATTAAGAGCTTAGCCATGATGGAATGTTAACAAGGTAATGGAGCCCAAGAGGACAAAAAAGGTCAAAGTTTTTACGATTTGGTGAGAAGCTTGGAGCACAAAGTCACTTGGAGAATCTGTTTAACAAAGATCGGGGTGTCTCAGCAAGGAGGGAAGAAATTGTTTGTAAATATTTGAACATCTGACTAATGTTCTCTAATTAAGAAAAGGAGTGTAAACAAAAGAATGAAGCATCACGTGTGTGAATGTATGTTATGCTGTGCAGCACAACAGTGTGAATGTTGTTAGTAATGTATGCATTGCTTACTGTAGAGTATTATTTGACCTAGAGATAGTTGAACTGGTGCTCCTTACATTACATCTCCTAATGCAAGGATTCATATATGGGGTTGGTGAGGAGCTTGGAGATTAAGGTCCTTACATCAAGGTGTAACTCTCTAGCTGCCTAAGTTTGGGTTCCCTTCCTCTCGGTGCATGGACACTCACCCACACATAATCCATAGGGTTAGCACAATTTGTGAAATTTCGGAAACATATTTTTCATTTTCTTCAGGTGGAAAACAATACTAGAAATATTCCCTTCTCACGCACACTCTAGAAAAAATGGGGCTGGTCTTTTCCCCACAGTTGGATTTTCTTCTCTTTTGCATTTCAATGATCCCGGCCCTCCCACAGGAATGCCCCCTACAACTCCTCTAAGGGTCACTGAACATGCAAGTACTCGCACACACTGCAGAAACATTACAGTTTGCTACATCTTTGCACGCAGATAGCTTTCCGTTGTGTAAATAAGAATAAATATTTCTATTCAGAGTGTTTGGTTTGGTAAATCGGGCAGGGAAAAAACTCTGCTAATCGGTATAAAGTATTTGATCCTAGTTGGAAAGAACAGCGAGCAAAATTGGAAACATTATTTGAGAAGGAAAACTGGAAATTGTGACCAACTAATAATGTACTCAGTTTAAAAGAAAATGTGTACATAGAAAGGTGAAAGTGGCGCATATTCATTAAACCCGTATTTGCAATATGCAGCATAGTATTGAGGTATGATACCAGAATATCACTGCCGGAATATCTTCTGACATAAATACTGTGTTCTAAAAATCTCCTACATATATATCGCCCAAATGAAATTAATAATAAAATATTGACATCCAGTGGGCCGATATTTTTGTAAAGTCATGTGGATTGGATAGCTATATCATATCTGTACCAATTGTATACGGTATTCTAAAATATAAATTAATAGGACTGTATGTATTTTTATGCTCTGGATTCCTGCATAGAACACTTGAGCACTGCATGGTGGCTGGCTTGTGCCTAATTAGACTGTCTATTGGTGAAGATGAAGGTGTGAAGAAAATAAGTGCAAGCAAAGGTGAAAGCAACACACAGCTATCCGAATTTGATTCTAGGTCTAGTTGTGAGATGTTTTTCAGACACATCATATTAAATATTGCAGCTGCAGCGTGCATACACATGAGTTAGACACTTCGGGGCAGATTTATGTTCTCTGGCGCATCCCTGCAAATCAGCATGGATGCGCCAGGGAAGATGCGTCACGCAAGTTTGCCCTTGCGCCACCGCAGATGCGCCGCATTTACAATGTGGTGCATCATGGCGCAAGGACAAGCAGATGCGTGACTTATCTGCCGGCGTAAGGTTGGCGCAGTGCTGAAGTTGTGTCGCAAGCGCGACGCAACTTCAGCACTGTTCCAACCTACCCCATACCTAACATGGTGCGTCAAGCCTTACGCCTGCTTCAAGCAGGCGCAGGGTTTTGACGCATCAGCGTTGGGAAAGTGACTCAGTGAAATCTTATAGATTTCACTGAGTCACTTTTCAGGGGCGTTCCTGCGACGGAACGCCCCCCCCTGCGTGGAAACGCCCACATGAAACCTGACGCAGGTTTCATGTGGCTTAGGGCTTTACACCGTGACGCATCTCCATAGATGCGTCACGATGTAAATAGAGCGCAACGTGATGCAGGGTTTACGCCGCCGCTGCGTCACAAAAGTGACGCAACGGCGGCATAAAAGTGGCGCAACTCCAACATAGATCTGCCCCTTCCTACCTTTATCAAGTCGTACCACAGCATATAAAGAGAACACGGTAAACGGCAGTAATTCTTTCTTATATGAGTCTAAGGGGCTCTTGGATGACTTTTTGCGCACCAAAATTGCACCTAAATTTAACCCAGGGCACAAAAATGTTGACACTGCAGATCTAAAATGCAAACAAATTCTGATTTAAAAAAAACAAGATCTATTTGTGGCAGAAAATCCTATATCAGACTATTAATGATATACCATCATCAGAAAATGAGGCAAAGGGCTGGAACAGAGGTGCTCCCAGGGGAGGGAATAGAGGACCAGATCGGGAAGGTGAAGGTCATCGGTATTTACAAATCTGGCCATTTTCACACATTTTTTGCTTATGTCCCTAAGGGATGCTTAAAACCTTGAAACACACCGATATTTTATAGGGGGTTTAGGGAAACGTTTATTTTCCCACCTGGGAAACGGAGAAAAAAGAAACATAGGCTATCACTTAAAATCGGTAGACTTTCTATAGGTGCAAGTAAATTTTATTAGGGTTGGTCACACACATGAAAATGCACCATTTATGTTAGTTTACATGCATCATTTACTAGAATCTTTCCAAAGTAATAGCTTTGCAAAATTTGAAAAGATACTTATTTTTCCATAGATTTACGAATACCTCTTGTTAATCAAGTTCTAATTAAGACACAACAGCGACAATGCAAAAATGAATGAAAATAGTTGAAACCCAATCCAGCAAACTAGAAGAAACCCACACCAACTGTAAATGGTACAGTTCAAATGTGACTTAATCGGATAGGCTAATGCTCATCCAGTCGAAGCCCACGGGGATAGAGCCAAGCAAACATGTTGGAGAAGTGTCTACTCTACAAGAAAAGATTGATATACAAACTATTAAACCTCATTTTATGCCCATTACTTTATCCACAACTCATGCTCATCATCTTCTGTAAATGGAACGTGTTCTCCATCTTCAAATTGCTTTTGAAACACTTGACAGTACTTATTAATAATATATCAACAAAAGATGGTGCAAATATGTGAAGCATATTTTGTACAAGCATTGACAAGGCCAGTAGGTCTGTCATTTATATGGAAATGCTCGCATACAGCATTATTGTAGGCCTCTTTTAGCAAGTGGTAACCTTTCCTCGAACGGGGATTGAGTTTAAATTAAAGTATTTTGGTTTACCATCATCAGGGCTACTTCCTGCTTTCTCGGGTCCAAATGTATCTATGCCAGTGTTTTAAAGACGATCAGGTGCTATGCATCATATAAATTATAGTAAAGATCACTAATCTATTTTCAGTAAATAATGAGAGTTTGGTATAAGTTAAATTGTTTTATTAATCAAATCTTTAGTAATTCATCTTTATTGCAGGTCACAAGTTAGACTGGTATTAATCTCAATCATCAATATGTGACAGGAATATAACATCAATATTGGTTAATCAGATGATGATAAATGCATTAAAGCACGTTCCATAAAGAAATGAATCACTGTTCTAGGAATGGAGAAAGAAATAGTGTCATCAGAACCCATAAAGGGTTCTATTTCAAGAGAGAGTGGAGAAAAAAGCATAACACATTAGCATCAAAGTCAGCTATATAAAATATAATCTTTGAAGCAGAACTTTCCATAACGAGAGGTTCAAGAAACTCAGCAGAGTCTCAAGCAACTTGGCATAAGGGTCTGGGAAAAATCTCTGTAAAAGAGGGTAGGGAAGAGTATGGATAAAAGGGGAAGTGGTACCCTATTCTAAGAACACAAACTGATATAGATAGCACATTTCACAAATGTTGCAGGTTTTAGTCTTCCTTCAGTCAGCCAATCATATTTCAATGCTCTCCTGGGAACAGGATCACTCCTCATCTTCTCACAGTCCCTTGAGAGTGAGTGCTCTGATTGGCTGGCTGTTCAAATTTTTAGAAATGAAATGGCCGCCATTTCTGTTTACTTTAAAAAATTGGAGGTGTTTTGGAAATGAATTAAAAAAGCTATATAAGGGGACAGCAGAAAGGCATGCTGTCTCTAGATTTAGAGAGTAGGTGTCTAAGAGATAACTACTGTGAAGATAATAAATGTATATTGATTTTAAGTAATTTTTACAGTCTCGCAGGAGTCTCGCTGGATCATGAATAGTAAAAAGGAGTAAATGAGTTCTCAATACACTCTGGTTGTAGGAATACATATTATAGCCCTTGATTTGAGAGGTAGTGTTTAAGAGCTATGTACTATGATGAGTAGATGATTTAATTCTTATTTTTTTTTAAACGTTGCAATCTCATGAGACGCTCACAGGAACGTCGAAACTAGAAAGGAGTAGGTGATCCTTAAATAGACCCTAGTATGAACACTTGCTACTATGGGAACGACTCTTATGGGAGTTGGTGTTTATCAAAGTCTACTATTTATAACCATCAGCTTAATAAGAGTTGTGATTAGTGTACAGTCTCCTCCCACACTCTGCTATGCACACACATTATTAGAGAGAGTGGTTTTAGCAGAGAGTACTGTCCTTGGACAGAGCATACTATGCACACTTGGCATCTAAGAGTGAGGCCTGAAAGGAGAGGCCATCCATGCACACACCTTTCTTAGCACACCTGTCATCAGTGACAAGGGTCTGGGCGGAGAGGCCAGTCTATGTACATTTCTTACTACGCACACCTGTCATCCGTCACAGGGGTCTGGGCGGAGAGACCAGTCTCTCCCCACACCCTACTATACACATCCGTCACCTGAGAAAGAAGTCTCAGCAAAGAGGTCAGTGTCTCTCTACACAACCTGCTTTACACACCCATTATCTGAGCGAGAGGTCTGGAAGGAGAGACCTGTCACTCCCCATACCAAACTACGCACACACGTCATCTGAGAAAGAGGTCTGACAGGAGAGGCTAGTCCATGCACATACCTTACTATGAACGCCCGGCATCTGAGAGTAAGAGGTTTGACTGAAGAGGTCAGTCCATGTGCAAACCCTAATATGCACACATGCCATGTGAGGGAGATGTCTGACAGGAAATGGTAGTCCCTCTCCACTCACTACTATAGACACCCATCAACTGTGAGAGAGGCCACAGCAGAGAGGTAAGCCTCTTTTCTTACACTCTACTATGCAAACCCTTCATCTGAGAGATGTCTCAAAAGATAGGGCAGTTCATGCACACACCCAACTATGCACACCTGTGATTTGAGAGAAAAATCTGAAAGGAGATATCAGTACCTCCCAACTTACTACTATGCACAGCTTTCATCTAAGAGAGAGGTCTGAAAGGAGTGCCCAGTCCCTCCCAACACCCAATTATGCACACCTGGCATCTGAGAGAGATATCTGAAAGGAGAGTCCAGTCCCTCTCCACACTCTACTATGCACACTTGTCATTACAGAGAGAGAGGTCTCAGCAGAGAGGTCAGTCCCTCCACACAACAGTCATCTGAGAGCAAGGTCTCAAAGGAAAGGGCAATCCATGCACATACCCTACTATGCACACTGATGACTTGAGAGAGAGATGTGAAAGGAGAGGCCAATCTCTCCCCACTCACTACTACACACTCCTGATACTTCCTTCAATGCACACCCATTTTCTGAGAGAGAGCTCTGAAAGGAGAGACCAGTCCATCCACATACCCTATTACACAAATGTGTCATGTGAGAGAGAGGTCTTGAAGGAGAGGGCAGTCCATCCCCACTCACTACTATGCTCATTTGTCATCTGAGAGAGAGGTCTGAGCAGAGAGTCCAGTCCCCCCACACCCTACTATGCACACCCATGTTCCAAGAGAGGAGTCTCATTGGAGAAGCCAGTCCCTTCACACACACACACCTATGCATACCTGTCATTGGAGAGAGAAGTTTGAAAGGAGAGGGCACTTGCTCCTCACACCCTAGTATGCACACCCATTATGAAAGCAAGGGTTTTCATTGCAGAGGAAGGTCATTTCCATATACTCCTATTTACCTACAATACTGTTGCGATCTCGCGAGAGTACCACAAGTGGAGAACACAAGCTTTGGGGAGTGAAGCTTGCTGCATGAAGTTCATTAAAGTCTGCAAAACTCTCCTGAGACCCACATGGAAAAATATTTGGCCTTCCACATGGTGTTGTATGATACCACAAGAGTTTCACAAGATCGTATGGGGAGAAGTAGAAAAAAAGGAGCAGGTTAGGTTAAGGTCAACTAGTAGTATAAATTATAAACTACATGGTTGAAGAAAAAGAAAACCATCAATGTTGTCATAGAACATGTCATGAGTGATGTCATGTGCATGTTGGGAGTGAATTTCTGTGTTTTTTTTATTTCGGAACATTAATGTTGTCACAGAGAAATTCACCTAACTATAATGTTACGAGGTGATGAGGTCCTCAGGACACAAGAGGACCTCATCGCCCCACCAGCAGTGCACTTACTGGAGGTACCTGGTGGGCTAGTTGGGCTAGTTGGGCCCCAGGGACCCTCATGATTGAAGGGGACTTAATCCCCCAATTTACAATGCGCCAGGGGGCGCGTTTGCACACTTGTTATGTCAGGCCCCGCCCCCTCCCTGCACCACTGTGCAAACGTGCCCCCTGGCACATTGTAAGTTGGGGGATTAAGTCCCCTTGAATCCTGAGGGCTGCTTGGCCCCCCTTTCCTGGGCCACTATTGGCCCCGGGGACCCCATCCCCGGGGCCTGGCCTGGTTAAGTTTTTTTATATATATATCTGCGGGAGGGGGGCCACATGGGCACCCTCCCCTGGGCCATTTCTGGCCCCGGGGACCCCATCCCCTGGGGCTCAGCCATTTAAAAAAAATAAAATGCGGAGGGGGGCTGCGTGGCCCCCCTCCTGGGCCAGGAGTGGCCCCGGGGAACCCATCACTGGGGCCGGCACTTTGTGTTGGGGACCGTGGGGGGAGCCCCAATGCCCCCAAGGTCCTGCCAGCTCCCCGCCTACTTCGGGAGCCAGCATTGCTTTTGAGCAAGGGGAGCTGCTGACATGCAGCTCCCCTTGCTCAAAAGCAATCCTGCCTTGCTTCATTGAAGCAAGAGCAGGTTTTCTTGCTCTCGCTTCAATGAAGCAAACCAGGGTTTGCTATGGCAGGGCGGGAGCAGTGCTCTTGCCCTGCCATAGCAAACAGCAATGTCCCGGGGGTGGGCACCCCTGGGTGGTGGCGATCCCCAGGGCCATCAAGGGCTCCAGGAAGTGGGCCGTGCGGCCCCTCCCTCAATTTGCAGAGCCCTGGGGAGGTGGTGGTCCCCGGGGCTTGGTGGGCCCGTAAGGCCCCACCCCTAATTTACTTCGAAGCCCCAGGGAGGTGGTGGTCCCCGGGGCTTGGTGGGGGCCTCCAAGGCCCCCCTTATAATTATTATAAGCCCAGGGGAGGTGGTGGTCCCCAGGGCCTGGGAGGGCCAGCGAGGTCCCCCCACATTTTAAATTTGAAAGCCCCGGGGAGGTGGTGGTCCCATGGGCAGCGTGGAGGGGTTGGGACCACCCGCATATTTATTAACAAAGCCCCAGGGAGGTGGCGGTCCCCAGGGCTGCAGGAGGGTCATGTGCCCCCCTCATATAATTTGCATAGCCCTGGGGACTTTGCGGGCCCCAGCTATTTAATTTTGGCTTTGCCCCCGGGACCTGGTCCACCCGGGGGCTCATTAAATGTATACATATGGATGCGTGTGAATGTGTATTTATATATATATATGTCCCAAAGTTGCCCCTGAGCTTGAAGATGCCACTCCACAGAGCAACAGGTGAAACCTTTATTTGTCAAAAGCGGCTCACTTTCCCAACGGCATCCAGCTTCCAGCACGGAGGAATCACTATTGAAAACCGGAGCATTTTCCTGAAGCCCCCAGGAGGGCTACAAACATTGATAAATACATTTGGGGAGTTTTAAATAATGACAATCACATGGACCCCACCAAAGGGTGTAATTTTGGACTACAATACCCAGCATACCACGCACTGGATGGTGGTTGCATTTAAAAAGGGAAAATGATATTGCAGTCTGTTTCATGTTTTTGCCTTTCCCCTTCCCTATGATTAAGATGCAGGAGCATTGATACGTGTAAGGGACGGGGAAAGTCAGCCAGTTTTGACAAATAAAGGTTTCACCTGTTCCTCTGTGGAGTGGCGTCTTCAAGCTCAGGGTAACTTTGAGAAATGTTGTTACACAGCGGCCTTGGCCGTGGGAGATTGCACTGCCTGGCCAATTGACAAACAGGTCTGTGTGTTTGCTTGAAAAACGGCAGCCAGCTTCCAGCACGGAGGAATCACTATTGAAAACCGGAGCATTTTCCTAAAGCCCACCGGAGGGCTACAAACATTGATAAATACATTTGGGGAGTTTTAAATAATGACAATCACACGGACCCCACCAAAGGGTGTAATTTTGGACTACAATACCCAGCATACCACGCACTGGAGGGTGGTTGTATTTAAAAAGTGAAAATTATATTGCAGTCTGTTCCGTGTTTTTGCCTTTCGCCTTCACTATGATTAAGATACAGGAGCATCAAAACGCATAAGGGACGGTGAACCAGTTGGGAAAGTGAGCTGGTTTTGACAAATAAAGGTTTCACCTGTTCCTCTGTGGAGTGGCGTCTTCAAGCTCAGGGGCAAATGTGGGACATTATATATATATATATATATATATATATACACACACAACACACACACATATATATATATTCACTGAAAAAAACATAGGTTTTACAGACGTTGTAGTTAGGAATTAGCATTTAAAAAACCTTAGAAATTCATTAAAAAAAACATAGGTTTCAGGGACGTGATAGTTAGTTGAACAGTTGACTCATATAAAACCAGAGAAAATCGCCTGTTATAGTTAGTTGAGCTAAGTATAAATCGCGCGCCCGCAATGCACTGCTGATGATGTCACATATTACATCACCCATAACATGGTCAGTGATATCACTGATGACATCACTGATGACATCTCAAATTACATCACTGATGACATCACTCATGACAGCATCCAGTGAATGTGTGTTTCTATAAAATGTAAATATGTTTTATATATATATATATATGCGAAGGTGTATTGAAGAATGAATGCATTTACAAGTGCCTAAAGGAATTATTTTGTATGTGTGACTGACTGTATAAGTGAGTGATTGAACGTGTCTTACTGAATGCATGGGTTAGTGACTAAACTGTGTAAAAGTCTGTATTAGTCTCTCCATTGGTGTGTAAGCAACTGCATGGGTTGCTGAATACCTACATGAGTGTCTATATAGGTTATTGATTTGTTTTCTGAGTATCTGTATGGGTCCCTGAGTGTCTGTGTGGGTGGGTGGGTGTATGAGTCTGTGCATAGATGTCTGAGTAGGCGATTCAGTGGTTGTATGGATTAAAAAGTGCATCTGGAAAGACCTGTATGGGTGAGTTAGTGTGTCTATGGGTGTGTTGGTGAGTGAATAAATGTCTCAGTGGTATATCTGTCACTAACTACATATGTTTTAAGCCACTATATGTGAGTGTTGGGGTATATAAATGAGTATACATGAGACTAAGTTATTTCAAGAGTGGGTGTATAAATAAGTGTCTGCTTCTAGCAGTGATTGTATAAGACAGTAAATATGTGTTAGTATCTGTATTAAATAAGTGATGTGGTATGTCTAAAAATAACAAAGTTGGTGTGTATAACTGTGTACATGATTAAATGGGTATGTGATTCATTCTTTTCATTACTGACTAGGCGTGTGAGTAACTCTATGGATGAGTAGCAGCGTGTGACTGCACGTATAGATGTATGAGTGCCTATTATAGTCCTCTATTGATGAGTAAGTACATATATAAGTGACTGGATGTGTGTGAAGACCTAGGAAATTGTGAGTTCTATGTAGTATATGGCATTCTTCTGTGCATGGTTTCAAAAATAGTAGTCAGCATTTTAGAATGGGTGTATCAAAGTTTATATTAGAGCATCAGTATGTGCATCAGATTGTCAGGTGGATGATGTCATGAGTGATGTCATCAGTGATGTCATTTGAGAGGTCATCAGTGATGTCATCAGTGATGTCACTGACCATGTCATGAGTGATGTAATATGTGACATCATCAGCAGTGCATTGCGGGCACGCAAGTTATAGTTAGCTCAACTAACTATAACAGGCAATTTTCTCTGGTTTTATATGAGTCAAATGTTCAACTAACTATAACGTCCCTGAAACCTATGTTTTTTTAGTGAATTTCTAAGGTTTTTTAAATGCTAATTCCTAACTATAATGTCTGTAAAACCTATGGTTTTTTCAGTGAATTTCAAAGGTTTTTTTTATGTTAATTTCATATTTGAATGTTTATAAAACCTATATTTTTTCTATTATAGTTTTAAATATTTTGGAACTCTATTATACTTCTTGTTTTTAACTTTAAAAATCATGTAATGTTTATATCTTCCCAAAAGAATATGTATATATTTTTTTGGGGGGGGGGGAAACTGCACTCCCATACCAGTAGCGTACGAAGCCCCATCACCACACGAATCCTATCTGCCATATTGCTAAACTCGTAAAGGATGCGCATTTCATATCCGACGAGTTCGTGGCACCGTGTCCTGCGTAACATCATATACGCATGAAGTCACCCCAGGTACTACTTTGGTATCCGACGGGTACGCAGTACCAAGCCACGCGTTACATCATGTACGTATGGGGTCGCGCCTGCTGCGTGTTGCGTATTCGCCGAGTAAACGCTGCCAGGCCCTGTGTTACGTCACAGACGTGTAGTATCGCGCCGGGTACGCCATTCCCTTTTTTTTTTGTCTCAAAAACATCTAAATAACTTTAAACAGTATATGAGAGCACGCGAAAATCTAAATTATTTTAAACATTTATATATTTCTAACTGTAATAAACTTATATTATGATAAATATATTTTGTCAAAATCGCGTCGGGTGCGGCCTTCCTGCGCGCCCGGTGCACGATTGCCATGTGACCGTAAAAAAAAGTATTTGATTTGTTCATAACATTTCCCATTGTAACAGTTGTACGACCCCACCCATTTTACTCATTCTCTCTACAGCTTTTGATGAGAGACACCTCTTCTGCTTAGAAAGCTTTTTTGAAAAGGGTTTTCCTGTATACACATATCTTATACTACACACAACATGTAACAATCATCTTGATCAATATTCATGCTCTGTACATTAGCCTTCCACGTGTGATTGCCATGCATCTCAAACATTCCATCAAAAAACAAATATGTGTTACACGATGCCCCTGGTGTGTGTGTCTGCACATTATTGTGCTGCCTTTCGGCCTGGGTATTGCTGGCTCTAAGGAGCAACCTCAGCCACGGGCAGAATGCACATCCTAGATCACATGCCATCTCATTAACGATAGTTTCCGCCCTCCCGACACATGCTACACTGATCTAAATTGCAAACTCTGTGAGGTCAAAACTACAAAAGAAACACACATAAGTACACTTCCTGGCCAGGCAGGAACTGAACAACGCCCAAGTCCCCGGAATAATTATTCACACCCCTACGCTGGCCTGGCGTACGAAAGCCTAGCCCACTTTGCGTACGTATAAATAGGATAACCACGACGCCACACGTCCCTCTTCTTCCAGACTACCTCAAATGATTTGCCGCATCCACCTCGCATATCACAATGCGCAATACAAAAAAAATGGATCCATGAGGTGTACTCCATCCTGGCAATCAACACGGGCTCTAAATTGTGAGCCCTACTGCCTGTCGTCTACAAAAGGGATCCATGAGGTGTACGCTTTCCTGCAATCAACAATCCATCAGCCGGGAGTAACTGCAGGGCAGTGACGTGGAGAGGGGGAGGGGCAGGGTGGGGGGTAGTAAACTATGGATTACGGAGGTTTACAGGTAAGTTAACATATAAATTAATAAAACCAATTTTGTTGCATGCACTGCATCCCCAAATGCGATGCAGTGCACGCAACGAAATTCGTTTTATATATATATATATATATATATATATATATATATATATATATATATATATATATATATCTCAAACACACAAATCCAGTGCCTTTATCCTGCACTGAAATGACGACGCTGCAGTCTCCAACACTCTGGTAAGGATTTACCTAGTTTCCATAGGAAAAGCGTCTTTTGATTTGCCAATATCTTTGGCGCCGTTTGATGAATCTTTGCGACATTTTAAAAACTAATAGGTCGGCCTTCTCAGTTTCTCTGTTGAAAGTTGTGGGGTGCTTCGTGAAGCGGGGGCCGAGAAAAAAGAGGGGTCCCAAAGCACGTTTTCTGCATGTTAATTTCCTTAGGAAATTTTGGAACAGGCTGCAGCCTGAACTGCTGAACGGAATTACATCAAGTTTGGCAAAAAGATAGCTCTTGGTTCAGAAAGTGCCCTTTTTTTAAATGGTGTAAATCCGTTCAGTAGTTCTTGAAATATTAATGGAAAAAATATAGATATCTGGGCAGAGCCTAACCACACCTCTCATTGTGAGATCTGATTGGCTGGCAACACTCCAAACCAAGAAGTGTTGTCAGCCATCTTGTGACTCGGTAACCGAGTCACAATAAAACAGTAAAACAAAGATGAAAAACAAGAAAATGGGGCAGGGTAGAAACACCCTGACACCCTAGGCCTGCTAAAGGGGTCTTGGCCCAAAAAAGCATAAACATTTTTTTTTTAAATGGCCACATTTTTTAAATGGCTAAATTCATGCTGAGTGCGCGAATCCAGCTGAGAAAATAAAAATAAAATGAAGCGCGGGCTGCCGCGCTTTGTTTTATATAAGCCCACGGGTGAGCCAGGTCCCAGGAGCAATGTGTAATTAATTTGCAGGGGCTCGCCACTTCCCCGGGGCTTATTTAATTGTATGCAGGGGGCACATGGCTCCCCTTCAGGCCTGGAGACCGCCACCTCCCCGGAGCTTTAAAAATAAATGCGTGGGGGGTCTCAACCCCCCACGCTGCCCCGGGCACTGCCACCTCCCCGGGGCTTTGATAATGAAACGCGAGGGGGCATGTGGCCCCCTGCAGCCCCAGGGGCCGCCACCTCCCCGGGGCTCTGTTTACAAAAAAAAAGATGTGTGGGGAAGGGACACCCCCCACATGCCCTGGGGACAACCCCCTACCCAGTGTCACGGCTCCCAGAGTCTCCTCAGGATCTGGGCGATGCTTAAAGGGGTCCACCTCCAGACATCCCCACACTCTGATTGAACAATGCTACAGAGTGTTGAGGCGATCAGGTGAGGGAAAGGAGAGGGTAGGATCTGCGTGGGAAGGGACACCTGCAAAACAAAGAACATGTGATTCCTATCTACTCTCACAGTTCCCTAGTCTCATAAGGTCTCACTAGTGAATTCTCATACCTGCCAATGTATCTCCCTGAACACCAGTCTTCTCTCAGAAATGGCAGGGTAATTATATATACTGCAAAACAAAAAGGCAAACACTGTAACACAGGAATCCCTGACGATTCATTCCTCTACCCCTTCCACACTCCTTCGTCCTCATACGTACCAAACAACTCCTCCCCACTCGCCTGGTACTTAGGAACCGAAGAAATAATAACAGAACAGTGGCTTGAAGAACCCTTTTAGTCAGGGCTTCTCTCTCCCACCAATAGGTCTCGAATACCTCAATATCGAACCCAGCTCCCCCTCCGTGGTTTTACTGCAGGCTCCGGATTTAGTCAAACAAAAAGAAAGCACTGGGCCGGCTCCACCCACATGGCTGCCAGATGGCCCCTAACAAAGAACACAGCTATAACAAAGAACTCCTTACACAACGGTCGTCTTGGCTCCAGCAACGGTTTTGTTCGCCGTGTGCTAATCCACGGCTTCCCTGACACGGTGTGCGGGTTTCCTGGCGTGCTGCTCCGGAAAAGCGGAGAGAGAGGGAGAAACTCCCCGTCTGTTGAGCCTCAAAGGCGCCTTGCAGCGAATCACGCCGTTAACCTGAATTGCTCCGTTGAAGAGTCCTGGGAACCCCTGCCGATAACCCACGGCAGGTTCCTAAACGGTTTCACGAAACTCTCCTCCTTCGCTGGAGGCTTGATTAGTTGAGCCACAGCTGCTCGCAAATCCGCTGCTGCTTCCTGGTTCCAGAATCACGAACAACGCCCTGACGCGTTGTTCGTGTCTATAAAGTCATTAGCCCCTCCCCTCCTCTGGGGTTGCTGGGACTTGTAGTTCCGTCGGAAAAGATACTCGGAACAATGTAGGCGCCCTGGCCCTCAAACCCTGACACCCAGGGCACATACTCATTTCAATGCGGGGGTCTCTGGCAGACCCCCAGGACCCGGGGACCACCACCTCCTCGGGGCTTTGAAATGTAGGGAAGGGGCTGCGCGGACCCCCTCCTGGAGCCCTCGATGGCCCTGGGGACCGCCACCCCCCAGGGCCGGCTCCTGCAATATCCGGGGTGCCCACCTCCGGGACATTGCTGTTTGTATGACATAGCAAATACTGCTTTGGTTTTTGGAAGCGAGAGCAGGAAACCTGCTCTCGCTTCCAAAAACCAAAGTAGAATTGCTTTTGTACAAGGGGGGGCTGCATGTCAGCATCTCCCCATGTGCAAAAGCAATGCCGGCTCCCGCAGGAGGTGGGGAGCCGGCAGGACCGTGGGGGCATTGGGGCTCCCCCAAAGTCCCCAATGGAGAGGCCAGGCCATGGGGAATGGGGTCTGCGGGGCTAGAAGTGGTCCTGGAGGGGGCCACACGCCCCCCCTCTCCTGCAATAAAATAAAAAAATAAAAAAACGGAAAGGCCGGCCCGGGGTATGGGCCACGCGTCCCCCCTCCAAAGAATTAAATACTTAAAAAAAAAGACTGGCCATTCCCCGGGGAATGGGGTCCTCAGGGCCGAAATTTGCTTTGGGAGGGGGGCCACACGGCCCCCTTCCAGTTTTTTCTTAATATAAAAAGGGGTCAGGCCCTGGGTGATGGGTTCCCGAAGGCCCTAAAAATGGTAAAGGAAGGGGGGCCACACATCTCGCCTCCGGCATCTCGCCAGAGGCCCCTCCCTGCACCACTCTGCAAACATGCCCCCTGGCGCATTGTAAGTTGGGGAATTAATTCCCCTTGAATTCTGAGGGTCCCTGGGGGCCAACTAGCCCACCAGGTACCTCCAATATGCGCCACAGGGCTGCATTGCAAAGAGGTGGTCCGAGGCCACGCCACTTTTTACACCACTCTGCAAACGCACCTCTTGACGCACTGCTGGTGGGGCGATGAGGTCCTCTTGTTTCCTGAGGACCTCAGGACACAAGTGGACTTCATTCTCTGAGCAGCAGTGCGCTAGGAGCTGCGTTTGCAGAGTGGTGTAAAAAGGGGGGTGGCCTCGGACCACCTCTCTGCAATGCAGCTCTATGGCGCTTACTGGAGATACCTGGTGGGCTAGTTGGCCCCCAGGTACCCCCAGGATTCAAGGGGACTTAATCCCCCAACCCAGAACGTGCCAGGAGGTGCATCTGTGGAGTGGCGGAGAAAGGGGGCATGGCCTGTGTCCACCTCTCAGCAATCCCACTGTGTGGGGCTTACTGGAAGTAAGAGGTAGGCTAGTTGGCCCCTAAAGACCCCCCAGCAGCGAAGGGGACTTCAATCCCCATTCAAGAGAATGCCAGGGAGCGCATTTGCACAGTGGTGGGCAAAGGGGGCGTGGCCTGCTATAAGAATTTAGCAATCCTGCTGTCTAGGACTTACCGGAGGTAATAGGAGAGGTAGTTGACCCCTAGGGATGTCCTTGGGGGCCAACTACCCCTCTTGTTACCTCCAGTAAGTCCCACACAGTGGGATTGCTAAGACGTCTTCGGGGGCCATGCCACTTATTCTCCACCACTCTGCAAACGTGCCTCCTGGCAGAGTACGGGATGGGGGATGAAGTCAAATTTTCTCCTGAGGAACTTTGGGGGCCAGGAAACCCTCCTGGTACTTCCTGTAAGTCCTAGGCAGCGGAATTCATGAGCGCTGGTCGGAGGCCCAGCACCCTTTCTCCATCACTCTGCAAACATGGCTACTACTTAAAGAAGCATCTTTCTGCACCTCTGAATTAGAGGTAGTTTTAATCCCCCTGCCCTATTATATAATAGGGCCTTACAGGGGAGGTAATGCCAATCACAGGGGTACCCCAACCCATAATGTACCCTAAAGTAAGTAGGTGTTTTCACTGTATTCTAAGTGTCTTTTAGCATAGCACTGGCCTGGTTAGTCAAAGTCAGTTACCACCAGTACCAGTCAACAAAAAGTTGGGGGCACAGGATGACTTTGCAACACAGCCTCTTTCTGCACCTCTGTTGGTTCTTTCTGCATATCTTTTGCTTCTTTCTGCACCTTTCTTTATCCATCTGGACTTCTTTACCCTCTTTCTGCATTTCTCTTGCTTCTTTCTGCTGCGTCTTTCTTACTCTTTCTGCACATGTCATATCTCTGTAGGCATAGTTAAAAATTAGCATTTAAAAAACCTTTGAAATTCACTGAAAAAACTATAGGTTTCAGGGAAGTTATAATTAGTAATTAGCATTTAAAAAACCATAAAAATTCACTGAAAAAACCCACAGGTTTCAGGGACTTATAGTTAGTTGGACATTTCACTCGTACAAAACCAATTTTGCCTTTATAGTTAGTTAAGCTAACTATAACTCGCGCCCCCGCAAAGCACTGCTGAGGACATCACATATTACATCATTCATGACATGGTCAGTGACATCACTGATGACATCTCAAATGACATCAATGATGACATCATCCAGTGACTGTGTGCTTCTGTAACGTTTAAATATGTTTTATATATATATATGCCAAGGTGTATTGAAGAATGAGTGGGTATATGAGTGTCTGAATGGATGATTTAGTAGGTGCGTGACTGACTGTATAAGTGAGTGATTAAACATGTCTTACTGAATGCATGGGTTAGTGACTAAACTGTGTGAATGTCTGTATCAGTCAGTCAGTTGCTGTGTAAGCAGCAGCATGGGTTGGTGAGTAGCTACATGAGTGTCTATACAGGTTATTGATTGGTTATCTGAGTATCTGTATGGGTACCTAAGTGTCTGTGTGGGTGGGTGGGGGGCGTGTGACTCTGTGCATAGATGTGTGAATGGGTGATTTGCTGGGTGTATGGTTTCAAGAGTGCATCTGTGAAGGGTTGTATGGGTGGGTGAGTGTGGGTGGGTGAGTGTGTGTATGTGTGTGTTGGTGAGAGAATGGATGTCTCAGTGGTACATTTCTGAGTAACTATATTTGCGAAAGGCAGTATATGTGAGTGTTGGAGTATATAAATCACTATATGTGAGAGTGAGGGATTGTGAGAGTGACTGTTTGGATGAGTGTGTGCTTGTATCAGTGATTGCATAAGAGAGTACGTATGTGGTAGTATCTGTATGAATGAGTGAGGTGGTGTGTGTATAACTGTATAGGTGAGTAAATGGGAGTGTGATTGATTCTTTGCATGACTGACTAAGTGTGTGAGTAACTCTATGGATGAGTGGTGGTGTGTGAGTGTCTGTATAGGTGTATGAGTGCATATGATAGTGCTATATTGATGAGTGACTGCATGTATCAGTGACTGTATGGGTGAATGAGTGGATGCATGTGTAGACCTAGGAATCAGTGAGTGGGTATGTAGTAACTGGTATTTGTGTGTCTATGGTTTCGAAAATGGTAGTCTGTATTTCAAAGTGGGTGTACCAAAGGTTATATTAGGGTGTGAGGAGGTGCATTAGATTATCACGTGGATGATGTCATCAGTTATGTCATTTGAGATGTCATCAGTGATGTCACTGATCATGTCATGAATGATGTAATATGTGACGTCATCAGCAGTGCATTGCGGGGCGCAAATTATAGTTAGCTTAACTAACTATTAAGGCCGAATTTCTCTGGTCTTGTACAAGTGAAATGTCCAACTAACCATAACATCCCTGAAACCTGTGTCTATTTCAGGGAATATATATATACGAGCACCCGCCACTGAGTGCCTTGATTTTGGTTGCAAAACAGGAGCTTGATTCGTCAAGCGGGGGCTGAGAAAAAGGGGGGGTCCCAACACGCGTTTTCCCCATGCATTTTTCCATAGGACCTTTAGTCCGAGCTACAGCCCGAACGGCTGAACAGAATTACTTGAAATTTGGCAGAGAGGTAGCCCTCAGGTCAGGGATGTGCCTTTTGAAGGTCTCGTGTACATCTGTTCAGTATTTCCTGAGAAAATAGCATTTAAATCAATATATATATCTATGGTCGCGCTCCGAGCGCGTACCGTAAGCTTACCGTACGCGCACGCCGCCGTGCACGAGCGCGATTCTGATTGGTTGTTAGATCTCAGTAAACATTCGAATCGGTCGAAACCAGGAAGTGCCGGCCGCCATTTTGTCTCTCGCAGTCTGAGGGGGTGAAAAACAAAGGTGGAGAACGTGAAAAGGGGGCAGGGTGGACAGTTCCTGACCCCCTAGCCTTTGTCAGGGGGTCCCAGAAGGACCCCCAAGGGCAAAAATGAATTTGATTTTTTTTTCGAAAAATCGCCGAATGTGCGTAGCGTACGCGCACGGCGTAAACGGAGAAATTCCGCGAGGAAAAATTCCGCGAACTTCACGTAACTATTCCGCGATTACGCGTACCGTGCGCGCGCGGCTAAAAAAAAATTTCAAAAAGGAAAGCTTAAAAAAAAATAACAAAATTGTGAGGTAAGGTTGGCTCTTAAAAGAGCCGTTGGGTTAATACAGGGATGGAGGAAAGAAAGAATGGGAATATTATGAGCATCTACAAACGTGCTGGTCTATCTTATTGTTAATAAGGGAAACACTGGTCTCCCCAAAAACAATAAGACCACAACACGTTGTACACCTAATTGAAACCCTCCGAAATCGAGGGTTAATGTCCAGAGGAGCAGAAGAAGGTGATGCTCCCACCTCAGAGGAAGGGCTCAGCTGAGCTGCCGATGATGTACTCGGCTGAGCTTCTGAGGTTGGGCTCCGGTGACTTACTGAAGAGTTTTCTTCAGTATGTCAGGCAACTGTAACTCACGCGACCGCAATCCTCTGTTGATGCTAATACTGTATCTTTAGCTATACATATATTACAAATATTTATTTTTCATAAAGACACATATGTCATCAGTGATGTAATATCTGACGTCATCAGCAGAGGATTGCGGTCGCGTGAGTTATAGTTGCCTGCATTAACTATAACGGGGGAATTTCAATGGTTTTTTCCGAGTGAAATGTCCAGCTAACTATAACATGTGTGAAACCTATGGTTTTTTAATAGATATATATATATGTATATATATATTATCTACTGGCGGTCGCCAGTAGATAGTTATAGTTAGGACCGAGTTCCCATAGGAAATCTGAAAATTCTATTTTGAATAACTTTGGCGCCGGAAATTTTCAAAACTAATGGGGCGCTCCGCTCAGCTCCTACCCTGAAAGTCTCGAGGTGATTCGTCAAGCGGGGGCTGAGAAAAAAGGGGGGTCCCAAAACACGTTTCCCCCATGCATTTTCCCATAGGACCTTTAGTCGAAGGTACAGCCCGAACGGCTGAACAGAATTACTTGAAATTTGGCAAAGAGGTAGTCTTCAGGTCAGGCATGTGCCTTTTGCTTAAATGGTGTAAATCCGTTCAGTAGTTCCTGAGAAAATCAAAAGTAAAAACACATATATCTGGGTGGAGCCTAACCACACATCTCATCGTGAGATCTGATTGGCTGTCAGCACTTCATCCAAGAAGTGTTGGCAGCCATCTTGGGATCAATATACATGATAGCACCTCATTAAAAAGCATTGCAGTTAATAGAAGGTTTTAAGACTTTAGTTACATTATAAATCATTTGTTGATGGTACCATACTCATTTTAGGAATTGTGGTGTGTTCTAAGGTGATTTTGCCATGTGAAAAAGCCTTCTGCTGTGATATCATGAATCATGTTTTAGAGAAAACTATTTTCTCATGCTTTTTCCACAGAGGTTTGGAAGGTGGTCTATAAGCTACCTGAGAACATATTTTCTGTAAATTCACATTATCTTTCTCAGTCATGTGAGAATGAAGTCTGACATTCTCAGTAAAACATGTACATCCAACAAGGGCAGAGACTGTCAGTTGATTCCTTTGTGTTCTATTGCAGCTTCCCAGAGTGTTCTAAAGAACAACTAGAGCGCTAACAGTCCTACTTATGACAAACGTATGGCACACCTGAAGCCATCTTGGTTGGAATAAAGTGGTAATTCTTAAAACATTTAATTTAAAAAGGAACAAAATGAGGGGGTTCATTTTGCCATAGAAAGTATGGTTAGTGCTGCAGAAAGAAAAATTAGGGCACATTTTGAGTGACTTCTCAAATCCTCTTCTATTTCATGAAAAAATTCTAACATGCAGACTGAAACATGCACTTTCAATACCAGCAGCAGACTTCCCTGGTGAGCAGTAGCTTTACTACAGTGATCTAATAAGCAACTAGAGTGCTAACATTCTGAATTTATGGCAAATTTGTGACACATCTGAATGCCTTCTTGATGGAATCAAAGTAAAAAACTGAAAGTATTTCCTACTGAGGAGACTGTAGTAAATGAGGAAATTAGGAAACATCATAACAAATAAGTCTCCCAAAATGGCCACCAGAGACAAAAGAGCCCAAATGTAGCCCAAATATCACCCAGATGTAGCCCAAGTATAGCCCAATGACAGAATGTCCCAGAGTGTTCTAACGAACAACTAGAGCGCTAACAGTCTTACTTATGACAAAAGTATGGCACACCTGAAGCCATCTTGAATGGAATAAAGTGGTAACACTTAAAACATTTAATTTACAAAGGAACACAATGAGGGGATTCATTTTGCCATAGAAATTATGATTAGTGCTGCAGAAAGAAAAATTAGGGCACATTTTGACTTCTCAAATCCTCTTCTATGTCATAAAAAAATTCTGACATGCAGACTGAAACATGCACTTTGAATACCAGCAGCAGACTTCCCTGGTGAACAGTAGCTTTACTACAGTGATCTAATGAGCAACTAGAGTGCTAACATTCAGAATTTATGGCAAATGTGAGACACATCTGAATGCCTTCTAGATGGAACCAAGTAAAAAACTGAAAGTATTTCCTACTGAGGAGACTGCAGTAAATGAGGAAATTAGGAAACTTCATAACAAATAAATCTCCCAAGATGGCCACCAGAGACAAAAGAGCCCAAATGTAGCCCAAATATCACCCAGATGTAGCCCAAGTATAGCCCAATGACAGAATGTTCCAGAGTGTTCTAACGAACAACTAGAGCGCTAACAGTCTTACTTATGACAAATGTATGGCACACCTGAAGCCATCTTGATTGGAATAAAGTGGTAACACTTAAAACATTTAATTTAAAAAGGAACACAATGAGGGGGTTCATTTTGCCATAGAAATTATGATTAGTGCTGAAGAAAGACAAATTAGGGCACATTTTGAGTGACTTCTCAAATCCTCTTCTATTTCATTAAAAAATTCTGATATGCAGACTGAAACATGCACTTTTAATACCAGCAGCAGACTTCCGTGGTGAGCAGTAGCTTTACTACAGTGAACTCATGAGCAACTACAGTGCTAACATTCAGAATTTATGGCAAATGTGTGACATATCTGAATACCTTCTTGATGGAATCAAAGTAAAAAACTGAAAGCATTTCCTACTGAGGAGACTGCAGTAAATGAGGAAATTAGGAAACTTCAGAACAAATAAATCTCCCAAGATGGCCACCAGACACAAAAGAGCCTAAATGCAGCACAAATATCACCCAGATGTAGCCCACATGTAGCCCAATGACAGAAGTGTGCAAAACACTTATTTTTTGTGTATTTGCAGTTTTATATAGTTCAGACTTGTCAGGTATTAGAATGCTTTACATGAGCATTGGTTACATCACACAAGATCAAATTCATTTTGGTTGTAAACATGGGGAGATTAAGTGATTTGACCACAATCATAGAATGTTGAGCTGAAGCAGAAACTCCAACCTGGTTCCCCAGTTGCAAAGTCTGCAGCTCTGGAAGTAACACCACATCCTCTCGCCAAGGTGCAACATTTAATCAAGTGGTCAACTGGTTAAAAAAACATAAAGATTACAAATAATTTAAAAGTTCTTTGTCGCTATTTGAAAACTCAGAAAATATGTCCTCATTTTAGTTTTTTAGAGCACTAACCATAATTTTGATGCAAATAAGACCCTCTCATATATGTAATTTCTAAAGGAAATACTCTAGGTATTACAGTTTTGATTACATCAAGATGACGTCAGGCGTTCCACACTTTTGTAATAAATATAGAATGTTAGCAATCTAGTTGTTCATTGGGATACTGTTGAGAGGCAGAGGCCAGGGGCACGGACTCTGAAAATTGAAGGCAGGTAGGAGAGTGCAGAGGCAACAATTTGACCACACTGGGCAGGCAGAAAGGGCAGTGGCAGCCCAACAGACTATGGAGGGCAGTGGAAAGGGGGGCAGGGGCAACAAACCAACAATACAGGACTGGCAAGAGAGGCTGTGGCAATATAATAGACCA
The DNA here is from genome assembly GCF_964204655.1 of Triturus cristatus. NCBI lineage: Eukaryota > Metazoa > Chordata > Amphibia > Caudata > Salamandridae > Triturus > Triturus cristatus. The sequence goes on along the minus strand of NC_140589.1, from coordinate 1,626,977,227 downwards.
TTGTGGGCAGAAGGAAGAGGCAGTGGTAGTACAACCATACATGCCAACAGACCCGTTTCAGCCAGGAAACGTCCAATGTTTTTAAGCTCAAATGGGCTTTGTTTGATCTGTCTCCTGTCTACAATCTCCTCTTTTTCAATGTAACTCAAAGGGGAAAATCAATACCCCAGTTTTTTTTCAAAATCTCCCTCTTACCAAAATCAAAATGTTCGCAAGTATGAAACATTGAATCATGGTAGGCAGGAGGAATTGGGGTAGGGACATGGACTCGGATAACAGAGGACAGGAGGGACATGGAGAGGTGCACCAAACTGACCCTACAGGGCAGGCATCAGGGTTTGCAGCAGCACAATACACCACACAGCGCATGCGGGACGGGAGTGCAGCACAACAATCCATAGAAAGCAATAGGGAGGGGACAGGACCATGCACATGGACAACAGAGAACAGATGGGAAAGAGGCAATGGTAGCTAGCTGACCATAATGGACAGACAGGAGAGAAAGCTGCAGCATAACAGACCATAAAGGGCAGGAGGGACGGATCAGGGGCATTACAATGGAACAGACAAGCCAGGAGGGAGGGTATAGGGGGTCTGCACATGGAAACAGAGGGCTGGGGGCAAGGTGGCAGGGCAGGAGCAGCAACATGACCATGGAGGTCAGGCAGGAGGGGCACTAGAAACAAGACACACCATGGAGAGCAACAATGAGACTATGGTGGCATACACACAGACCATGGAGGGAAGGTGAGAGGGGGTCAGGGGCAGCTAGCTGACCACGCAGGGAAGGTGGGAGGGGCCATGGCAGCACAGAAGACCATGCATGGCAAGCGGGAGGGTTAGTGTCAGCACAATGGCTATGATGGGCAAGAAGGAGGGTGCAGGGTCATGCACAAAGGACCATGGAGGATAGAAGGGAGGGTCAGGACCTGGGCACAGACAAGAGAGTTCAGGGGAAGGGTCCTCACAACAGACCGCACGGGGCAGGCAGGAGGAGCAGTTGCAGCACAACATCTCAGGGAGGGCAGAAGGGTGTGGCAGTAAAATGGACCATGGAGAACAGGAGGAAGGGGATAGGGGCATGGCATGTGGACAGGCAGGGTGGAGGTGGCAGGGACAGGTTACAGTCATCTGACAATGCTAGGCAGGTGGGAGGGGAGTGGCAGCTCAACAGAAAACTCAGAGTAGATAGGAGTGGCAGGTCCATGGAACATAGTGGGCAAAAACGATGGAGCAGGGGCATGCACAAAGACATCGGAGGGCAGGGGGAAGGAAAATAGGGGCAGCAAGCTAAGCACAGAGGCTAAGCAGGAGGTCAATGATGGGCCATAGAATTGGGCAAGGGAGAGCAGGAGGAGTGAACTGGTACATCATGCTAAATGGAGGGCAGTGGCAGCACATAAGACAATGCATGGCAGGAGAGAGGAGGCTAGTCCATGGATTCAGAGGATAGGGAGGAGGTGGATGGGGCAGCAAGCTAACTGTTCAGAGAGCAGTGTATTAGGAACTTTATTGTTTTTAAAATGTGTGTCTGTGCGAACTACTTAAAATATGAACACGTATGCAGCATAATCTCACTTTTATTCAGGAAGAAGAGGACGTTTGTGACTGTGACTCCGGGCTCACTTGGCAGAAACACCCCCTGACCCTCCACCCCCATCACAAAATGTAATGCCCATGAAAAGGATCGGTGGACGCAGTGTTATATAGAACATAGTCCTGAGAGCACGATTGAATATGAAAACTAGATGTAGTATATGGTATAAACTATGCACCAAAAAGTGTGATATAAGATGAACCGGGCGTGAAATATAATATGCAATACATTGTGCGTAATGACAGATTCATTGGAGAGCGCGAGATAGTACAGGCACTAGCGCGTGCTATGCGATATGCGCCTTGGAGTGTAATATGCACAGGGCAGTGTTGTGTAACATAACTAGTCTCTAAAGTTGTAATATAAAATAGGTGCTGGGGAGTGTAACGTTGCATATGCACTGTGACAAAGATATGGATCCCAGATTGTAACATGTATGGCATAGCGCTGTTCGTTATAACATACACATCGAGGAAGGCACGTTAGATGGGGCAATATAACCCGTGCGAAGGCAAGTGTGGCATGACATATTCACGGGGTGGTGATACAGTGCACATGGGCTAGAGAGTGTCATAGCATACGCACTAGCTGGTGGAATACAACACAGAGGTGTGAGGCAATCGGCGGGCACTGGTGGGTGTAACACAGCATTGGGCTCAGCCAGGAGCACGCTGTGACTCTCAAGTGAGGTTTGTCTCCTTTCCAGAGAGTAAAATAAAAAGTATTACACATCCGGTGGTGGATGTGTTTTTTATTAACCGTGAGGGGGGTTTCTTGCATAGTTTGGTCGAAATTTTGTCGAATCCCCTTTGAATGGCTTGGTGTGTGTGTATATTAAATGTGCCCGTCAATAGCTACCCATGTTTGTATAAATAAACGACAAGGGTGTCTGCATTGAGAGTACCCAGCGGCGGGGGCGCCGGGATTAGGCACGGTAGGGCGTCAGACATGTCAGAGCTTCACTAGCGGTGTAAATACATTCCATGTGGATTCATTCTATGCATAGTCACCTTTTAATGAATATCACGCAAACGTCATGGTGATAGGTACATACGGTTTGCCCAGCATGTCCTAGGTGTTTCTATAAATATGTATATTTTAAAAAAAATAAAAAACAAAGGCCGGCCCCGGGGGATGGGGACCCCGGAGCCATAAGTGGCCTGAGGAGGGGGGCAACGTAGCCTCCTCCTAAAGAATTTAAATAAAAAAATGGCCATGACCCGGGGGTTGGGGTCCCCGGGGCCGATTAAGGCCTTGGGAGGGACAAATTAATTTTTTTCAACAAAAAAAATTAGGGTGCAGGCCCTGGGGGATGGGGTCCCCAGGTCCAGTAAATTAGAAAAAGAAGGGGGGCCACAGAGCCCTCCTTCTTAAAAAGATAAAATAAATAAAAGACCGGCATCACGCTGGAGGCCACGCCCCCTCCTTGCAGCACTCTGCAAACGCGCTCCCTGCCCAGTTGTAAGTTGGTGAATTAATTCCCCTTCAATACTGAGGATCCCTGAGGGCCAACTAGCCCAACAGGTATCTCCAGTGTGCGCCAGGGAGCTGCGTTGCAGACAGGTGTTCTGAGGCCACGCCCCTTTTTACACCTCTATGCAACGCAGCTCTGTGGCGCTTACTGGAGGTACCTAGTGGGCTAGTTTGACCCTAGGGACCCTTAGGATTCAAGGGGACTTAATCTCTCAACTTAGAATGGCCACAGGGCGCGTTTACACAGTGGTGAACAGAGGGGACGGGGCCTGAGGTGACGTGTGCAAACACGCCCTGTGGCGTGTTTTCAGTTGGGGAAATAATTCCCTTTCAATCCTGAGGGACCCTGGGGGCCAACTAGCCCACCAGGTGCTTCCAGTAAGTGCCACTGCTCTGCATTGCAGAGAGGTGGTGCAGGCTGTGCCCCTTTTTACTCCTCTCTGCAATGGCGCTTACTGGACGTACCTAGTGGGCTATTTTGCCCCTAGGGATCCTCAGGATTCAAGGGGACTTAATCTCCCAACTTAAAAAACGTCCACAGGGCATGTTTACACAGTGGGGAAGGAAGGGGACGGAGCCTGAGGTGACGTGTGCAAACACGCCCTATGGTGCGTTTTAAGTTGGGGAAATAATTCCCCTTCAATCCTGAGGGCCCCTGGGGGCTAACTAGCCCACCAGGTGCTTCCAGTAAGTGCCACTGAGCTGCGTTGCAGAGAGGTGGTCCAGGCCATGCCACTTTTTACACCTCTCTGCAACGCAGCTCTGTGGCGAATACTGGAGGTTCCTAGTGGGCTAGTTGGACCCTAGGGACCCTCAGGATTCAAATTAACTTAATCTCCCAACTAAAAACGGCCACAGGGCTTGTTTACACAGTGGTGAAGGGAGGGGACGGGGCCTGAGTTAACGTGTGCAAACAAGCCCTGTGGCGTGTTTTAAGTTGGGGAAATAATTCCCCTTCAATCCTGAGGGCCCCTGGGGGCTAACTAGCCCACCAGGTGCTTCCAGTAAGCGCCACTGAGCTGCATTGCAGAGAGGTGGTCCAGGCCGTGCCACTTTTTACACCTCTCTGCAACGCAGCTCTGTGGTGCATACTGGAGGTACCTAGTGGGCTAGTTGGACCCTAGGGACCCTCAGGATTCAAATGAACTTAATCTCCCAACTAAAAACGGCCACAGGGCATGTTTACACAGTGGTGAAGGGAGGGAACGGGGCCTGAGTTAACGTGTGCAAACAAGCCCTGTGGCGCGTTTTAAGTTGGGGAAATAATTCCCCTTCAATCCTGAGGGACCCTGGGGGCCAACTAGCCCACCAGGTGCTTCCAGTAAGCACCACTGTGCTGCGTTGCAGAGAGGTGGTCTAGGCCGTGACCCTTTTTACATCTCTCTGCAACGCAGCTCTGTGGCGCTTACTGGAGGTACCTAGTGGTCTAGTTGGACCCTAGGGACCCTCAGGATTCAAGGGGACTTAATCTCCCAACTTAAAACGGCCACAGGGCGTGTTTACACAGTGGGGAAGTGAGGGGACGGGGCCTGAGGTGACATGTGCAAACACGCCCTGTGGCGCGTTTTAAGAGGTAGTTTTAATCCCCTGCCCTATTATATACTAGGGGCTTACAGAGGAGGTCTTGCTGATCACGAGGGGACCCCAACGCATAGTGTTCCCTAGTGTATGTAGGTGTTTTCACTGTATTCTGAGTGTCTTTTAACATAGCACTGGCTCTAGTACTGGTTAGTCAGACTCAGTTACCACCAGTATCCGTCTGAAAAAGTTGAGGGTACAGGATGATTTTGCAACAAGGCTTCTTTCTGCTCTTCTGTTTGTTCTTTCTGCACGTTATCCTTCTTCCTGCACTTTTCTTCGTCTTTGAGGACTTCTGTTGCTTCTTTCTGCATTTCTTTTTTTTCTTTCTGTGCGTTTTATCTTCTTTCTTCACATGTCCTATCTCTGTAGGCATAGTTAGAAATTAGCATTTAAAAAACCTTTGAAATTCACTGAAAAAAACATAGGTTTCAGGCATGTTATAGTTAGGAATTAGCATTTAAAAAACCTTAGAAATTCACTGAAAAAAAGATAGGTTTCAGGGGCGTTATAGTTAGCTGGACTTTTCAATCGTACAAAACCATTGAAATTCCCCCGTTCTAGTTAGTTCAGCTAACTATAACTCGCGCGCCCGCAATGCACTGCTGATGACGTCACATATTACATCACTCATGACATGGTCAGTGACATCACTCATGACATCACTTATGACATCTCAAATGACATCACTAATGACATCACTGAGGACATCATCCTTGTGATAGAGTGGCAGACCTCCTCTTCCCCTAATATAACCTTTGATACACACATTCAAAATAGAAACTACAATGTTCAAAACAATGGACATACCAATACCAGTTACAACACCCTATTCAGTAATTCTAAGATCCACATACACATCCACTCATTCACCAACAGTCCTATACAGTCACTCATACATGTACTCACTCATGATATGTACTCACACACCTATACATCCTGTTACACAACGCCACTCATCCATAGAGTTACTCACACACATAGTCACTCATGCTAATAAAGAATCAAACATCCATTCACTTGCATATACAGTTATACACACACCACCACACTTACTTCTACAGAAACATACACATACTTAGTCTTTTAAACAATCACTTATAGAAACACATACTTATTCATACAGGAACTCTTTCAATCTCTCACTCTCACATATACTCACTTATATACACCAATAGTCACATATACTAGTTTAAAACATATGTAGTTACTCATAAAGACCCTATTGAGACAGTCTATCACTCACTAACACACCCATGCACACACTCATCCACCCATACAGTCCTGCACACATGCTGTCTTCAACACATACAAACAGTGAGTCGCTCTTTCATGCACCTATGCACTACGTAATACCCCCCACCGAACCATACAGACACTCAGACACTCATACTGATACTTAAAAAACCAACTAATAACCTATATAGACACTCATGTAGCTACTCACCAACCCATGCAGCCACTTATACACAAAGTGAGAGACTGATACAGATATTTACACATTTAAACATTACTCACTAAGCCATGTATTCACTAAGATACACTTAATCAGTCAGTTATACAATCAATTTTTCAAAAACAAATCATCCATTTAGACACTTATATACCCATTTATTCTTCCATCGACCTTGAGATATACATATATAAAACATATGTAATTTTCAGAAAAACACACATTCACTGGATGATGTCATCAGTGATGTCATTTGAGATGTCATCAGTGATGTCATGAATGATGTCACTGACCATGTCATGAGTGATGTAATATGTGATGTCATCAGCAGTGCATTGCGGGCGCGCGAGTTATAGTTAGCTGAACTAACTAGAACGGGGGAATTTCAATGGTTTTGTACGAGTGAAAAGTCCAGCTAACTATAACGCCCCTGGAACCTATGGTTTTTTCAGTGAATATATATATATATATATATATATATATATGTATATATATATATATATATATATATATATATATATATATATATATATATATATAAATATAGATCGTGAACAAGGCAGCGTGAGTCTGCTGAAACGCGTAGATGCTAAACTTCGTCCGATAATAAAGGAGACCGAGTGTCAAAAAATTTACCTTGGAGTGCCGGATGTTAATTTTTAACAAAGAATGTACCTATAATTGTATATATATATATATATATATATATATATATATATATATATATATATATATATATATATATATATATATTATCTTTATAGTTAGGACCGTGTTTCCATAGGAAATCCGCAACATTCTATTTTGAATAACTTTGGCACCGATTGACGAATCCTGGTGAAATTTTCGAAATAGGTGGGGCGCTCCGCTCCTACCCTGAAAGTCGCGGGGGGATTCATCAAGCGGGGGCAGAGAAAAAGGGTGGGTCCCAAAACGTGTTTCCCCATGTATATATATATATATTCTTAAACAATGCTTGGGTAATAGGAATATTGGCTGGCACTAAGATCTGTGTAGAAATCAATAATATCAATAATATAAAAATAACAGTACTGAGATGTTGCCAAAAATCACACAATGCACATTCTTTTGTAGGTTTGCTTTTATTCTTTCTTTATTGGATCACTTGTTGTGTCTCTTTATACAGCAAGTACAGCCTACAGCCAACACTAGTTTCGCACACACTGCAGTTCTTCAGGGCTCAAGAGCAATGTTTCTTTCTCTCTGTGTATTAATTCCATGGAATATAAAAGTACATCTTCAGGGCATGAAATGTGACGGTCTTTTAAAAATTATTTCTCTAATCTGAGGATAGAATCAATTTCTCCATCTCGTAGGATCATAGGAAATTAGTATGAAAAATCTCCTTACTTCTCATTATATCTTTTCAATTAATCGGGTTCAAATGTTGTGTCACAGCATGCATCAGGATTAATTTTTGGTCTTTGTGGATAAATTCACCATGATACAGGCTCAGCTTCTCTCCTCGACAGCATCCCAATTCTTTTACAATTTCAATTGAAAAATAGGAAAACAGCATATTTTTCATTCCTTCTCCAGATAACACAGAAGTCATCAATAAATCTTAACCATAGAACAACGTGTGCATCAAAGTCACTAAGGCTGCTGGCCACCTGCTCCTCCCACTAGCCCACAAAAAGATTTGTGTATCTGGGGGTAAAGCAGGTACCCATCGCCATTCCTTGTATCTGCGTGTATGTCCTGTCATAAACAATAAAGAAATTATTGCAAAGCCAATAACTAATCATTTCAATGATCATTTCAGTATGCAGGAGGTAGAACATAGGCCTTGCTCTCAAAAAGTGTCTACATGCTGAGATCCCTGCCTCATGTCCAATACATGTATAAAGGCTGATGACGTGCATGGTGATGAGAATGAAGTCCTCCTTCCAATGTATACCATTGAGTGTGTTGTTTTCTTTAAGATATGCTGGTAGTGCTGTGACCCAAGGTCCCAAGTAAGGGTCAATATACTTGGAGGTATTCTTCAAGAGGGAGCCAGTGGAGGAGGATGCATCTGTATTTATTTTTGGTCTTTGTAAATAAATTCCCCATCATACGTGCTCCATGTCTCTCCTCGACAACGTCCTTCTTCCTTCACAATTTCGATGGGTCTCTCTGGTGAATTTGTTTGTGAAGTTTAGGTAGTACATTTATCATTGGACTCTTGGGCTTGTCAGACTTTAAAAAGAGAAACTCTTCCTGCTCTAGGAGTCCATTGTCCCTCCAACCAGTGAGCATGTCCAAATATTTTTTGTTAGGCGCTAATGCTTCTGTTTTGCTAGAAATGGTGTAGCATGCTGTGTCAGCTAGATTTCTTGAGTCCTCATCTAGGTACATCATTAGGCGAGTACCACCACATTCCCTCCTCCTTGACCAATTGATGGATTATCACAATCAGATATGATCTCAAATTATGTAGGGCTCTAAATTGCTGGTTGCTCAAATTTCTCATGACTCCCTAGGGGCATTTGTATCTTATGGTCTTGAGGTCTTTTATAGCACCTTTTTAAAAAACATTGATCGCTTCACAATTAATCATAGGTGGAAAGGTTGACTACCACTAAATCATAGTCTAGCAGATTTAAATAGGGGTCTGCATGGTATGTGGACCCCTGACCCAATAACTATATGGTATGAAGTAATTCCACCGCATCCATTAATAGTGTGCTGATGGGAAGTGACTACAGACCTCTACTGTAACTCTATGGTTTCGTGTGGAACTATATTTTCAACTTACATTTTCTAGTAAAGAAAAAGCAATCAACTGTACTCTGTACATAATTCAATTTGGTGGAATGGTAAAATAGTAACCCCAGAGATAGTAGTTCAGTTTGAGTGTCAGACAAAATGTGATCGGATACGTTTACCACATTCATGGTGCCTGTAGACTGCCCCCTGTTCCCACTTGGGCTCTGTTTTCTGTTATTTGTTCTCTACTGGGCGTTCTGCCTCTTCTTTTTCCTCTGAATCCTCTGCCTCTTTGATAATCTGTGTTGGAGGTCAGTTCTGTCCTGAGTTGGTTTAATAGTTGAAACGGTTTTTAAAAATTCCTCCAGGAACCTGTTGTAAGTGAGGTTTCAGAGGTATCTGAGGTATCTGAGGGTTTACAGTCCAAATATTCACTGTCAGAGGTAGTCATGTGTGTTATATCTAGACTATCTGGTTTTAGGTTTAAACCTATAATAACTGATAAAAACCCACTGAAAGGAAAATAGCCATCACCAGTGTAAACATACAAACACTGAAAAAACACCTTCTCAACCACAAACTAAGTGCCATTCAAAGAAAGGAAAAGATGAGTGAAAGAGTCAGTTTTATTGCTTCCTGAAGCGGCCAATACAATGTAAGTTTCTTATAAAAGGTAGCAGCAAGAAAGACTGGGTTAACATTATTCTGCTTGATTTTTGTTGTTTAGGGATGTCACTAAAACATTATCTCTCCTTCCTTCTGCTTTTTTCAGTTTTGTGGTCTTTCGTCTAAAGATGCAGTGGTCAGAAGCATGTTTTAGGTCTTATGTAGTTATTTTATAAACTGTAGAGAATTGGGAAATATCAAAATCATATATGATATTTTGGCTACATTTGATTTCACAGATAGGTAAAATGGCTGGTTTCATAGGAATCTATCCCAATTTGCACAATCACATTCACCCACAGACAGAGAATGGGTGAAATCCTTTGATACCTCAGCCCCCTTTTCTACCAAGACAGTATTGATTGTAAGTGAATTGTCAAACACCCCAGGCTTTAAAAATTCAATGAAAGGTGTAGTGACAGGTTTATGTGAAAAGAATGTTGTCACCAAACATCTGAGATAGTGGTGAAATCATGACACCGGACATTTGGTAAACATGGAAAGCAGTGTCACTTGGAATGCTGCTGAACATAGTTCCTACCAAGTTCAATAAATATTGGGGTGATATTGTTTGTATATGCAGTAATTCAGCTACGTATATGGAAAAAGTTGTCTGATAGCCTGTCAAAATCGATACCTGAGCAGAAGTGCTTTCCTGTAAGAGATCCTTGTCCGTTGGTAGATCGTATGCTGAAAGCATCTTTACAATCTTCAGAGTTAATGAAGAATGCTATTGACTTTACAGTTCATTCTGGTGCACTGTTTTGTTATGCCCAGGAACTAAAATGAAAATATTATACTAACTGTTTCATTTAGCTGGTGGTTCTCAGTCCTGGAGGCTGTGAATGTCATATTATCCATGTGGTGACCATTTACAGAATTTCTGCTTAGTGATGATACCAAAGGCAAGAAGTGCGATGATCTTCAGGTACATATTGATAGTAATGTGAAAAAAGTACAGTCTACTGCATGCTTAGGTTTTTACAGGAAAACGTGACTACTGGAGCGGACATAATCGGGTTTGTTCTCTTTGGAGGATCCAAGCTAGTAGGTGTCCTGACTTGTCCCCCACCCTGTGTAAACGCTGTCGGTATTGGCTGAGAGTGTTTATTTAGCCTGTCCCAGATATCACATATGTGTGTCCGAATGTCCCATTCCCTGGTCTCCACTGATGGGTCAGAGCGGTCCTGTGTTTGTGCCTCCAACAAGGCCGCCTCCTCTGCCCTCAGCTCCCTTTGCAATTGCGTACGGACCCCACATGTCAAACTAAGGCAGGCTCCTCTCACCACTGCTTTCAGGGCCTCCCACTTTGTGGCCATAGACATGTCTGTCCCTTCCCAGTTTAGTGTGATGTAGTCTACCAAAGCTCCTTCTATGTGCTCTTTACCCAGCAGATCCTCCAGTACGTCTGACTACAACCGCCAGACCCTCGGGTGTCGGGCCGGGGAACCCCAGCAGACTGTGCAAGTGATCAGGAAGTGGTCCGAGAGGAACCAGGCCTGAAGGGCCACCTCGATGGACAGATTGGGATCTGAGTTTGCTACCAGTACCCTATCTAACCTGCTGTGAGGTTTGTGAGTGGAGGAGTAGCAGGTGTATATCTTCTAGGTGGGATGTCTCTGGCGCCAAATGTCCGCCACACCTAAGTTCCTCATAACCTCTCTGAGTTTCTCCGACATTCAGGGTTTTGTCCATCTGCGAGGTGGGCATCTATCAAGCTCAGGTTCCAACAAGCAATTAAAATCGCCCTTCTGCATAAGAAGCACCTCCAGTTCCAGGACTAAAATTTCCTGAAGGAGGTGGTAAAAGTCTTGGTCATCTACATTTGGGGCGTATATGTTTAGTACTGCTAATTCCCTACCGTCTATCTTTGCTCTTAGGATGATGTTTCTTGAATTAATGTCTGCCTCCATGTATTACAAAACAAACGGTGTCCCTGGGGTGACACACACACGCACCCCCCTGGTGTAAGTAGAATATGATGAGTGAAAAATCTGCCCCCTCCATTTTTTTGCAAGCCTCTGGGCTCCTGCCTCATCCAGGTGGGTTTCCTGTAGGCATGCCACAGATACTTGGTGCCTCCGGAGGCGTGAAAGGACCCTGTAGTGCTTAGTGCATGTGCCCAGCCCTCTTGCATTCCAGCTTATGGTCTTAGTCCCCATTGTCCCTGTGGTGTACTGTGTTGATGGTGACCCTCCGCTCCATCTCACGCCTAGTCGACCTACCCACTGTATGCTGTTTAACTAACATATGAACATGTAATGTGAACAACCCCCTGTAACCACCCCCACCCACAGGCAAATGACCTTCAACAGTGCATGTGGTTAAGCCCTTCCCATGTTTGTGCCAGGACATGCACAGCTATCCCATCAGCTCAACTGGGCCATAAAACGTCCCTTTAACATTTTAGGCTCTTGGCCTTGCCCAAACGATAGAGTAAGGATGCCAATCCAGGGTCTCCCCCCTGAGTAAGCCCCATCCGCTCATGGTCTGAAGCCTCCCAGAGCAGCTATATGTGCTGGCAGGCTGCCTGCTTAACAACAGGCCCCTGCCCCCACTCCCTGAGGTCCTCCTTACCCCCAGCCCCCCGCTCAGGGCCCCCCACCTACCCACCGCCTAAACAGCTGGGTGCCCCTTAGAAATTCTGTTCATATCCGCCTACCGGCAATGAGTCCCAGGTTACAGAGGCAGTCCGATCACCCATGTTCCAGTGGAGAGAAGACTGAGTCAATGATGGTCTCCAGAATCACTTCGTCCGTCTGGAGTAGAGTGGCAGGCACCATTTCCAAAGCAGAATTTCCCCCCCGACGTCTGCAGTGGGGAGTCTCCACCTGCATGGTTCCATCGTCTCCCACCGTGATTCTCTGTTGTTCAGCCAGGTCGCTATCCGATGAGCGGTTTCTGCACCATCCCCCATGAGTCCTCAGAGGCCTGGATCCCCAGTCTTTCTGGAGCCCTTTCCACTCCCGTTGGGGGAGAGCGTCCCCTCGGCTTTCCAACCACTCCCACACTCCCTCAGGAGACTTAAAAAGTAGGCCTTCCCCTGCGAGATCACCTTCAACTTGGCGGGGTAAAGCAGCATATACTGTACGTGTAGCTCCCGTACATTCTGCATCACTCTGAGGAATGGTTTTCTCTGCTCCTGGACCTGTCTAGTATAGTCGGCGTATACTGGTACTTTAGCATTCTCATAGCTTAAGTCCGGGGCCTCCCGTGCTATTTGAAGGATGAAGTCTCTATCCCGGTAATTTTCCATTTGGCAATTATTGCTCTGGGAGGGGCCCCTGGAGGCGGCGGGGGACCATTGTCCGGTGCGCCCTCTCCTCAACAAACACCTCCGAAAGCCCCCTGGGGGACAACTTGGTAAGTATCCAGTGTTCCAGAAAGTGTTAATTTTGCCCTCCTCTGCTCGATCAGGAATCCCCAGGACTCTAATGTTGCTCCGGCGCGCATGGCCCTCTGCTTCCTCAGCTCGGCCTTCCAAAGCCCACGTGGAGTTGGACAACTCTGTCACCTGCTGTTTTAGGGCAGCCACCTCACCTTGGAGCTGTATGATGTCGCCGTCTGCCGTAGAGCCTTGTCTGTGACCTTGCGTAAATCTGCCCTCAGCCAATTCCCGCAAATTGAACCAGTCTCGATCTGCTTCTCCAAAGCAGTTCTGGACCCCTGGATGGCCACCAGAATCTCTACTCAAGACGGCTCGCAGACAGCTTTGCTTTCCCCGTCGGGACATGTCTGCCTTGTGATACGCTGCATAGGGAGGCGCTGGGGGGTGTACTGGGTAATCGTGTTAGGGTTAGAAGAGCGAACAGGTTTGTCCTTCCCCATCTTGCCAGGCCCCCAGTATGTCCAATGACTGTTCTCAGCGCAGAGGCCCCAATGGCGTAGTTCTTTGTCTAGGACCTTTACCGCTGTCTACTAGCTGCCCGAGGAGGTGATGGCCAGTCCATCCCCTTTCTCTCTATCAGGCCTGCTTAGATCGCTGCGGTTCTGGCAAACCTGATGTCAGATGGCATGATACTGGCTCCAAACTCTCCACAGTCCCCTCTTTGCTTCACGCTGTGGCCGGCCGCTCACCAGAGTTATGGTCTGCCGGTGCCCTGACGAGCGGCCAGCTTAGGTCCATAGATGTGTGAAGTCCTGCCGCATTAATCGGCCAGCTCCAATCTGTAACTCGCCCCGCCTGTGCAGTGTCTCCATGTGTTGCGTCCCCCTAGCAGGGGCCAATTTTGGCCGGATCTCTGAGTACTGCCGCAGCTGTTCATGCGGACCATGCAGGTTCCAGGCCCAGTCGGGAGGTAGGCTCACCGGCCGGTGGCCCCTCATTGGCTTCTGCTCCCCATGCGGGCTCCTGTGCGTTTTGGCCCAGGGCCCCAGCAGCACTCTTGAGGGCTTCTCCTCTGATCTTCACCCGCAGGGGGAGCCCACCAGCAAACTCGTCCCAGGGCTCCCAGGTTCCGATCAGTCCCCACAGCCCGAGCCAGCCACACTGCCTTCAGATGCTGCAGTGATTTTAGACATGCTGGAAGGGGGCCCCCACTCGATTCTCGTCAGGGGCCCCAGCCGCTCGCCTCACCTCCACATGCATGGCCCCAGCAGTGCCGGTTCAGGATTCCTCGGGATCTACAGGCCACTCCGGCTTGGCCGCTCTGCAGACCCTCTGCCTACGATCCCTTGAACCCATGTTGAGCCGCAGGCTTCCACTGGTCTCGACACTCTTGTCTCTGCGGGTGGGTACACGACAGCCTCAGGATCAGTGCTGCCCAGCCCCGTCACTTAGGCAGCTTCCCTCACACATATCGGGCCAGCATAGTCCCCACACCTGGCATGCACGGGAGGCTCATAATCTCACAAAAAGGCCACAATGGAGAATTATCAACCAAACGCGGTACTACTCCTAATCAAGAATTTCACAAAAAATACCGCAATGGAAAAATGTTAGAAAAATGTTAGGGAAAGAAAACCTGAAAAAATATATATCCAAAAACTATCAGATTGTACCTGTGAACAGTATAGAGTTTAAAGACGAGAACCCTCACTCACCGGGATGGTGATATGCTTCATCACTGGGTCCCCTCTTGTACACAGTGTCCGCAAGGTACTCTGTGTAAGCTACAACTCTCCCACAGGAGAGGAGCACGAGGTGTTCTATACTCCAATGTGAGTGTGTGAATAAGGGGCAGAGTGCAAAAATAATAACTAATGTGAATCTAAAATCATCTCAATGTGGAGAAAAATTATTTATTGGCTCTCCCTAATGGATGGATTAAAATAAGTAGTGTGACAAATAAGAATACAAAATTTCTTATCTGATTAGGTCAGGTCAACATGTTTCTGCCTATTGAAACAAATTCATGGCATTCTTCAGGACCATTGTCTTGTCGCTCTGCTTAAAATATGTAACAAAAAACCATACTCAAAATCTGTAGGTCTCCTAAATGACCAGCGTCATTGGGTCTTCTTTCTGTAATACATGAATATAACAGTCTTCAATGTCTCACAATGTCTTTCCCAACATCTATCACCAAGTGTATATACTTTTTGTGCCAAAAAACACCCAAGTGGCACACAAGTGAATATAAAATGAAGAATATTATCCTCACCATTAAGCAGTGAATTACCTGCCAATATCCTTCAATGGTCTTTGCGAACGGGTGTCTAAAAAATGCAAAAATAGGCAAGTACACACAAATTAACACATCATATAGAGTTACAAGAGACACTCTCATCATGTTCACAGAGATATGCTCGAACCACCTTTTAAAGCATTCCTCGTATAAAATCACAATGTTTCAATGCCCATATAGGTATTGTGACAAGTGGAATTGATAGATGGTTCAACAAACACACTCATCGGACATGGCAATAACTGTTTAATGCTATCCTAGCCCGCATAAATACTGCCTCTCAAAGCAGTTCAAAACACACACATCTGCTAGCAAAAAAGGCGCTAGAAACGAGTGTTTCCTACCACAGCACACTCTATTTTCTTTTTCATGGCCACTCGCTGTTGGATATGCGAGTATAATCTCAAACAACAATTAAACAGGCGGATCACAAAGAAAAACCAGAACGAAGGAACCAGGCTTACCCACTCACTCCGTACGTAGCTCCCGAATGGAGCAGACGCTATACAGTCGGGCATTCCCTTAAATTCCCATTGACTTCGCTCTGCACACGAACGTGACCCGGAAGTGAAAGAAAAACTTCCGGTTCGCGGTAAACTAAAAAAAGTTCCGAGTTGGATTCGTAAATAAAAGGGACACCACCAATATTAATTATTTTAAAGAAAGATAACGTTATTTAAACTAGTAGGCCCATAATCAGTGGACAAGGAGCTACAGCTGTAAAAACAGATATATAACTCGCTAATATCTGTTCGTGCCACCAGTAAAAAGCATTCTGGGACATCTAGTGTGTATGTCTAACAGCTATATCGTTGTAACCAAGGTGACCAGATACACAAAGTATAAACTGTATAGAGGGATCACAGGTCTCTTGAAACTAGTTTCAAAGCATGCGTGTGATTATACGTGTTGGGCATCACATCATAGTAGTATATGAACTTAAAAAATCTGAAAAAGTTGATAAATAAAGAAAGGGGGCACTCATTATCTCTCAGGTGTAATTCTTCACGATTAAGGCAGGAATGAACCTGGTCCAAAACGCTAAAGTATGGAACTTCTTCGTAACGTCTAAAAATGGTGTGGAGATGATATCTTTAAAACACACCATCAGTCTAAACTACACAGAGACCCCAACAATGGTCAGAAATAAGGTACAGCAATGTGAAGAAACAGCAGCACAGTGGGATTGTAAATATATCACTGAATCAACCTCACAATGTATTCCACAGTATATCTTCATTCAACCCAGTAACATGACTTTTCAAACGAAACACCCATCTTTGTTCTCTGCGGAATAGTACTCTCTCTAGAGGGCCCATGTTTATATTGTATTTAGGTTTGTCAATAATCACCCAGGTAAAGTCATCTTCTTTGTGTGACTTATCAAAAAAATGCTTTGTCATACACGTATTAGTTTTTTTACAACGGAAGGCACTGCGATGTTCAATCATTCTCTGTTTAACCTTCCTTGTGGTCATACCTATGTATACAAGTAAACACGGGCATCTGATCATATATATAACACCACTTGTGTTACAATTAGTGTGTGTATGCAAAATCCAAGGTGTTTCAAGGCCTAACTCAAGCTGTGTCACTTTTTGTGTAAGAGGACAGACTGAGCATGACCCACACGGAAAATGTCCAACCACTGGTGTTGCTCCCCATATAGTTGGTTGTCTCATTTCATGTACATTAGTTCTAGGTCTAGTATGTACAAACATGTCCCGTAAGTTACCACTCCGCTTAAAAGCGAAAAGAGGACTTTCTAAAGACAGATTTCCTGTGTTCAAAATGTGCCAAGCTTTATTGACAGCCTTTTTCACATTATCAGACTGAACACTAAAGGTGGTCACACAAACCATTTTGTTTTTTTCTGGTTTCACATAGGTTTCCAACAGAGCCTCACAATGGTTATTGCGTGCTCTTTTGTTAGCCCCAAAAACCAATTTCTTAGGATAATTGCGAGATATTAGCTCTTGACATACGTTTTTTGCATGTATTTTATATCTTGATATTTCGCCACAATTTCTGCGTAATCTAAGAAATTGACCCACCGGAAGATTATTCAGGAGTGCTCGTGGATGGAAGCTATTGAAACTTAACAAAGAGTTACGTGCCATCGGTTTTTGGTATAGTTCTGTCTGGATTTTGCCATAACCAGGATAAAGTCGTAAATCTAAAAAGGAGAGGGTAGTGTTACTTGATTCCCCTGTAAATTTTAGATTACGATCAAGAGAGTTTAGCCAATGGGAAAACGAATCTAGAGACATCTGGTCACCTTCCCATATGACCAGGATATCATCTATATATCGCTTCCAGAGTTTCAGATGGTGTGTAAAGGGGTTGTTAATGTCAAAAATCCTACGAGACTCAAAATTATACATATAGAGATTGGCCAGACTGGGAGCACAAGTGCTCCCCATAGATGTTCCAGTTGTTTGCCAATAAAACTTCCCTTCATATGTAAAAAAGTTTTCTTTAAGTGCCAAAAGTGCACATTGCATTACAAACGAGTTTGGTGTTTGATCATCATCATCACGCGGATGGCTCTCTAACAATAGTTCTATTATTTCTAGAGTGTCATCCTGCGGAATATTGGTATATAATGACTCAACGTCATAAGTCGCCATCAAACAAGTAGTTGGATCAAAGTTCACTGTATCAAGAAGAGACAATGCCTGCTTAGTGTCCTGTATGTAGGAAGGCATTTCTGCCACCATGGGACGCAAGAAATGGTCCACAAATTTAGACAATGGCTCCAAAACTGAGTCAATGCCCGACACAATTGGTCTACCAGGAGGTGGTCTCTGGGTCTTGTGTATTTTGGGAAGGATATAAAATGCACGAATTTTTGGATTTTTCTGGATCAGGAATTCTGCTTCATTTTTAGTAATTCAGTTCTTCTGTCTTCCTTCCTCTACCAAAATCCCAATACGTGTCTGTAATCTCAAGGTGGGGTCATGATCAATGGGTGTATAGAATTTAGCATCATTAAGTTGTCGTAAACATTCTTTCCGATAGTCTACGGTATCCATGATGACGGTCGCTCCACCCTTATCAGCTGGTTTGATGGCAATGTTCTGATTATTACCAAGTTCTAGAATGCACCTCCGTTCTATGTTGGATACATTACAAAATGTAATTTTAGGAGATTGCAGGCTTAGTTCAAAATCCTTAAGGACTGCCTTCTCAAAAGTATGTACTTCAGAGGGTACCTGTTGTAATGAAGGCATAAAGGTTGATTTATTCCTCAAACCAGTGTTCTGCGTTGGACTAGTCTCAGTATTTCCTTTATCAGAGAAGAAAAATGTAATCGGACCTTACGAAAGAATTCAAAAAACTCCTTCTGGATCAAAAAATTATCACCTAACTTAGTAGGGACAAAGCCAAGCCCTTTTGATAAAACATTGGTTTCAAGTTCTGTAAGGTGTTTAGAGCTCAAGTTGACTATCAAACAGTCATGTCGTTTGTGGACGCCGTCATACTCCGGGTCACTCGCTGTTCTATCGAGGGATCCCGACTCACTTGTTGTGGTCCAGTCGTCACCCGGCCCCTGTTGTTTCACGGGAGGCTCTCACCTCCTCAAACTCCGGGTATGGATGTGGCGGTAGCCGCCAGGCAGATTCTGATCACTCCTGGCCTGGCCCCATGACCAGGATGGCTGCTCAGAGAAGGGCCTCTCCCCTGCGAGGCCCCCCCGCAGCCAATGACGTACGTCAGGCTCCAGCCAGGAGGCCCGGGCCTCCCACAGGCCAATTCAGGCTGGATGGCCCCTCACCAGGATTTCTGCCGTCCACGCAGTATCTCCAGAGCCCAGGGCTCTCCTGCAGGATCCCCAGGAGGGGAGCCCCTCAGATGTAAGATGGCACCCAAGGGCGCCCACTTGCAGGATATATTCAGGATTGTGTGATGGGCCGACCGGGATCCTTAAAAGCTCATGCCCTGTCAGCCATGTTGCGTGGCCACGCCCCATAGCATTAACTATTAGAGAGATTTTTTAAATTATTTGATTAATTTTATATATTAAATATCTAAGATTTACTACTCTACACTACAAATATATATCGTCATGTGATCAAGATCCAGGAAGGATTGAAACACGTCATGGCCGACTGAGCATTGGAAAATAGAAATGCTTGAAGCACAGATACGTGGTCCGTGCCTGCTTTCTGTCACCCGTTGTGACATAAGGAACCGTTAGCAGCTTGCGAGTATATATATATGTATATATATATATATATATATATATATATATATATATATATATATATATATATATATATATATATATATATATATATACATATCCATCAAGTACTTCCTTGTAGCCTCAGACCCAGAAATCACAGACACGGACCAGTTCCTTTGTGCAAATTTATTCGCTTGTTCGCAGAATTGTCGCCATAACGTTTCGGCTCCCCTAGAGCCTTGTTCACATGACGTGTATATATATATATAGGGCTGATTACAGCGTTCACCACAGCCTGGTTTGTTCTGTAATCGAGGCTGGGGCGTTGGGGACTTGAAGGACTTCTGACACTGTAATAGATGGATGATGCCTGCCACCACATGGCCCCCCCCTTGACATGGTAATTTACAGCGCCCACTTGAGCAACATTAACCCTGCTTTTGGTACTTACCAGGAATTGAATTTTGGGAACTGTAGTCTCAGACTTGACTGCAGCTGTTCCCAATTAAGCAGGGTCAGCTGATCTCCCAGCACAGGGAGCACCAGAGGCATTTCAAGGAGGGAAACTGCACCATTCAGTTGTAAGAGGCGTCTGAGGAAGGCAGAAAAGCCGAAATGCATTATGCTGCACAACTTTTAGTGATTAAAGGGTTACTTCAACAATCCCCGCTGTGTCCTTGGGTCACTTTGAACAGAGTGGTCTCTTTTGCATATGTTTCCACGTAGCGCCAGAAACGCGGTACAAGGACCCGCCCTTTCAAGAGTCCTGAGAATTGCTGGCAATGAACTTTCTTCTTTCACGGAAGTGAATCATTCAGGACCGCCACGGGAACGGACCATACCTGCGGCTGCTGCCAGATTGCAGACTGTGATTGCACAGAGGAGAGGGCTGATTACAGCGTTCACCACAGCCTGGTTTGTTCTGTAATCGAGGCTGGGGCGTTGGGGATTTGAAGGACTTCTGACACTGTAATAGATGGATGATGCCTGCCACCACATGGCCCCCCCTTGACATGGTAATTTACAGCGCCCACTTGAGCAACATTAACCCTGCTTTTGGTACTTACCAGGAATTGAATTTTGGGAACTGTAGTCTCAGACTTGACTGCAGCTGTTCCCAATTAAGCAGGGTCAGCTGATCTCCCAGCACAGGGAGCACCAGAGGCATTTCAAGGAGGGAAACTGCACCATTCAGTTGTAAGCGGCGTCTGAGGAAGGCAGAAAAGCCGAAATGCATTATGCTGCGCAACTTTTAGTGATTAAAGGGTTACTTCAACAATCCCCGCTGTGTCCTTGGGTCACTTTGAACAGAGTGGTCTCTTTTGCATATATATATATATATATATATATATATATATATATATATATATATATATATATATATATATATATATATATATATATATATATATATATATATATATATATATATTCACTGAAAAAACCATAGGTTTCACACATGTTATAGTTAGCGGAAATTTTACTGATAAAAAACCAATGAAATTCCCCCGTTATAGTTATGCAGGCAACTATAACTCACGCGACCGCAATCCTCTGCTGATGCTAATACTGTATTTAGACACTTATTTGCCCATGTCTTCTTCCATACATTTTTAGCTATACATATATTACAAATATTTTTTTTTCATAAAGACACATATGTCATCAGCAGAAGATTGCGGTTGCGTGAGTTATAGTTGCCTGCACTAACTATAACGGGGGAATTTCATTGGTTTTTTATCAGTAAAATTTCCGCTAACTATAACATGTGTGAAACCTATGGTTTTTTCAGTGAATTTGCAAGGTTTTTTAAATGCTAATTCCTAACTATAACGTGTGTGAAACCTATGGTTTTTTCAGTGAATTTGTACGGTTTTTTAAATGCTAAGTTACTTTACGCCATTCGTGGCGTGCGCGCCCAGTTAACGCAGTTCGTTCCGTGCGCGCACGGTGCGCTTCGCGCACCGCACCCCCACTTTACGCAGTTAGTGCCGTGCACGCACGGTGGCCACGCGGTGCGCTACGCGCACCGCGTGCCCACGTTACGCTAGATGGGCCATGTACGCACGATGCGCTTCGCGCACCGTGCGCACGTGGAGGACATATAATGCACTTCGTTTTGAAAGGTAATATTTTAATTTTTTGTATATTTTATAAGACATGCACAAATGGTGCCCTTCGGGCACCATTTGCACACGGGGTGGAGAGAGTGTGGATAATTTTTTTTTTTATTATTATTTTTTTTAATATTTTAGTTTATCTCACGTTTATTAAGCCATGCACAATTGATGCCCTTCGGGCACCAATTGCACACGGGGTGGAGAGAGTGTGGATAATTTTTTTTTTTTAAATTTTTTACCGTAAGCGTAATCGGCGAAATTACCGAAAAAATCAAAATTCCGTTTTTGGCCTTGGGGGATCTTTGGGGACTCCCTCAACATGGCTATGTGTGTGGGAGCTGTCTAAACAGCCCCTTTACATGTTTTTGGGCTTTATATTTTAAAAATCACTCTCAGTGCGAGAGAGAAAATGGCGGCCGCCGCTTCCTGGTTTCGGCTGATTCGAATGTTTACTTAGATCTAAGAGCCAATCAGAATCGCGCTCGCGAACGCCACCGTAAGCTGGCTCAGATATATATATTGATTTAAAGGCTATTTTCTCAGAATCTGCTGAACAGATTTACACCAAACCTACAAAAGGCACTTCCTTGACCTGAGGACTACCTCTCTGCCAAATTTCTAGTAATTCTGTTCAGCCGTTCGGGCTGTAGCCCTGTCTAAAGGTCCTATGGAAAAATGCATGGGAAAAACGTGTTTTGGGACCCCCCTTTTATCTCAGCCCCCGCTTGACGAATCCCCCCGAGACTTTCAGGGTAGGAGCGGAGCATAGTGCCCCACCTATTTTGAAAAATTCGCGAGTATTCGTCGACCGGCGCCAAAGTTATTCAAAATAGAATGTTGCGGATTCCCTATGGAAACGTGGTCCTAACTATAACTACCTACTGGCGACCGCCAGTAGGTAATATATATGAAAGGATTTTACTGTGTGAAACCCCCAAAGAGTGTCCACCAAATTCCAGAGAGTCACAGAAAGGCAGCACGCCAACAAGCAAGTCCAGGTCAGTTTTTGAGGTTTGCTCAATTCATTTTTATTTGCTTCTTTTCTTTAGTTGTACGAGCAAAGTGCAAAGTGCATCAGGTACAAAAAGAACGACCTACGCGTTTCGGCCAAGGGCCTTCGTCCGGGTCTTATATATATATATATATTTTTTTTTCACTGAAAAAAACATCGGTTTCAGGGGCGTTATAGTTAGTTGGACATTTCACTCTGTAGTAATCTAAATAGTAATCCCAAGGGCCACACTTACCAGTGGCCCGCAATATCTAGTCAATAATAAGCAGTTGGCAACGTAGAAGGTTCAAGCGTTTATTGGCCACAACAGAACTCTACATAGAGGAGCCTCATCGATCCTCACCCATCAGGTGCGCCGAGGAAGACTGCCGGCCCCTTGACAGAGTCACACTTATATACATAACAGATTCAACATACAAAGCCTTACAAGTGGAAAAACACCAGTTAGCCCTGGGGCTCCTAAATGAGCTCATACCATATCTAGTTTCAGCTGCACACATAAGGTTACTATCTTTTACAGAGAAGGTCGGCGGGGTGACTCCCTTTTCGTCTCGGGCACAGAGGAATTTCGCTTGATACTCCCTACAGCAGATGTGACCTTGGGCCTCAGTCGTAAATACAATTCACCCTGTCTCTAGGCTGGTACGAGCTAAATCATACAGACGGTGTTCAGAGAGAACCACGTGATCTGAGGCACGACTGGTCATAATCCAAGATGGCCGTAGTATGGCTTTTCGGCCCTTTCTATCATACAAGACACGGAGAACGAATGGGCCATCTTCTAAAGCAGTTCTCGTTGTTTATGGAGTAGAGATACAGACCAAGATATGTTATGCTAACTTCACATGCTGACTTGAATCCCACAGAACGGCCTTTTTTAGCATAATGTAGCTATTCATCAAACTACTCTTCGAAAATACCCTCATCTATCTCCACTATGTCATGTATCTCTTTCTGCACTAGTTGAGCGTTCACCCTAGCAGAGTTTGCTTTAGGTTTAGGTAAAGCAAGACGAATTTGGGTGGCAGAATAGGAGCAACAGGCGGGCCCACATTGGATGCAAACACAACAAGTAAAAAGGAAACCCCCTATTCCTAGGAGGATCATGAATATTTTCCAACCCCAGGTGGTAAGGAGACCCCAGAACCACCCCGAAATAGACCAGGTACCTGTCTCCGTATGAATCTCAGATGCTAATCGATGCAACTTCTGAATGGCTAGATGAACCGAAGGGGCGGAGTCAGGTATATATACGCAGCAGGAGCTGCCGATCACTCTACACGCTCCTCCGCGATCAGCTAGGTTAACGTCTAAAACAAGGCGGTTTTGGAGGGTCACAAGTCTGGTCACTTGAAGCTCAACTGTTATATTAGTCAATATCCCAGAGGTGGTATTCACCACTCCCTCTACTACCCTGGACAATCTTCTAATTTCTTTACTGGTTAAAATGGGTCCCCATATAGGCAGGACTCCTTTCATAATATCGACAAAGTGTTGGGCAGGGGTATCAGTCTGATCCGTAGCATCTCTATCAGTGTTTCCTGATTCTAAACTCCGTCGGTTCAGTGAGTGGGATCTATGATAGTCGGAAGGGGCTATATAAACGGGAGGGTATAGGAAGGATAAGTAACATTTACCTGACCACCCTCTGAGGAGCCAGGTGTAAGCGTTTTCTCTGCACACAAAATATACATTCGGAGGAGTAAGTATAGGTGGGCTGCTAAAGGTTTGTAATCTATAGGTATAGTTACATTTACTAAATCCAACAAATAGATGGCCAGTACCATGTATGCAAAAGGAGGACGAGGTATTCAACACGGGGACCGGAATGATCCTATTATTCGACACATTTCGTTCCTGGAAATATCTGAAATACTCAGTAAAATTGAAGGACACAAAATCTGACACTTTGTCCCTCAACCAGGTGTCATTTTCATGTTCCGTATACACATTCATGCAAGCAGTAGGATCCAGAGTACCGTCTGTACCTTCGGCATTTGGAGTGAATCCCTGGTGCCTTTCTATATAGGCCAGAATCAAATCGTAATCCTTCTCTGAAAATCGGTGCTCATCAACAGCATAATGTTCATACATCATTGACAATAATCTAAACCAGGCTTCACAACTGCCTAAATATGACAATGGCATTGAAATGAATAGATCGTGTTTGTGCATTACTGAGGGAAGAAGACCACATACCCAGCAATTCGTGGCATTCGTTGAACTATGGGTTTGATGTAACATTTCAATAAAAGCATTATTCACATAGGTCTGACGATGCCTCTCTTTATGTGGGGCAAAAGTCTGAAAACGGTGCTCCCCGGGGGTGGGGGTGGTAGCTATCAGGGTGTGCACAGGATGGCGGAATTCTAGATAGATGAACATTCCTAAACATAATATTAATGAAACAATTATTATGACAATAAAAACAATCTTGGCACGCAAACTCCAAATAGAAAACATTGGCAGATGTGAATACAAAGGGCGGTGTACTATGGGACGTTCCTCTTCAGGGACAAAAACGAGCAAAAGGGTACATTCTCACTAAAAGTCCAAGTAGAATCTCGGGAAAAAGGGAATCTACAAGCAGTCCAATCTGCCGGAGGGTGCTTCTTTCCTGTGTCCGTGTTAGAGCCTCACAGGCAGACTCCTATTGTTCCATGCAACACAAAAAGTAAGAAGGGCACAAAAACTTCTCGCGTCGGAGTTGTACTTGACACAACTCTTGCTGAAAAGAAACTCTACCTGGGCCCCCACCAACTGATCAATGTCTCTATCTTCTCTCTGAACAGAGCGTTATCAAAAAGTTCCAAGCTCTCAACGAGTTCAGTCCAGTGTTTTTACTTTTCCCAGAGTTTTACTCAGACCTTCATTCTCATTCTCTAGACTGAATCTGGGATCTTTGCTTTCTGTCGGGGCCGCAGGTTGTAACGAACATGACCCGGTATTTCGGGATTTATGAAAAGAACAGGCACAGTGGGATCAGGTAAAGGACTGAGTGTGTGACTTTCCTTGTCAGGTATTGCATTCCCAGGTGTCAGATTACCTGTTGCAGATGTCGCCGAACTCACGACACCCTCCACTCGCCCATTCGTTTCTCCTTGGGCTTCTGGGGAAGGTGACTTTTCGGTAGGTTTATCACTTTCGTGCTTTAATACTTCGCTCTGATCCTGCTGATCATCCGGCAAAGGAAGGGGAACCCTTTTCGGATGTGATACATGAATCCAATGCCGTTTCCCTTCAACTTTCACAGCCGTTCTCGTAGCCAAAAGCACTTGAAAGGGCTTGGTCCAGCGTGGGTCCAGACTCGATTTCCGTTGGTAGTTCCAAACCAAGATCCACTGTCCAGGCTCCAGGCTGTGTCCAGGACCCTCCGGCAGAGGCTGCAGCACTGCTGATATCTGTTGATGAATGGAACGAAGATCTTTAGTCAGTGCATAAAGGTAATCCGCCAACATAGGGTACTCAATGTCTCTAAGGGATTTTGGTCGTGGCACACCCCATACATTAGCGGGCCTACCAAATCTCACCTCATACGGTGATATCCCACTGTGGGAGTGGGGAGTAGTTCTTACAGACAGTAAAGCCAGGGGTAAGAGATCATGCCATTTTAATCCTGTTGTATCCTGTAGCTTTGGTAATTTCAATTTTAAGATGCCATTATATTTTTCCACCAGCCCTGCTGATTGGGGGTGACGGGCGGCATGGAACTTCTGCTGTATTGACAGGCCCTTGCAAACATGTTCAACAAGGTCAGCATTAAAATGTTTCCCATTGTCACTCCAGATCACCCGTGGTAACCCATAGCGGGGAAAGAACTCCTTTACTAGGGCCTTTGCGGTGGCTAGGGCAGTATTTTCCTTGGTGGGGTATGCCTCTACCCACTTGCTGAACGTACAAACCACTACCAAGACGTATTTGAGATTGTTAATCCGCTCAAACTGAATAAAATCCATTTGTAATACCTCAAAAGGTAGGGTGGGGGGCGCGAAGCTACCAGTCAGAACAGGGATACTACCTCCTGGATTATGCTGTAGACAAATCATGCAATTCTGGACTAGTTGCTTTGCAGTCCTATGGATGTTGGTATTATACCACACAGGATCTAGTACTGCGCAAATACCTCGAATCCCCACATGTGCGGGACCGTGTGCCATGGACACTACGGCATTCACAAATGCATTCGGCAGCAGCCATCTACATCTTTCTGATAGGTCAATCCAACATCCATTGTCATCTAGCTTCCCTATCTGTTCTTGCCAGTGCTTTAGTTCTTCAAGGGTTGCTTCTAATTGCAATTCTTTCACACTGTCTATAGTGTTATTGAATGTCTCTGTTTCTACCATCCCTCTATGCAAACTCGTTACAAACATGGAGGTGGTATTGGATTGGGCAGTTTCTTTAGAGATTCTGTCCGCAAAGGAATTTCCCTTACCTACATCATCAACTACTGCTTTATGAGCACTACATTTAACAACGGCTATGGCTTGGGGCAAGGTCAGGGCGGCCAACAATCTCAAAAGCAACTGACCATTCTTTATTTTCTGACCATGGGATGTAAGGAAACCTCTCTCTGCCCACAACCTCCCAAAGCTATGGGCTACGCCAAAAGCATACTGGCTATCGGTGTAGACATTTATCCTTAACCCTTCGCCCAATTCACAAGCCCTTAGTAGTGCGACTAACTCGGCAGCCTGGGCCGATCGATAAGGTACCTTGGCCGTTTCAACTACTGTCTGCAATGTGGTGATCGCATAAGCAGCGGTCGTAGTGCCGTTAGGTAACCTAAAACATGAGCCATAAACATACAATTCCCCTTGAGGGTCAGATAAGGGAATGTCTGTCAAATCTATCCGCCCCTTTGTTTCTTCTTCTGTCCGAAATATGCAATCATGTATGTCTTGACTGTGGTCTTCCAGAGGGAGAGGTAGTAACGTAGCAGGGTTCAAGGTGACACATCTTTTGATAGTGATGTGTGGTGCAAACAGGGTCAATTCGTACCCTGTAAGACGCGCACTAGTTAAGTGCTGAGTCTGCGTCCTGTTCAATAATACGGCCACAGGGTGGGGCACATTCACTGTCAGGTCCGTATTCAGGAAGAGCCCTTCCGATTGTCGGATCGCCACTGCAACCGCAGCCGTGGCTCTCAGACAACTGGGAAGTGCCCTGGCGACATTATCCAATACTGCCGAAAAGTACGCACAAGGTCTTTGCTTACCACCAAATCCTTGTTTTAACACTGAAAGCGAGCAACCGTCCACCTCATGCACGTAGAGTACAAAAGGCTTCCGGTAATCAGGGGTGCCAAGCACGGGAGCAGAGCAAAAAGCAGATTTTAAAGAAACAAAAGCATTCTGACATTCAGCTGTCCAAGGTAAAGGCTCATGCACATCTTTAGTCGTTAGAAGCAAGAAAGGTTTAGTCAGTAGGGAATAGTTAGGGATCCATTGGCGGCAGTAAGAAGTTATGCCAAGCAAAGCGCGGACATCACGTTGCGTGCAAGGAACAGGCATGTTAGATATAGTTATGATACGATCCGGAGTCAGTCGTCTTCTCTCCTTCGACAGGAGATGACCTAGATAGGTCACCTCCGGTCGACAATATTGAAATTTAGACAACAAGACTTTATTACCATTGTTTGCCAAGTGCTGTAACAATGCAGTCGTCGCCGCTCGGCAACCGTGCTCGGTATCAGAGGCCACGAGGAGATCATCTACATACTGCACCATAACGTTACCGGGTGGCAAAGTTAGTGTATCCAATAACGTTTTAAGCGCTTGGCTGTAAATACTCGGACTTTCTGTATAGCCCTGTGGGGCGCGACAAAATCTGAAGCTGCGGCCTCCTAATGAGAAGCCGAAAAGATAACGGCTATCTTGATGAATGGGAATACTAAAGAAAGCATTTTTCAAATCAATGACAAGGAAAAATCTAGCTGTCGGAGGAATCATCGTCAAAATAGTAGTGATTTCAGGTACCACAGGATATTGGGGAACTACAATTTTGTTTATTTCACGCAGGTCAATCACAGAACGATATGTATCAGCATAATCAAGGCTTTGATCTATTGGGGCTCGTTTAAGAATAGGAAGAATAGGGCTATTGCACGTATTGGAAGCTGTCTCCTCCACTACACCGGTGCGGATCAAATCATGAATAATGGACAACAATGCCCGCCACCCGCGGGGGCCATCTTATACTGCGGGTCTCTAGGTAACCGGGCATTTTGTTTCAAGGTGATCGAAATAGGTGGTATGTTCAACAAACCCACATCAGTATCTCCGGTAGCCCAAAGACCCTGTGGAATCTTTGCAAGCTCAGGGGGTAGGGTGTCCGTTTTGGAGAAGCATTGTGCTGAAGGAGGAAAGGGTTTCTTAATAGTCAAATAAACACCGTCTGGAGAGCAATAGATGCGGGCATATAGCCTCTTCAGTATATCCATCCCCAAGAGATTCTCACCACACTGTGAAGTCAGAAGGAAGGGTGAATCTATTGAAATCGGTCCCAAAGTAAGAGAAAGAGGTTGGGAGATGGGGCTTACCACCGGAGTTCCAGAGAAACCTACAGACACATTATTCTGGCCAGACAGAGCAGCCCCAGGGACAAGGGCATGTGAAACAGAACTATTCATAGCCCCTGTGTCAACTAGAAACTTACCTGATGTATCCATCAAACAGGCATGCACATAAGGTCCGTTTTGATCTATTGGAATTGACACATGTCCCCCACTCTGTCCTCGGCTCTCCTATGCCTCAGAATAGCCTGCCGAGTCGTTGCTCACACATCCTTCATTGTAATATTGCTTCCCCTGACCATGGTCAAAATAATTCGGACTATTCTCACCTTGCCCAACACCTTCCTGTCTCGTATGTCCACCCCGATGACCACCAGCACGGCCTCTCCCTTGGCCCCTCGGAACGCCGTTTTGCGCATGCAACAACGGACACTGAGCTCGCCAATGCCCTTCCTGCTTACAGAATGCGCACTGATTTATTCCCAAATCTGTTCGTCCTACACCCTGCCCGGGACCCGCCCCTCGTGGGGCGAAGTTCTGTGTGGGTCCCGACCCCTCCCTCGGCCTCTTTCAACTTGCTGTAACAGGACCCGTGTCTTCAAATCCTTCGATCTCTTTTCTGTTTTTTCCTTACTCTCGTTCTCCCGATGCTCATAGTATTGAGCCATACTTAAGATAGTCGAAGGGGTAGATGTCGTCCAAGCACTCTCCGCAGCCTGAAGTCGGGCTGATATCTCGGGTAATAGGTTAGTTACAAACCTATTAACAAACAAGCGTATGCCACCATCCTTGGACAGATCTTGCCCGCTAAAATCAATGAAAACCCCTTCGAACCTCGTAAAGAAATCAGACACACTCTCATCCTTTTTTTGTTTACACGCGGTCAATTTATCCCAATCTACTTTCCTGGGAGGAATTAGTGAATGCATGTAAGTGATTATTTTCTCCGGCAAAGTCAATATATCAGTTCTAGGCTTATCTCCTGGCTTACGATCCCTATCCCAGTCCCTCAATTGCTCCCAGGTTCCCCCAAACTCCGTCACATGGTCCTGGTCATGCACCTGTCGCCATATGTCCACCGGCACCAATAGAGCAAAAAATAGCTCGATATCAGCCAGTGTCATCACCGCCGAGGAGGCGGCTTCCGTAAGTTTCTAATAGTATGCTATAGGATTCTTTCTGGGGTCAGGCAACTGGGTTTTCAATGAAAGTACCTCACTACGTTTCCATGGGGTGTATACCCATTGCTCCTGAAAACGGGCGTCTGCTCTCGGGCGGGTAATCGTCCCTTGTGCGTCTACTATCCCAGTTACTTCCGGGTGATAAATGGGGTGCACCTCACGCATTGGGAACTGCTGTACCCCTGCGGGACTAGCAGCTTGTAGGCGCATTCTGTAACTGACCAGAGTTCTCACATTCCCATATACCGCTTCTGGACTTAGCTGAGACTTATGTGCCTGGGTATGAATATCATACAGTATAGTCGGAGCTCTCTCCCCTTTATAAACTTGCTCCCACAATGAGATGAGGCGTTCGGCCATGTGTGCTAACGCGTGCTGCTGCATCACCGGTTCATAATCTTTCAAGGTGCTCCATATGTCAGACAGGGTATAAATAGATTGCCGCATCCATTGGGATGCCTGTAATGCAATGGTCTCCTTTTCCTCTGTTCCTAGAGCTGATCGAGTGAACAGCTTCTTGCCATCAAGTGAACCGGCCGGATGTACTGGAGTTGAAACAGCTGCAAAAAGAGTTGCACTCGCGGAAGAGGAGGTCAAGGCAGAAGGAGAATGTATGGCCACTGGTGACAACTGGGGAGCTTCTGCTGTTGTGGCTGACAACAAATTGGGCAATAAAGCCATAACTTCCGAGACAGAGGAAGACAACCGAGAGAGATCGGTGACAGGCGTAGGGAGGGAGGGAGGCTGAGGCGCCGATGCAACCGGAGTTGATGCGGAGGCAACAAGAGCCGGCGTAGGGGCAACTGTTCCTGCCCCAGCCGATACAATAGCTGCTGGTACCTCCGGATATAACCGTTGCGGGACATAAGGGGGCGGTGGCCGCATGTCCAGCAAGTCTTCTATTTCATCCTCCGCATTAGGTCGAGCCACATAACTTTTATCGACCTTCAATCTAAACTCACGATTCATACAATCGATTCCTTTTTCTACCCTAGCTCTGTCATAGGCTACAGCTTTTTGAGTTATGGTCTGCCCAGCCTTAGCTCTTGCTAGCCTCTCCCCTCTCATCCGTCGTTGTTTGGCTTCTTTCTGCCAGCTGTTTAAAGCTTCAAACATAGATTGCCTACTGCGCCTAGAAAATAGTTGTTCCTGTGAAAAGGAAATTTTCTTTTCATCAAATGAACCAGTCTTTGGCCACTGCAACTCTTCATTACCTTTAGTATACTTATGCCACAAGGTGTTGAACAATATGGGGGCAATTCCGTGCTTCACATACGTGAAATGGCTAGGGCTGCCCTCCGGAGGGGCGGGCTGACTCTCAGCCAAACGAGAGTCGCTAGTCCGGCAACAACAACCGAAACAATTCAATTTGCTGAAACACGACACGTTAGTTAGTAGACAGACACAAATAACATATAACTGACTTTATATCACAGATAACATATATGTCGACATTATTCTCTGCAGTTCAACCTATCCAAACTTGATGCATCCAAACAAACGAACCGAGCCCGTCGACTCCCGTTCGTGGAGAATCATTCAAAAGGACCAACAGAATCACAACAAGCAGTCTCTCCACCAGCTGGCAAGAGACAGTTGGACAGAGGTAACCACAAACGGTACTACGGCCCACCCCGCTGCATCCCTGGTTCACCACTTGAGACTATTCCGACGTGGTCCAAGCCACACCTCAGATGTGTCTCGTGGCTACCCAGTTTTTGCCACGGGTTTCCCGAGTACAGTTCGGCTGTGCGTCCCGCCCAGATAACAACCAGACATCCGACCAATATCTTCAAATCACGAAAGCTCCGTGGAGTCCCTACAGTCAGTCCCTACCGGACCACCCTGTAAGACCTCCTTAATTCTCCTGAGGTCATCATGACCCCTCAATCAAATTCAAATGTACCACTCAATAGTGCGTACTTCAAACAAATGCACCGCTCCACAGCGCGTGCTTCAAACAAATGCACCGCTCCACAGCGCGTGCTTCAAACAAATTTCCAAGTTACTCACCGGGTGCATAGAGGTACGAATGTTCGTTCTCCGCTGCCAACTTCTTACGACCAATACGGTCAGTTCCTCGGTTAAGCCCGTAGGACCCCGGTGAAGGGCGACTAGCAGCAGAGGGCACCCCGATCGGGAGTATGGAGTGGACGTCGAACTCCCCTCCGCCCGCCTGGCCAAGACGCCCTCGATCCTGCCACCCGAATATGGGGGAGGAAAGACCCTATCACGGGGTCCCTTCGTGGTCGCCAACTGTAGTAATCTAAATAGTAATCCCAAGGGCCACACTTACCAGTGGCCCGCAATATCTAGTCAATAATAACCAGTTGGCAACGTAGAAGGTTCAACCGTTTATTGGCCACAACAGAACTCTACATAGAGGAGCCTCATCGATCCTCACCCATCAGGTGCGCCGAGGAAGACTGCCGGCCCCTTGACAGAGTCACAGTTATATACATAACAGATTCAACATACAAAGCCTTACAAGTGGAAAAACACCAGTTAGCCCTGGGGCTCCTAAATGAGCTCATACCATATCTAGTTTCAGCTGCACACATAAGGTTACTATCTTTTACAGAGAAGGTCGGCGGGGTGACTCCCTTTTTGTCTCGGGCACAGAGGAATTTCGCTTGATACTCCCTACAGCAGATGTGACCTTGGGCCTCAGTCGTAAATACAATTCACCCTGTCTCTAGGCTGGTACGAGCTAAATCATACAGACGGTGTTCAGAGAGAACCACGTGATCTGAGGCACGACTGGTCATAATCCAAGATGGCCGTATTATGGCTTTTCGGCCCTTTCTATCATACAAGACACGGAGAACGAATGGGCCATCTTCTAAAGCAGTTCTCGTTGTTTATGGAGTAGAGATACAGACCAAGATACGTTATGCTAACTTCACATGCTGACTTGAATCCCACAACTCATACAAAACCATAGAAATTCCCCCGTTATAGTTAGTTCAGCTAGCTATAACTCACGCACCTGCAATGCGCTGCTGATGACGTCACATATTACATCACTCATGACATGGTCAGTGACATCACTCATGACATCACTGATAACATCTCAAATGAAATCACTGATGACATCACTGATGACATCATCCTTGTGATAGAGTGGCAGACCTCCTCTCACCCTAAAATAACCTTTGATACACACCGATACCAGTTACATCACACCCATTCAGTAATTCCAAGATCTACACACACATCCACTCATTCAGCAATAGTCCTATACAACTATGTCCAACTATAACGCCGCTGAAAGCTATGGTTTTTTCAGTGAATTTCTAAGGTTTTTTAAATGCTAATTTCTAACTATAAGGTGCCTGAAACCTATGGTTTTTTCAGTGAATTTCAAAGGTTTTTTAAATGCTAATTTCTAACTATAACCTGCCTGAAACCTATGTTTTTTTAAGTAAATGCTAGTTTCTAACTATGCCTACAGAGGTAGGACATGTGAAGAAAGAAGAAAAAATGCACAGAAAGAAGCAAAAGAAATGCAGAAAGGAGCAACGGAAGTCCTAAAAGACTAAGAAAAGTGCAGGAAGAAGGAAGACATGTGCAGAAAGAGCCAACAGAGGAGCAGAAAGAGGCCTTGTTACAAAATCATCCTGTGCCCACAACTTTTTCAGACGGGTACTGGTGTTAACTGACTCTGACTAACCAGGCCTAGAGCCAGTGGTATGCTAAAAGACACTTAGAATACAGTGAAAACACCTACATACACTAGGGAACACTATGCATTGGGGTACCCCTGTGATTAGCATGACCTCCTCTGTAAGCCCCTATTACATAATAGGGCAGGGGAATTAAAACTACCTCTTAAAACGCGCCACCGGGTGCGTTTGCACACTGGTGAAGGGAGGAGGGGAGCCTGAGGTGACATGTGTGCAAATACGCCCTGTGGGCATTTTAAGTTGGGGGATAAAGTTCCCTTGAATCCTGAGGGTCCCTGGGGTCCAACTAGCCCATTAGGTACCTCCAGTAAGCGCCACAGAGCTGTGTTGTAGAGAGGTGTAAAAAGGGGTACGGCGTAGTCCACCTCTCTGCAACGCAGCACAGTGGTGCTTACTGGATGCACCTGGTGGTCTAGTTGGCCCCCAGGAGCCCTCAGGATTGAAGGGGAATTATTTCCCCAACTTAAAACGCACCACAGGGCGTGTTTGCACACGTCACCTCAGGCCCCGACCCCTCTCTTCACCACTGTGTAAACACGCCCTGTGGCCGTTTTAAGTTTGCAGATTATGTCCCCTTGAATCCTGAGGGACCCTAGGGTCCAACTAGCCCACTAGGTACCTCCAGTAAGCGCCACCGGCATTGCTTTTCCACACGGGGAGCTGCTAAGATGCTATTGAGGCACAAGATGGCTGCCAACATTTCCTGGTTTGGAGTGTTGACAGCCAATTAGCATGAAGCTCGTGATCGGGAGTTTGCGCGGATCCTCCGCGGATCCTCCACGGCCATAGATATCACTATCTTTATTTCTTAATTTCTCAAAAACTACTGAACGTATTTACTTCATTTTTTAAAAGGTCGCTTTCTGAGCCAAGCAGTACATTTTGCCAAATTTGGTGTAATTCCGTTGAGCAGTTTTTGCTATAACTGTGTCTAAATTTTCCTATGGGAAATTGATTTTTTGACCTCTATTTTTTTAAATTCTCAGGAACTACTGAACGGATTTACACCATTTAAAAAAAGGTCTCTTTCTGAACCAAGGGCTACCTTTTTGCAAATTTTGGTGTAATTCCATTCAGCTGTTTGGGCTGTAGCCTGTTCTAAAATTTCCTATGGGAAATAACATGGAGAAAACGCGTTTTGAGACCCCCCTTTATTCTCGGACCCCGCTTGACGAATCACCCGGAAACTTTCAGAATAGGAGCTGATCGGAGCACCCACCAGTTTTAAGAATTTCGCGAAGATTCGTCACATGGCGCCAAAGTTATTTGGAAAAGAATGTTACAATTTTCCTATGGTAACTAGGTCCCAACTATAACTACCTACTGGTAGTTACCAGTAGGTAATATATATATACCCTGTGGGTGGGTTACTCGTCTGCTCCCCGGGTAGCGGTGTGAGGCCCGGTTAGCTCTTTGTGTATTTTGAACCTCCCCCCCCTTCCATTGTAATCATGGTAACCACCTCGATTGCAGAAGCAGTTGGGGGATGTAATGTCATGCTCTGTTACACAAATACACTCGGATCAATTGTTATTCCGATCGAGACCTGTGTACAGATTTGTGTGTATCATACAATAGACGGTCAGGTTAACGCGAGGCAGAAGGAACTTGTAATCATACAAGGGCGATACGGACCACACAAGACACCAGAACAATTTAAAAGGGTGCAGTGCACAATGGAGGAAGAAGAGGAGAGAAGGGCAGCTGCCCAAATTCTTTTTACATGGAGACAGAAACCAAAAACGGTCACAGAGACAGTGACGGTGCTTTCTCAATCAATGGAGGAGAAAATTAAATCATTGGAAAAACTAAAAAAGACTGAGATTTCCAAGTGGTGGGAAGCGATCTCTTTGCAAAATTACATCGATCAGGATATGATCCCAAGAGGACTACGAATATTCACAACACCTACTTATGAAACACCGAACCCGGCGATGCTGGCAGAATGGTCGGATAATTCTGCAGTGAGCTCAAGAAGAATGTTGGAAATCCTGGTGAAATACGCATAGATTGATAGGGACCTTATCCTTAAGCAGATACAAGAAATGATGGAAGACCTTAAGAAATTTCCAGAAGTTGAAATAGTGGAAAAACTATGTAACAACATGAAAGATCGCCTCAAAAAATATGAGGATGATATTAAGGCACGGAAAGAGAGGAAATTAAATTGTGATTATAATAACTACGAGAGCGGCATAATTCTTACCTTTAGCCGCAAATTTGATTATCTTTTTAATGATAAGGAACCACTGACAACAACCACTCCCAACAAGCAGGACAATCAAATAGCCTCTGTGTAGCTAGTGAGACTGAATCTGATGTTTCAGTTGGAGCAGTCCCGAATATGGGATCCACAACTCGTCCTGTGAATTTTTTAGAAGAATATCGTCATCTGCGCTGGAGCAGACAGACAAAGAAGGATACTCCGGCACCAAGGACACGGGGACAGAGGGACCAAAGACGCGGCAGAGGTCGGGGAAGCGTAGAAATCGCAGAAAAAGAATACAACAATGATGGCAGAAGAGGCAGAGCAAAGGGCGACGTGGGAAACCACTGCACTCGCTCCAGAAGAGCGTATTGATGGATGCTGATATGATAAACAAGACTGTTATCAAGTTATCCAAGAGAGAGATGAATGAAACTGAAAAGATGACTTTATGCTTGGGAGTCTCCTTCTGTCCTTCTATTTCATTTAATTATACTGATGCCAGAATAGATTTATTCACGTTTATTAGAAAAATAAAACTAAAAAAATGGCATAAATTGAAAAGATTAGGGGAGACTAGGAAAACTAAAACATTTACTCCTAGTGATCAGGGCTATCTTAATGTAGGTGACGTTGACACCCTCATTGTTATGATGCAACTTAACCAGGAAGACATGGACAACACGAGCATTGATAGCAAGAATTCAGGGCAATTCACTCAAAGTTGTGAGGATCTTGGTCTTACCATTGACAGCAATGCCTTTTCGGGTTTTAGACCCAGATCTACGTTCTATCCCACACTTCCTCACAACACCATAGATACTTTTCATGAAAGTGTAAGTAAGGCATTGTGTACATATAGACATAGAAAGAAAAGTCACACTGTTACCAACAACAACCTCTCGTATCTCCAAAGACAGGCACTCAAATCACTAATGGAGGACACTGACATTGTCATCCGTCCAGCAGACTAGGGTGACAATGTTGTCATTATGGACAGGGACAAGTATATTGCAGGTATATGGCACAGGGACACTAAAGACTTTCTTAAGAAAATCGAGGGTTTAGAATGGAATGAAGACTTTCTTTTCATAACTTTAGATGTACAATCATTGTACACTATTATTGATCATTGTCAGGGATTGGAAGCTTGTGAACATTTCCTTAAAACCAGACTAGTCCGGATCAGGGAACACAACAAAATGATCCACTTTATTGACAATCTCAATATAAACAATAACAATATTGTTCTTACCAGTCACATTAGCAAAGTTAATGCTGAATACTTAGATGTCAGGCTTGACATTAGGAATGGGTGCATTCAGACCACTCTATTCAGGAAAAATACAGCAGGTAACAGTGTCCTCCATGCCCTCAGCAGCCATCCTGAGACATTCAAATGGAGTATTCCTTATGGGGAGCTGTTGAGGGCAAGAAGGAACTGCAACTAGAGCCTACCAACTAGAGAGCAGTGAAATGATAGCTCGTTTCAAGATTCGAGGATATCCTAATTGGGTATTACGCAGAGCCAAAGAGAGAGCAGATGCGGTGCCCAGATCGCTTACCATAGCTGACAAATTGACTGATTCTCTAGATAATGGCGAAGACAACACTCGCATAATCTTGACATACAATGCTGACTCCAATAATATTAGTAAAATCCTTGCTAAGAACTGGGATATTCTTAAATGTGATTATACAATTGGAGGAATCATTTCTGACAGGCCCAATATAACTTATAGGAAAGGCAGAAACGTCAGGGACATGTTGGTTCATAGTGATGTTAATATTTATCCTACCAGACATGAACATGGCCTGAAGGGATATTACCCTGCGGCCATTGTAAGGCGTGCAAGAACAGCACTTTCATCAGGCATATCTCATGCAATGGGGTCAATGAAGAAATCATCAGTTCCTGACATGCAGTACCACCTTTGTCATTTATGTGATTGAGTGCCCATGCAAACTCTGGTACATAGGCAGTACTACTCTCTTGGCCAAGAAACGTGTACTAGAGCATTACCGGGCAATCACACGTAATGATGAGAAATATCCGGTTGCCTGTCACTTTAGGAACAAACATTTTTCCAACCCAGCACTTCTGAGATCCTTTATTCTTGAACAAATCATCAATAACCCTAGGGGTGGAAACAGAGTGCTCAAATTAAGACAAAGAGAGTCCAAATACATAGTTGAGTTTCAGACCAAGGATCCGGTTTAAATCAAGATGAGGAATTGGCAATACATCTTAGAGAGTGCGAAGATTTTACGCCCTTGCTCTGTTTACTGTAGTCTCCATTGTTTAATATGTTTCTAATTAGGTGTGATTCTTTTTGTCTCCATCAGTTAGATCTGTGTATATGAGAAATAGGTCACTATTTAATTTGTATCAAGTTATATATGTCTTATATTTCTTTTTATTTATTTACAGGAGGAAAGGAAGGTGCCCAGACACTGGCACTCACCCTTCACGGGCAACCTACCCTTTTCCCCTCATCATCACTGAGCACTTTGACTGATCGGTCGCTCTGAGCACGTATGACATGAAGTTTGTGGATTTATTTATTGTGTGCCAGATTACTGATAACATTATTATTGGCACTTGCCTAATATATGATGTCTTTTATATCGCGTATGTTGATATTGAACTTTTCACAATGCGAGAATCATGCTTTTGTGTTCTATATCTTTGCTCTGGCACGCGCCTGTATTATTGTGGGTCTGATGCTGTTCTTGGAGTGGGCAGTTCACCCCATCAATTGGTTTGCACATGGTAGTTCAAATGTACTACATTTCAAGTATTTTAGACTATCACAATCGTGTGTGCATTTATTTTATGCGATTACACAGGATTATCTCTTTTGTGAAGCTTATGACGGGATATTTCCCCAACACATTACGTGCGTAGGAAGTAAATTTGCACTATTTGCATCTTGACATCTCAGTTGTGCAATGTTAACTAGGTGCAGCATATTTTATGTCCTTGATTACATATTCAATTGCGTGTCAGATCATTGAGAACATGAGTATGGGCACTTGCCCGTTATGGGACATTCCAGCAAAACGAGTACTGATACTGCCTTTTGTTCCAAAGCAATTTCAAAGCGATAAGCTGATGTATACATATTTTATTGTAGAGTAGGCACGTGCCTTTTCATTAGGTGTCTGATGATGCTTAACATTGCTTTTTCGTTACGTCAGCAACAATAGTCCAGCCCACATACACATCAACTTACAGAGGCTCACGCACACTATGGTCCTAGTATTTCAGATCAATGCGGCTGTTCATATACTTGCAGTATGTTATTTTTGGTTCTTATTTGAATCCTTGCTGGGAATATTTTTCCATAGTGCAATGACTTTTACTCTGAAACGTTGTATTGTTTACAGATTTACATTTCAGTCATATAATCTTTATTAGTTGAAGTACACATGAGTTATTTATCACTCCAACATGTCCGCTGCTGTGTTTACAGGACCACAGTGTTTACTTTTTCTGTCCTCTGTTCACGTTTACTGCTCAAAGCTTTATCAGTCATGGTTGTTTTGCACTGCTTTATCACGTGAACAAGGCTTCGATGTAAGCTGAAACACGTAGTGATTAAACACCCTTGAAATCCTGGATTGTTTTGTGGTCCGTTTTACTGAGAGCGCACGTTTATCGACTTTCTTTGGCTGATATATATATGTATATGAATAAGTTGCCAGCCTGGAATAAACACGTTGATTGATTGGAGCCGCTGCACTGTTGTCATTTGTTTAGAAAAAAAGCATCTGGCTGAATGTATTAAGAATATATATATATTTTTCCTGATATTTTTGTACTTGCCATTATAAGGATAGGGGTACGATGTTTTTGTAAACAATTTCTTTGGCACAATATTTTTGCTGCACAATAATGTTGATTCTGATATTGTGTCAGTGATTCTTTTACCATGGCTACCCAGTGCTAATGTTCTTGTGCTCTGTTCTTTACACATGGTAGCATTGGCTTACGCTCAATTGGCACATTTAATTTTCTTGTAAGTCCTTAGTAAGGAGGTCCTACATGCAACCAGGGTCTGCATGTTAAAAGATACTAGTGGGTCTGCAGCGCACATTGTGCCATCCACTTAAGTAGCTTTTTAAACATGTCTCAGGCTCCCACTGCAGCCTGTGTGTGAAGTTGTAAACTGCCATTTTGACCTGGCAAGCTAAACTTCTTTCCAGGTTCAAACCTCACTTATTATTACATTTAAGTCACCCTAGGGTAGGCCCTTAACAGCCCAAAGGACAGGGTGCAGAGTATCTAGTAAAAAGTTGGAATTGATGTTTTACACGTCCTGGAAGTGAAAAACTCCTAAATTCATTTTTCACCACTGTGAAGTCTACTTCTCCCATAGAATAACATTGGGTTAACTTATTACATTTAATGAGTGATAGCTTTCTATTGGGAGCATGTGGAAATAGCGAACTCGGTATCTAAAAAATTGTAATTTAAAGCCCTCTTTAATGGTAAAGTATGATTTTAAGTCACATTTCTGAAAACTCCACTTTTATAAAGTTGGCATTTTCTTTTACTAATCATTTGATGCCTGTAACCTGTTTACAGGGTCACATGACTCAGGGTGGCTGGCAGTTGGCCTTTGTGTATTGCTCCCAGACAATGAAACAGAGGGCCATAAGTGGTGTCAAGATGGGTTATCTCTGACTTGATGAGAGGGAGGAGCTGCCATATATCCCACTTGCACATCACAAAGGCTCTGCCTAAGCACATTCACAAAGGATTTGACACTAGTCTATTGGGCCAGGGCAGGGAGGCAGGAAATTCCAAGCACCTTAAGGGGTGAAACCCTCCAGAACCTTCTGCTCCTTCAAAGGGAGCACTAGATATAAATATTGGACCCTCAGACACAGTTCTTCAGTACAGCCCTGGACCTAGCATGACATTCAGTTACAGCAGTGTATAGGCATATATATATATTTTTTTTAAATGGTTTCTTCAATGACATTGAATGTGAACTATGTGTTAAATAAACAATGCATATCCAATACTCTGCATGGACACTTCACTTTCCTTGCACTGCAATGGATTTACATATGTCTGTAAAGAGGAACATTGACTAAAGGGAAAAGCCAAAGTCACTCTTTTGGGTGTGATTTTTACTCTTTTGTGATTACCTGTGCTCTGGTAGACAGCTAAAGCTATATCTAGTCAGACCTAAGAATAGCACCATGAATTGCTATCACATCATTACCTGGTCAATGCTGTCTACCATCACCTTCCTTAGTTAACTGGAAATTATTTTCACCAAATGAAAAGGGAGGAGGTCCACCTATGACACAATTGAAAATTAGGCATTTGTGTTACTCACTGTAGGGGGTTTCAGCTTATGCATTAAGCAGGTAGCCAAATGTAATGAAGTTAATATGACACTGGTGTGAGTTCATTATTATTTGGGACAAAATCACTTTCATTCATTCTCTTGATTTCTTCTTTAGGTGGCTGGGATGTATATGGTCTGGTTGTTTGGAGAGACACGTTTGAATGCTTATCATTAATTTGCCCCTTTCCCAGGGTTACTAAATCAACTGTTCCAAAGAGAATCCAATTGTTGAAAATGGCTACTTGTAACCAACTTGATCTTACAAACATTTTTACCTAGTATAGGTCACCCTGCTTTGGAAAAGGTAATCTACCATTGAAAACATACCCACCTTTATCCCTAAATCTGATTTCTGGACTGATGGAGCACTAAAAGAACAAGTCTCTAAGAGAAGTTTGATATGAGCTTTCCCCCTGGGCCTTCTTGAGTATAAAGTCAGTGTTTGGAATTCATCACCATCTTCATTATTGTATTACTATCAAACCCTCTCAGGAGCTGCCCTCAGAATCTGCAACTCTCTCTCGTCAGAAATTCAAACAAACCCATCAACCAAAACTAAAGGAGTAAAAAGAATTTTATGAAACAGATGGTGGGGGCAAATCCAGGATATCTTGATACACTCTCTATGAGCTACAGTTACATTGGTACCAAAGGCTGTGCCAAACTGTTGCACCTCCGAAGTGCAATAATGCACAACAGACGTTCTAGGAGTGGAGTTTACTCCCCTTCCACACTATAATATGGATCGGGGAATAGGATATGGCTTTCTCTGATCAGACCCTCTCGATCTTTGGTTTTGTAGTTAATTTTATAAATAATGTCTGTTTATGGAACGGATTATGTATTTTATCTTTCCAGCTCTCTGTTACCCTTGTATCATGTTTGCGCTTTATAAAACTCTCTAAATAAATAAATGTTCTGTTTTGCTGTCCACATTTTCACATAACTTACTCTGCAATCAAAATGTCAATTTTTGGCTTTCCTTGCTGATTTGTTTGAGTTCAGTGATAGTTGTGATTGAAATAATACCCATAGGACAGGGTTGTCTTATTGCAACTTACATACATTATCCCATGCACAAAGCTGGACACACATTTGATGCCATCTTTACCTCCAGCGACAGAATCATATTCACCCATCTCACAGAACTCACCTGGACCGACCACACCATTGTCCACTTTACCATCTCTGATGCCCAACATACCATCGCTAAGCAGCAGAACGCCAACCACAGCAGCAGCAGCAAAGTAATCGAGACTCAATGAAATCAAACTCTCAGCATCACACAACCAAATACGTCAGCTGATCTTGACCAGGCTGTCCAGAACTACTCCGTGTGGATCAACAAATGCACCAACAGAGTCATCCCACTGAAACCATCATGACCTCAAAACAAGCCAGCTGGTACACCCCAGAGCTCAGAACCACCAAGCGCAACTGCTGCCAACTCAAGAAGTGATGGCGTGTCACCAAGGACCCCTCCAACAGAGCTGCTCGCAAAGCAGCCCTCAGTGATTACCACCTGTGCATCAAGGAAGCAAAGAGAGCAGCCATCAACGACCGCATCGACACTGCTGCAAAACACATAAAGGAATTCTTCAAAATTGTCAATTAATTCTCCAGTCCGGCAGCCACAGAAAACACCATCCACCCCTCCCAAGAACTCTGCGACACCCTCTCAGACTACTTCCACAGCAGATTGCCTTAATCTACAACAACTTCGACCCCCAACCCACAACCTTCAGCCTCGGCAACCTCAACCAACCAGCAAACACCACCAGAACAATAACCACCTGGACTCTGTTCCCCCCTCAGACCACCACAATCATCATGTCGTCCATCCACTCTGGGGCACTGTTCTGCTCGATTTTCCCGGTCTTCTTGTATTAACAGGTGATTGAATGTGACTTCAGTCTCTTACCATTCAAGCCTAAGGGTTAGAGTAGTGAATGGAGCCTATTTACTAGGCACTTCGACATGATTCTGTGCTCTTCCCCATAGATCAGGGCTTGCACACATAGCCTAGGGGATAGATTCGTTAGCATTAGGGATAACCTGTCCTGTAGTGAGGGTATTTCATGGAGCCGTGCTGAATTCAGGCCTGGTAGGCCTCAAACGGGAGAGACTCCATCTTTCTTTCTGCTCCGGCAGCTTGGGATTCTTCTAGGTCAAACGTAATGTTTTAGTTATGAGGTGTTATTCGCTTGGAGAGAACCGGTTCAGGCCGGCCCTTATCGAAGGATTGTATTTTTCTTCATGCCGAAGACACTACATCAGGCCG
This sequence comes from Triturus cristatus, assembly GCF_964204655.1. Lineage (NCBI taxonomy): Eukaryota > Metazoa > Chordata > Amphibia > Caudata > Salamandridae > Triturus > Triturus cristatus. The sequence goes on along the minus strand of NC_140589.1, from coordinate 1,626,933,566 downwards.
GCCGGCTGGGAACGTGTCCTTGGTACGGGGAGGTACAAGAATTTGGTGGGCGGCAGGTTACGGGCCGGAATTTTCCATGAGGAAACGCACCTCTATATTAGTGAAAGTCTGAGGCAGTTACATGTTCAGTCCGTAGGCGGCATCTAGCCGTTAGCAGTAAAGCTACTACTTATTCCAGGGAAGACAGACGCCATCTTGAAGGCGGAGAAGAGCTGAGAGACAGATGCTTTCCTAACAGAATAGTCAGAGAGGAGAGAGTAGCCGATAAGGAAGAGGTCCCAGTGACTCGGAGAAGGGTGATTCCAGGCGAGCCGAGGCACAGACGAGAAGGGAGCCTAGATGACCACTGAGTGCAGGCTACATACTACTAAGGTGATGTCGACCCTTTCTTATTAGAGTGTACAACTTAATCTTTCACTTTTCTTTGCAGGTTATGTGTTATATCGTAATGTTATGTGATTGTGTATGTAATGGGTAATAAAGTATCCAGTTTGTAGTGAACCAACATGTGCTGTGTGTGTTCTTGTATAAGAGGGTAGCCTATTCTTCTAGTCAGCTGCGGCTACATGAACAGATGTTAACCCTGATCAGGTAAGTGGTAGCTGAATAAGGGAAAGAGGAGCCCCTCAAACCTGAGAACAGGCTATGCCCGAACTGGCAATCCTTGTGTGATCTGATGAATAGTGAGACTGATTCCCTTTTTGTATGTTATGGTGATCATAGGATGAACTGTCGTATGAGACTGCCGTCTGGGTAGAGAGGTCTGGGTTCGTATGGGACCGCGAGGCCGCCACTTGTGATACTGTCGTATGGGCAGAGAGGTCTGGGTTCGTATGGGACCGCGAGGCCGCCAATTGTGCTGATATTGTCGTATGGGCAGAGAGGTCTGGGTTCGTATGGGACCGCGAGGCCGCCACTTGTGATACTGTCGTATGGGCAGAGAGGTCTGGGTTCGTATGGGACCGCGAGGCCGCCACTTGTGATACTGTCGTATGGGCAGAGAGGTCTGGATTCGTAGGGGATCGCGAGGCCGCCGATTGTGCTGATACTGTCGTATGGGCAGAGAGGTCTGGGTTCGTATGGGACCGCGAGGCCGCCACTTGTGATACTGTCGTATGGGCAGAGAGGTCTGGGTTCGTATGGGACCGCGAGGCCGCCACTTGTGATACTGTCGTATGGGCAGAGAGGTCTGGATTCGTAGGGGATCGCGAGGCCGCCGATTGTGCTGATACTGTCGTATGGGCAGAGAGGTCTGGGTTCGTATGGGACCGCGAGGCCGCCATTTGTGATACTGTCGTATGGGCAGAGAGGTCTGGGTTCGTATGGGACCGCGAGGCCGCCACTTGTAAAACTGTCGTATGGGCAGAAAGGTCTGGATCCGTATGGGATCGCGAGGCCGCCGATTGTGAGATCTTGGTATGCATAGTAGGAATCCCCTGTCCTTAGGTGATAGATTTATGTGGTTGTAGGATTGTAAATAGGTTCTAGGGAGGGGGTAACGTTCTGGCTGGGTTAGTGAGGCTCTGATGAGCGAGTTCTATCTGATCAGAAAACCCAAGCAGAACAGGCACCCACTGACCCCTGCCCACCACCTCTTCAACCTCAGAGCCAACCCAATCAGCACAGAACTTCCCAGCATCCTCAACACCTTCATTTCCACAGCAACCTTCCTAGGCTGATTGAAACACGCAGAGGTCAGACCCTCCTAAAGAAGCCTACTGCCAATTCCACTGACCTCACAAATTACTGACTGATCAAAGTACTTGTGAGAGAGACACAACACTCTCAGAACCCAGATAACCCTAGGGGTGACAGTGCTGCACTCTACAAATGATGATTTATTGACATCAGATCATTACTGGGTGCAGTACATATGGTAATGTTCATTTCTTGTGAGACAGCCATAAAAAACCTTATGCAGTCCATGCAACTTTTGAGGTCGATTGGCTGAGCATCAGTCACCATAACCATGATAACTTTCTAAACAATGTAGAGTAAAAAGTCTTCTTCCAAGAGAGTTGCAGATATCTGCAAGATATTCTCTTGGATAATGCAAAGCTAATCCTCATTCTCCCTGCATCTGTGCGCTAGTGAACCGCAACCTTTCTAACCTTTCTTTCAGAATGATAATGGTCAGGCTGAGCTCTTCTCGTCAGAAAAATTGCTATACAGATTACACAATTAAGAAGTAATCAAAACATTTAAATCTGTTCTTCCATTTCCTTGCAGGACTGTGATGAACGTTAATGCTGTCATCATTGCTCTGTGTGTTTTGTAAATAGAAATAAAAATCTTGTGGTGTTGTAGTCAACAGGTTTGATGCTCATTATCAACAGTCTGCTCTTTGTCTTGCTAAACTTCATGGGTTATTACATTTTGTGAAGGTGCTATTTCGCCTTTAATTCCTACAGCTGTGCAAAAACTTTGCCAGCAGATACTGCATCATCCTTTGCATCCTTCATACAATATGATAATTATTCTATTACTGGTCAAAACAATAGCTTTCTAAGATCCGTAGAATTGTTAGCGTCAACCTTTTTTTCAGTCCTGCAATACCTGTGGCTAAAAGTACTTTTGTGAAAATGGTTTCTGCCATCACCAGCGTATTAATATCTTTCCTATAGCTTAGGTGCCATTATTGAAGGCATATACATTCTACTGGTTATGCTGAAAGCTGTGGTCAAGCATTAGTATTTCTGTTTTATGTAACATTTTATGTTATGTTATGTGTATTTGTAAAGAGCACTATCAACAGCATTAGTATCCTGGCGCTGAGCAGGTGTGCGTGCTTAGCCATGCCTATGGTAGGTTGGTGAATTGAAAAGCCAGATCTTCAGCTTCATGCAGAGTTCAAGAAGAGAGGAGGAGGCTATGATGTGGAGAAGGAGGCTGTTCCACAATTTAGTTGTGATGTAAGAAAACACCCTAACTCCTGATCTGGTTCTGTGTTTGCAGAGGACATGTTCGAGTAGGATTCCTGTGGAGAGGAGGTGTCTGGGTAGTTGGTGGAAGGAGATGCAACTGTTCAGGTAGGTGAGGCCTAAGCTGTGTATTGCCTTGAATCCAATATGCCTGTCTGCTAAAACAGCAAACAAATTTAAAAAGGAGTAGTGCATATGTACAAGTTATCCATATAGGGCTAGTGTTTGTAACCACAGATTTACCAGTTTATACTATTTTAAACTAGGAGTCATTTTTTAGTAGTCCAGAGGAAGCCAATGCTGACATCCTAGATCTTGGGAGATGTGTTTGTTAGGCCCAAGACCCAAGAGAAAGCATGCAGTGATCTCCTTTATCAACTTGCCCCAGGTCTTACATTACAAAGGTGAGATAATCTGGGAAACAAATAACTGTGCTATCCCTTTAAAGCCAATAAACGTTTTTTAGCTCCCTCTTTTTCCTTGAGGACATAAAATACTAGATTCCTCGACTGATTTTGAATGGTAAGCGTGTTGCCCCTGTCGGTATAGTTCAAACCTCTTTCTTCCTGACGTAGCTTTATTTTTTAAACTACTTTGGATGTGTCTGAAAGGGTTCTGCAACTACATTCCTCATGTGGTTCATCCAGAAACTAATTTGCTTTATATATTTCTTGTTTATAAGGATGGGCAGCGCTTGCAGACATATACCTCAGAGGCCTTCCCTTTGCTTAGATTGCTTACATTCACTCAGTGCCCGACTGTGCTATGCTGATTAGGAGATCAGTACTACCTTCAGCTCCCCAAGGAGACCCAGGTCGGACTGGCCGTAGCAGCCACCAGACGTTTTCCCGGTGGTGCGGAAGAGTGGGGCCGAGTTTGGATCCGTGGGGGCTGGTTTGGTTACTGGGGCCCGGTTTTGCAGCAATGCTGAATATCAGCCCACTGTAACAAAAGCAGGAGTGGTGCTTCTCACTAGCACCCACCCTTCTACCAGGGCCGGTCAAGCAGAGAGTCATGGATGGTTGCTGTTCCCAGTCCAGCAGTGAGTGGACCCCCTTTTTAGTGCCTTTGTCATGGGCATTTGTCATGGGCAGCAAGAATTCTGCTGTATGGATACCTTTCTGTTCCTCAAATTTCCTTTGGTCGACTTTGTTGAGACTGTCTCTTTCTCAGGGTTGTCTAAGCCTCGAAGGAACGGCAGAAAACAATTTCTCAGGCATACAAGACAGGAGAGTCTTCGTTTCCACCAATTCAGCAGCTGAGACCTGGCTGTGCAGGCTCAATCCCCTGCCACACCCTTCCACTTTCACTTTTTTGTAGTAACCCTTTAGAGTTTGCTGGGTCTTCATCTGTTGAAGCCCTGCACATTTGTAATGGTTATGGATAATTTGCCTCCCACCATTTTCAACTGGTGGAAGTGGGCTTCAGTTGGTAACATCACCCTCTCAGCAGGCTTGTTGGACACTTGTCCTTTCTGAACTCTCGCCACGCCTCCCCATGATATTTCAGGTTCAAGCCTTCTAGGGCCATATTATGCATTGGGATTGTTTGCACCCGGCGCACCTTTTAACAGGTGCGCCAGGCGCAAGCAATCACAATGCGCCCTATTATGATGTATGCGCTGCCCCCAGGTCAGCCGTCAATTCGTACTGCCCTGAGGGCAGCGCATACATGTGAAAACACGGAGCAGCCGCTACGTGTTTTAACAGTGCAAGCAGCACCCGGCTGCACTTTTACAGGGCAATAGAGATCCCCTTGCAGGTGGGTGCATTCAGTGACTGCACCCACCTGCAAGGGAATGTCTGGGGGTCCATGGGACTCCCCTGACCCCCTGCAGAGGGCTACTCTCAGAAGGCGCATTGACAGTGCGCCACCTTTTAAATAGCACACTGTCAGTGTGCCTCCTGAGGACTGCTTTGACTCTGCGCCCGCGTCTGAAATATGGCGCGGGCGCCGAGTCAAAGTAATTCCCTCATTTGCATAGGGCACACCTATGCAAATGAGGGAACACACTCTGAAGTAGCGCTGGCGTTTTAAGTGCACCAGAGCTATTGATATTATAGAAGGGAACGCACAAGCATCTGCGCCCCCTTATATCATACCAAAGTCCCCCAGGGGCGTGCAAAGCGGGCGCAAATGTCCATTGTAATACGGCCCCTGGTGTGCAGAGTGGAACTTCATACTGAGAATTAGTTTCAAGTACTGGAATACCATAGCCTGTCCAAATCCTTAATGGCTGTGATTCTCCGCATATAGATGCCAACACCTTCTCTTCTGGCAGCTGGGCACTCATTCACGATGGATATTCCGGAGCCTTTGGTGTTCAGATACATATTTGCATGCTATGTATCAGACTACAGATTTTTTGTTGTTTTCCCCATACTGTCATTAATGATCTATTAATCTATTAATTTTGCAATTTCAGGGTCAGAACTGAACTGAGGAGTGCAGTTGTTGCCAGCTAGTGTGAAGACTGGTCTTCCATGACTCATAGCACACCATGAGAGGTCAGATGCCTTGTGGCCTCTTAGGGGATAGGTTAGTTTCAGTTCACTTGATGCAGCTACCTAGCTCTAAGTAAGTTTTCTTTTTATCTCTGTGTTGTTCTCCCTTATAGGGGCCAAGTGTAGTCAAGTTATTTCAACCAACATCTACAAGAGACCTGCAGATCACTCTTTAGGCATAGATAGGACTTTCAAACTTATAATGTCAATAGCATGAGTCCTGGTGACTTGATTTCAGGAAGGGGGTGAACAATTGTGTTGATAAAAACGCTCTGTTTAGGTCCCAATTATAAATGTGTGCTACAGTCAATCACTACCAAAGATTATTACAGCTAGGAAAAAAGCACATCAAAATCCCACAATATATTTATTCATTTTACAAAAAACACCTAACGAGCAAACAGCACAAAAATGGGTAAAATTAGAACAGGGACCCGAATATATGAGTTTTTAATTTTTTAAGTCATAAAACATAAAGTAAAACACAAAGCGTCACTGAACATCATTGTTTAAAGTCGACTGGGACCAAAGTATAGTTTCAGTCCAATCACAATGGAGCAATGTTGGATAAGCCTAACAGGTTCCACAATTCAAAGTTTTTTCCATTGGTGCTTGCTGTTTTTCCCGTTCTTCAACTAATCCTCCTTGGGAGCCAGTCAGGATGCTGAAACCGGCAAGGATACCTCAAAGTCAAATACATAATTGTTGAGCTGTCATGTAAACCTTCAGGGCCTGATTCACAGAATTAACTTAAGACAAAATCCTAAACTTACTACTTTTGGTATTCACAGAATGCACTTACTAATTTTGGAATTCACAGAATGCACTTACTACTTTTGGTATTCACAGAATGGATTTACGACTACTAACTTTACGTCCGCACTCGGACCGGAAATTCCGGAACCGGAGCTTGCGGCCCGGAGGCGGAGCTTCCGGCCCAGGGGTGGGGCTTCCGGCCCAGAGGCGGAGCTTCCGGCCCGGAGGTGGAGATTTCGGCCATGGCTAAATCTCCGCCACTGGCCGGAATCCCCACCTCCGGGCCGGAAGCTCCACCTCTGGGCCAGATGCTCCGCCTCCATGCCGGAAGCCCCGCCTCCGGACGTTAAGTTAGTAGTCGTAAATCCATTCTGTGAATACCAAAAGTAGTAAGTGCATTCTGTGAATACCAAAAGTAGTAAGTGCATTTTGTGAATACCAAAAGTAGTAAGTTTAGGATTTTGTCTTAAGTTAAATCTGTGTATCGGGCCCTCAGTTTTGCAGCCAAAACTCAGAGTGGGACAATGCAGTGTTCTGTATCATCTGAGGTAGTTTCACTGCTGAAGTAACTTTGCTGCTGTGGACTAGTCCCACATTTTACCTTCAGATTCCCGGCCCGCCAGTTCAATGGAGGCTATGGCATTTAATCAAATGTCTTAAGATCTTCACTGAGATCAATTTGTTGAGGTCATTGGGTCTCCAAAATCTGCTATTGCCTTAAAGTTCCTTTAGGTTCCTGGGGGTTTCATCTTCTGATTTCCACAGAGGTGATTTTGTTATCGTTATATGTGTTGTGTCACTGATGGAGAAGTCTCTCCTTGAGGTGCTTTGAACATGGCCCAGCCTCTTTTACTGAACTGTGGCTGAAGATCTTTCTACTGATGTACTGTCTATCCCACCCAATGTTGGTTCAGGTCTGTTCTGATACTGTGGTATTTTATCACCTTCTGTAAATCAGGGCATAGTTTTATTGTCACTTCAAATGCTTAATGTGACAGTCATTCGTGGCCATTCATAGTTCATCAATTGTTTCTGAGTATCCTGAGTGGTGTTTTCAATCCAGTACTTCTAGCGCACTTTGTGGACATGTAGGGATCTGATTAGAGGCCTGAGAAAAAATGTGATACTGCTTGCTAAATCCTCATAGTGACGACAGTGATAAGGAAGAGGAACAAAGTGATAATGCTTTGAGTACTTACCTGTAATTCTCATTACGCTTAGTTAAAAGCTACTCTCTTCCCTTTTGTGCAGACTGTGTTTTCAGCCATGATTCTACTGCGAGAATATTACAAGCAAGACCTCTAAGTGACAGATCTATTTATGTCTATATGGCAAAGGGAAGGGCTACAACACCTGCCTGTTTCTGGACATAATTCACCCTCTTAATATAGGAACCCCGACAAAGGAGTTAGGAGTCAGTGTAATGAGTAGTAAGTGATTACGGCACAACATCGCACATCCTTTGGAGACCATCTCTATTCCACATTTGTAGGCTAACAGTTTCACCCTTCAATGTCAGAGTTAAGGGGCACATTTCATGTGTTTATCTAAGTTGTCATTTTTCCGTGAAAAGCCTATTTTTCTGTTTGTTTTCCTGTTGACAAATGTAAAAAAAAAGGCCAGAACTGTAAACAAGCAATACTGATAGCCGTAGTGCACAGCGCCCCATCTTTAACTTGAACCTGAGCCATCAACCACTAGAAAACAGGTCAAGTCCTCTTTCTTACATGCATTGAAGAGAAGTAAGTGACAGGTTTGAGTGGCTAACGCATAAGGCTGTTGAACTGTTACAAAGCACTGTTTGATATTGTCTCAGTCTCTGGCTGAAGAGGAATATTTCACAATCAAAGGACACATTTTACATCTCAAGGCTAGGCATTTTCATCTCCACACAACTTAGCCTCTTGCTTCCAAATGCATGAATCCAACACTATTGTGATTTCCATGCCATTGAACCCTGCAGGTCTAATGCTTTCCATCTGACCCGGCACTGAACTGACAGAACAGTCGGCTGACCCCTGAGCCTTAATTCTTTACAGTCTCTACATCCATACACACTTGAAAACCTTGTACAGGTAGTGCCATTGACTACGGGACACGTTTTTGTTTTTCTGTGGAAACGTGAATCCTGCATAATGCATTAGTCACCTTTGAAACATGGGAAATGGCTCATTTGAAAAAAGAGAAGCTCATTGATGGAACTACATTCAGTTCTCTTAGGGTTCGAAAATTCACTTTAATTCTTTAATTTCGCACTTTATTCACACAACACCATATGTAAGGCTATTGAATGCATCACAAATCACACAGATAACGGGAAATCCGATAGAATGTAATAATTTACCCCAGTGCTCATTTTGACCCTTGTCCTTGCCTCTTGATCTGTGCCTCATATTTTCTCCCCTCTTTCATCTTTCTCCACTCATATCTGACCCAACACCTCTCCAATCTCGCCTCATTCCCTCTCCTCCTTCCTTGTCAATGCACTCTTTCTCGTTGACTTGCATCCCTCCTCGTATTTTGCTCGTATCGAGTTCTAGCTTTTTCAGTCACATTCTTTTCTGACCAGCATTGTCAGCCTCCCCATTTCAATTTCTCCCCCGTTCCTTCTCCTATTTCTCAGTTTTCATTGCTATTTCTTCTCTTTCTCTCCAACCTTCCTCCCACAAGACACTCTCCTCAATCTGTGCTCCATTGTGTCCTCATTTATATTTTCACATACCTCTCATGTCTCTTCTTCTGCCCCTGCTATGATGTCACATTTTAATGAAATTCCCAAAGTTGTCATTGGACTTATTGATAAAAAAGGTGATTACATGCCGAAACAGCAAATTTTTGTCCTATGATTTCTGAAATGCCACAGCAATATTTCCAAAGAACATAGGGGCTTATTTACAAGGAGCTAACACCGCCTTAGTGGCACTTTTCAGACGGTTTTGCAGCAAGATTATTATCGCCTTATGTACAAGCTGCCGCGTCCATTCTAAAGATCGCCACTTCTGTTAGCGATAATGAAATGCAAGGGAGGCGATCCCATGCAAAAACAGCCGCTAACCCCACTTCACGCTATTTACAAGGGGATTCCTGAACTTTGGAGGACCCAAAAAACAGCCGCTTACTGCAGTTAGAGGCAGTTTTTTAAGACCAGAAAATAGCTGGTCTTAAAAATGGATATAAGACTTGGGGCCTCTTTTCAGACGTTTTTGGTGCTGGACAGCGCTGCAAGCAATGTTGCTGCCCTGCAACAAAACTACAGGGCAGGAATGCGCACCATCAATAAGATAGTGTGCATTCCTAAGCCTCACTCATGAAAAGTGTTGCAGCGCTGCAACAAGACAGCGCTGCAACACTTTTCACTACCCCCTTCTTGCGACACCTTAGATTCGCTGTATTCACTGAACAGAGCTCCATTACGCAAGTAATGACAGATACGTTTGGAATCCTGACGTACCTGTCTGCGCTAAAGTCACACATTGCTGCAGTCGTGTGACAACCATGATGCAACACCAGCAATGAATGGGGCCAGCCTATCCCTGTGACAATGCGTCACTCTCATGCCTGCCATCAGGCAGGCATAAGGTACTGACACAGTGCCGTTCTTGAGGGGTGCCAGGGTGTCGGTGCAGTTGGAGATCCATCGGTGGCGGTTGCGCGTTGCGATGTCATCATCTGTAAGCGTTGGCGGAGTGGTGGTGCTGAGGGAGTTGACGAGATTTTCTTCGGTGGCCTTGTTCCAGCTGCAAGGGGGGGGCGATGGTGGTGCTGTACGGTGGACATGGTGAAGACGTTATGTACACAGTGATGGTCGGTTCGGGAGAGTCCGGTGGTGTGGCTGTAGTTGAAGTTCCCGCTGGCGGAGGAGACGTGCTCAACCGTGTGTCCTGCTATGTGGCTTGCTGCAGTGACTAGCTGCTTGAGTCTGATGTTGGGGAGCTTCCCCAGGAGGGGGTGGTGTTCTGGTCCCTCGGGTTGTCCAGGTGGAACTTGAGTTCACTGAGTAGGATGTCGTCAGTGGATGGGAGAGCCTGGGGTGCAATGAGGTCTACAATGGTATCCGAAAATGGGGGTCCATGGACCGGGGGGGCCTGTAGATGAGGGTGCCTCAGAGGATGGGCTTGGGGTTGGTCTGAATCTGGAAGTTGAAGTGTTCCATGGTCACCGTTGGGTCATTAGAGTACTTGGTTAGTTGGAGTGTGCTTCTATAGTTGATGGAAATGCCTCCTCCTGAACGGTCGGGGTGGTCCTTGCGGGGGATTTAGTAGCCGTCAGTGATGGCGATGTCCGGTCTGGAACAGAGGTTGGTCCAGGCAGGTGATGTGGTGTCCAGGGTTTATGGCGAGGAGGGTGCTGGCGTAGTAGCGGTGGAGTGTCCGAGAGGATGGGTGCTTGGTGCTGAGTGCGTTCCAGGGGCAGACGGACGCAGAATGGCTTGCCTCTGGTTTGCCTTTGGCACGGGAGACGTCCATTACAATGCAGGCATTACATCGTAATGCCTTTACAATGCAACCCCAACAATGCAGGTGCCTTTACATCGCATTCCATCACAACGTATTGTGAGGTCAGTAATGGGATGTTTTTAAGTTTTAGGGCGGGTATGGGTTTTGAGTGTCGGAGATGAAATTTGGGGTGTATTATGCGGTAAAATTTGAAATTTGGGTGGTGTTTTGGGGTCAATTATGAAAAATGGGCTGTGCATTTGGGTCAAATATGATTTTTAGGGTGTGTTTTGGGGACTCAAAGATGAATTTTAGGGTTCAGGGTTTGCTTTGGGGTGCAAGGGTTAGTTTTAGGGTTGCACTCACTGAAGTGGGAATAGTAATATTTACATCTCCGCTATCCAACCCCTTCCCTACTGTTGCAATATGCCTAGTATTAGTATACATTGTAATGGAATGTGATGTAATGGTATGAGTCATAACTTCATATATATCTTTGGCACACAAGTGGTATGCCGCTGCGCATGGCCGCACAGCGGCCGCCATTGAGAAGTGCTGCAGGGGCGACTGGACAGCTGGGTGGTGGGGAACGCCAGAAAGGACACTGGATGGGGCATGGACGTGGGGCTGTGTGTGAGAGCGGGTGTTTAAATGAGAGAAATCTTACCTCGAGGCCAGGTCTTGTGTCTTGATTGCTCCTGCTCTCTTGAGTCTGCTTCCAAGAACAGGAAGTAGGCAGCCAGGCTCCCTCCCCTACGCCAATCACAACGCTGCAATGCGGCGTTGGGATTTGTCATTGCTGCCGGTACAAGGCGTTCAGCCAGGGGCTGGAGGGGTGGGCATGTTCTCCATGCAGGCTGTAATGCATCCTGCATTGCGAACAGGACAGTGCACATGACTGCTTTGGGCGTCCTGAGTGGGCCAACCAAACAGCCATTGCACACTTGAGTGGACATGCCACTCCCCCGTGCCCTGCTCTGTGAGTGGAGCAGCCCAATTGCAAAGGAAACATAGCACGATTACATCAGGAAGTTATCATCATGTGATGATTGTTTCTTCTTCTTGCACTGCTTGAAAGCAGTGGGGCTACTCTCTTCCACCATAGCGGATGAGCTGCCACTGGGGTCATGTCATCTACAGGTGCTAGGCCTGGGCGACTCGACCCCCGGGCCTCCTCTGCTACGCATCCCATCTTCTCCTTACCTGGACATTGACACTGTGGCGCAATCCGCTGCACTCTCCCCAAATCTGTGACTCAGCCAGCAGGAGCCTCAGCCAAGTGGGATTTCACAAGCCTGGGTACAGCAGTCACCGACAAGTCCGCTGGTGAACCTCCCGATGCAGTTGATGCAGCAGGGCCCTCTTAGGCGTGAAGTTGCAACACTCCCGCCACACAAGTTTAGTGCAGCTAAGGGGCCTCACCCTCCACAGCATCTGGCCAGTGCAACATCATCCGGCTTGTGATGCAGAGAGACACCGCCCACCATTGGTAATCCCCTCCGTGTACCCCGGTGTAGTGGTGGATCAGAGTATGCGATGCAGACCTCCCTATATTGGTGCGTAGGAGCACCTCTACCATTCACAGCTCCAAGGGGCTCAAGGCGGTCTTCTCACACAGGTCAGAAACATGTCTCCACACAACCTGCCAGACTTCACTACCAGGTACAGGCGATCGCCGAGCCTCAATGTCTACCGCCATGGCTCATCGACTTCACAGCTCCTCTGCATCCCACTCCAGGCGCAGGTCCAGCGAGGCATCTAGGCTTCAGACGCAGCTTACAGCAAGGTATCCAGGCTCCAGACGCAGGTCCAGTGATGCATCCAGGCTCCGGTCCAGCGAGGCATCCAGGCGCAGGTCCGGTGAGGCATCCAGGCTTCAGACACAGGTCCAGCGAGGCATCCAGGCTCCAGGTGCAGGTCCGGCGAGGCATCCAGGCTCCAGGCGCAGGTCCTGCGAGGCATCCAGGCTCCAGGCACAGGTCCAGTCACAGGTCCTGCGAGGCATCCAGGCTCCAGGTGCAGCTCCTGCGAGGCATCCAGGCTCTCAGCCTTGTCAACCTGTGTGTTGGGTGGCTTGAGGGAGTTGTTGATGTGTGCTGCACTTGGCCCTGGATGCTCCATTCTGCATTTCATTGGTGTTTTACCTATTTTCTATTGGAGGTCGACTGATAGGCTATTTTTTCCAATAGAGGCAAAAAAAACTCACGTTGGGCTGACTAACGTACGTTTTTTTGCCGCTAATGGGCCTTTCCTTGGTTTTCACCCACTAACGCCGAAATTCCTATTGTCATCACGCTAATGTTAGCGGCAGTTTTCACTGCCGTTCCCTGAAGCTATCGCCATGTAGCGACGGCTTATAAATACGTCGCTAACATAGCAATCGTTTTCAGCCGTACACGGGGGTAAGAGAACTGCCACTAACTAACGTTAGCGATAGTTTTTGCCAGTTCTTGTACATATAGCCCATAGTTCTAGACCCATAAAAAGACTTTTAGACACAAAATAAGAAGACATATTCACATTCAAAAAGTACACTCTGGCTCACAAAGGTGTTATTAAAAATATGGAAATTGCATTGTGAATTTTAGCTAGTGTAAGCATTTTGCAACTTTTTAGTACCAAGCGAAAATTATAAGTATTCACATTGGAAACTGACTTTATGCTAAATCTGTAAGCCTACTCATGTATAACTTGCTTTAATCATACATAACTTACTCATATGTAGCTTACACATGAGCAGAGCTGGAAAACAATTTCGGAATCCAAACAATGCTACTGCTTGTTACAAACATTTTCGGAATTTTGAATTGATTGGTGCCCCTTGCCCCACTTCTGATTCCACACACACTAAGGTGCCGCTTAGGAGTTTAATGGTGTGGTGGCGGGTCCTGCATGTGAACCGGCCACCCATTATGACTTTTGTAGTCACTTGTGGGTGGTTTTAGTGGCATTCCCAAGGCGGTGCCAATAAAATAGGCACCGCAATGGGAACGTCAAAGGAAGTTCTGTCATGGACTGCGAACCTTTTCCACTTAGGGCAATAAAAGCAAAAGGAACAAATAATGGACAGAATACAAACATTCACATCCAATCAAAAGGATATGGGTTTAATCCATCGTACTTTTGCTCACCATGCCACCCCAGTTCAGACCCAGTCCCATGCAAATCAGTCTTAACCCTGTTCCTCATGGGAACAGTCCAGCCTGAACTGTCAAGCCAGGCCCTCCCTGGACCGGGAACAAGCATCCTGGGACCAGTTTCGGTGTATCACCGCTCATCAGCCAGGCTAGCTTGAATCCAGTGACACAGCGAGCAAGGGACCCACGTCTAAGCATACCCATTCCACCGAGGGCAAAAAATGCTGCTCAAACAAATGATGGTCAGAATACTGTACAAATCAAAATTTACTCCCAGTCAAGCGATCTGAGTTAAATCCATAATTATTTTGCTCACCGTGCCACCCCAGCTTGAACCCAGCCATATGTCAATCAGTCTTGACCCTGCTCCTCATGGGAACAGTCCAGCCCGAACTGCAAAGCCAGGACCCGGTTTTAGGGTCTTACCTCTCATCAGTCAGGCTAGCCTGAATCCAGTGGCACAGCGAGCAAGGGACCCACGTCTGGGCATACCCATCCCACTTATGGCAAAAAGTGCTACAGCAACAAATGATGGACAGAATGTTGAGTCAATTAAACATTCACCCCCAGTCAAGAAATCTGGGTTATATCCATCATTCTGGATGTTTGTTTGATTCAGCATTCCGCTTTTGCAAAAGAACTTGCATCCAAAATGGCCATTTTACACAGAAATATAGTGCTAAATTCTGGTTTGCAATTTGCATAATTTTGCATAATTCTGACAGGGAAATCCTCAGCTGCACACAGAGAGTGCAACTAGTGTGTGTGGAAATTGATGGGAATTTTTCTAAATCTACAGAGCAGAAAGTGGAAAATCTTCCCAACTCATCTGCGAAGCCTTTGATTCACATATTTCAAATCGATGTTTAAAATATGTGGGAACTAAACACTTGATAACTATATCGGATTACATTTAGTATGTCTATTAATATTTGACCTGGGCTTTAAACTCTTAAAAGGCTCCCCATAGGATCTCAATTAAGCTACACAATAGCCTTCCTCACCTATAAAAAGATATAGCTCAAATAAGAAACATTCAATATTGAAGGAAAAACAGAATCCCAAGAAAACTAGGTCCTTTACATCAATATACCCTATTCAGAAAAAACCCATAGTCAAGTATTCTTTACCTGGAAATGGTCCAGAATAGTACTGAAATGTGGTATACTCATCCCTCCATTCAAGACCTACCTACAACTCTTACTATGTGCTCCTTAATACCAAGCATTTATTGGTAATAGTACATTACCATTACATAACTCTTTTAATAGTCTCTAAAAAAAATTATTGCCTTAAAAGCTATTTTTTCTTTGCACAATGTTTAAAATATAGACATTCACTCATGTAAAGTCAATTGAATTGACTGGAGGCTTTACACTATTACTAGTGAAAATGGTGCTGTCTCTCATCCTGGTATGTATATGATATTAATTGATCTTATATATTACTGTCACACCTGAGCATTACTTAAAACATATTATCATTTGGTGTTTCAATTTCCTATTCCAATATAAAGTGTTCTGCCACCCTGCCTTTTATTGAGGTGCACTATATGAAGAACTACATTTTTTTTAAAATGTAATTTTTATTGGACATATTATTATCATACTAACTACCTTGTAATGTGAGGTACAATTACATTCCAGTTTGAGGCTAGAGCTACTTGATCCAATTCTACTGACACTGGGGTCCACACTTTAACCCCTTTTGACTGCCTTCACCCTCATGCAAAGCTTGCATCACACAGGCACTCATAAATAATGCACTACTCTTTCTGTGTCCTTGACTTCCTTGGCTTTTGTGCACAGTATTATGGTACAGAATACAACAGCGGGAAAAGACATTTATTCATTATGTTCCTATATATTATGAATAAATGGTATGCAATCACAGCAAAGAGAATATATGATGCCCACTGCCTGTTTTATTTATATCAAGATATATGGAGAAATAGCACACATTATTTAAAAACAAAAGCAAAACGGGTGCATTGTCTCTTAATGCAGATGGAGATAATTATATGATATTATGGAGAGTTCATTTTGTACATATACATGAATTAATTGAAAAAAAGAAAGGTTACAGGGACGTTATAATTAGGTTCAGATTTTACATGCACAAATCCATAGAAATTCAGCAGTTATAGTTATCTCAAGTAACTGTAACTCTAACTTAGTTATATATATATATACACACACATTCATATGTATATATGTATATATATGTATATATATATATATATATATATATATTATGTGTGTATATGTGTGTGTGTATACATATATTTAAAGAAAAAACAAAGGTTAAAGCTTAGTTATAGTTAGGGAAAGTGTATTTTTTCCTTTATAAACAAAATTGAACTTAGGCCTGGGCAGAGTTCGCTGAGAAGTGACTAAAAAACTCAGCAGCTCTATGCATTGATTTTCAGTAAAAAATGCACCATTCACAGGGCAAGAGGGCACTG
This sequence comes from Triturus cristatus, assembly GCF_964204655.1. Taxonomy (NCBI): domain Eukaryota; kingdom Metazoa; phylum Chordata; class Amphibia; order Caudata; family Salamandridae; genus Triturus; species Triturus cristatus. The sequence goes on along the minus strand of NC_140589.1, from coordinate 1,626,917,348 downwards.
CTTCTTTTCTTGCCACTCAAGTAGATTTTCTACTCCAGCAGCAGCTTACTCAAGGCGAACGGAAGGTATCTCAACGCGAGCGGTTGTGACCATCTGTGACCACCCACATTGAGAAATATGACCGCCTACATTGAGATATTTTGCCAGGAGGTGGATTTTCCTCAATCGCAGACGTTGGCAAGTGCGAGTGAGAAAAAAACTCTGCTCCACTACGCAGAGCGGAGTTGTTCAGAACTCCGCATGCTCCGTGGAGCAAGGAGTATGGAAAACTCTGCAAGCTCCGCGACGGAGTGGAGTTCACTGCCCAGGCCTACTTAAATATATAAATATTACAAAATATACAGTTATAGTTATAATTTTAATATAATATATCCACCACCTTCACAATATCATAAGTAGCACACCTCCAAACACACTCTTCTCAGTTCGGTAACCAGAAAACCCTAACTATAACTTTCCACTCATGCATTCCGCTGTAACAAATGATGTCATTTGAGATGTTATAAGTGTTGTTATTAATGCTACGACTCACATGCTATAAATTATGTCATATGCAAGGGCATAACCTAGTGGTTCCCAAACTGTGCGCCGTGGCTCGCTGGGGAGCTGCCAAACCTAGCCAGGGAAGCCACGCACCAAGCACTTTAATGAATTTAATGTTGAAGGGTCTGTTGGCTTCAGTTAAACTAATTAGACTTAAATTCATGATGTCAATGATTTGCAAGTGACATGCCTAAAGTTGTAAACATAGTGCTTAATTGATGGCATATCAAGGGAGATGACCTCCATATTTCACATGATCTCCACGGTCCAACACTCCCAGAGTAAGCGGAAGAGGCCTAATTTATTTTGTTAGACTCGTTAATAGTTTTGTTTTTTTCCAAATGCATTTTACACAAATGCAAGTTATCCGGAAAGTACAGTTGTCCTGTCTATTGAACACATTAAGTATTATTAAGTATTGACACTTGTACTTGAACCATAGGTACTTCCAGTACATATTTCTTTCAGTATACACACACTTCCAGACTGACCTGTTCCTTCCTTGTGCACAGGGGCCATATATGCTATAATGCCAACATTTGGAAGGAAGAAAGAGGGATGTTTAAAAAAAAAAAATCTGAGGAATTTATTTAGCTTGTATTGATTTAAAGGCAATTTTACGGCGGAGACAACAAAAATAAAGCTGTCTGTGGTTAAAAAAATCGTGAATCACCCTGTTGAGAAAGGTGTGTTGGCACGTATGACATGGGTAAAAATGGAAGTGCATGCAAATATTCTTCAAGCGCAGAAACACTTTGGCAATGGGGCCCACATGCATAGGGGTGCTATCTGGCACTGTAGGTGGGATACAAAAGTTTGAGGGGGTACTCTAAAAAAGGCATGGACAAACAAATGTAACTAGGAATATTTTATAAGAGGCGCCGCCTTAGTAATATGAAACACCCTGCGTATATGAATATAATACTTTCATCAGCTTCATTCCAATTATTTTCATGGAGAAAAATGCAAGTACTCCTGACGCAAGGCTTACATCCCCCCCACCCTCCAAAAAAGTAAAAGTGGGGAGCCACAAGTAATGGCCAATGGGCCAAGTGAGCCGCGGGTCGGCAAAGTTTGGGAACCATTGGTATAACCAGTGCATTGAGAAGGTGTGTTAATGTAGTCTGGAGAATGACGCAATGTGTACAGTACAGAGGTGCTCGATTTATAGTAACTTGAAGGTCGTGCATAGTTATAAATTTAAGTTATAACTGTAAATTTAAGATGTTTAATAATTGCATAGTTTAAATTGAATTTAAATAGAAGGATTAACTAAAGTATTGCTAACTATAAATTATCCGTAACCTTTAGTTTTTTTAATTTACGTAGCCCGGGCGAAGTTCCCCAAAAACTCTGCAACGATACGCGGAGTTCCGTGAGCGGGTGGAGTTGCTCACCATGCCTGTTCGTGTGACATTTTACATTATACGCAATGCAAACTCCCGTCTTGTGCCAGAAATCATATGCAAACGGCACCACGCGGTTCTCATAGGTGCAGCCATCTTGTTTTTTGCTCTGTTTATGATACTGGGGCCTACTTTTAAATCCCTCCTTAATCTGTTAAATCCTACCCCTCTCTACCTTTTCTACTACTCTTTTTTATTTATTATCGCTTTGTGTGTCTTTGTGTTTGTGTATTTTACGTATCTTCTAATTTATTTTATTTTTTTCATGACTTTTGTCCTTCCTTCCTTCCTTCCTTCCTTCCTTCCTTCCTTCCTTCCTTCCTTCCTTCCTTCCTTCCTTCCTTCCTTCCTTCCTTCCTTCCTTCCTTCCTTCCTTCCTTCCTTCCTTCCTTCCTTCCTTCCCCCACCCAGCACCATGGCAGAGCAGGGGAGCAGCAGCACCAGTACCCCTAAACCAGCAAAACCAGCCACCTACTTTGTGTTCGGTGCCGCTGTGAAGGCGTGCAGCCCTGCACCATTTTCTCAGAGGTGGAGGTAGCTGCGCTCGTTTTTTATGTTCAGCATGGCCTCCAGGAGTGTAGGCAGCTCTGGTAGAGAGTTCCCCAGGCTGTGCATCCCTGCTCTGGGGTCCGGTGCACCCAACAACAGCTTATGCACCAGTGGGCTGACATCTTGGATAGGGACCTGCTGGGTGTGGAGGATGCGGGTCTCAGTGAGTAATAATTATTTGTTGTGTCCTATCTATGCTAATATTTTTTCCCAAATACCAAGCATGCTGCTCACACTGATATAAGTTAAGTTCATAATATAAATATTATGTGATCATCATCTTGAGTAGACAGGCGATCGGCAGGGCTACCTTATACTACTCATTGGCACATGCTTACTTGCTTGGGCTGTTTATTTAAGCAGTCATGCAGATATTTCTATGTCCTGTCACTAAAATAGTGGTAGTTATTAGTATACATGAGTTAGAGCATTTTTTCACTTCTCTGTGTCTTTATTTTTTGTAGCTCGTACAGTCCTGACCCCAAGCAATTTCCCAATGATGTGTAGTGTGCATGCATTTATGCATTGAAAAAACATTCAGGCTGAGTTGGCCTATCAAAGGGGGCTGACACTGAGAGATTGAGTATGAGATAAGAAGCAAAGATCATTAGTTGCAATGTCTTAGTAGTTCGAAAATGTAGTTTAGGAAATTTGGATTAGGGTTAAGAAATTAGGAAAAGGTCCACAATACTAGTAGTGCTATAGGAAACCTGATTTAGAAAAGTTCAATGTTATTGTGGTTGCTTTTGAGTAGTTAATTGCCTCTTCAATCTGCAACTTAGCAGAAAAAGGTTTATAAAGAACTTTAACAACAATGGGTTGATGGAAAATGGAAAAAAAGATGGAAGGAGAAAGGATGGGTGAAATGTAATTTATATGAGTGAATGGATGTGTGGGTGAACGCATGGATGACTGAATGGATGCATATAGGTGGGTGAAGGATGGATGGAAGTGTGTATGGGTGAAAGGATGCCTGTCTAGGTGGGTGAAAGGGTATTGGCGAAAGGGTGCCTGCCTGGGTGGGTGAAAGAATGCTCAGTTGGGTTAAAGAAGGATAGGTGAATGGGTGAAAGGATGCATGGGTGGATGGGTAAATTGATATTGGCTAAAGGTTCATTGAGAGCAATGTTTGGATGGATGGATATAAATGAATGCATGGTTTTCAATTGTGAAAGACTTGGTGAGAGGATGTAAAGTTTAAATTGTGTATATCCAAGCCAAGGGTGAGAATAGATTACTAAAAAATGATGTAATGAATGAATAATTGATGGATGAAGAAACAAGGGTGCTCTTCTGGATAGGGAGATGCTCTCACTGACTTCACTTCCTTGGAATGGATTTATCAAAGCTTTGATTCAAAGGGCTGGGGTGGTATTTCTGTCTTCTCCATTGACTCACCGTATTTTTTAAGCAAGGCAGATATTATATATCCCACCCATCATCAATCATGACCTCCCTCTCTATTCATTGCATTTTGCCAGTGGCACCGATGATGACCTAATGGCTGCATGGTTCAATTTGGCACTGCAGAGTTGGCTGTGCAATGTGCGTCTGCTTGAGTTAATGTGGCATTTACAAAGTTTTCAATGCATGGCAATGTGAAACAAAGGTGCGTTTCCCTTCCTTAGCAGTGCCCACTCAGTCACTTCCTACCAGTACTTCATTCCTTTATTTTTTTCCCCAGTGCTGTCCAGCCTTTTACAAGAATTTGAAAAATCCATTCTTTGCATGCACCACATTTTTCTAGCCTAGTGATATATTTCATCATGGCTTCCATAACAGATTTATGCCTGTTCAAATTCTTCCCTTTCAAAATTGTCAACCAAAGTGACTCAGTAGCCAAAGCTTACACACATGATGATGATTAGTAAAACATCTACTTACCGGGCCTAATCTCTCTAACTTACCCTGCAGTGGTGGAAGTTAAGTTTCCTTTCCTTGCTGCCAAGCAAATGTATTTGTTAAAAAAATATTTTATAAAATGCAGTAGAGGATGAGGCCAGTAAGTAAAGTGTGACTAAGCAAATGCCTTGACTTTTGCCGATGGGATAGTCAGTGACAAACGTACCAAATACAATCTATTTCTTAATCCTTTCCTTGTACTACAGTACACCGCTTTTCCCACGTCTACTTACGGCAGACAGATTGTCCGCATGATTGATTTTGTATATGTGACATGTATCATTCATTTGCCTAGTAGACAGGGCAAGACTGAAAGGCTTTTTGGAGAAGATCAGGGCCATTATCTAGTACAGCTGGCCCAGCTGCAGACTGAAGCTAAGTAAGACTAACGCGTATGACTAGGATGCCAGCTAAGCTAGCATGCCTCCATTAATTTAGCACATGAGAGAGAATAGTGCATAATGTCTAACTCATTAATGAGAGGTAATTGATTTTTATTTTCCCACACAAAGTGTCTGTTTATTTCTTATTAGGAAATCCTTCAAAAGAAAAAAAACCTTTTTTTAAACTGGTGTATTGTGTTTATTCTGCCTAAATTCCTTTCAGGCAATTAGTGGATTTGGTAAAGCTTGGCCCATGGTACTGTCCTCCTTTTTGACTTCCCGTGTGAAATCCTCAAAAGAAAGCATCATGTATGTCAGGCATTTGACTGGACCCCAATGGTCCATCTTAATGATCATGCCTTTCACAATTGCATCCCCTCTTTGCATGACTTATTCAATGAAGGGTCTGTACTGCCCAAACAGACGTTGCAATATATAATTATTAAAGTTCCAACGTGTTGGAACCTCCTTTATGAGTGCTTTAACTGGCATTCTATTCCTATATAAAATGATCCTCAACTGCTTCCAGGCTTTAAAAGAATGGCTGAAATTAGTGCATATTCTTCTGCATGTGGACAGTAAGTTGCTGACTCTGTCTTCTTTCCTGAGAAAGTTCTGTACAATGATGTTGATGTAGTGTGCCAAACACAGGACCCTAAATTAGCCACCATCTGTCATGTCCTTAACTATATTTCTACCATTGTCCGTGGCAGCAAATCCAATATTAAGCCCTCTTGTTTGCAGCTATTTAAAGACCTTCTTGTTAAAGTCATCGAAGATGTTTGCAGTTGTATGGGATTTCTGAATGGCAAACATGGCTTCTGTTACATTCTTCCAAGCACCATTAAAAATGTCAGCAGTGTCAACACCTGCAGATATCTTCTCTCTAAGCCCCACAGAAGAGATCCAGTGTGCAGTGATGCACATGTGAACAGTGGCTTGGCAACTGGTCCACATGTCTGTTGTCAGGTGGATAGTGTGAACAGCACTCTGCTGAAAAGCTTGTCCAACCAATACCAGGCATCTTGATGTAGCGCTGGAACAGCAACTCTGGCAAAATAGGTCCAGCTAGGAACCTTCCATTTTGGGAAGAGGCCTCCACAAATTCTAGAAAACCCACTCCATCCACGAAAGAAAAAGGGAGGAGGTCCAGCGCTAACATTTTACCCAGGTTTGCATTGTACAAATGTGTCATTGAGTGGGTGCATTCATACTGCCCCTCCTGCTTACACATACCAGGAAGAGTAGCCTAGATGTTTTCTTTCTTTTCTGGTGCCACTGATGCAGGTGGCTTCTTAAGAGCAGAAGGTGGTAGGCTCAATGTGCATCTCAGCAGGGCAGTCATTGTATGCTCTTGCCTTGTTGTCTTGACCTAAGTCTTGTGCCATTGCAATGTTGCTCATATGGGCGATACTACTGCCCTGCTGAGGACATGGCTGATTTGCGTAATGAAAATGGCACCCTCTTCTTCACCTTCCACTGTGATCAGACCGGATGTCCTGCTTTTACTTCCTTCACCAACACCACTTGCAGTTTTTTGACCACTAAGGTGCTCCTCCCAGTGGATTCTGTGGTGTTTTCTCAAATGGGTTGTTTGGTCTTGGGCACCATAGTTTGTACCAAGCTTACCTCGTCTAACACTTGCTCTGCAAATGAAGCATATGGCAACGTTTGGCTTCTTAATGCTAACCATAAAGAAGTTCCAAACTGGGGAGGTCCACTTTCTGACACTGGTGCCACTGCAAAAGTCAGAAAAAAAGTGGGCATTTTGACATTTGCTTCTCTACAATGCCAACTTCTACAGAGGTTGTTGTGGATGTAGGTCGCTGCCGGGGCCTTGCAAATATGAAAGCAGGTGATGGTGGTGGTGATTTTCTGTCCAACATGCCTCAGAGCAGGTTGAGCTGGGGTAATGTTGGTCTCCACTGGGGCTGGGCTCACATCCATGGTGACTAGCTCGTTATCATCCTCCACTTCTTCGTCCATAACTCAAAGGGTTTCAGTAACTTTTCTTTTCACTAGCCTCTCCTTGCATGTCTCAGACTGAGGCTGCTTCCAAGTGGAGTCTTGATCATCAGACGGGGGACTTGGAGAAGAAGATGGTGATGTGCCCCTACCACTTCTTTTTCAATCACCTGAAGTGCTCCTACTTCAGGAGGAATTACTATTGTTGGCTGTGGCTGTTGTTGTCCACTTAGCTAAGTGTCCGTCAATGATTAGGTACTACTTTGTGAAAGATATAAGTCCAATTTAACGTCATTGCTTGTCGGCATTGCTGTCATTAGTGTGGCTGCCTCTGTGCCAGACATGGGCTTGGGCCTGGAATGTGGTGGGTCCATTGATGCAGGAGTGCTGCTCCCAGCTTGCTCCCCGGAGGCTAGTGCAGCAGGCATGTGTTTTTGCCCAAAAAAGGTCTGGGGCGACATATCAGTGAAGGTAAACTCCTTCTTATTATTGGCCTCTTTCTTGGTAGCACCTTTCTTTGGGGCCATCTTGAAGCTGTCAGTTGGCAGTGGCACTTAGCTTCACAAGCTGAAGGGATGTCCGTGTTGTGTGGTCACGTGTCACATCATGCTGTCTGGTAGTACTGTGGGTGATGTCTATTATCTTGTGCACCTAAAAGCAAACAAGCACGAAGAAGATCAGTGAAACGTGGAATTGTTACAGTTGTACAAACAAACAATATCATTTAGTTTGGTTGCTTAAGGTGTAAATAAGTAACATTAAAGTATATTCATTCGGGCAACCACACCAACATACACTTTCATGTACACTCAGGAAGGATAAGAAAGAGCAACAACAACATACATATGTAACTGTTTGCTTTATGTGCATCAATTTGGGATGTGGCACTCCGGAAAGTACAGCTGACAATGGAATAATCCTTAGAAAGTTAATGCTGTTGGTCGGCTGTGCGTCTATAGTAGACATGGGGTTGATATCGGTTATTAGGAAAATAGGACAAAGAAAATGAGAAAAAAAACATGAAAAAAAGTTACAAAACAATTGTACTTTTTTTTAAAAACTACAAAAAAATTAATTAAATAAAAACATTGGAAACATTTTTTTTTTAAATGTGAAAACATTTAAATTAAATAAACAAAAGATTTGTAAAAAATTATCAAAAAAATACAAATTAAAAAAGTATAATTGCAGACGCACTAGGGGAAGGGGACTTCCATGAGAATTGAATCCCACTGGGATTTGGGACGCAAGGAGAGGTGCAGATGCAAAATGTAAAAAAAGTGTATAATATATAAATTATGAACATTGACCTACAAGGCCTCAAGCATAACACACAAAATGGCCACCAGCCACATGGTCAAACAACAAGCAAGAGGCATGGCCATAACAAATTGCACATGCAGGCCTATGGCAAAAGTACACTGGCTGTCTAGACAAAATGGCCACCAACCACATGGTCACCATAACAACAACCAGAAAGGAGGCATGGCCACAACAAAGAATACATGCTGTCCTATGGCAAAAGCACACTGGCTGGCTACACAAAATGGTCACCAACCACATGGTCAAACTGCAAGAAGGAGGCATGGAAAACAAAGATCATTTTCAGTCCTATGGGCACTGACTATACAAAATGGCCCCAGGCCACATGGCATGGGGAACAAATATAAATGGTGGCAAACACACTCACACACTGGCCAGATAAATGAGGCACAGTAACCCAGGAGAAAACAGCATTAATTCAGCAATGCCAAAATCGAAAATTAAATGGCATAACACATTTTACAACAACACACATCCTCCAAAGACATCAAATATATAGCCCCACCTATACATTAGTTGCAGGGGAAAAAAATGTGAAATACCCACAAAAAACACATTTCATAATTTAATCCAATACCATCCATGGCCTAAATTATATTTCAATTCAATAGACAACACAGAAACAGTTGTTTCATGCACCCGTAACTAGTTCTGCACCTACTGGCTGGTAGGCCCATTGGCAGACTATGCCACATAGTGAATTAAATGAATAATGCAATTTTATTAAAAATCCATGGAGAAAATGTACTGAACTGTGCAGAATCTTTCCTTTTTAAACGAAGGAAAATTACATGCAAAAAAAAATAACCAGGCCCCTACTGTAACTTCAGGCCACCCACAACAATAAATTTTAAAAATCGAATAAAAATTCAGATAAATCCTGGTGCATATTCACTACCAAACAACAACTTTTTAACTTACTTGTGAAATCTCAAATTCAAAGTCCTTAAATCCAATGGTATATATGCAGCAGTCAACAAGAGTGATCTTTCCAGCTCCAAATCCAAAGGAAAAGTGACCAGGAGATGGACAAAGCACTGGAATGAGGCTGCTGGACAGGAACAGGAAGATGGAGACTCTGGGGCACTTCCTTCCTTTTGGAAAAAAATGTTTTATAAAAATTGACTCCTCACACAAAAAAACAACATCAACGGAGATTTTTTAATGCCAATTTGTATTTTTTAGGAGATTTAGCTGCTATTCGTGGAGAGAATCTTTCCCAGGTTGCAGCCGCGATTGATGGCGCTAACTCGTGCTCGCGTATGTCACAAAGGAAGAGCCAGAACTGGCTGGTGCAGCCTAAAGCTGGGCTAGTGGCAGCAAAATCTCGCAGGAACACGTGGGTGGCTAGAAAATCTCGTGGGTGCTTGCGAGTCCCCAGCAAGTCTCTCATGGCACACCCACACGTGAAACTACATTTCGAGTCCGACAACAAAAAAACTCTGCTCCATTTCGGAGAATTATATTTTATTGGTACCTCCCCATTCTCTGCGGAATGTAGAGTTGTTGAATTCCAGAAACTCTGTGAGCAGAGCGGAGTTTTGTTTCAAATCGTAGTGCTGAGTATAATTCAATGGAGTGTTGTTCAGTGGTGTATTGTACAGAACAGTGAAGGACTGTCTTGTAGAGTCTAGTGTCGTAAAGTGAAGTATTTTAGAATGGAGTGGAGTAAAGTGAGGAAGCAGACAGTGTGCTAGATAGTGGATTGGCATGGCATGCCATATAGTGGAGTATCATACAGTGGAGCTGTGTGTAGTACAGTGCAGTGTTGTGTGGAGCAGTAGAGTTTAGTGTGGTACAGTGTAGTGTCATCGACTGCAGTATTGTAAAATGGAGTGTTTTGGAGAGGAGTGTTGTCGAGTAGAGTGACATATAGTGTTATAAAGTGTAATAGAGTGTTGTAGAGTGTAGTCGCATAGAGTGGAGTTCAGAGGAGTAGAGTGTCGTACAGTTCAGTGTTGTCAAGTGCAGTGTTGTTGAGTGGCATACAGTAGAGTAGGGAAGAGTCTCATACAGCATAGTGTTGTACAGTGGAGTCTGATCATTTATGAGAACATAGGACATGGTACAGTGTGCTATTTCTAATATTTTAAAGGTGGTGGATACATTGTAATTGACATTTATGACTATAACTTTATAATTTCAAATGTTTGTGTATGTTAAATTTGAATTTGACAGGAAAAAATGCAGTTTTTCTAACTATAACAAAGCTTTAACTTTCAGTTTTTTCTTTACATTTCAAAGGTGTTTTTTTAACTTTTACTAAAAATGTGTTTTAAATCGTAGAGTTCAGTGTCATTGAGTGGAGTGTTTCTATGAGGAGGGTTGTACAGTAGAGTGGACGAGTGTCATATGTAATTTTTTTTTTTTTAAATTGAGGTTTTTGCAACAGCATACAGCATAATCACGACCCATAAATACACTGCCATACAATTACTTGCTGCATAAAAACAACATAACAACTGAATCACATCAAAAAAACAAATTGGTAGGTACCTTCGTCTGATTAGCATATAGCATACATGTACATTTCCCGCCATGCTCTCCACACAACAGAAACAAATCTGTCAGCCCGTGAGTCTGTGAGTCCCTTTTAATCATTCCCTACAATTTCAGCACATTCAACATCTATGTCCGTCTGTGCCAATAGATAGGTTCTCAGAGGTGTCCAGATATCTGTAGGTCTGGAAGTTGACGCCAGTTCTTCAGCATATAATTCCAGCTGGTCTTGACAATATATCATGTCTTTTAATCACCCATCAACCTTTGGCACTAGCCTGCTTTCCCACGTGAGCAACACTTGCCTCTTTGCAAGTAAGAGGACCACTCGCACAAACCTTCCCACCGCAGCTTTGAGCTGGGGGATATACCCCAAAAGGCACTCCAATGGCGTACACCGTAAAACCTGTCCTGTTATAGCATGTATGGTAGCCACAACAGTTTCCCAATACTGAAATACCGGACCACACTGCCATGCAAGATGAAAGAAATCCACACCTCCCTGACCGCATCTCCTGCAAGTGTCGGAATCCCTAAGCCCCATTTTATACAGCTTATCCGGAGTCTAGTATACTTGATGTATAAACTTAAAGTGTATAATTCTCAAATTGCTGTTGGAGGTCAGTCGTCCCGTCAGCGCACAGATCTGCTCCCATTCCCCATCAGTGAGCATGGGGGTCAGTAGCGCATTCCATCGCTCCTGACTCCTGTCCGGCCTGTGGACTGTTTCCCCCTGAACCGCTTTGTATAACTTGGTGATCAACTTTTTCCTAGTTGGGGCTACTATCAGGGTTTCTAGTGCCTTAAGTGGAGCAGGCTCAGCAGGAAAAGTGGTATAGTGGTCCCTCACCGCTCGCTTCAATCTATAGCAGGTGTACCGAAAGAGCGGGGTGGGATTTTGGATGTAGTGTAAATCATCCTCCGTGATGTACCGTCCCCCAGCGTAAAGATCCCCTATATGGGTGATTCCAACCTCACGGAGAGCGGCCATGGGTCCATGTTCACGTGCCACAGACATTGCTGCATGCCCCTCGATAGGCAGCGCCGGCGCATATAGAGGGAGCTTGTGTGTTCGCCTACCAATCGCCAGACAGGCCTTAACAGTAGTGTCTATTGTATTTATCTCCTTCCTGGGCGTTTGTCTATGAGTATGTGTGATGACACCCCTCCTCCACAGCCACATGCGGAATATACTCATGGGGCTTAAACCAGTAATATGCATACTGCGCCTGTGTACACAAATAGTACACATAAAAATCTGGAGCGTTAAACCCACCTTTCTCGTAAGTCTGAGTTAGAGTATGCCAGCTAATTCTGGGCTGTTTATTCTCCCACACCAGCCTCAGTAATTGAGTTTGTACGGTTTTAAAAAAATGTTTTGTTAGCGGGATTGGAATATTGCAGAAAAGATACAAATACTTAGGGAGGATGACCATCTTAATCACAGCTATGCGATCCGCCAATGACAGCGGCAGACGGGTCCACCGATCAACCTGCTGTACTAAAGTGTTATAAGCCTGTCCATAGTTCACCGTGACCACCACCTTAGGGTCTCGATGCACCCATACCCCAAGGTACTTGACCGGTTCATCCTTCCATACCAGTGGGTATTCCACTTGTGGTGGGGCCGTAGCTGGCATTAGAGGGATGATGACAGATTTTGCCCAATTTATTTGTAGCCCTGAGAACAGCCCGAACCTGATATATTCTCGTATGATCTCGGATAGGTAACGCTGGGGCTCCCGAACAAAGAGGACCATGTCGTCCGCGTATAGGGAGATCCCTACCGGTCGATGACTAAAATTGAGGGCAGCATCCCTATGTCTCTGCCTTATCCTGCATGCCAACGGCTCCAGCACAAGGGCAGATAGGAGGGGGGACAGAGGGCAGCCCTGTCTAGTACCGCGCGCTATCTGAAATGGACCTGAAGTGAGGCCGCCCACTCGAACTCTCGCCGAGGCATCTGTATAAAGAACCTGTATCCAACGAGTCAAAATGAAGGGAAACCCCATTCTGTGTAATATGTGCAACATATAATGCCATTCTATAGAGTCGAATGCTTTTGCAGCGTCCAACAAAACTGCTACAGCCGACATGTCAGGATTAAGCACGTGGAACATGGCAAAAAGGGTGCGCAAATTGTGGGAGGTGGAGCGCCCAGGAATAAAACCAGATTGATCTGGGAGCACCAAGAGTGGCATCAGCGGCCGTATCTTAGTGGCCAATACTGTTGCTAAGATTTTGGCATCTACATTAATCAATGAAAGTGGACGATATGAGTTGCAGTGCGCAGGAGACTTATCTTTCTTAAGGAGAGTGATGAGCAGTGCCTGGCGCAGCGAAGGAGGCAGAATCCCCAATTCATGCGCCTCCGCATACATCTCTAGTAAATGCGGTATGAGAAGGTCTGCATAGGTCTTGTAAAACTCCGCCGTCAGGCCATCTGGCCCCGGAGCTCGATTGTTGGATAGGGATAGTATAGCTTCTCTGACATCTGTCTCATCGATGGGCTGGCTCAAATACTCTCTGTGGTTATTGGAGAGCCATGCACAGGCCGTGTTCTCTAGGTAGTCGTTAAGCGCTGCGTCATCCATGCCGCCACGTGTAGCATAAATATCTGCATAGAAATGTTTGATTTGTTCCACTATTTCATGGGGATTATGGTGTGCCGTCCCGTTACAATCTATAATGTGATCAATCGGGGGATTATCCGTTCTTGAACGCAATTTCCCAGCTAGATTCCTACCCGGTCTCCCCCCTTCCCCGTAGGCTCTAGCTACCTGACGCTTGGATAGATACCTTATTTCTGTCTCTGCTAATTTCCTGTGTTCCCCTAGTTGTTCGTGAATTTGCGCCAATCGAGCCACAGTTGGTGCTTGCTGATACTGTTTCTCAAGCTCCCTTAGCTTCCCCTCTATCTTTGTCAACTGCCCCCTGAGGTCCCTGAGAATCCCCGCTGAGGTACCTATACACACCCCTCTCATCGTCACCTTGAAGGCTTCCCATAGTGTTGCCTGACTGTCCACAGAGCCCACATTCAACTCAACGTATTGTACAATAGCCTTTCTAACAGTGTCGTTATAGATCGGATCTAACAAAGCCTCTGCTCTAAACCTCCATGTAAAGGGGCGATGCGGATTGGTGGGAATGGACACCTCAAGGACAACCGGGTTATGATCCGATAGTGTGCGCGGGAGTATACGAACTCCCTCCACCCATCCATTGGCCTCCTCATTCAGCAGCCAATAGTCCAATCGCGACCAGCTACCAAACGCAGGCGTTATGTGTGTGCCCTCCAACACTCCCTCATTCCGCAGTCGCCACACATCTACGAACCCCATCTCCTCCATTGCATCTCTCACACATTGTGCCACCCTCTGGGTCCGCGCCCCCGCTGGATTCGACTTATCCACTAAAGGATTGAGATGGGTATTCAGGTGCCCTCCCCAAAGGATCGCCGATGCAGGCCAAGTGCGCAGCGCAGTAAGCAGCTGTAGAAGAGGCGCCGTGTAATCCACAACGGGACCATACATATTCACTATTGTAACCAGCGTCGCTCCCAGTTTTCCCTGCACCATTGCCCACCGGCCCTCCGTATCTACACAGGTATGTATTGGCTGGAACGGTGCCCCCCTTTTGATGAGAATGAGAACACCTCTGGAATATGTAGAGTATGAGGATGCCAGCTGATAAGTCGCCCATCTGCATGCCACCCTATCCTCTGAGTACTTATTCAAGTGAGTCTCTTGTAAGAGAGCACAGTGTGTCTATCTAGTTGTGCCAGTACCTGCCTAATCTTCTTTAGGGTGTTCAATCCTCGAACATTCCAAGTTATGCCTTTATACATTGTCCCTGTCATCTGTGGTGAAACGACAAGCAGCCTACAAAATGCAACATTGTCCCGTCCATGCACACACAGCTATATACGATATCAAGAGCATTGCACTTCCCTTTAAAGTACCCACCATGCAATAAACAGAGAACACCCAACCCCTCCCCCACCCACTTCAGCAACTCCAACCTGCCAAAGACAAGACCCTCATGAGAAAAACAATCCCACAACAACAACAACCTATCCCATGTCAAGTGGGGTATGCCCATTGGGGGGTCGTAGCGGCAAAAATCCACTCCCCGATCTAGGTGGGAGGGGGCCGCCGAGCATTACTTCTACCCTCCCATCTGTGGCCAAGCCACCGGCACCACACAGGAAACACATCACAGGGCAGCAAGGATATACAGAAACCAGCAGTCCCATCATCATCCTGTTAGGGAAATCCCACTCCCTCTGCCATGCAGCACTGGAATCTCCACAGCGCCCCCGTGGCCCCATTATCATACTAACAGTCCTGATCAAATCAGTGCGTCGAAGGGAGGATAAGCTCCCCATCCCGGACAGGACACATGAAAACAATATGTTCCGTATGCGTATCACCAACCGCCCATAGCGTGTCTCTAGGCATTTGCTTTGTACACTCCCATACCACCACCCAAACTGTATGTGGCGGGCACAGAGCCCCTTACTGCTCAGTCATCAACGTCCGAAGTGTGGACCGGGGTTTTTTGCCTCCGACGCAGAGATCTAGCATAGTCCATGGCCTGTTTAGGGTTGACGACAATCTTGGCATCACCTGCCTTTCCTATGCGCAGCCGCGCTGGATAAAGCATCGCATACTTGATCTGTTCTTTCAGTAGTATCTTCTTCACGTCGTGGAATTCTTTCCGTGCTGCCTGCACCGTCGCCGTGAAGTCCGGATAAAATGAAAGCTCATTCCCCTGGTGTTTAATCGTGCCTTTTTGACGGGCAATGCGTAACACAGCGTCCCGATCTCTGAAATTTAACAACCTGACAATGATTGGACGTGGCGGAGTGCCGGGCGAGGGTCGCCCCGCCAGGGATCTGTGAGCTCTTTCCACAGCGAACATGGATGTGAAGTTATCGGCGCCACAGACGTCCCACAGCAGTGTCTCCATGTAGTCTTCTAAGCGACCCACATTCGTGGACTCCGGAAGGCCCAAAACGCGCATGTTATTGCGCCGAGACCGCGCCTCAATATCTTCAGTTTTTGCCTGGATAACAGCAAACAGTTTCGTGATGTCGGATGTTTTCGTGGCAACCTGCTGCAGCCCATCCTCAGCATCGCGCCACCTGTTTATCCAATTTTGCGGAAAAATGATCCATTCGGCCATTCAGAGCTTTAATCTTGCTATCTATGGCCTGCAAGCTAGCCTGGATGGCAGCCAATGATTTTTCGAGTTCTGTGGGGGTCGGAGATGTCGCATCTAGTTCAGAGTCTGATGTCGCAGCTGAAGTGGATTTACCCCCTTCCGTGCATCAAACGTGAGCCGCGGCTGATTTTTATCTGTTTTCCCCATCTTGTGCGCCTTGGCTGAGAAGTCCTGCACCAGTGGAGCACAGTGCCGCAGCCCACGCGGCGGCAGCCGTGCACCAAGAGTATACACCAAACTTCAAATGCCCACAATATCCAAACAGTGATGCTTAGTGCCTCCGCACCATGCCTCTCCGCACCGCACTCTATTTAGGATCAGCTTGCGCGGCCCCTAGTCACGGTTCCAGCAGCCACAGCACCCAGGAGTCACAGCCCCGAGAAACGGTGCCACCCCGGCAAGCAATGTCCCTGTGGCAGCGTAGGACAGTGACCAATGTCTCCAGTTTGTCTTTAGTTTCGGTCCCCGCACCATGGTTCAGCCAGTATTACACCAGGGTGGCTCAAAGTTGGAAGGTCGGGCCCAGCGACGAGCGATCAGCACTGCTCCCCTACACACAGCTGGGCCCCCCAGATCCTGTCCTGTCACAGCCCAGTTATTGACCGGGCTTCTCAGCAGCCGTGCCACTCTGCCATAGTCTCGATCCCCAACTCCTCCGCAGCCAGGCACACCTCGGCGCCGGGGCACAGAGACCTCTGAGGATGCAGGCTTAATTAGATGTCTGCCCCCTGTCCCAGGATTGATGACAACGGAGACACCGGCCTCTCACTCAGGCAAGCTCTGCCGACAGCGCGCCCGCCTCTGTCCCCGTGTGCGGCCTCTGCTCAGGATCGAAGCCGGCCGCTCACGTAGTGCGCTCACCCGGGCTCCTCGTGCGCGCTGCTTCGCAAAGCTGCCTCACCTCTCCGCTCCGGACCCCAGGATCATCATATGCATGCCCGCATATACGGCCGCGAATCCCCGCTTGTTCTCTTTCCTCCGATCAGCCCGCGACAGCGCACCTCACCGTCCGGACGCCGTCACGGAGCTCCAGAGTCGCGACTAGTTCGTTCCCGTAGCCGCCATTTTGTCAGGTCAGGGGAATGCCGCAATATTCATCGGCACTTCTGGGGCTCCGATTTCAGCGGCAGGCCTCAGCGTTAATTCACTCTATCCCCGCAGCATCCCCTCTTCCGATGCCACGGCGCATGGCCCGATGGAGGCAGGATAAATGCAGGATTTCAGTCGGTGGCCGGCAGAGCAACACTACCATGCGGCCATCGCGCCGAACGACAAGCCACGCCCCCCTGGACGAGTGTCATATAGTGAACTGTCACAGAATGGAGTATTGGAGAGTAGAATACAATGGGGTGGAGTAAAATGTCAAGGAGTGGAGTCTTCTACAGTAGAGTGGCATGGAGTGCATTACAGTGCAGTGACGTAGCTGCAGTTGAGTAAAGTGTCATAAATTGGAGTGGAGTATCATACAGTACAATGAAGTGGTGTGTCCTAGAGTGTGGGAAAGTCTTCTAGAGTGGAGAAGAGTGTTGTGCAGTGGAATGCTGTGGAACAGAGTTGGGTACAGAGTTGTACACTGTTATGTATGTGGATTAAGTGGAGTGCAGAGTCATGGAGTGGGATAGAGTATAGTATAGTTTGTTTTGTAGATTACAGTTGGACAGAGTGGAGGAGAGTGTGGTCTAATTAAGCAGTGCAGAAAGGAGCATCAAACACTGGCATAGAGTGTGATAAAGAATCATATATTGGAGTATATTTTACCTAGTCCATTGGAGTCATGTGGGATAGACTCGAATAAAGTGTCATAGAGCGTTGTGTTATGCTGTAGAGAAGAGTGGCATAGAGTAGAAAAGAGTGGCATGTTATATCATATAGTGTATTAAAGCATCATAGCGTGGGGTGGGGTGGCGTACAGCGGAGTGGGATGCCATTTGGTACACAGTTATAAAATGCCGTACAGTGGAGTAGAGTGTAATAGCAGAGAGCGGGTTAGAGTGTTGTAGAGTGTGCAGTCAACTTGAGTAGAGTAAAGTGCAGTACAGTGTGGTAGAGGAGCATGACATTGAGTGTCATTGAATTTATTGTCACAGAGTTGGGTAGAGTGGAGTGGTGTAGAGTGGAGATGTGGAGTACAGTAGAGTAGAGTGGACTAGTATGTGATAGATTTGAGTGCAGTTAAGTGGGGTGGAGTGGCATAGAGGGAGTTGCGTAAAGTATCATAGAGTGAAGTACAGTGATGCTTAGTGGCTTAGAGTAAAATAGAGTGATGTACACTTGCATAGAGTGAAGTAAAGGGTTGCAAAGTGGAGTGCTATAGAGCAGAGTGTTATGTGGTACAGTGGAGGGGCATAGATCACAACTGAGTGAAGTAGAGTGTTGAAGAACAGAGCAGATTGGAGTAGCATGGAGTGGAGTTGGATATAGTGGAATGGCATACTGTGAAATAGCCTAGAGTTTAGTAGCGTACAGTGGAGTGGAATACAGTGGAGTCATGTAGATTGCAGTGGCATACAGTGGAGTGGGTTAGAGTGGAATAGCTTACAGTGGAGAAGCGTAGAGAAGAGTGGCGCACAATTGAATAGCCTAGAATGGTTTGGTGTAGAGTGGAATGGTGTGCACTGAGGTGGCATAGAGTGTAGTCGCTTACAGTGGGGTGGAGTTCAGTGGAGCAAAGTATACTGGAGTGTTGTAAAGTGAAGTGGCATATAGTGTAATAGAAGGCAGTGGCGTACAGTGGTGAGGCGTACCGTGAAATAGTATATAATAGAGTAGTGTACAGAGGATTGGTGTATAGTTGAGTGGCGCACAATGGAGTGGAATAGAGTAGAATACCATACAGCGGAGTGCCATTGAGTGGAGTTGTGCACACTATAATAGCATAGAGTGGAGTGGATTACTTTGGAGTGGCATACAGTTGAATAGCATAGATGGAGTACTGTGGAGTGGAATGGAATAGTGTAGAGTGGAGTAATGTACAGTGGAGTGATGTACAATGGAGTCAGGTATAGTTACGCGATAGCGGAGTAGCATACAGAATAGGGGTGTAGAGTGGAATGGCTTACAGTGGAACAGTGTACAGTGGAGTAGCAGACCAAAGAGTGGTGAACAGTGGAGTGGCAAAGACTTGAGTAGCATATAGTGCTGTGGGGTACAGTGGAATAACATACAGTGGAGTGGCGTAGAGTGGAGTTGCAAACAGTGCAATAGCATACAGCGGAGTGACATAGAGTTCAGTGGCCTACAGTGAAAAAGTGTAGAGTGGAGTACAGTGGAGTGGGGTACAGTAGAATAGCTCATAGTGGAGTAGAATACAGTGAAGTGGCCTACAATGGAGTGGTGTAGACTACAGTGGTGCATCATGGAATGATGTAGAGTGGAATACCATACAGTGGAGTGGCGTAGAGTGGAGTTGCATACAATGCAATAGGGCAGAGTCGAGTGGCAAACAGTGGAATAGCATAGAGTGGAGTACAATGTAATGGCATACAATGCAATAGCATAGAGTGTAGTAGCGTACATTGGAGTGGCGTTTAGTGCAGTGGTGAGGACTGGAATGGCATACAGCAGAGTGAGGTAGAGTGAATTAGCATACGCTTGAGTGCAGTAGAGTTGAGTGGCATCCAATGGAATAGCATAGAATGGAGTGGCGTTGAGTGGAGTGGCTTAGAGTGGAGCAGCATACAATGGAGTGGCATACACTGGAACAGCGTAGAGTGTAGTGGAGTACAGTGGAGTGGCACACAGTGAATTAACATATAGTGGAGTAGCATACACTGAAGTGGTGTACAGTGGAGTGGCATAGACTGGAGTGGCGTGCAATGTAGTGGGGTACAATGGAATACTATTCAGTGTAGTGGCATAGAGTGGAGTTGTGTACAGTGTAATAACATAATGGAGTGGTGTAAAGTGGAGTGGCATACAGTGACGTTTCATAGAGTGGATTGGCGTGGAGTGCAACAGCGTATAGTGGCATAGACTGGAGTAATGTACAATGTAATGCGGTACAGTGGAATATCACACAGGGTAGTGGCTTAGAGTAGAGTTGTGTAGAGTGTAATAGCTTCGAGTGACGTGACAGAGTGGAGGGCGCACAATGAAGTGGCATAGAGTGGAGTGGCGTAGAGTGGATCAGCGAATAGTGGAGTTGAGCAGAGTGGAGTGTAGTAGAGTGGAGTGGCGTACAGTGGAGTGGGGTACAGTGGAGTGCTGAACACTTAAATGCAGTGTGGAATATAGAATGGTGTAGAGTGGCATAGAGTGGAGTACATACGTGTACAGGTGAAATTGGCCTGTAATGTAGGTTATGGTATTCAGAGTAAGGCAAAACAGTGCATTGCACTGTCTTGCAATTCTTCAGACTTACCAAGCAATGCAGGGTAGCACATGGTGGCCTTGCCTTACTTTGTAAATTTGACTAAAGTATTGACTTGTCCATGCAACACAATATGTGACAGAAGGGTAATGCAATGCAATAGAAGAGGTATGCCTTTGTTATATAGTGTAACAAACATATAACAAACCTCTTATCTGACCTATTTCATTTCAACAATGGTAATCACTCATAAGGCGACATTTCCCCATAAACAAAATCTCATCATATATACATTTTCTTATGATTTTTTTATTTATCAAAAACAGTTATACTCTGTTGTTTTTATTGATATAATTGTTATTTTCTTTTTTTTTTAATATAAGTGCTCAAATTGTCATGGAAAACATTTATAAATACTCACAAATACATGTAATTATGTGTGTTATTAGACAATAAAAGAGCAAATCTCTAAATAGTGGTAACCCCCACACAAAACCATCATACCTCCATTCTCACCTCTCATTCTCTTCAAACATACTACCAAACATACCACACACAAAAACAATTGTGACAATAAAATACACAACTTTGACAAGATCCTACTGGCTATTGCTTTTAAACATGATTTACATTTCAACTGTGACATTCAAAAAAAGGAGAGATTTTTCTTATAGCTTCTGATTAGTTCTTGTCTCATCTGTGTCTGGGGTAGGATTCCCAGATGTGTAAAAGATGGTCTATGCACGTTTCGGTGAAGAACAAATTCTATCACCTTCTTCAGGACCAAATGAACAAACATTTCATTGTATCTGTATAGTGCCCTGGGGGGTTATATGGATTGGTTGACGTAAGATTGTCTCTGATTCAACGAGATGCCTTGTCTTCAAATGGTAGTCATCATATGGCTATGTTCTCAGAAATTCATATTTCCGTGTTGATATATTGTGGGCGATGTATTTTCTGTCCCCCACCGGGGCTTCAAAACGACTTGTTTCAAAGACAACTCCAATTTATCAATCGTCCAGCTTCTATATTAAAGTCTTATATTTCCATCTATACTTAGGCAAAACTGTCGATTACACGGTTTTTGATAGTAGTCCCATTGTCTCAGAATTTGAAAAAGGTATTATCTCTATATTATCCGGATGTATTCAGTTATGTTGGTTCGGTATTCCTTTTTGTGTGCACTGGTCTGCGTAGAGTCATTTTCTTTTTTTTTTAAACAGACTTTATTAGGTCACAGAACAAAATGCAGTCAATCCCCGCCTCCAATACTCCGCCCTCCAGCCAAATCAGGACGTAGTGCAGTGACCGCCCCACCACACTGACCACAGCTGTACAACATTCACCCCAACAGTATCTGTGCTACAAGGTAGTGCATCCACCAGAGTAATCCACAGTGAGTGTGCGATAAAGCCAAAATACCCCCCGACCCATCCCCTAGCAACCCCCCCAACAAACCCCCCACTCTACCCACCCACCCAAGCATGTCACCAGTATCTATCAGAATTACATGTACATCAAAGCCTCACCCACCACTCGTCGGAAAGCCCTGGTCTGCGTAGAGTCATGTAGTCTCCCCCTCCTCTTGGACCTAGAAGCACACAGGGGGCACCTTCTTCTTAGTACACCATTTGTTATATCTTGTGCCACTGTATACCGTGTTAACTTCAAGGTATAGCATGAAATATGGCGATGACAATTAAAAGGCAGCCATTTTGCTTTTAGTACACTTTGGCTGTGTTCTAGGTTAGGGCCTTAGATATAGGTAACTAGTAGGTTTTATTCTTGTTCCCTACCTACAATCATATTATTAAAGTGGTAATAGGCAGGTAAATATTTTTTGCATATTTTTAAATAAGTTTCCACAGTGCTGCACTAGTACTTAGTAAGCAGCTATTTTTTTTAATGTTTCTTTTACTTTTGATCTTTCTTTTAAGTTGTGCTGTAATTTGTATATATTACCTCAGTCCTGCATAGAGTTGTTTTTTAATAATTAAAATGTCAATTTTTTTAAATACACTGCAGTACACTTTATTTGTTGAAATATAGTGCATTACAGTGGGTTTTGTTTTTCAATTTTTTAGCATAATTATTTATTTTTGCCTTTTTAAAAGTACTGCGGTACTACCTGGGCAGTAATGTAAGGTGATCAGCAGAAAGAAAATATTTATCACAATATATATATATATATATATTTTAAATGCTGTGAGTCAATACAGGACAGACAGAATCTCTGCTTGTTTCCATACATTCCGTGGTACAGCATTCTTTACTCTAACTTACATTAAACTGACTAATATCTTTTTTCAAGAATTACCAACTGCTTTTTCTCTATGTTTCATTTTTCACTACAGGTTCTGTTTTTATTATTCCATGAAAATGAAAGAGCAAGAGATCACGGATTTAGGTAGTTTGTGGGAAGAGTGATGGTGTGACATGTATGAAAGGAATACACGTTGCCTTGTAGTATCCTTATAATAGACGTCAGGGGGTTCTGTAGGCCAAATATTATTGTACTTATAAACCGCTATCACATGAAGAGATTAAAGGAGTCTCCAGCATTTGCTAAAGTAAAAACAAGGCATGTTAAAAATTCCACAGCATTTGGAGCTATCAGGTACCACCAGATGCAGACTACTGCTGTAAATAAAACAGAATAGGATTAGTTACACTTTTTAAAAATGGAAGCTCTTTCCAAGGAATAATGAGGTACAAACAGCAATGCTTTTGGTCAGAGCCTTACAAAATAGTATCACAGGTGAATTGTGCAAACGTGGCACTGATATATATTGTATGTATATTTGCCATATTATGCCTATATCTTGGATATACATGTCACTATATTACATACCGAAAAGACAACAAAAATCTGACCTCTAAAAACGTTTACCAACACAGTTAACATCACATAATGATGCAATCACTTACCATGTCTGCTGGGATTGTTTTACTTTTAAATTCAGACTATTAGAACGAATAATGTGCACTACTATTACAAAAACCGAAAGACTTTGAACTTCCTGGAGGGTCTTCTTTCTTACAACTCAAATCCTCTATCAAAACTTCACCTCAATCAACATAGTATTAACACCATACATATCATCATCTACCCCGGACCTGATTAACCCATTCCTTCTTACCTTCTAACTTTCCAACTATTCCTCCTCATTCAAGAACCTCTGCATTGAACCTGTCATTCATCTGCAGGCAAATATGCAACTGTGGACAATTTGATTACTCCTCTCAAAAGTGCCACAAATTCAAACTTGGAGAAACACTCCACAAAAAAGCATAGATTTGATGCTCCTTCCAGTGCTGACATCAAGCTTTTGAAAAACTGCATCACACTCAGATAATCAAATTCCACTGCAAAAGTCAATTACGACCAAACCACCATCACAAAAGCAAACAAAGTGCAGTGCTTTCAGAAATTATTCTGCTACCCACTAATAGAAATCCCCACCCACATTCAATAACAATTTTGACTCTAGAAATTAATCCTTTATGGACAAAACATTCAAATTCCTCTTACCTCTCTGCTGTTTTTCAGTGATGCACCCAACTGGACGGTATGCCAATCACAAATAGACCTCACCAATATCCTGACATTCTGAAAATCAAGCTCCAACAACAGGCTTCATATCAAATTTTTAGTTCAGCCTTCTGAAACCAACTCTTCAGTTCTCCAGCAAGAACATGCAAATACAATGGGGTGTGAGTGGGGATGAGTTACAACAGCCCACAATTTTAAAATATCTTCACTTATATCTCTGCATTAAATTTACATTTGGGACATTTTAAAAAGGCCACAAAACCCAGCTCTTCCAATTTGTAAATGAACTAGATATCTCATAAATTTCAACCACCCACCACCTGATCTGTTCCACCGCTGTGAGCTATCTCCTCTTTCGTTGTGCAAAAGGGATCTGAAGCTAATAAAAAAGCAGCTTACATATTGTACAAAAAGAACTTATGTAGAAGAAGAATATACCATAGGTATGTGAGGAAAGCAGTGTAATGATGAAACCAGTACAATTATTACAGCACACGGAGGTAGGGCTTGCCTGACATCAAGATGGCCGCCAACTGAGCGAGCTCCAACAGCCATCAAAGAATCCTGCAGAAATCCGCTCTATCCGGAGGCTTCACTGCCTCTAACATAGCGCATGTGGTTGCAC
The DNA here is from genome assembly GCF_964204655.1 of Triturus cristatus. NCBI lineage: Eukaryota > Metazoa > Chordata > Amphibia > Caudata > Salamandridae > Triturus > Triturus cristatus. Next base: position 1,626,893,062 of record NC_140589.1, on the reverse strand, counting down.
TAATAATAAGCTTCACAACAAGGTCTATTTTAGTGTTGCAGACCAAATTTGAGGTCGGATCTGGCGTTGCGGCCTGGCTCGAGTCAGCGAGTGAGTGGACGTGGCTGCGACGCTGGAGGCGTACACTGGCCGGAAAACAACCCAGAGCTCGCAAAACGACACCCCTCTGAAAGCTGCATGTCTGAGGACAGTGGGACCGGGCATATCGGAAAGCTGTGTGCTGGGACACCAGCCGGTGAGTGTGGACTCATTGTGTGCATGGACAAGGCCCTCCAGCACCCAGCGAGAGAGGCGGCAGCCCCGCACCAATGGCGCAGGCATCAGAAAGCTGCAGTGGCTGCGGCAACCACGTGGATCACGACCCGCTGAGGGGGGTGCAGGGCTGCATAAGTGAATTGACAGATAAGCAGCTGGACACAGTGCTGAGCTTGCTGAGGGGATACCATTGCGCACACGACCTCCATGAGCAAAGCCCTGGGAAACAGCAGGCCTCATACTGAGAGGCAGACAGCAGCATCAGCCAGTAGTGTGTCAGGGCTCACCTCCAGGATATACGTGGCTGGCTGATTGTGTGCCACAAAGCAACGGATAGATCTTTGAGCCTTAGTGTTCTTGACCTGGGGCATGGGCTGGGCTTCCCTGCTACGATTGGAGCCTGGGCGCTACACGTGCATTGTGTATTCTGGGTAGAAAAGCTGAACTACACAGGTAAAGAGTAGTGAAGTTGCTGCATGGAGTGGTGTGAATAGACAACTGAAACCATGTACTTTACAGCTTCAGCGACCGGTGGGCTCCCGTAGCGTGCTTCACTGCAGTACCGCTCGCCAACCCACTTGCACAGCGGGTAAGCCCATTGTAAAATTGTAAAATTGACAACAATATCCAGTATGGGGAAAAGTGACAAGCTGCTATCCAAACTTCAATTTGAAAAGCGCGAATCCACAAGAAGTAGGGATGAAGATACAGAAGTGACCCTACCGACGCAAGATGCTGTACCTGAAGAAATTGAGGGTGATCTGCACCAAATACTAACTAGCATGCAAAAGAGCCTCACCATGATAGATGGCAAAATAGACTTGTTGTCTTATCGAATGGACAGTATGACCGAGCGCATCGATAAGCACGCAGAGCGCCTGGACATGGCATAGCGCAGAATCTCAGAAGCTGAAGATGCCCAAACTGAAACGAATAAAACTCAAAAACAAATAGAAAAGCTTCTACTGAATATTCAGGATATTCAGGCACGATCACGGCGCAACAATATTTGCATCACGGGGTTGCCAGAAACTATGGCTACAGGCAACATGGAACAGTTCACTGAGCAGCTGTTGGCGTCATTTCTTGGGTGGGAGACCTTCTCCGCAGTCTTCATAGTGGAGAGTGGCCATCGCTACTTGGCCCCTAGCCCCCCCCCCGGAGTGGCTCCGGGTCCAGTGATAGTGCGGCTACTAAATTACAGGGACAGGGACGCAGCGCTGTGCAGGGTGAGAGAACTGCGTGTACTTCAACATGAGGGCTCGACGCTGTCCCTGTTTCCGGACTTCACTCCCATGGTACAGGAAGCAAGGAGACAGTTTTCTCCTGAAAAAATGCAAGCTGCGTGAACTCAACATGGACGATGCAATGTTGTACCCCACTAGCCTATAGGTCATATTGAACGTCAAATAGAAAATCTACATAGACCCTAAGGCACTGCAGAGAGCTCTTCAAGATCACACTAGAAAAGGTGCAAGCAAGGGTCCCACAGATTCGAATAGGGAAGAGGCAGGAACAAGGAGCGATATGGACAAACAAGACTAACCTGGGGCACATAAGCCCCCGGTGCGGAATGCTGCAGACCTATCCAGTGTGTGTCACTCACAGCACCATGATGACTGAAACATACGGACTGGTAAAATGTAGCTGCAAATTTGATAGAATAATTATATCAAGCAGACAACTGTTATGTCAAACGTGAGTTATCTTGAAACCTTTGGAAGTAATGTTTTATAATATAGATGGTAAGATGTCGGAAAAAAAAGGGAAACGTAGGAAGGCCTCCTTCACCTCAGAGTGCATTCCACAACAAAGTGGTTGTTTAGACAGGGGGGAAGGGGAGGGCACCACGAGATGGTTGAAGTTAGCCATGTCATCTGTTTGGGGATGTGGCATGGGTGGGCTTAATTGCTCAGTTATTAAAGCAATGATGCAATGTTAAAATGATGCGCAGATCAAGCTTTAACAGCTTATTACCAAAACACTGTGGGATAGTAGACAACACACTCAGATGGAATTGGCGGAGGTAATAAAAAGTATGTAGACACAAATTTGAACCTAGTGACATGGAATGCAAGGGGGGCTTAACGATAAGCCCAAGATCCAGAAGGTTGTCACGTATTGGAATAGGCGCCATATTGATGTGGCCATCCTACTCGAAACCCACCTAACACCATGAAGCAGGATACTGACACAGCGCAGCATGAAGGGCACTTGTATCGAATTGAGCTTTACCACACACTCCAGAGGGGTTCTGATCTGGATAAAGAAAGACACAGGTCTGCAAGTGCAGATAATTTGCTGTGATACCGGTGGGAGGTATGTAGTGGTAAGATACTATAAGGGCAGTTTCTAAGTGCTTCTGGTGGGCATCTACAGCCCTAATCATGAGGACCCACAGTTTTACTGACCATTGTAAGTCCACACTAAGCAGTTCTCGCATATACCGCAGCTCTTGGGTGGGGACAGTAATTGCATTCAAAATCCTGACTTGAACAGATCCGAAGGGCCCCCTAGACGGCCATCAGCTATGGCTAGGGCCATAGCAGCAATTGCCGACACAGAGACCTTGATTGACGTATGGCGTCACCGTTCTCCGATGGGTAGGGAATACACGCATTACTCTACGGTACATAATACGCACACGAGAATCGATAATTGGTTCGCTTCACGCATTTTGCTACCTCACATAATCGAATTTGAACACATGCCACGCACATATTCTGACCACTCACCGGTATGCATACGCTTGAGAATTTCAAATTTGAAACCCAGGAGAGTGGAGATTCCCCCAGTACTCGCTACTGGATACAGTGTTCCATGTCGAGCTTGAGACAGCAATAGATGACTTCTTTAGCACTAATCTAGGCAGCGTCCCCAAGATGAGCACCATATGGGAGACATTTAAGGTGTATATAAGAGGGGTAACGATTGCCAAGCATGACAGTGTTTTACGGTCAATCAGAACGCAGTTGCAAAAAGTGGAAGGGGAACTAAAAAGCTTAGAGCAGCAGATGCATAAAAACCCGAACCCACGACATTATCATTAATCAGTGCAAAATAGGGGAATACCATGAGCTAGCTGATGCAGAGGATAAACACGTAGGGAAATACGCCACAGTGAGGGTGTGTGCTGAAGGGGAGCGACCCAGTGCCACACTAGCAATGCTGACCAGGCCTGCTATAAATACTACAGATATTGAGCAAATGTATAATGACAGAGACGAGACAGTTAGCGATGCACCTGAGATTGTGGAGGTATTCTATAACTACTATGCTAAATTGTACACCTCGCGAAATCCCAGGCAAGAAGAACCTGACGAGGCCTATCTGGCCCATGTTGCAATGAAATGGCTCACTAACTCGGACAGGGAAAAGCTAATGGCCCCACTCTACCCAACAAAACTAACAATGGTACTAAAAAGTATGGGGAACGATAAAGCACCCGGATCGGATGGGCTTACATTCGCATTTTATAAAGCATACCAGAAACTCTTGATACCACACTTAATGAAGCTCTTCACCGAAATGGCCGGTGACAGCATCATGCCACCTACCATGCGGGAAGCCACCTTGATCGCCCTGAAAAATGCCATTACACTGTGCCTCATACAGACCCCTGTCCCTTCTCAACACAGACACCAAATTGTTCACAAAGGTGGTTGCCAATAGGCTGGCCTTGATGCTTCCCGCCCTAATCGGAAAAGAGCAAACGGGTTTCGTGAAAGGGCACTCTTTCACTAGCAATGTGCGCACCATTTTTGGTGCTATAACGCACACTGACCCAGAGGTGCAGGCTGCAGCCCTCTCTTTGGATGCAGAGAAGGCATTTGATTCTGTAGAGTGGAAGTTCCTATATGTAGTACTAAAGTGAGTGGGGGTGGGAGAGGTGTTCCTACTAGTGGAAGTTTTATACGCAAAACCCACGGCGAGGTTGAAGGTTAATGGGCTAATCTCTGAGCCAATTGCCATCACTAGGGGTACAAGGCAAGGGTGCCCGCTTTCGCCCTTACTGTACGCGCTGGTGGCAGAGCCCCTGTTAAGTGCCATAAGAGAATATCATTCTCACCGATTCCAACACTATAATTTAATTATATCAGCGTATGCTGATGACATGCGGTTATACATACGCAACCCAGAACAGAACATCAGACCACTGCTACAGGAGGTAGAAAGATTTGGGCATCATTCAGGACTGTGAATCAATTGGCACAAATCAATGATTATTCCCATTACTCCCAGCACAGTCCACACTAACATAGAATACCCTATAGAATCGACCATGGAACCAGTCAGGTACTTGGGTATTTAGATACACACTGACCCAGAGGTAGTTATGAGAGAAAACTATGGAAGAGCAGTACAACGACTCACAGAGGCAATTGACAAATGGATCAAACTTCTCCTATCTCTACTAGGCTGCATTGCAATCATGAAAATGATAGTGCATCCCAGGTTCCTATTTTTGTTTGCACATATTCCAATAGAACTTTCTAAATCCTTCTTTTGTACCTTGAATTCCCAGATGGTCCGCCCAGCATGGGCGGGTAAGCAACCTTGAGTGAAATGGGAAATATTGACAAGACCCTACGCGGAGGGAGGGTTAAATGCGCCAGACCTAGAGACATACTATAGGGTAGCGCAGCTACTACATACACATTATTGGATACATGGTCCTGCTACTCTCCCTCAACTGTACATTGAAAAGGTTGAAGCAGGTCCCGCCTCGTTACCTATGCACTTAATGCACAAATCGCAATGCAGATTCCACATAATAGATCCCGTTGGCTGTGCTAAGTCCCAATTGAGACAGATAGCAGATAAGCAGCATATATCTATACTCTACTCCCCAGAACTCCCTGTGGAGTGATGTGCGTGGCTTCCACTAAGCAAGGATAAAGCAGTCCTCAAGACTGTCGACACCCTGCACATTAAACAAATGGCAAATTTCTTCCAAGGGGGGCTATTGGAAATGTGGGAACAAGCTCAAGCACAAATACCACAATCAACTATGCTAGACAAATATCAGTATCACAGATTGAGGCAGGAAATGTGTTCCAGATTGGGTGAAGACATGGCTGAGCCGCAAGAACTACTCTCACTGACACATTTGCTACAGGCAGGTTCACCGCAAAGGGGGATAACTATCTTATATGCACTTTCCAGGCAATGACAGAACCCAGCTCTAAACAAAATACAGCAAGAATGGTCAGACGAGTTAGGCACGGAGATTACCGACGCACAATGGTCATACTGTTACGTCGTACTAAGACCATATCGCAGAATGGCAGACACAGAGTAATTCACAAGAAATATTTGCATAGAACATATTACACTCCTGTCAGGATGCATAGATATGGCATTAGAGAAGATGATGTATGCCCACGCTGCGTTATGTTATGTTATGTTATTAGAACTTATATAGCACACAGCTACCCTAAGGTGTCCCGGCGCTTGCTGTAGTTCTCCCAACACTTGCAACGAAAGAATCAAAACTACCAAGTTTTGAGCGCCTTCCTAAAGGAAAGAAGATCCTTAGAGTTCCTTAGTTCAAACGGAAGCTGATTCCAGGCCCTAGCCGCTCCTGCCACAAAACTTCTCCCACCCCATCTGGATTTCCTTATGATGGGAAGGATGATGAGCTTTGCTCCCAGGGAGCGTAATGATCTTGCTGGAACATACCAACGAAATTGTTGTCTTAGATGTAGAGAGCCTGTACCCTGCAAAGCGCGAAAAACTAAACAAAGAGCTTTGAATAGAATGCGCTTTTTTATAGGTAGCCAGTGAAATTTCCTTATGGCGTCTGAGATAGGGGTGGACCTTGATGTTCCCGTAAGCAGCCTAGCTGCTGAATTTTGGAGCATCTGGAGTTTATGAAGGTTACCTTCCTGCGTGTTCAGATGAAGACTATTGCAGTAATCAAGGCGAGACAGAATCAACGCTGTGACCACGGTAAATTTGTATTCTATAGGTAAAAGCGGGAGCACTTTCCCCAGGCTCCTGAGAAAGTATGAGGTAGATGAAACTACCGCATTCACCTGGGCTTGCATAGAAAGGCATTTGTACAAAACTACACCGAGATTTTTAGCTTTTCTCGAGGGGACTGGAAGGGTGCCCATAGATTCCGGCCACCAACTAGGGGTCCAAATATTGGCGTTATTGCCAAAAAGCATCACTTCCGTCTTACTTGCATTGAGCTTTAGACAATTTTGTGACATCCAATCCCCTACCACCCTCATACAATTATGTAGTCTTTCCCCTGATGCCCTCTCCTGGCCTGGAAGCATGGAGATTACAATTTGAGTGTCGTCAGCATAAGATGTCAGAAAAAAGCCGAACGACTTCTTCCGAATACCGCAGGTCCACAACCGGTCCATCAAGACTCCATGATGGACCGTGTCGAAGGCCGCGGAACGGTCAAGCAGGATCAGTACGGCCTTACCACCTTGATCCAAGCCTCGCCTAATTTCATCCGTTGATTTGAGAAGAGCAGTCTTGGTACTGTGTCCTTCTCTAAAGCCAAACTGAGTGGGATCAAGGGCATTAGTATCACGCAAAAGATACTCAGTTTGTTATTCAAATGTTTTTCCACCAGTTTCGCCGGAAGGGGAAGACGTGAGATAGGGCGAAAGTTGTTTGGGTCATTCATGTCCAAATTGGGTTTCTTCAGCAAAGGACAGACCGAGGCTGTCTTCCAGCGTTTAGGGAACTGGCCAAGAGTAAACATAGCGTTGAAGATGTTCGTCAGTATCAAGGCTAAGGGTTCAGGTGCCAATTTTGCTATTGCCACAGGGCAGGGGTCATAAGGTGACCCGGATTTAGCAGTAACCAGGGAATTAAGGGTCTCAGAGTGTGTTATAGGAGGAAAAATATCCAAGGTGGATTTTAGCTCCGGACCGGCAGTCAAGCCAAAGTTGGTATTGACCGGGTATTGACCGGGTCTTTAAAGGTTTCGAAATTTTTGCCACTTTATTCTGGAAGAAGATGGCAATTTCCTCACAGAAACCTCTTGTCGGCGTTAAAAGAACGGACGATGGATGCACCAGTCTGGTTACTATGTTATAAAGTTCCTTAGTGGAATTACTTGCAAGCTTGGTCTGGTGTGCAAAAAATTCCTTCTTAGTTCGCAGCAATAGGAGTTTATAGCACTGGATACTTTGTTTATAAGTATCTTTGGCAGCTGAAAGATAACCCTTTCTCCAGGCCCGTTCCAGCTGTTTACAAATTAGTTTTTGTGACTTCAGATCTGAGGAATACCATGGGGCTGTAGGTTTTAGCCTTTTAGGGATGATGATTTTTTTAGGAGCAAGAGTAAGGCAAACCTCCTCCAGCCAAGATGTATATATGAATCCACATCTGAAGGGAGGGGTTTCTGTGTGGAAAGAAGAAGATCTCTAAGGTCATTTCCAACAACCTTATTCCAAGATCTAATTTCCTTAGGCTATCCCCCGTGGAGGTTCTACCCTGTTCTTTTCCACATCTTACCTCGAACCTGACTGCATGATGATCAGACCAGGCCAAGGGAAGGATCTCAGTAACCGAGATCTGTGTGGAGTTAGAGAAGATCCCATCTAGCGTGTGCCCAGCCTGATGAGTAGGATCCTGCACCAGTTGTTTAAACTCCATACTACCCATAAGGTCAAGCAGTTTGCCAGTGTCTCTGTCCCCATTCATTTCTAGATGAAAATTAAAATCACCTAGCAAGGTAAATGACTCCCTGGACAGACCGTCTTCAAGTAAAGTCCTACCTCTGTTAGAAAAGGGCTCCTAAGACCCGGAGGTCTATATATTAAAACACCCCTAAACGTGTGGCCATAGTGAAGGGTGAGGACAAAAGACAGGGTTTCGAAACAGGAATGGACGGTTGTATCAAAAGTGGCTTTGATGGAGCTATCATAGAGCACAGCCAGTCCTCCACCTTTCTTAGAGGGTCTATTTACAGTGTAACAGGAAAAACCAGGAGGCGTGGCCTTCACTAAATCAGGTCCCGAAGCCTCGTCCAACCAAGTTTCCGTGATAAAAGCTAGTTTAATATTATTATCCTCAATTAGTGAAGCACACTCGACACTGTGTTTGACCAGAGAGCGGGCATTAAGTAACAAGCATTGAGAAGCAGCCGTAATTTTGCCATTAGATAGATTGGAGCCCAGCTCCCGGGCTTCCTCAAGCGTTTTGCCAGCGCCCAGCTCTGGCAGAGTTGTACCGCAGGCCGTACACCAAAGAGGTGTGAGCTCCAACCCAGAACCAGGTGAAACAACCACACAGTCCGGTTGCTTGGTAGCCTTGTTGAGAATTCGTAATTGTCTGCTAGAGTAGGTAAGAGTGGTTGCACCAAGGGATAGTTGGACAGGGATTTTGGCGCATGGCGCGGCCGGTGCGCGGACGGGCGCAGACGGGCTTGCCTTAGGCGCGCCTTTGGCACGCCAGCGGCACGCACGCGCCATGCGTGATTAAGTACTGGTGAGCCCTGAAGCGCTAGAGCGCGAATCGCGTCCCCACCCAAGATGGCGGGCGCAGTCGATCGTCGCCAACTCGGCAAGGCTGTGCCCAGTAAGAAAGTGCTGAAGTGCAGGTAAGTGGGGTGATACCACAATCGGAGCAGAGCGCAATGACCCCAGTAGCAGCAGGAAGAGTTAACTAAAAACATTAGTTTAAAATTCTAAAACAATAGCAGTAATGCAGTTAAAATACTTCGCAAGATCCAATAATACCGCAAATGCAGTGCTCAAGAGAATGGTGGTGGGCAATGCCGGTTTTATGCATCTAGCGTGGGAATGTCCAGGCGTGAGAGAATTCTGAGGTGAGATATTCGCGGCACTGAGTGATATGCTGGGAGAGCAGCTGCCTGAGGCCCTAATGATTCCTCTGCTGTGATTTGACAAAGACATCCCCAAATCAAGCCGGAGGCTGGCGACAATTGGCATTCTCTTGGCAAAAAGGAGAATCGCTATGCGAGGGATGCAGGGTCCGGTACCCAAACTACAAGATTGGCACACAGACATAGCATACTGCTCCACACAAACAGATAATTACAATGCCCTACTTTCAGTACGAAGTAGACTTAAAAATATATAGAGCCCCTATCAACAGTGCCTAACACGGAAAGTTGCACATAATGACGAGAATACAACATTAGAGGCCCCGGGTACTGGGTAAACTGCATTTAGGAACAAGGGGGTAAAATATGCACATTGTCACTTTAGTGAGAAACCAAGAAGGTCAGCCATTGCCACGAAAGGAAGATGCATGCATACGAATGTAAGGAAGGGGGAGACATAACAGTAGTCCCACCCAGGTGAGGACTAGATGGTATAACCCGTTGACATGTCACACCTGTATAAACGCTTTGTAAGTAACATCATCTCTTTCCACTGGTGAACCCAACTACTGTATAGTAGCTAACCGCACAAAATGTCTACTGTAATGTTATTTAATTACTGTATGTCATATTGCTGAAAAATATAAATAAAGTAAAAAAAAAATGTATTAGAGCACACAGAATCAGTCGGTAACAATCTCTGTGATGGTTTACTGGGCGTGAAGAAATGATTCTTCACCTGTCTCATGATAGTTTCATCATCCTTCTCAGGCAAGATAAATGGAACTATCCAGACACGGTTCGCTTCTATTGCCAAAGGAGCTTGCATCTGGGGGAACCCCTGCAGAGACATTCTCAATACCACACTGATGAGGCAACCCCTGCGTGGGTGGACTGATGAGGGAGGCACTCCCAATCCAAAAGTGTGAGGGTTATTGCCATACGTTTTCCTTTCCTTCTACCTCCTCAGAAGCGTGCTACTTAACAGTCACTCTAATTAGTAATAATCCTTTCACTGAAAGCTCACAGTCTCTTAAGCTTGGTACTCGTTTCTCTTGGTCCTTTATTGTTTAAATGTCTTATAAAATAAATACTTCAGCCCAGCCAACATGTTTCTTTCCAACCTGGCCCTTTTTCAAGACTGCAGGTGTGCATACGTCAATAATTAAAATGGATTCAAAACCACATATACATACATCAAGGCATGTTAAAAGCTTATCATATTGTAGCCATCTCCTAAACCTGAAGCCATATGATTACAGTATGACAATCTAAACAGTGAGCACTTCAGTACTTCACTCTTTTACTCTGAGTACAAGAGGGCCTTATGTCTTGGTCATAATTCTTCTTGTCAGAAAGGAAACCACCAAGATATTGACTAATTAAGCAAAATGAGAGAATGTGCCATGCTTCAAAGGTGTCTGCATTACTGGCAGGATTGTTTTTGTGCTGGATGGTACACCTTCCTGCATGACAACAATCTGTAGAGACATTTTCCCCTTTCTGAGTGTGCTGCAGAATGTAGAAATTTTATAATTTTGGAAAGAGGAAACAATAAAGAGAGAAAAAGATATATTTACCCATTGCATCTCCTGAGGGAATGCGTACAATTCTGAAGCATTCACAGGTCTACCAGTGTTCATAAATCTGGGAATGCTTCAGAATACATGGTTGGATGCATGGGAAGACCCACGCGCCACCCATGTAATGCCTTCTTGGTGCAGTGTAACACAAGGCACTGAATTGCGTTGCCTTGCGTTACACCAGATTCACCAAGCCATGCAGGGGCCACATAGGGTGCCATCACGTAGCATGGTAAGTCTATTTCTAGGTTTTGCATCGCCCATTCTAGGTTTTGCATGGGCAATACAAAAGCTTGATAAATCTGCACCCCAATATGTAGAAAGAGATATAAAATACAATTCATAATACAGCACTATAATCATAACGTATTGTTAAAATTTGTAAATTTCTTACAATCTACAGCAATCAAAATAAGAGCACATATTTTTCTTCAAAATACAGATTAAAATACAAATCCATATTTTGTCTAAATGGTTTCTAATGTCCCCTGCATGCCAGATGAAATTAGCAACTGAGAAACAGACAAAAGGGGTGTGGAGTTGTTGCAGATAAAGGAAAGTGGGTTTACATTGAGTAAAATATAGTTGTTTCAGCAGTGGGATAATTTTCCTTGGGAATGGTGTAAAACCTACAGAGGAATAACAGTTCAGGGTACTTTGCTTGGTAATTCCATCACAGGGACACACAAGTAGTTTGTCTCATGCATATGGAGTTAAGCAACAAGAAAATGTACTATATTTAAATAAAATCTTGGTAAAACAAATCTTTGCTGTATGTCGGTGACCATGGTAATGTAGGGCAGTATGCCACCTCGTGTAATTAAATCATCATGTATTATATTAGTCACTTTAATCTGACCCATACGTGTGGTGGTTCCAATCTAGCACTGGGAAATTGTGTTTTAAAGTCCCTTTTTTGATTCCTTACAGAATGTGAGGATCTTAAATATACCTCATTTACCAATATCCACATACATTCTCCTGATCAAGGCTAATTGTGGTATTTAGTCTGTAGCATCCAACTTTAAACAATCAGAAAAAATGTCCATCTTTAATGCTGTTACTGGTCTAGTCCATATGGAGTGCCACAAAAGAAGAGGAACAATGTCAATATGGTATTTTATATAAAACATAGCTAATTCCCTGTGACATAGATAAGCAGGACAGTTTGACGGAACAGCTAGCATTCTTTTAAGGAACTTATTTTCTAGCCCCTGAATTGAATTTACATTTATGTAACCTACTTAGCTAAATAAATATATGTAATTATCTTCAAAGGTTTCATAACTAGCCTGGCTGCAAATCTATACACTGCAATACAATTGTCATCCTTTCTTTTTATAAATAATATAGGAAACGCAACACTCAACAAAGAATGTTTGTTAAACGTATCTAAGCTTGTTAACCACTGACCATGCAGCTACTACTTAGCCACCTGAGTTGCCAGTTTTTTAAGGATTTGCAAATGTACCTCCTTTTCATTTGCCTACCATCTCGTAGTGATGGGCTGGACTGTTCCCACGAGGCACAGGGTCAGACTGATTTGCATATGGCCATGTCTGAACTGGGGTGGCGGAGTGAGCTAAAGAATGATGATGGATTAAACCCAGATCAGTTGACTGGGGGTGAATGCTTGCAATGTTCAACACTCCGTCCATCATCCCCTTTGGTTTTGTTTTGTTCGCCCTAAGTTGGCAGGGTATGCCCAGACGTGGGTCCCTTGCTCACTTTGCGACTTTATTCAAGCTAGCCTGGCTGATGACGGCTGATTAGCCAGAAACCGGTCCCAGGATGCTTGTTTTCGGTCCAGGGAAGACATGGCTTGGCAGTTCGGGATGGAATGTTCCCATGAGGCACAGGGTCAGACTGATTTGCATATGGCCATGTCTGAGCTGAGGTGGCGGAGTGAGCTAAAGAATGATGATGGATTAAACCCAGATCAGTTGACTGGGGGTGAGTGCTTGCAATGATCAACACTCCGTCCATCATCCCCTTTGGTTTTACCATCTCGTAGTAGGCACTAACATTGACATCATGGAAAATCAATCAATCAGGGGCATTGTAAGCGCGCTACTCACCCATGAGTGTCTGAAGGCGCTGAGGGGGGGGAGGGGTCAGCAGATCTGTTTAGCCGAAGAGCAATCAAACAGAGAAATTTTAGATCCCTTTATTTCAAAATAATAATCAATAGTAGACAGTTCTGGATGTGTATGCCCCACAGATCTACTGACTTTATTATATATAAGACAGTATTCTAAAATTGGAATATTGTCATCTATAATAGTTGAAATGACTACTGTTCTCCTCCCAGTGTGCAGCATTCAATTGGCATGCCTCACTGTGGTCTCTCAAAGACCTCCCTGAGATGTCAAAAACTCACTAAGGGAGATCAGCTAATGCAATACAACAGCCACGATTAAAATCATTTTCTCTAAGTACACCCTGTTGTATATGTTCTGTGTTACACTGTCTCTCATTTCTGTACTGCCACCTGTATACCTTAATATTATTACAGAGTCTGCAGGCGATACATGTTCATTGTCCTTACTAGTAATAAGGGAGGCAACAGGTAGGAGTTATAAAAAATAATGAAGAGCAATCACTGCTGCAGTCATCAAGCACAAGAGAGAGGATGAGCACTCAGCAATCAGTGTTCTTTTTAATTAGTGTGTCAATGTCCATTGCTGTCCAGCTGACGTAGGCATTCTGCAATGCAAATACAACATTAAAAGTTTATAAAGCAAAAATGCGATTCCAAAGCAGTATCCCAGTCGTGGTCCAAGTCCTAACATCATTTCCTGTGCACTTTTTGTGTCCTGGGCTATAGGTATGGTATCCTGATGTCCCCTGTCAGTGTGATCTGTAGTCTGGTGTGCGGGTGCACTGGTAGGGATCAAAGTGCAGCTGCAGGATCCAATCATCATACCTTCCAGAATTTGAGTTCAGTGTTGTCTCCCTTTCCTCACATTCTTCACTGTTGTTTCTCCTCACCTATACAGTGGCCAATTAAGTGTAGTTGCATCTCTTAGTGCAAATCAGCTTTTCAAAATGATCCTCGAAGAATACTTCACCCAGCACAATTCAAACTTGATGTTAGCAAGTGAGTTGGTAGGGAGTCACATCAAATTACAGGATCTGGATCCACAGCACTGGGCCACCCGGTCTCTTGCTTTGTCACCGTTTTCCGCCAGGAAGGTATTTTCTGGTTCTCCCACTCCTCATCACTGCACCTGTCAATCAAATTGCATGCGGATCCAGTAGTGGAGGTCAGTTTTTCAAAGAACCCAAATAGTGTTAGTTAATCCGATGCAAAAACCTGATCAATGATTTCTTTTTCCCCAGGTTTCACTTTTTACTGATTTATACACATGAACAACGTATGACTGATCTATATTACTATATTAATTTTTAAAAATGTATAAATACAGAAATAGTATATTCTTTTAACCTTTTTCCAAGCTGTAAATTATGACTGGCAGTTCAAGAGCTATGGATGTTGACAGGGTAGAGACCTAAAAAAGGACTTGAATTTCCTACTAAAGCTTATAAAGCTAAAATGGTGACCATGGGCTAATACCAAAATGTAAATGTGTTTGTTTTTTGTTGGGTTTTTTTACATATACATATCTGGCTTTAATAATTCACTGCAATAATGAATCAATCACTATTAACATATCTGCATAATGACATTGTGTACATATACCGTCAAGGAATGGAAAGAGGTAGCTATGAAATATATACATTTCCGATTGCATTATACTTTTTCCCTCACATTCAGCCATGCCTTAAACAACCATGTCTACGACCACAGTGTGTTACCGGAGGTCTATTCAATGCTCTATTTTACATACTCAATTCAGCCCACCCCAGTCGGGACTATCCCTGTTGGATACAGTGTGGGAGAGGGAGACTCTAAGCTCAGTAGATAGTCTTTTAGCGGCCCCCATATGTCCTTTGGCCGGGAGGCAGGTGGCAGCATCGTGGCATAGAGTTTGCAATTTGTGTTGCAAAAAAGAAGACTAGATAGCCAAGCGTTAGTCATAGGGGGGAGTCTGCTGCCCCACTTGAGAGCAATCTCACGTTTAGCCAGTAATAGCACCAGCGCGATGAATTTGCGTAGGTTCTTTGGCATGTTGTATACATAGCCCAGCAGAGCGACCTCGGGAGTGGGGTCTATCTCCAAATGCATCATCTGGGAAATTAATCTGAATATAGCCCTCCAGAAATCCCCAATCTTAGAACAATTCCACATCAAGTGGGCAAAGTCAAAAACCTGAGAAATTAATTTAAGATTTTAAATTAAATCACAAAGGCCCAGATGTAAAAAACGTCCTGTTTGTATTTCTTAAATAGCAACTCCGTAGGAGCCGCTATTTAAGAAATGCAAAAGGATATGTATTAAATTTGCGATTCCATTCCCGACTATGGGCAAAGTAGGAAATGGTTTGCATTTCCTAAATTGTGATTTCCAAAAAGGAAATCCCAATTTAAGAAATGCAAAGCCAAGGGTGCCTCTGGGCTTAAGGCACCCCTGAGGCACTCCGAATTTCCTAGTGCACATGTGTGTGCAAATATGCCCGAGGAGCATATGTGTGCTTCATGGCACATTAAAAAATGTATTTTTTAATTTTGCACATGGTCACCATCAACTTCAAGTCAATGGTAATAGCAATGCCTAATGCCAGATTCAAATTTAGGAAATGCTACGTACATATGCTTTAGGAATCGCAAATAGGTAATCTCTTTTTGTGATTCCTAAATCGCGGTCGTATTTTGCGATTACTACGAGGTAGAAATCACAAATTGCAACCGGTTTTGGCTCTTTCTGCCACTCAGCATTTCCTAATGTGCCCAAATAGCGATTCAGCCTATTAGGAAATGCTAAATGGCTCCATACATCTGGGCCAAAATCCCCAAAATTGCTGGCACAGGTCAGAGCAACACTAAAACGATGTTATACATAACTGCAAGGAAATAAAAAAAGAGGCTGAGAAGGGCCCATGCCTGCCTCTCAAGTTACTATAACATACAAAGATGATGTGGTGTCCTTATGTGTGGAGCGTTTGGGTGAAATTCCAGAAGTGATTCAGAATATTCAGTTTGTTATTTTTCTAAAGGTAGATGCTAATGTGTCTTCTACTCAGGATGGCAATTCCAAGAATTCATCTTTGTGTGTAACACTAAAACAATGCACATGCTATGCAAATAAAATTCCAAACAGGCTATTATAACTTTCTACATCAGGATGAAGAAGGCAGCATATGAGAAAGTTGAAAAGAGCTTGAGGTAAAAATATCAAATGTGGAAAACAACCCCTGCCTGAAAAATTTCCATGACAATGCAAAAATAAAAAACTATGGGCCATATGCATGAACACATTTTCCCATGGACTCAGAATGGGCAAAACCCTTTGATACATCAGGCCGTATGTGTAGTGAATGAGCCACTTTTGTGGTCTGACACCCTATGATGACCCTCAACCACCACCATTTTGTACTGACTTAAGTGTGTTATGTTACCCTAGCCTTAATGCAGGATGGGTTTGCATATGCCTGCTTCTCTTCTGTAATCTTGCTGTCTTTTAGTAGAATAGTCTTGCCAAGAATAGGAGGTGTGGGATGTCGAGGTGCAGTGTTGTGGGTGATGGTGCACACATGTGCTCAATGTTGTATACTGAAGGATAAAGTCTATAATGTTATTTGGGTTAGGTAAATTATGGCTTTGACGTGGTCTAATGTCATTCTGATTTCTGACTTTACCTTGCTTTATGGCAGTGCTGACTATTGCCTGTGACATGGTTTCATGTCATCCTTGCTTTTCTGATTCCATCTTGCTTTGGGCCTTTGTGTGCAGGGCTTAACTAACTCCATTTTCATGACTGAAGCTATTTTCTGTGCCTGCACGAAGCTGCAAAAGTGGGGAGGGCATGTTTTGCTCTTCTCCTGTTTTTCGCACTTCACTGACTAGAGAGAACTGGTTCTTATCAGAGGAATGTACATGGTCTGTCTCGGAGCCATAGCAAAGGCCTGATCAACCGATGCAGTGGCCTTGGAGCAGGCTGGTAGGGCTCTCATGAGAACGAGGGGGCGAGGCTTGCTAGAAGCTTCGTTGTGTTTGAATTTGTATTAAAAAGGGGAGCCTACACTGGCCTGGTGGAAGTTCATGCCGTGGAGCAGACGTGTTGTCACGGAAGAGTGGGGGCGGCTGGTGTCACCTCTGAGCTTTCACCCGGTTCAAGCAATGGACTCCCCTTGAGCAAAGTGGGATGAAATGATGAAGCAGTAGGTGAGGTGTCTCTGCTACTAACTGTCTCTAGATTCTTTACTGATTCTTTCCTTTCCTTCTTATTTTCTGATTCTTATATCCATACATATATATTTCTACATATATGTTTGCCTTGATTGTGTTTCAATCATACTATTGATATGTTAGAGTCTGCTATGATAAGTGCATTCGGCTTACCGTGTGGTGCTATTTACTAATAAATACATCCCAGATATACCAATTCGTCTTTTCCTTGTAGCAGGAGGTGTGGACTCTTCTTGGCCAAGTATTCTGTTGTAGAAGGATGGGTGAATTCCCTTCTAGCAGGTAATTGTGTTATAGGAAGTTGTTCTACTCCTGGCAAGTTCTGTACAAAGTATGTTTCGCTATATATTTGTTTTCTTGCCTTGCCTTTGGGGGAGTGTTGAAAGTTTGCCCACCTTAGGAAGTGCTGTGTATATGTTATATTCCATAAGTTTGGAACTGATATTCTCTCCCTGGGAAAGTGACGGTACATACCTTGGTCCAGTGGAGATCTGAGCATTACACTATGTCATTGAGCAGCCACCAGAAGAACGCTGTATGTTCATGAAGTCAGGACAAATGATCTGAAAATTGTTAGTGTAACATTCAGAGAGGTCAAAGTCACCTTATCGGGCTGTATAATCTCTCCCATTTTTTCCCAGCTACACCCTGCAAGATGGCGCTGGAACGCAACAATGGTCTAAAGGTAAACAAGGACAAAGATGAGGTAATCTTTTCCTTTCAGTATCATAAACTAAAGGGGGCTCGATTCACAAACCCAATTCCAAAAATGACGAATAGCAGTACAGTAGTATAACCTCATGTTACGGTGAAGGACTATTCTCAAAGAGTCAGCACTATCTCTTGTTTTTGGGTAAACTCACCGCAAATGCAGATTAATCAGTCTCTACAGAAAAACATATTACATAGGGATTATATGTTGAGTGCGAGAAGTAGCT
This sequence comes from Triturus cristatus, assembly GCF_964204655.1. Classification (NCBI taxonomy): domain Eukaryota; kingdom Metazoa; phylum Chordata; class Amphibia; order Caudata; family Salamandridae; genus Triturus; species Triturus cristatus. The sequence continues at coordinate 1,626,875,159 of NC_140589.1, read as the reverse complement.
CAAAATTGTGGAAAACCCCACAAAATCGAAGGTGTTGCATATTGTTGTTTATATGCACTAGGACCATCTTGGTTCTAGGGCGGACTTTGAACAGGAACTACATCATATGCAGGGAGGTGTTACGGTGTGGTTAATGTTGAGTATGAGGTACCATACAGTGTGTGAGTGTATGCTGAAAAATAAAGAAATGGTTCACTGCAACTCCCGTGTGGCAAATTTAATTTACGTGCTCCAGGGCTAGGGAAGACGCTACATCTTTCGACAAGTAGGGAATGCGTGCCCAGAAGAAAACAAGGATGTTCTCTCTGTGATTTTGCAATGGTACGGTAAACTGCTTGTGTGTGCCATGTGTGCTTCAAATCGATGCACAGCAGTCTGCGTCTAGTACATGTAAAGCAAAGCCCTCCTCCAGCCCATACATGGCCAAAGAAGAAAATGAAGGCCCTACAAAGGAGGACATTCAAAACGCCTACCAAAACCGCCAGTTAAGCAGTCAACAGAGATGCTGTTCTGCGCCCTGAATATGGGGGAATTACTCAAACAAAGCAGAAAGATAACGGCAGCGACAACCAGGTACAAGAAACAGAAATTTGCTCATCATCAAGGACAAGTGAAGTATTCTACGACCTTGGGTCGGGCGTGTTGACCAGTTTTTGCTAAAGTTGCAGATGCCGCCGGGTACAGCGAAAGCGGTCTGAACAGAATGTGCTGTCAATGGCTGAAGAAGGGACTGTGAAATACAATACAGCCATGTTCCTGAAGCCACCACCGCCCTTCAACACTTCTAAGAAGCAGAACATTGGTGCCAGTTGGGCTGCATAGTTCGAAATATTCAATGACTTTATAGATGCTCTAGAAGAAGAGGATGAAAAGAAGATCATCAAATACTTTAAAAAACTTTGCAGGTGATGGAGTGAAAGAAGTGTTAAGGAAAATTGCACAAACTGATATAAAATTGTACCAAAAGGTAAAAGAAACATTGCAGGCCACGTTGAATCCAATGCTGAATGTTGACTATGGGAGGTATATCTTCAACTGAGCAGGACAACAGGTTGGTAAAACAATTGACGAGTTTGTTGAAAGACTTGAAACACTCATTGAACATTGCATGTTTTATGACTTCACAGATGAAGAAGCCATGTGCCTCAGAGTCATTGATTTCTGCCTTTCAGATTCGTTAAGAAGGCGCATGTAGAGAGAAGCACACAGATGGAGAAAATGCTGAGAAAGCAGAAGAACGAGTAGACCTACAAGCTACTGACATGGAAGCACAAATAGCCCACAATAAATCAACCTTGGCAGTGAAAAGCATGCACAAGCAAAAACAAGATGCACGTATGTTGACATCTTCGTAGAAATAAAGCCATGCTTCCAGTGTGGATTTTCGTTTCCCCATGTGTCCAGCCATCGGGCGGGTCTGCAAACGTTGCGGGTAAAAGAATCATTTCATAAGATTGTATGACATAATTTCGAAAGACAAAAATTCGACCTACAAAAATATCGCAACAAAAATATCGTGGTCAAGAATATCGACATCCTATCTACAACATGGTAAGTACAAAAATATCGATAATTTAATATCGATGTCAAAAATATCGTAATTCAAAAATATCGTTTTTTTTTAGTTTAAAAATATATGTAAAATAAACCAAATAATACTTATAAATCAAAGAAACATAATTAAATATATTGTATAATATGTAAAATGTATAATAAATATATATAATTAAATGAAACTTTAATGAAACATATATATATAATATATAATATATACACTTACTTAATAATTACTTTTAATAATAATTTCTGTAACATATAAATTATTAAATATTTATTTAAATTACCAATACATCTATACACATAAAACAATAACATTAATAAATATTAAATAATTACATATAGCAAATAATAATCAATAATTTTAATTTGAATAATTTTTATTATTAATTATATATTACAATAGCTAAAATATTACAAAACATATTTAATATCAGACACAATAAAACTACTAGTCCAACTTCAACAAAAACAACAGTAAGGAAAATGTTGGATAGCGTAGGGGTAAAAATAACTATTCCAACTCCCGAGAGTGCAACAGTAGGGAAAACATTGGATAGCGTAGGGGTAAAAATTACTATTCCAACTCCAAAGAGTGCAACAGTAGGGAAAGCGTTGGATAGCGTAGGGGTAAAAATTACTATTCCAACTCCAGAGAGTGCAATAGTAGGGAAAGTGTTGGATAGCGTAATGGTAAAAATTACTATTCCCACTCCAGAGAGTGCAATAGTAGGGAAAGTGTTGGATAGCGTAAGGGTAAAAATTACTATTCCCACTCCAGACAGAGCAACAGTAGGGAAAATGTTGGATAGCGTAGGGGTACAAATAACTATTCCAACTCCAAAGAGTGCAACAGTAGGGAAAACGTTGGATAGCGTAGGGGTAAAAATTACTATTCCAACTCCAGAGAGTGCAATAGTAGGGAAAGTGTTGGATAGCGTAAGGGTAAAATTTACTATTCCCACTCCAGAGAGTGCAATAGTAGGGAAAGTGTTGGATAGCGTAAGGGTAAAATTTACTATTCCCACTCCAGAGAGTGCAACAGTATAGAAAACGTTGGATAGCGTAGTGGTAAAAATAACTATTCCAACTCCAAAGAGTGCAACAATAGGGAAAACGTTGGATAGCGTAGGGGTAAAAATTACTATTCCAACTCCAGAGAGTGCAATAGTAGGGAAAGTGTTGGATAGCGTAAGGGTAAAATTTACTATTCCCACTCCAGAGAATGCAATAGTAGGGAAAGTGTTGGATAGCGTAAGGGTAAAAATTACTATTCCAACTCCAGAGAGTGCAATAGTAGGGAAAGTGTTGGATAGCGTAAAGGTAAAATTCAATATTCCCACTCCAGACAGTGCAACAGTAGAGAAAAGGTTGGATAGCGTAGGGGTAAAAATTACTATTCCAACTCCAAAGAGTGCAACAGTAGGGAAAGCGCTGGATAGTGTAGGGGTAAAAATTACTATTCCAACTCCAGAGAGTGCAACAGTAGGGAAAGCGCTGGATAGCGTAGGGGTAAAAATTACTATTCCCACTCCAGATAGTAAAACAGTTGGGAAAGCACTAGATAGCATAGTGATTCTATGAACATTATGACCAATTCAATAATTTGTTATAAAAAAATTGCATGTTAACAATGTTTTAAAAAAATAATTATTATTAAATACCAGTTATGTAAAATAAATATTTAAATAAATAAATTTAAATTACATCCCACACTATTACCCCTTTAACACACAACACACTACACATGCAAAATACACAATAGATTTAAATATCAATTTATCTCTTATTTACAATTAATAATACATTCTTTATAATTAATATAGTTATTCATTCACTAATTAATACATATTAACTACGAAATTACAAATAGTCACCTATTAATTATTAATTAACAATACATTAATTAGCAATAACAACAAATAAAATACAATAATCAATTATTTATATTTACTATATTTAACTAACTAATAACAATTAATTAATAATAATTACAAATAAATAAAATATATCATTATTTATTTTATTTTAATTACATCCAACCCTATTCCCCTATAAACCCACAACCCACTACACATAAAAATTCACATAATTAATTTTAATTATCAAGTAATCACTTAATAAAATTAAATCACCAATTAATTACTAATTAACAATTAATTAATTAACTATAACAATAAATAAATATTATTAATAAACTAATTATAATTTATATAATTAACCAATTAATAAAATAATTTTACAATTAATAATTAATTAACAGTTAATTAATCAATTAATTACCAATTATTAATTAATTACCAATTAATTAATCATAAATACCAATTAAACAATACATATTAATTCATTAATTATAATTAAATTACTTCCCACCCTATTCCCCTATAAACCCACAACCCGCTCTGATACTAAAACGCTAAATTAAATATAAAATAATTATAAATCTCTAAACATTTATTTTTAAATGTATTAAAATACATTACAATAATCTTTAACATACAAATAAAATACATATTAAATGACATTACACTAAATAAATATCGATATTATTGACATCGAAATTTTTACTTACGATATTACTTACATCGATATTAAGTACTTCGATATTATTAACTTCGATATTACTTACCTTGGGATCGATATTCTGTCCATCGATATTCTTGACTTCGATATTCTGTACCTACGATATTAAAAACACGATATTATTGTAGGTCGAAATTTAAAACTCGATATTTTGGCTAAACACCTTTCATAACTGTGTGCCGAGCTAAAGAAAAAGCATGTGTGTCACGATGAAAAGAAAAGATTGACACAAGAGCATTCCAGAAGCACTCTTGCCATGTCCACAAAACAGAAAAGCATTGGCAGAGCCAGAAGGTATTGTCTATATGATAGCTTTCGGCCTTGACATTGTCTTTTAGCCATGTTGTACAGCGGCATGGCAACAAGCAACACAGAAAACAAAATAGTGGGAGCGAACAAGAACCATGCACAATGGGAGGGAACAATGACAGGGGAAGAAAGGAAAAAATATTACCTTAATCACACCACGAGCCGCTGAAAGACACTAATCAAAATGAAGCAATCAGTACTTGGTCCATGCTCCACAGCAGAACAGAAAATGAATCTGGCATGAGCCGGCCAATTAGGAAGCAGCAAATAAGAGTGTCAATGAATGCTAAGCGATCGGTGGGCTACAAGCCCCGTTGAGAAAAACAAAATGTCTTGCAAGGGTCAAGACATGCGCTGTCTCAGGCTAAACCTAAAAATCATTGCATTAGACCTAGGACAGTGCTTGGAAGTACATATCCCAGAACCAAACACTACTGCCAACTAATCAATGTGTTTCAGTGTTTAGATAAATGTTCTGATTATCTTCTCCTTAGCACTCTACCCACAACCTACCCTAACTCATAAACCAGGAGGTGACTCATTTAAAGGTTTGCGCTAAACAGTCATTTGTAGCATGCAAAACCACAGATGAATAAAGTCTTGAAAAATTTAAAATATCCTTATGGAATGTAAAATGAAGTAAAACATGTGAATTTTAAAACAGGTATTACATATCTGATATGATTACCCTAAAGGCGTTTTACAGTCATTGTTGAACAATCGATCAGTCGTTTAATCAGTCATTTTGCCAGTAAAGTTAAGGACATGAATGTAAAGATCAGGTACCTAATGCTGCGTGAAAAGGAAACAAATTAAGCAACTGCAGTATCATTACAGCTTTATCTCTATTATCTATTGTGTGGTTCTGCCCGTAAATAAATAGCTATCATAGTGAAATGTCTGCAGTCAACAAGCAAACCGGAAAGAGAGTGACACTGTGATAGAGCTAGCATGAAACCAGCCACATTTCTCTCTTCAGTGAGACTTTCTGAAGGATTTCTACTTTTAGAAACATGTGAAAATAAATGTTTTTTTATGGGGGAAGTTGCTCCACCCACTGGATCCTGGTATCTTAGCTTGGAGATTATTCCTTTTATGTTACTTCTCTGGTAAACTTGTGACTGGACAGAAACCACCACAACATTTCTAGTCCAGCTATCTATTTTCTTGCAAACAGGAAATGGGACATGAACTGAAGTAACATACAGAAGAATGACTTTAGAACACTTGCACCTCTTAATATAATTGACTCATTTATACTTGACTTTTCCCACCAAATCTCACTGTGTTTTATTATTACCCCTTTCCCGTATAAGCAACACTACATGGTGAGATGTTAAGCTAGACGATTAGTGTGGAGCAACATGTGGACACCAATGGATTCAGTAGCTACAAAGTTAAAGTGTAACCCACTTTAAAATGATCTTTCTCTTTGCTGATTATGTACAAGTGCTGCCTCTGTATAATCAAGTTGTAAAAAAAATAAAAAATAAAATTAGGGGCAACAAGTTTTAAAACATTGTAATTAAGGTTGAACAACCACCTCAGGTGAAGTCTCGAAAAGAGCAGTGAGAGCCTACAGATCTGTCACAACCGGAAACAGGGACCAGTTCGGAAAACATCTCCACAGTAAAAGCTGTCTTTGTGTTTTAAGATTATAAGCTCCAAAACACAATGGGGCAGATCTATATTGGAGATGCGCCACTTTTACGCCGCCGTTGCGTCACTTTTGTGACGCAGCGGCGGTGTAAACCCTGCGCCACGTTGCGCCATATTTACATCGTGACGCATCTATGGAGATGCGTCACGATGTAAAGCCCTGCACCACGTAAAACCTGCGTCAGGTTTCACGTGGGCGTGTCGACAGAGGGGGGGCGTTCCGTCGTAGGAACGCCCCTGAAAAGTGACTCAGTCAAATCTATAAGATTTGACTGAGTCACTTTCCCAACGCTGATGCGCCAAAACCCTGCGCCTGCTTGAAGCAGGCGTAAGGCTTGACGCACCATGTTAGGGATAGGTTAGGTTGGAACAGTGCTGAAGTTGCGTTGTGCTTGCGACGCAACTGAAGCACTGCGCCAACCTTACGCCATCGGATGCGTCACGCATCTGTTTATTCCTGCGCCATGATGCGCCGCATTGTAAATGCGGCGCATCATGTGTGGCGCAAGGGTAAACTTGCGTGACGCATCATTCCTGGCGCATCCTTGCTGATTTGCAGGGATGCGCCAGGAAACATAAATCTCCCCCAAAGAGACCAAAGAGAGCAATACACACGGAGTAACTTCACTCAGCCTACTTTCTCCACTTTTCTTCATCAAAAATTGAAAGCACTTGCAAAATTACTGCCAGGGTGGTGCTCCACTGCAGAAAGCGGATTTAGGATGCTGTTGTCTGATATCTATTGTTGTAAAAGTGTAAGAGAACATGAACAATTATGTCAACACTACTGTCAGCTTTCAATCTGACCTGCCGTAAAAGTGAGGGGCTACAATACCTTTCTAAAAGAGGTCATTCTTGGACGAAACAAACCCCACAGAAGCATTACATTTTGACAGCACAATGAAAAACAGGCAATGACGGGGAGGTGGTAGCAGCGACGGTGTGAACGGGTGAAGGGCAGTGAGGTAACAATAGCCAATTCCCCCTGTGGTATGGGGGCCCCTGTGCACTAGGGAGCCTCTACGGCATTCTGCACGGGCGAGCCGGAGAGCTCCTGACTGGGTCGGGAGGGTGGGGGGAACACCTCCATGCACTTTGCAAGTGGACCCCTCAAGTTTTGTTATGCCACTGGTGATGGGGAGACAGAAAACAATGGGAAAGCAATAAGAAATTAGGTGATAGTGAATTAAAGAGTGCAGGAATCAGACAATGAGCTGCAGGTGGGGACTTATTAAGTTTAATTAATCAGAGCTTCATCCATACTCCACTGAAGCCCTTTACTATATACAGTACCCTTTGCAGCAGCAGCACATGTGCACTGTTGTTCGAGACTTAAAACAACATCAGCTACGACAAATGGAAACCAGGCAAAAGAAATCGTCCTCAAGCTCATAGTACAAAGGCTCTTCAACTTCACTATTGAGTACCCAGGAAGAAGATGGATGTAGGCTAATGATGTCTACCAAAGCACATGTGAAGTTGACGATCACAATTCAAAGTAAACTCACCAGCCAAAGCGCCAAACTTCAGTTGGACATTGTCACAAAATCACGTTGAAAGTGAACAATCACCAAGAAACTTTTATCATAGACAGTGGTGCATTGATTGATATCATGCATGTGGAAAAGTGTAATGGCTTATAACCTGTGCCTCGCCTCACTACATCAGGCACGAAGGTCTACACCTGGACCGCTTCTGAGCCACTGCAAAGCCAAAGGTCATTCACAGTGACAATGTAAATGAAAAGACATGAGTGGCGTGGCCAAGGCAGCCAAGATGGTGGTTGAGCTTTAGGGTTGCTTCCATCACCTGACAACATCATTCTTAATCCTACCTGAAAACGGCACTCATCTGAGCCATCAGGGCGCCTGGGTTGGCCGCTGTGTGCAGCTGTGCCACCAGATCTGTTCTATGTCCGGTCGGGCCCCTTGCATTGGGTCGTTTGCGACCTGGTCTGCGGGACCACAGATGGCCCCACGCGCCCCCACTGATGCTTTCTGCCTGTCAGGGTGGCATGCCTTATTCCCGCTGGGTCTGAACACTGGAGTGACCAAGGATACACAGAGCAGAAGAGAGGGATCCTTATCGGCGGCGCCACCTGTCCCGTTGAACCTGTGAGGGGACTTCGCAGCTCTGGAGTTCTGTGGTGAGGTGGGTTGCCTGGTATTGTGTGACGGCTGGTACAGAAGAACTGCCTGGCTTATTTCTGCCGGTGGAGTGCGGACACAGCGGCGGCTTGGCAGTATCCTGTTGCCGCATATGGGATATGGAATAGTGGCCTGGATTCTTTGGCCTTGTGTCTGTGGCAGAGGGCCTGCTGTGGCCTAGCCCGGGCGGCAGCCCACCTGTCAAGGAGATGTCATGGGGAGCTGGCGGCGTAACGTAACATTTGCAATGCCGCTCCAGTGAGCTGGACCTGAGGAGGAAGTGATACCCTGCAGGACCGGACCTTGGGCTGCGGCTGAACTGAGGCATGTGGGCTGCCTACATACTAGGAGGTTGCGGGGAGATGCCGGCTGCTGTGGTGAAGACTGGTGCAGGACCCTGGTGACACCCCTGGGGCCTGGAGGGTGTGAGGAGGACCCGTTTACTCAGGTCCATGATGGTGAGTCAATTGCGGCCTAGTGGGTCCCAGGGTCCCTCACCTAAGTGAGCCCCAGGGTGCATGAGATTCCGGGCATGTGAGCTGGACCATGGCTCACATGGCACCTAACTGCCCAGAGGGGGGCTTTCGCTACTGGGACCTGGGGCCCCCCTGTCGCCTGGTGTGGTGAGAAAGTGTGGTGCACCGATAGAAGAGGGTCCTCTTTGGCAAGCATGGTGCAGCGTATCCTCTCAGACACTGGTGTTTTGTGCCTTGAGGACACACATGCCCTGGCTCTGTCCCTTGGCCCCTAGCAGACCTACTCAGCTGGAGGGCCTCAGGTGGGGTTGGGGCCGCTCTCCCTCTTTTTCTTCTGGATGGACCAGTGGGTTCCTGGCCCCGGAGAATGGGTTGTGGGAAGGTTCCCCGCCGACCCTGGTCCAGATCAAGATGAATCAATTCACGGTCCCAGCATCGTAATCCTGGGAGTATGTGGATGGCCCGGCAGCTAGGGCATCCGCTCCAGTGCAGCAGGGGTCAGCAGACCTGGAGGTGATTCTTAAGGCCATACAAGACTCAAGGGACACGGTTGAAGCTAAGGTTGATGGCCTGTACATGGATCTCTCCCTGCTGCACCAGGATCTACTCCATGTGGTGGACAGAACGACTGAAGTTGAGATACGGGTGTCCACTGCGGAGGATGAGATCACCTCCCTTAAAAGCCAGGTGTCTAAATTGCCTGCCTCTGTATCAACACTTATGGATAGAGCGGAATTTGCTGAAAACAGATCACAGCATAACAACCTCGTACTCATTGGTCTCCTGGAGTCCGTGGAGCAGCAGGGCCCCACTGGGGTACTGGAGGACTGGTTTAAAACATGGGTTCCTGGGGGTAAGCTGTCCACCTTCTTTGTCACAGAGAGAGCTCATCGCTTGCGGGTGCCGAAGCTTCAGCTGGAGCTCTCCCTTGGCCTGCGATCCTGCTTCTTCTTAGCTTTAAGGATCGAGACATGATCCACCAGAGTTGCAGTTCTCTAACACTAAAGTGCTTATTTTCCATGATTACACTACGGCAGTGCAGCAGCGACGGTGCTCATTTGCTGAGGTGAAACAAAAGCTGTGTGCACTTAATTTGAACTACACGCTGCTCTTGCCAGCCTGCCTCAAAGTCATCTTTCAATCCAAAACTCTTTTCTTTGACACTCCGGATCAGGCCTAAGAATGGGTAATGGAACGGCACCTGCTGCAGCAGCCGACCCCAAACTGCTCTGATCTGATAGCCCACTGGAATGGTCATAGGCTCTGCAACTCCGGCAGCAGAGGGGGGGGGCAGCTCCCGCTCTCAGAAGTTCTGCATTGAGCCAGGGGTGGCTGTCGATGGCCCGGGCTCACGTCCAAGGGAGACTGTCTCGGCCCCACCCTCGCCGACAATGAAGGACGACCTGTCTACTACTCCTATGATTTTTCAATCTGGCGAGGCGGATCCAGGTGCTTCCTCCCATCCTTCCACACTGCCGTAACTCACGAGTTCACTTTGTTCTACCCTGCTTCCTTTGGTTATTTGATAGTATGAGTGGGGCCGGGTGTGGTAGAGGCTGGTCTTGCCTCTCCTTTACTGGATTGGCAGTCTATGGAGTTCATCAATGACTCACAGTGCTTATTCTGTTGTGTATTTCTGTGTAGGTTGTAATTACCATTGTTGTTTCATATTGTCAGGCACTATATCTTTCTGCACAGGTGCCTAAACACCACAGACATTCCCCCTGAGTTAACCTGTTTTGGGTAGTTGTTTTGTGCAACAGATGCTTCTTGGAGTGAAATGTGGGATGGGAGGTGTTGGGGGTGGGTCTTTAAGTTGGGCCTTCCGGCCTGGTTCAATGTTTCCAATCTGTTTTTTCCTTTGCACGTTGTCAACGGCAGACATGTTCAATATAATTTTCGAACTTGTTTAGCTTCACACTGCATGCCATGGAGTTACCATATTAGATACTTCTTGTCTGCGCATGTCATGCCCCCCCCCTAAATTAATGGTTCTCTCCAGGAACGGGAACGGCCTACTGGACTGGATTAAGTGCTCAGCAGTCCTGGGGTAGATTAGGCAACACAGGCCAGCAGTCATACTCTTACAGGAGACTCACTTATTGGGTATGCTTGGCACTTTCTTAGGCCACTTAGGATATGATAGGATCTACCTATCTGGCTTTGCACGTGGCTCGAGAGAGGTCACCATCTTGCTACACAAGTCCTTCCCCTGGCTGTTACTGGGCAGCACACGGATTCACAGGAGTGTTATGTGGATGTTGAAGGCCGTATGGATGATAGGCAATACAATTTTGTGTCATGATACATCCCCCGCCCCTATTGCAAGCCTCTCTCCAAACGCTGCTGTCCTCCCTTTTGACACTTCCTCAATAGGTTATGGTGGTTGAGGGCGACTTTTACACTGTCCCCAATCCTGATCTCGACACCTCCACTGCCTCATACTCTGGTAGGCACACCTGGTCAGCCTGTCTTTCTTCTCGGGCTGTCTCCGTTGGCCTCTGTCACGTGTAGCGCTCTTGTCACAATACCCTGCGTGCATACACTAACCACTCAGCAGCACATGCCGCGGACTCCTGCATAGATCTGCTGTTTGCGCCGGTGGCGGACATCCTCTCGGTCCAATCCGTGCACATTCTCGAACGTGGCATTTCTGACTGCTTCTGTTGTCTTGGGGACTCCAACCGACTGCCTTGCGACCAGCTTGAAGATTTAGTGCTTGGGATTTACAAAGTGGTAACAGTGTGGCATTTGTGGAAGAAGAATTAGAGTGTTTAAGCTTAATGTAGGATTGGCTTCCTCAGCAGCGACGCTGTGGGCAGCCAGTATGCTTTCCCTGTGTGACCATCTTAAAGGGTATGTCCACTGAGCCGAGGCCCAGAGCCTGACCAAACTTGAAGGCCAAATGCTTCGCCTGGAGGCCGCTTTGCATTGCCGGGAAACTGATAACGTTCAGCATTTCCTGGTAACAGCTTGCACAGAACTGCAATAAGTGTCTCTTGAGGAGGCTAAGCAGTGCTGACTGGCCTCCATGCAGAATGTATATGCGTTCGGTGACAAACCAGGTGAGCTACTGTACTGACTGGTGGCTCATAGTATCTCTTACAGGGTGGTACCGGTGATTCGGGACTCCTCGGGCACCTCCAGGAGGAATCATCTGCCATAGCCCAGATCTTCACCAATTTCTACTGTGTTTTGATTTTTTTTAAAAAGTTTTATACAGCATGAACTCGACCCAAAGATATCAGCTATCAGAGCGTTTACATGAGCACCAGTTTCGTTACAGATGGACAAATTCATTTTTAGGCACAGGGAGATTAAGTGAGTTGCCCAGAATCACAGGATGTTGAGCGTCCCTGCCGAGACACAAACCAGATTCTCCAGCTTTGAGGTTGACCGCTCTAGCCATAAAGCTACATCCTCTCCCCATTGTCTCCCCATCGTATTCATGACACCCACTGCCACCCGCTGAAGTATAGACCCGCTTGTGACTGACATGACACTGCCATCCATACCGGGTGTCTTGTCTCAGGAACTGGATCAGGACCTGCAGCTTGAGGCGGTGCAGGTGGTGGTGATGGTGCTGCAATCCAGAAACATGGCCAGCCCCAACGGGTATCCCACTGAACACTGTAAGCGCCTCTGGGACATCCTATTTCCACATCTTTTGAACCTCTATACAGCTGTGGTGTGGGTCATTTCCGCCTGATTTAGACTGTGCCACAATTGTTGTCTTACCTAAGATTGGCCTTCCTCATGGTCAGTGTTCGACCTACCATCCGATTTCCATCATTAACACTGATATTAAGATCTATGCATAGGTCCTTGTGATGCAGCTGGCACTGGCTGTACCACATCTGATTCACTCAGATCGTGCGGATTTATGCCAAGTTGCAGCACACATCACTGTATCAGGAGGGTTCATGCCATGATTTCTCAGTCACAAGACATCGAGGGATCCCTGGCTCTCCTGTTAATTGACTTAATCAAGGCCTTTGACACATTATAATGGGGTTTTCTGGACGGGGTCCTCCAGCGGGTTGGATTGGGGGAGGTGTTCCTTCGCATGGTGCACCTTCTCTATAGCACCTCAACTGCTCAGGTCTGGGTGGACGGGGTCCTTTCTTCCCTATTTCCCATTGAAAGCAGCATGCACCAGTGTTGTCCGCTTTCTACACTGCTATTCACCCAGACGATAGGACCCCTGGTGCGGCTTATGCGCTGTGATGGGCAGATCTGTGGTTGGCAGTGCGGAGTGGCTTCAAAGACCACATTGCATTATACGCTGATGATATTCTTCGGTTTTGCAAAATTCGCAGCACTCTGGGCCCCGATGCCTGTCCCTCCTTCAGTTATATGGCGAGGTGTCCGGCCTCCGGATTAATGAGGGCAAGTCCAGCATAGTGAAGGTATGGGGAGATGCTCAGGGGTGGCGCAACTCCTTAAAATACCTAAGGATTCATATGTCCCCTTTCCCACCCCTGGCATGGAATCTCAATTTCTTAACACTTGAGCATGACCTGGGCCACTGGGTGACCCTTCCGTTGAATCCTATGGGGTGTACCACCCTCTTTAAGATGGTGTGCCTGCCACATTACTTATACGACCCGGGTAACTACCCCCCCAACCCTCGCAAATGGTTTTACTCTCTGAACACTAAGATCACCAGCTTTGTGTACGCAGGTGGCATGCACAGGGGGGACGTTTTTGACACTGTGCAGTTCCCCTACGATGTTGGTCTGGGACTATCGACATATACCTTTACTACCTCGCAGCCCACTTGGTACCCATCAATGAATGGTTTACTTGTGGGTGAGATGACCTGGCGTGTGGCTAGGAGATCTATTTGATGAGCTTGGATGGTCTGCTCGATCTCCTATATGGGGTGCATCTGCCCACCACATGCCCTCTTGTACACAAGTGCCTCTTACCTGCTGGAGGGCGGCCCTTCAGCTTATCGGTTCACTGAACTGACTCCTTTGTGACAAGGAATATGGCTGTTTTAGCTCTCAACTCTGGAGGGCTTTGCCCCCTGGAACCGGATTGGGATCTCTTACCTGGGGGATGTCTTTAGAGGGGGCCACCTTGAGACATTTCAGGATTTGAGGTCTCGGTACTCTCTTTCCAACAGTCAGTTCTTCTGATATCTCCAACTACGGCAAGCATTGCAGGCTCATGCTCTTCCAGATGCTGCACTACCTGAATACAGTCTGCTCGAGGTGAAGGTTTTCTTTGGGAGTCTGGGTAGGGGAGCCATTTCAAAGATTTATCGATCGCTGGTTATCCATGCCCCTGATGGCCTTGAACGTACTAAGCAGAGATGGTAGGCATGGGTGGGAGACCTGGATGAAGATAAATGGAGGGAGGCTTGCATGGTACCCCATGAGTTGGCAATTTCAGCGTGGCTGCATATCGCCAAATTCAGTTATCTACACAGCACATACCTCACCCCCTCAGCATTTGCAATGCTTCACTTCTGATGCCCCTGCCGAGTGTGCAAGGTTTGCGCTTTCAGCAGATGATTTTTTTTCTCCAAATGGTATGGGATTGTCCAGCATTGAGGCCCTACTGAGGGGAAATAAGCCAGAAGCTTGCTTCTGTCCTGGGCCGCACAGTGGAACTCACCCCTTGTACTGTTGGGGCTGATGGATGACTTTGGGGGTCCAAGGGCAGAGTGGGACTTCTTAGGAGTGGCTTGTTTGGTCATCAAGAAGGACATAGACCATGCCTGGAAGCAGCGAGCCCCACCGCCTATTAGGTGCTGACATAAGGGGGTGGACTGGTGTGAGGATCAGGAAAAGCCAGTTTTTGCAGCTCGTGGCTGTCCTCAAAAGCACGACTGAAAATGGGGCAAATGATGTAATCATTATGGACTGTCATTGTAATTACATGCAGTTTGGCTACTCAGCTGTCAGGTCCTATAATGTCATTGCCTGTATGCGATTTCTGTTTTATGAAATATGTCTTGCCGCTAAACTTTTAATAAAATTAGTTATAAAAAACATTATTGCAAGCCACTATTCATGTTTTATGAGTGCCTGCTTGTTCAGTTTTTCCACCGCTGGCGACCTGGGGTTGCTAACTCTCACCTACAACCTCTGCGCTCAATCTAAGATCACAAACCGATTCCCATTGATGTTTTATGGCCTGGAAAAACTCAAGAAAATGAAAGTAAAGCTTTATATCAATGTAGGCACACCCTGTTGTTTAGTGACACCATATAGTTGCTTTCCATTGACAAGAAGCTGTAGAGAAACAGTTGGAGGTACTTTTAAAGCATGACATCATTGAACTTTCCCAGGCCCCACGCCATGGGTTTTGCCCATAGTGATAGTAACAAAAAAGAAAGTAGTAGAGCAGTGTGCATCTGCATTGATATGCACCAGGAACGAAAGCCATTGAGAGGGAGAGACACGCTGATCCACAATTTAGTGTTATCCCCAACCAGGGTACGTGCCAATGACTACGCCACATATGAAGCTTTAGTATTACATGTCTTTACTCTTATACGTGTACCTGTGAACTCAACCTTCTAAACCAGCCTTCATTGCATTAAGCTCTAACACATGTCACAGCGCTATGAGGTCCATCTGGAGTCAAAAGGGTTTCGTCATTGTTAACGTGCAACACACTCCATCTTCCCCACTATAAAATAAAAATGAAAAAAAAACAAAAACTAAATATATATATTTCCTTTACACCTTCGTGCATGCTGCCCTCCAATACTCCACGCGTCTCGAGGGTGAGCAGAAGCACAGCACCAACATATCCTTCGTGTGAGGTAACTCATTTATTTTTCAAAGTTAAGTCAGCCTCCATTCATCACGGGGCCATAACCAGCAAAGTGCAGGGGTGCATACAGACAAATAAATGACCTACGCGTTTCGGCTTGCGCCTTCTACTGGGTCACAGAGTAAAGTGCAGAGTGTCAATTTAAAGGGAAAACACTCCCTTTCACACCACCAATTAAAAAACAGTCTCTGTTTTAAAGGGGACACAACCACTAATTTTGTTTTTAGATTCATCATATTCCTAAACCAAATCAGTTTCACAGGGTATGTGTCAGCAGCATTATAAACAATGAATAATACACTGTATATCCTTGCAAAGTACACACAGTCAGGGAAAAGCAATTATTATGCTAGAAGCAGAGGCTTTTCTATAGTTTCAACTGTCAGGTGAAGTATGCTGAGGTAGAATGGAAAGTTTATGGCACATCATGCAAATTATTGTGTCAGTTGTTGATGCAAGAGTTATGTAATATCACCCATATGCACTCCTAAAGTAGAGGTGTTCCCTAGCGTTTAGGGTAAGACAGTTTGGGGATAAAGTATCCACCGTCTATACTTTTACCTGGGTATACCGGATATACATTGAGCACATATTAGTCACTTGTTCCAATGCACAAAATACACATGGGGAAAACAAATTTTGGGACCCCCTTTTTTCTCGGCCACCGCTTGACGAATCACCCTGATACCTTCAAGACAAGAGCTGACCGAAGCGCCCCATTCGTTTTAAAAATTTCACGAAGATTCGTCGACCGGCGCCAAAGATATTGGCAGAGGAAAAAACGCTTTTTGAATAGAAACGAGGTCCTAACTAGAACTACCTACTGGCGACTGCGAGTAGGAGATATATATATATCATCAGTAGGTCCTCTTGTGGCCTTGGACCACCTCTCTGCAATTCAGCTGTGTGGCGCTTACTGGAGGTACCTGGTGGGCTACTTGGCCCCCAGGGACCCCCAGGATTCAAGGGGACTTAATCCCCCAACTTAGAACGCACCAGGGGGCGCGTTTGCAGAATGGTGGGCAAAGGGGGCGTGACCTGTTATGAAAACTTAGCAATCCTGCTGTTTGGGACTTACTGGAGGTAATAGGTGGGGTAGTTGGCCCCCAAGGTTGTTGTTGGGGGCCAACTACCCCTCTTGTTACCTGTAGTAAGTCCCACACCGTAGGATTGCTAAGACGTCTACGGAGGACATGCCCTCCTTTCTCCACCACTCTGCAAACATGACTCCTGGCAGACTACAGGATGGGGGATGAAGTCCAATTTACTCCTGAGGGACTTCGGGGGCCAAGCAACCCTACTGGTACCTCCTGTAAGCCCTACGCAGTGGAATTCCTGAGCGCTGGCCGGAGGCCAAACACCCTTTCTCCACCACTCTGCAAACGTGACTACTACTTAAAAAAACCTCTTCTGTACCTCTGACTTAGAGGTAGTTTTAATCCCCCTGTCCTATTATGTACTAGGACCTTACAGGGGAGGTCATGCCAATCACAGGGGTATCCCAACCCATAGTGTACCCTAGTGTATGTAGGTGTTTTCACTGTATTCAAAATGTCTTTTAGCAGAGCACTGGCTCTAGGCCTGGTTAGGCAGAGTCAGTTACCACCAGTACCCGTCAGCAAAAAGTTGGGGGCACAGGATGAGTTTGCAACAAGGACTTTTTCTGCACCTCTGTTGGTTCATTCTGCATATCTCTTGCTTCTTCCTGCACTTTTCTTAGTCTTTCTGTATTTCTCCTGCTTCTTTCTGCGCCTTTCTTCCTCTTTCTTCACATGTCCTACCTCTGTAGGCATAGTTAGAAATTAGCCTTTAAAAATCCTTTGATATTCACTGAAAAAAACATTGGGGCAGATTTACAAGCCCCCCGCACTACCACTACGTCACTTTTCGTGACGTACTGTTGTCGCAGGGGGCTCCTCTATATTTACAAGGAGAGGAAAAGCCACCCTGCGTGACTTTTCCTTTCCTCGTAAATATGGCCCCTTCACACGCAGCACTGTGCGTTGAAGGAGAGTTCCATGGGTGTTGCTGTGGGTGTTCCCACGCAACACCCATGGAGCAAGACACATCTCCAGATTTACGAGAAATCGTACATCTGGAGATGCGTGTGAATGCTACGCCACCCTAGAAGTGGGCATAGCGAGGCGCAACGAGGAGAAATGTTTTCATTTCTCCTTGTTTTTTCCTCTTTCAATGCGTGCTGCATTCTACAGCACGCAATGAAAGAGGAAAAAGCCTCTTGTGATTGTCTTTGTGCAGGAAGGTGTCCCGTCCTACAAAAAAAAAAAACATGACGCAGGTATTCTTGCACCATGGTGCAAGGGTGCCTGCGCCGGCTCATGGCTGTAGTTTGTGCACCAGCGCAGGGGGAGCACAGAGATGCGACATATTCTTGTAAATATGTCGCATCTCTGTGCTTTCCAAACTAACGCAGCACGGCGCAGCAAAATTACTTGCTGCACCATGCTGTGTTACTTTATTGTAAATCTGCCTCATAGGTTTCAGGGACGTTACAGTTAGAAATTAGCATTTTAAAAACCTTGGAATTTCCCTGAAAAAACATAGGTTTCAGGGACGTTATAGTTAGAAATTAGCATTTAAAAAACCATAGAAATTCACTGAAAAAAACATAGGTTTCGGGACATTCTAGTTAGTTGGATATTTCACTTGTACAAAACCTGAGAACTGCGGCCGTTGTAGTTAATTAAGCTAACTGCAATTTGCGCCCCCGCAATGCACTGCTGATGATGTCACATATTACATCATTCATGACATGGTCTGGGTGTTTTGGGCTTGGTCCCTTGGTCTTCTTGCCCACTTTACTGCTGGATTTCCCTGCGCTTTGTGCTGTGGCTGGGGGTTTGGCCTCTGGTGTCCCCGGTTCCTCCTCCTGGGGTTGTGTCCCATATCGGCATTGGTGCCTCAGGGGTTTTTGGCTGCACTGCTGCGGCGTGGGTTCATTTAATTTCTGTCCTATCGCCTTCTGACTTCTGCTCCTTCTGGGGTATGCGGCTGTGTGTTGACTGGACTGTCTTCCTGGGATGGTGGTATCGCCTCTGTGTTCTCTGCCCCTGTCTCCTTGTTGGGTGCTTCCTGGTTCAGAGGGGGCTTGTCTCTATGTTGTGTGTCTGGCACTGGCCGATGGGCCTTGGTGTCTGGGAATGGGGTGCCTTTTGGATGTCTGTCTGGGGATTTTCTTGCTTCCCTTCCTCTTCTTGGTGTTTTTCTTGGGAGTGGGTGCTCTGTATCCTCTGGGGCCTGGTGGTTCCATGTCTGTCGTGGCTGGGGACCCAGGCTGTTGTTCTTCCCCATCCCTTTGGTTCCTTCTGCACCTGCCTTCCCCCAGCGCAGGCTGGGCAGTGGTGTGAACGTCTTCATACAGGCTACTTATCTTTTGCCCTGGCTTTTCCCCAGCGTTTTGCAGGTCTTATCTCTGGGGCCTTGGTTGTGGCTGGTCAAAGTGACTTTTCTTTCTGCCTTTGGAGTTGGTGTTTTTTCTGGTGTGTGGCTCTCTGGTCGTGTGGCTCTCTGGTCCTGGGCCTCTCGTCCCAGATCTGTGGGTGCACCGTGTTGGAGGCCTCATTGTCCCTGTGCTGGGAGAGGCTGTGCAGTCCTTTTTGGTGTAGGGTTTTCTGCTTCTGGCTATTTGGGCTGTGCCATGGCCTTCTGCCTCCATTCCCTTCTTCCTGGGTTGCTTGATGGTGGCCCTGCGGCCGGCTTGGGGGGGACTGTCGGTGCTTCCTCAAGATGGGGTTGTGGGCTGTTGCTTGTTCTCCTGGGCTGTTGTTTGACCTTCCTGTCTTGCGGTATGGCTTTCTAGTGGCTGGCTGTGGTTCCTGTTCCTGTCTCTGCTGGCGGGTCTGTATTTCTGTAGGTTGGCTTCTTGGAGCCTCCCTGTTTGCCTCCCTTGTCCTTGGGGTTCTAGCGTGGGGCTTGTTTTCTTGCCGGGTGTTGGCTTGGGGATCTGGGGTCCTTATTGGTTTCCTCACCAGTTGGTTGGTTGGCTGGTTCTTTGGTTAGGGGTTTCCCCTTCCCAGTGGTCTGGTTGACATGGTGTCAAGTGGCCCTCATTACGGTTGTGGGGTCTGGGGTGTGCGATGGCTGGTTGTTGCACATGTTATTCAGCTTGTCTATGGTGGCCGGTGGGTTTGTCCATCTCCGGTGCTGTTTTCCATCTTGGGTCTTCCCCCGGGTTTGTGTTTGGGGGTGTCATCCTTGGTGTGTGTTGTTTGGGGTGGGGTTTTTCCTGGTGTGGCCAGTTTGGTTTTGGGATCCCTTTGTCTTGTGACCTTGGGGTTTACCTCAGCCCTCTTGTGGTCCTCTCGGTTTTCTGGCCCTTGCACCAGTTTGATACGGTTCTGGTGGTATCCACCCCTTGGGGATGTCTTTCCTTGGGTGGGGCCATGTGGTTGGCCTCTTTCCTAGTGGGGTGTTGAGCTTCGCTGGGTTCTGGCCTCTGGCTGCCCCCGTTTTCTCCCTGTACTGGTGAGGTTTGTGCTTCTAGCCAATCTGTCCTCCTGATTGGTCTTTGGGCGGCTGATGCTCTGGTGCTTGTCCGGCCTGCCTCAGTAGGGTCACAGTAGTGCCATTGTTGGGCAGGATTCCGGTAGTTGTGTTCCAGGGTGTTCCCTGTGCTCTTTTGTGGGTTCCTTGGTCTTGCCCTGTTGGCCTGTGCTGGCTCTGTTGGTTGGTGCTGGGCATTCTTGTCTTTGGGCCTGATGCTCCTCTGGGGTTTTCAGTGGCTGTGGTGTCCTCTGACCTCTTTGGGGGCTGGGTCGGTTGATTTGGTGGGGGCTTGCTTTTTGGTTGGTACCTCCTCCCTTCCTGATTTGGTCTGTGTGGTCCTGCCCCTGGCTGGTCCTCTGGGTGTGGGCCACGGACCTGTTGGTGGCCCCTCTCCTCCTTTTTTAGGGCTGGTCTGCTGTGGGCCTCCCTGGTGGTGGTGGGGTTGGTCTGGTTGTTGGCCCCGTCTACTATTTCCTGGTTGGGTTGGGGGCATTTGGGTCTTCACCTGCTTCCCATCATGTCGCTTCTGTGATTGGTTGTGTGGCCTTTCGGCATTGTTGGGTGTTCCTTCCGTTGTCTACTTTGGGCTGTTCTCTGTAGGTTGTGGGTGCTGGCGTTCTAGATTTCCAGCCCTGTGGGCCACTCGGTTTGTTCTGGTCCCCCCGGTGCCCGTTGCTCTGGTAGTGTGGTTGCTTCAGCCTCCATTTCCCTTCTGTGGCTTGGCCTATGTGGCCTATGTGGATTAGGGTCTCTGTGGTGTGTCTCCTTTACGACCTTGGTTTTGTTTGTCCTTGCCTGTCGCCTTCTTGATTCTTTTCTGGGCTCCCTTCTGCTCTACGGTTTTTGGGGGGTGAGGCTGGTGGGGTGTGGGTGCCTTGCTTGCCCTTTATCAGTGGTTGGCTGCCTCCTTGGGGTCTGTGGTGGCTTCTCCTTTACAAGGTCCTG
Organism: Triturus cristatus; assembly: GCF_964204655.1. Taxonomy (NCBI): domain Eukaryota; kingdom Metazoa; phylum Chordata; class Amphibia; order Caudata; family Salamandridae; genus Triturus; species Triturus cristatus. Next base: position 1,626,854,185 of record NC_140589.1, on the reverse strand, counting down.
GTTCTTCTGGGCCTTGTTTGTGCCCCTTTTTTTCTGTCCCTGGCTTTCCTGGGGTGTCTGGCCACTTTGGGTCTTCTGTCTGTGTCCACCTCATTGTCCTTCTATGGTTGGCGGATTCTGGTGCTTCCTTGGCTGGTGCTCCTCCTCTGTTGTTGGTTCTGGGGTGTTCCCTGTGTGGTTGGCTGCCCTCTGGGTGGCAGCACTAGGAGTGGCCTTGTTGTTTTTTGTTCTCCTGGGTTGTCTCTAGCTTGTTCTGGGTAGTGCGACCCTTTTGTTTGGTCAGGCGTGTTGTGGTCTATGTGCTCCTGCCAGTCTTTTCCTCTGGTTCTTCCGTTTGCTTCACTGGGGATGCTGCTTTTTGTGTGGGGTCCTGGGGCTTTGGAAGACCGGTTTCCTGACTTTGGTATGGTTCACAAGTAATGGATGGTACGAGGACTGGAAGGACCTGGGGTACTGCCCTATTACTTACCGGTAATCTTCATTACTCCTGGTACGGTTGTCCTCGTCCCATCCATTTTGCCCCTCCCTTCCTCGCGAACAGTCGACCTTCCTGTTGGTGGCTTGGTAGTTCAGGCGGAATGCTGGGTAAGTACTGGTTATGTACTCCCAGTGGGAGGGTTAGGGTCTCTGCATCCCTATCTTCTTTTTTCTGTCAGGGAGATGGCTATCTCCACAAGTAATGGATGGCACGAGGACAACCAGACCAGGAGTAATGAGGATAACTGGTAAGTAATAGAGCATTAATCCTGAGAGAAAAGTAAAAAATTACTGGAGTCAGGAATAAACTAATGCACACTGGGATAAAGGAAAACAAGTAGAGTGAAATCAAAACAGGAAAGAAATTCTAAAGGCTGCCACCCGAGACATCTAAAAAAACAAAACAAATGCAGCACAATAAAGGTGGTGGAATGATAGCCAAGAGTGAACTACATGCAGTTGCAGCAATATCACCAGTTGCATAAAACATCCTACTTCCCACCAAATTGTCTTCTACTTTCTGTTTCTGTATGTGATAACTAGGGCTGGGCAGACTTTGTGTAGCGCCACTACGCAGAATTTTGCAAAAAATTTTGGAAAACGAGAGCACATCCTGAGTAGGGCTGGGCAGACTTTGCCTAGCGCAACTACGCACTATTCTGAAAAAAATTGTGGAAAATAAGCGCACAACCTGATGGACCGTGTGCCCGGGACTGGGGTCCCTCGTGCTTGGGCAGGCTCCCCGATCTCCCCGGGCTGGCTGCGTTGAGAAGCAGAGATCGGCCCCGGGCCTCCTGAGTTTCGGTCAGGGCCTGGGAGCTCGCGTCCTGTGGCCTGCCAAGTGTCCATCTGCCCGGGACAAGGGTCCCTGGTGCAGAGCTCCAGAGCCCTGCAAGGGCAGGTGGGAGCCCTACCGCTATGACTCGGCACGGGCAGATGGGAGTCCTTTCGGTCCCGGCCATCTGGTCGCACCTTTCCCTCAGCCATCTGGTCGCACGCAATGCTTTCCAATGGGGTGACCAGATGGCCGGGCCAGCCTGGAAGTCCCGATGAGGGCTCATTTGAGTCCTGGATCCCAGTCAGGGCTCCAGGAGGTCGGGCGCATCCGCGCCTAGGATCCCCTCCGTCACTCGGAGCGCGAGGGTTACAAGAAAGGTGGGTAGCCTTCTTCCAGATTAGTAGGGGCAGGGTGTGCCGGAACACCCCTCTGGGGCTGGTGGTTCTTTGCCGGGGACCAGATGAGCCAAGCCCGGACGACACTTTCCCGGGGCGTCCGGTGCTCCCTCCTCCAGCCCGCGGCGAGGCAAAGTGCCCAGGACGGGCTCCATGGGTTGCCCTGGCCTCCCATGCCTGAGGCCCAGCGTGGGGGTCTACGAGCCCCCCCCGAGCTCTGCAGCCCCAAAGCCCTGCAGCCCGGCAGCCCTGGAGCCCTTCAGCCCGGAGCCCTGGAGCCCTGCAGGCCCGGAGCCCTGCAGCCCCGGAGCCCTGGAGCCCTGCAGTCCCGGAGCCCTGCAGCCCCGGAGCCCTGCAGCACCGGAGCCCTGCAGCACCGGAGCCCTGCAGCCCCGGAGCCCTGCAGCCCCGGAGCCCTGCAGCCACGGAGCCCTGCGTGGGCAGGCGGGAACCCTAGAGCGAAGGCTCGGGGTTCGACAGATGGGAGTCCTTCCAGTCCCGGCCATCTGGTCGCTCCTTTTCCCTCGGCCATCTGGTCGCGCGCAATGCTTTCCAATGGGGCGACCAGATGGCCGGGCCAGCCTGGAAGTCCCGATGAGGGCTCATTTGACTCCCAGATCCCAGTCAGGGCTCCAGGAGGTCGGGCGCATCCGCGCCTAGGATCCCCTCCGTCACTCGGAGCGCGAGGGTTACAAGAAAGGTGGGTAGCCTTCCTCCGGATTAGTAGGGGCAGGGTATGCCGGAACACCCCTCTGGGGCTGGTGGTTCTTTGCCGGGGACCAGATGGGCCAAGCCCAGACGACACTTTCCCGGGGCGTCCGGTGCTCCCTCCTCCAGCCCGCGGCGAGGCAAAGTGCCCAGGACGGGCTCCATGGGTCGCCCGGGCGTCCGGGCCCCGGGAGCTCCGCCGGGCCTCCCATGCCTGAGACCCAGCGTGGGGGTCTACGAGCCCCCCCCGAGCCCTGCAGCCCCAAAGCCCTGCAGCCCTGGAGCCCCTCAGCCCGGAGCCCTACAGCCCCGGAGCCCTGCAGCCCCGGAGCCCTGCAGCCCCGGAGCCCTGGAGCCCTGCAGCCCCGGAGCCCTGCAGCCCCGGAGCCCTGCAGCCCCGGAGCCCTGCGTGGGCAGGCGGGAACCCTAGCGTGAAGGCTCGGGGTTGGACAGATGGGAGTCCTTTCAGTCCCGGCCATCTGGTCGCTCCTTTCCCCTCGGCCATCTGGTCGTGCACAATGCTTTCCAATGGGGCGACCAGATGGCCGGGCCAGCCTGGAAGTCCCGATGAGGGCTCATTTGACTCCCGGATCCCAGTCAGGGCTCCAGGAGGTCGGGCGCATCCGCGCCTAGGATCCCCTCCGTCACTCGGAGCGCGAGGGTTACAAGAAAGGTGGGTAGCCTTCTTCCAGATTAGTAGGGGCAGGGTGTGCCGGAACACCCCTCTGGGGCTGGTGGTTCTTTGCCGGGGACCAGATGGGCCAAGCCCGGACGACACTTTCCTGGGGCGTCTGGTGCTCCCTCCTCCAGCCCGCGGCGAGGCAAAGTGCCCAGGACGGGCTCCATGGGTTGCCCGGGCCTCCCATGCCTGAGGCCCAGCGTGGGGGTCTACGAGCCCCCCCCCCCGAGCTCTGCAGCCCCAAAGCCCTGCAGCCCTGCAGCCCTGGAGCCCTTCAGCCCGGAGCCCTGGAGCCCTGCAGGCCCGGAGCCCTGCAGCCCCGGAGCCCTGGAGCCCTGCAGCCCCGGAGCCCTGCAGCCCCGGAGCCCTGCAGCACTGGAGCCCTGCAGCACCGGAGCCCTGCAGCCCTGGAGCCCTGCAGCCCCGGAGCCCTGCAGCCACGGAGCCCTGCGTGGGCAGGCGGGAACCCTAGAGCGAAGGCTCGGGGTTCGACAGATGGGAGTCCTTTCAGTCCCGGCCATCTGGTCGCTCCTTTTCCCTCGGCCATCTGGTCACGCGCAATGCTTTCCAATGGGGCGACCAGATGGCCGGGCCAGCCTGGAAGTCCCGATGAGGGCTCATTTGACTCCCAGATCCCAGTCAGGGCTCCAGGAGGTCGGGCGCATCCGCGCCTAGGATCCCCTCCGTCACTCGGAGCGCGAGGGTTACAAGAAAGGTGGGTAGCCTTCCTCCGGATTAGTAGGGGCAGGGTATGCCGGAACACCCCTCTGGGGCTGGTGGTTCTTTGCCGGGGACCAGATGGGCCAAGCCCAGACGACACTTTCCCGGGGCGTCCGGTGCTCCCTCCTCCAGCCCGCGGCGAGGCAAAGTGCCCAGGACGGGCTCCATGGGTCGCCCGGGCGTCCGGGCCCCAGGAGCTCCGCCGGGCCTCCCATGCCTGAGACCCAGCGTGGGGGTCTACGAGCCCCCCCCGAGCCCTGCAGCCCCAAAGCCCTGCAGCCCTGGAGCCCCTCAGCCCGGAGCCCTGCAGCCCCGGAGCCCTGCAGCCCCGGAGCCCTGCAGCCCCGGAGCCCTGCAGCCCCAGAGCCCTGGAGCCCTGCAGCCCCGGAGCCCTGCAGCCCCGGAGCCCTGCAGCCCCGGAGCCCTGCGTGGGCAGGCGGGAACCCTAGCGTGAAGGCTCGGGGTTGGACAGATGGGAGTCCTTTCAGTCCCGGCCATCTGGTCGCTCCTTTCCCCTCGGCCATCTGGTCGCGCACAATGCTTTCCAATGGGGCGACCAGATGACCGGGCCGGCCTGGAAGTCCCGATGAGGGTCCATTCGCCTCCCGGATCCCAGCCAGGGCTCCAGGAGGTTGGGCGCGTCCGCGCCTAGGATCCCCTCCGTCACTCGGAGCGCGCAGGTTACAAGAAAGGTGGGTAGCCTTCCTCCGGATTAGTAGGGGCAGAGTATGCCGGAAGACCCCTCAGGGGCTGGCGGTTCTTTGCTGGGGACCAGATGGGCTACGCCCGGGCAACATCCTCCCAGGCGCCCGGGGCTCCCTCCTCCGGCCCGCGGCGTGGAAAAGTGCCCGGGACGAGCTCCACGGTGCCCCGGGCAGTCCTCCCCCGGGCGCTCGGGCCCGAGAGCTCCGGTGGTCCTCCAAGTGCCTGAGGCCCAGCCGGGGTCGCCGAGCCCCCCAGGAAGCAGAGCCCCCAGAGCCCTGCGTGGGTGGGCAGGCGGGAGCCCTACCGCTATGGCCCGGCTCTGGGCGGGCAGACGGGAGTCCTTTCAGTTGCCGGCCAGCTGGTCGCTCCTTTCCCCTCGGCCATCTGGTCACGCGCAATGCTTTCCAATGGGGCGACCAGATGGCCGGGCTGGCCTGGAAGTCCCGATGAGGGTCCATTCGCCTCCCGGATCCCAGCCAGGGCTCCAGGAGGCAGGGCGCATCCGCGTCTAGGGTCCCCTCCGTCACTCGGAGCGCGCGGGTTACAAGAAAGGGGGGTAGCCTTCCTCCGGATTAGTAGGGGCAGGGTGTGCCGGAAGACCCCTCCGGGGCTGGTGGTTCTTTGCCGGGGACCAGATGAGCTACGCCCGGGCAACATCCTCCCAGGCGTCCGGGGCTTCCCTCCTCCGGCCCGGGGCGCGGCAAAGTGCCCAGGGACGGGCTCCACGGGTCCCGGGCAGTCCTCCCCCCCGGGGCGCCCGGGCCCGAGAGCTCCATCGGTCCTCCCCGTGCCTGAGGCCTAGCCGCTGTCCCCGAGCCCCCGGGAAGCAGAGAGCCCACCAAGCCCTTGGTTCAGCCGGGAGCCCTACCGCTACGACTCGGCTCTGGGCGGGCAGACGGGAGTCCTTTCAGTTGCTGGCCATCTGGTCGCTCCTTTCCCCTCGGCCATCTGGTCGCGCGCAATGCTTTCCTATAAGGGAGTGGGCCAGATGGCTTGGGTGGCCTGGAAGTCCCGATGAGGGTCCATTCGCCTCCTGTATCCCAACCAGGGCTCCAGGAGGCCGGGCGCGTTCGCCCCTAGGTTCCCCCTCCGTCACTCGGAGCGCACGGGTTTCAAGAAAGGGGGTTAGCCTCCCTCCGGATGGCTAGGGACAGGGTATTCTGGGACCCCTCTCGGTTCTCAGCCGGCAGCTGGACGGG